>NC_044358.1:24058033-25258033 GCF_007364275.1 Archocentrus centrarchus | reverse complement strand
TGGCAGGGAAATTAACAACCAAAATGAAACAGAGTGAGGCTGTGTTTAAAAAAAAAAAAAAAAATCCAATACGAGAAGAACTGAACAGTAAGAGTGAGACGGACAAAAAAATCTATTAAGAAATGGATTCCTGTTATTTTAGAAGTAAATACTACAAATCTGATGAAATAAATACTACACAATAATCATAAGGTTGCGATATCTAGAAGAGTGTTCTACACACACTAGTAGTCAACACTCCCTACCTGCCACTCAAGCTTATCTGAGATGACTTGTCAACCAAGCGAGTGCATGTCAAGAGACTGCTGCATGTGTGTGTGTGTGTGTTTGTATGGGTATATAGAGCAGGGGGATCTGTTTCTGTTTCTTTGTGTCCATGTACACACCCCGTTTTTGTGTGTTTGCAAGTGCACACATGCTTTCGTCTGTGTTTGGGTTTTCTAGTGTGGGGTGTGTTTAGCTAAGTGTGTGCAAGTGCACAGGGAGAGAACCTCGCTGCTATCTAAATGGATCACACTTCAGAGTGTGCCACCATTTCTCAGAACCTGCCATCTCCACCCAGACAGACAAACACACAGGCAGACAGACTGGCAGGCTATGTGGTTTTAGTGTTGGGACGTGGGGGGTGGGGGGGTGGGGGCACACTCAGCCCACTCGCTCCACTCAAGGTTATGTCCTGCCTGAATTTGAGAACTGATGACTGTCGCCACGGCAGGGAAATATGCTCGAGTTCCAGAGGAAAAATAACCATTGTCTTTACTTGCGGCCATTTCTCTGTGTAATGTGATGTCATTGTCTTAAATGATGGAAGAACAAAGCAGCTGGAAGATAAAGCCAGGAGACATTTATCGTTCCAAAACAACTGCTTTGTGTCTCTTGGTTAGACTGACTCTTAGAGGTGGGGGTCAAAGGTCAGCTAACAGTGACACAGACAGAGAGAGGTCAACAGACTGACCTGTGATTGCCCCGCTGATATGGGGACCCCCCCCCCTGCCCCCAACAAACACACACACACACACACACACACGCACACACACACACACACACACAAGTGACACCACAGTAGCCATAGTTACTGAGCTGCAGGCAAACATGATGTCAGTGTATGACACAGGGGTGGCAAGGAGAAGAAGAGAGGTAAAAAAAAAAAAACTAATCTAAGATTCTCCTCAGCACACACACACACACACACACACACGCACATCTACATACAACTAACCACCCATTTAAACAAAAAAAACAAATCTTCCAGCGAGACTATATTGTGCCTGATTTGAAGAACCATGCTGATCTGTAAAGTGCAAATAATATGAAACAGTTGGCGGTCTCCATTATCAAAGTATGCTTTTGTCTATAGTCTCTAAACTTTCTGCACAGAGGAGAGTTAAAGAAGAAGAAAGGTAAAGAAGGGCGGGAAGACAAGAGAGGAGCAGCTTGTTGCATTAGCATTCCACCAGCAGAGAGGCTGTCTGTTTGCCTCTGGCAGCAGCCGAGAGAGGGGGACACTCTCTGCATCCTCACACAGCTCGTCTATCTCTCCCTCTGTCTGTCTCTGCCTGTCTCTCTCTCCCTCGCTCACCCTGAGTCTGTCTGTTACATTTCCCCCTACCACTCTGCCACTGCCTGTCACTGTTTTTCTCTACTCTGGATGATTTTCTCTGCAGTCTTGTTGTATATTACTATCACTCTGTCTCAAACTGTCATCTTACTGTTTATCTTTCTCTCTACTAATTTCTATTTTGTTGTCTTTTCTCCTCTCCTCCCCAAGAAATTCTATTCACAAACTAGAGAGCCTACAGCTCAAGCCATGAGGGCCAATAGTGAGTAGCGAAACAACACGCTGTATCACAATCAGTGTGTTCAACAAGTTGCAAATCATGGGTAAGAGTACTCAGATCATGTTTTTGTTATAATAACTGTTATAATGATTCAGGTTGACTTGTTAGTTTTGCTACTCAGGTCATCGAAACACGCCCGTTGAAGAGGAGAGGAGTTGCA
The DNA here is from genome assembly GCF_007364275.1 of Archocentrus centrarchus. Classification (NCBI taxonomy): domain Eukaryota; kingdom Metazoa; phylum Chordata; class Actinopteri; order Cichliformes; family Cichlidae; genus Archocentrus; species Archocentrus centrarchus. The sequence continues at coordinate 25,256,035 of NC_044358.1, read as the reverse complement.
GTTTGGAAGCTGGACTTTTGCTTTGGTAAGAATTTACAAGCTTGTTGCTGGTTAGGTAGTGGAGGAGATGCCACCAATATCAACTTGCTATGCAATAAGGCAAAATCAAAACACTCAGAGATAAATGGACAGTAGGCTACAAATCCTCTGGATGTATACCCAATATTCATCCATTTTCTTCCACTTATTCAATTCAGAGTCATGTGGGGGCTGAAGTCACTCCCATCTGTCATAGGGCTAGAGGCGGGGATCACCCTGGACAGAGTGTCAATCTATCAAAAGGCTAACACAGAGAGACAGACACTCATTCATACGCACATTCATACCTATAGTCAATTCAGAACTGCCAATTAATCTAACATGCATGTGTTTGGGCTGTGGGAGAGAGCCGGAGCACCAGTAGAGGACTCACACTGACATAGGGAACCTCCTAACAACTGCGCTACCCAACATGTGCAAACTAGGGCCAAATAGGTGTTCATTTTGCCAACTCAAAAGTAGTCTTAAAAGTAGGAAAGGCTTTAGCAGATTACTTTTTAAGTAAGTCATCTTACCCACTATTGTATCATGATGTCAGGAGGTATGCAGGAGGTAAAAAGAAGGCACATCCTCTCTCATTTCTAAGATTTTACATGTTGGGATATAATTTAAAAAATCATCTTGTCCTGAGTAGGTCTTAAAAGTAGGTCAAGACAACCTCAAATGAACAATAATACACAACATATTACACCGCCTTATTATTTATCAACCAAAAACTAAGCTAAAAGCAGTGTGTGAAATATTTAGTATACTCTTACTGCTTCTATAGGAATTAAGAGCAGGAAGCCTTGTTTTGCAGCCACTGGATCTGAGCACCTTGCAGTCATTGAATCAACCATGTATTCCTCTGTATAACAAACTATTCTAGAGTCAAATGTGAGGCCGTCTGCCCATCATCTAAAGCTTGGCTGAACGTTGATCATGCAATAGGACAATGATCCCAAGTACACAGCAACAAATCTGCTAAACAGAATGGCCAAAAAAAGGAAAAGAATCAAAATATTACAATGACCCAGTCAAAGTCCAGACCTCAGCCTGACTGAAATGCTGTAGTGGGACCTTATAAGATCTGGGCACAGGTGCTGGTTTAGCTCATCGGTTGAGCATGAAACTATATGGTGCAAGACTAAATGCAGCAGCCCAGGGTTCATCTTTGACCCGAGGCCTTTTGCTGCATGTCTTTCCCCACTTTCCTGTCTTGTCACTGCACTAACAAAGGTGAACGAGCGCTCAAAAATAATAACCTGTGCATAAACGAATGCCTGCAAGTCTCGAGAAGAGTGGGCCAAAACTGCTCCACAACAATGTGACAGACTGAGAGTCATATAGAAATCAGTTACTTCAGGTTGTTACTGCAAAAGGTGGTTCTGCAAGCAACTGAATGATAGGCTGCAGTTAATGTTTCACACAGTGTTTCATTTTTGTTAAATAATGACACAGTGTAAAATCTCCTGTGTTGTTGTTCATGTGAGGCTTTATAAATTTAAGACCTTATAAAGACAAGATGGCTTTTTATTATGTCCTGATATGTAAAGATTTAGAACTGACAGAGGGTGTACTTTCTTTTTACCATGACTGTGTGTGTGCGCGTGTGTGTGTGTGTGTGTGAGAGAGAGAGAAATTACTTGTAAGCCTTTCTGAAATAACATTACAGTTTTATCTAGCAATAATTAAGGAAACATATAAAACACAGGAAATAAATAGATTCACATTCACACAAGTTTCAGTCCCTTTGCTGTTATCACCATCTGGAACATGCATGCACACGCACTGTGCACATCCATTTCAGTAATCATTAGATTATTGCATTAAAATGGTTATTAATTTATGGAAATATCATGAGGGTTAATAAAAGCTTTCTACAACACTGAGTCATCAAAGTGTAAACTTTACCACACAAGTCAGTGTCGCAGGCAAGTGCAAAGCCAAACTAAGTCCCTTTTTGCTGCCATGGTGATGCTAATAAACCTTGGCCATTCCAAGCATGCAGATACATAAAAAGCAATCCACTAAATAGTATTATATTCATTTTCAATAATTCATTGAATGTATTAAAGCTAGCATTTTTGCATTAATTATTAAATGTCATTTCTGCTGTAAATGAATACAAGACAGAAAATGGAGAGCACAGCCCAATCAAAACATTCAATTTAATCTTATTTTATACTGTGCAGTGGTCTGGAGGAGGAAAAAGTGTTCATTTACTACCTTATCTTTACTAGACGGTGACAGCAAGTGGACAAATGTACTGTGCGCTCTGTAAGTACTGAACAGCCTTCACATTGTTTAAGTTCTGTAGTTAAAAGTAGAATTTGAATGGGATTCAAATTCCATTATTATGGCATTATTTTATGTCTTCAGTATGTAACCAAGCAGAATAATTTTGCAGGAAAAAGATTTCAGATCAAAGCCATAGACTCTCTACTTTAAAATGTTTTAAAGCAAGTAAAATAAAATGGTCCTAAAAAATGGGACTCCAAATATTTTTCTAAAGGTTTGAACTGGTGAGCTGCTTTTGTCTAGCTGTCTGTGAAGGTGTAAGGACCTGAAAAGACCTTTTAACCTTTTAACTATCCATCCATCCATTTTCTTCCACTTATCCAGGGCTGGGTCGCGGGGGCAGCAGCCTTAGCAGAGAATCCCAGGCTTCCCTCTCCCCAGTCACTTCCACCAGCTCATCCGCAGGGACCCCAAGGTGTTCCCAGGCCAGCCGAGAGATATGATCTCTCCAGCGTGTCCTGGGTCTACCCCGGGGCCTCCTCCCGGTAGGACATGGTACGTCCTGCCAACTGCTCCTCCACATCGAGAGGAGCCAGTTGAGGTGGTTTGGGCATCTGACTAGGATGCCTCCTGGGCGCCTCTTGGGTGAGGTGTTCTGGGCATATCCTACCGGGAGGAGGCCCTGGGGTATGGCTGCACTCCTCACCCTATCTCTAAGGGAGAGGCCAGCCACCCTTTGGAGGAACTCATTTCTGCCGCTTGTATTCACAATCTCATTCTTTCGGTCACTACCCAAAGCTCGTGACCATAGGTGAGGGTAGGAACGTAGACCAACTGGTAAATTGACAGCTTTGCTTTTACGCTCAGCCCCTTCATCACCACAACAGCCCGGTGCAGCATCTGCATCACTGCAGACGTAGCCCCGATCCGTCTGTCGATCTCCCGCTCCCTTCTCCCATCACTCGTGAACAAGACCCCGAGATACTTAAACTCTTCCACCTGGGGCAGGAACTTGTCCCTGAGCCAGAGAGAGCACTCCTGTCATGGTCCTGGGCCGGTGGCCCAGTGTTGTGTTTCTTTTGTATAGCTCTGTTTTGTTTTTCTTGGGTTGTGCCTTTTAGTGTTTCTTATAGTTTAGTTTTCTCAGTTTGTTGCGTGGGTGTTCTGTTTAGCTTCCGTCCTTTTGTTTCTTTGTGAATGTCTGATCCCTTTTGTCAAGTTTTCTGTGTTAGGTCTGCGTGTGTTATGTTGGTCACTTCCTGTCTTATTTTGGTGGTCTCATGCTCCGTGTGTGTTGTGTTCAGTTTTGCTTCCTGTATTAAGTTCATTCATTCCACCTGTTTTGCCCCACTGTTTCCACTCACCCCTTGTTCCCTCTGTGTATTTAAGTCTCAGTGTTGTTTAGTTCTTTGTTCAGGTCCTTGTCGGTTTCATGTCTCGTTTGATATTCCTGCTGTAAGCCTTTGTATTTCAAGTTTCATTTTTTGAGTTTCATGTTTTGAGTTTCTTTGTGGTGTCACTAGCCAGTAGAGGCCCTGCTAAGTTCTGTTCAACAGCAAACAAAAAAAAAATGTATTTGCAAACAAAACACTTGGATTTGTCACATTTAATAAAGGATTTTTTTTATTGCAGATGTCCACAGTTTTTCTCTCAGTTTTCTTGATTGCAAATGTGCCCTGTTTGATTTACTATGAACTTTCAAAGTTACTTGAGGGTATTTATGTTTTTATTACATTAACAGTAAATGTAAAACTTTTATACAACAACTTTTGGATTCACAAAACATTACAGCATGACCAATCAAATGGTCCAGCTGATGATGTGAATGTAGTTATGTGGCAAGAACCCCATGTACAAGTTTGTTTTAAGAATTTGTGCTTTTTTGAAAGACAAATGGTGGCCACACCAAATACATTGAATTTTTTGATTTACTTGACTTGATGTTTTACATCATATGATTGTTTCCATTTAGTTCTGCCATCTATCTATCTATCTATCTATCTATCTATCTATCTATCTATCTATCTATCTATCTATCTATCTATCTATCTGTCTATCTGTCCGTCCAACATCCAACAAGACAAAAATAACTCAAATAACCACTTGTTACAATCAAGCTATGCAGAGGACCATCTCTGAACACACAACACGTCAAACCTTGAAACCGAGGAGCTACAGCAGTAGAAGACCAATCCCACTACCACTGCTGTGATTTAAAAACAGGAAACTGAGGCTACCATTTGTGTGGGACTACCAAAACTGGACAATTTAAGATTAAAAAAATGCTGTCTGATGAGCTTCAATTTCTGCTGAGATATTTGGACAGTGTGGGTGATATTTTCTTGGCACACCACAGTGTACCCATGTTCTGATGGCTGCTTCCAGCAGGATAATCTGTCATGTCACGAAGCTCAAATAATTTCAAACTGGTTTCTTGAACATCAGTTCAGTGTATTCAAATGGCCTCCACAGTCACCTCCACAGTTCTCAGTCTAATAGAGCACCTTTGGGATGTGGTGGACTCACATCATGTGGGAAATTCACATCATGGATGTGCAGCCAACAAATCTGTAGTAACTTAGGAATGCTATCATATCAATATGGACCAAAATCTCTGAGGAATATTTCCACCACTTTGTTGAATCTACACTACTCACAAAAAGTAAGGGATATTTCGCTTTTGGGTGAAATTTCAGGACGAGCCTAAAATGCATTCAAACCTTTACAGGTGAACTTAATGTGACCTTCTCTAAGCTTTTGAATGCACATGTCCAACTGTTAAATGTTTCAGAACTTTTTGCACAAGTTGCTGTTCTTTAACGAGGAGCTTAACGGCAAAATTCACAACAGGTGTTTGATCCTCGAATCGACTAATAAATGTCCTGGTTCAATTAGAGCTGGTGTTTAAACAGTTGTCCTCATCATGCTGTTCACATGTTGACATCATGAGACCAAGACGACACCTAACAATGGATCAACAGTACCTCGCCATTGCGATGCTTCAAACAGGACGTTCTCAAACGGAAGTGGCCACTGAGCTTAGAGTGTCACAGAGTGTCATCAGCAGGTTGCAACAGAGATACAGAGAGACTGGAAGAGTCACAGAAAGGCGTAGAATTGGACGTCCTTTGGCCACATCCCATGCTGATTACCGCTACATTGTGAACGATGCCCTGAGAAACCGAATGATGAATGCCACACAACTCCAGGCACGTTTAAGGGAGGTGAGAGGCACCCAAGTGTCACGTCAGACCATTCGAAACCGTTTACATCAGCATGGTCTGCGTGCTAGATGACCTGCTAGGGTACCTGACCACACCACCAGGCACAGGCCTCAACGTCTTGCATGGGCCAGGGAGCATTTACGCTGGACGAGGGACCAGTGGGCCTCAGTGCTGTTTTCTGATTAAAGTCGATTCATGTGGAGCAGAAATGATGGCCACCAACGATGTTGGAGACGTCAAGGAGAGCGCTATGCATCAGCCACTGTTGTCACCAGACGAGCTTTTGGTGGTGGCGGTGTTACAGTGTGGGCAGGTGTGTCCACTCGGTACAGAACTGCCCTACACTTTGTGAATGGTACAGTGACAAGCCCATACTACCTGAATAACATCATTAATCTACTGATTGTGCCCCTACATGAACACCATAGGCCTGATTTCATCTTCATGGACGACAATGCTCCAGCTCATCGAGGTCGCATCATCAGGAAACGGCTGTTAGAGACTGGTGTACCTCAAATGGAATGGCCTGCATTTTCTCCAGACCTGAATCCCATTGAAAACCTGTGGGATCAGCTGAGTCGCCTTGTAGAGGCTCGAAACTCTGCACCCCAGAACCTCAATGACCTGAGGGCTGCCCTTCAAGAAGAGTGGGATGCCATGCCTCAGCAGACAATAAGTCGACTTGTGAACAGCATGAGACGTCGTTGTCAAGCTGTAATTGATGCTCACGGGCACATGACGAGTTATTGAGACTTATTGAGAGTTATTGAAATTCTTTGTTGTGGTGTGCCCACCATTGTTGTTAACTTTTGTTTCAATAAATTGTTTGAGATGAGGAAATCACCAGTGCATTCTTCATGATATGATATCACTGTAGCGAGAACTTTTTACATTTTCCATAAATTTCACCTGAAAGCCAAATATCCCTAACTTTTTGAGTAGTGTATGTCACAAAGAATTAGTGCAGCTCTGAAGAAAAACAAAGTCCAACAACTAGGAAGATGTAGCAAGTGTCCATTGAGTGTAACTATCTTTGTAACAGCTTTATCTCTGTGCAAACTATGTGATCTCTGTAAAAGTAGGGATGCTTTCATTTAATAGTAATTAATAATTTAATAGTATCTTTTTATTATTCTGTTAAAGGAGAGATCTTCTTTGTGTGAATATGATTTTGACCCCACATGTTGGGAAGCAAAACACAAAACCTTCAGTGTACATATGTGAAGACAGGAGTGTATATGTATTATCACAAGTCCTGAATGTTTTAGTGAGTGAGCATACGTTATCCATCCATCCATTTTATTCCGCTTGTCCAATTCAGGGTTGTGGGGGCTATTCCAGCTGTCACGGCGCAAGAGGCAGTGTACTTTCTAGATAGGTTGCCAGTCTGTCGCAGGGTTTGAGTGAGAAGTAACACCGGCTAATTCAAATTTTGCTGAAATTTTTTTTTTTTTTTTTACATTTTGTAAAAATGTAACATATCTAAAATGGGTCTTCAACTTGCTATTTTGCACTTCCATCCCCAAGTTGTACAAAGAAGTTACATCTTTCATTTAATATACACGTAAACACTTAAGGCTGAAAGCAGGCTTAATCAGAGCAGTTGTTTCATGAAAATTCAATTTGCTGAGTTCAGCAAGTTTAACACAGCTCTTTTCTTATAAAAATAGAAAAACAAAGCAAAAAACAAAACACAGACATCTGAATGGGAACAGAAACACTTAAAAAATTAAAAACCAAAAAAGCAGCACAATGTCAAACAAAAGTAAATCACTATCTTACTAACTCCAGACAACACTGTTTGCACACGTGTGCACACATAGGAAGGCCCTTTGACTCAGCCCTGCTTCTCTGCCATGAAAGAAGTCAAACATTGTGAGGATCCAACTTTTGTCAGCAATTTCTACCAGCTTGCGCATGAACCGATGCCTTGTGAAAATCCAGCACAGTTTACCATCACGGTCTTTGTGAAAACAACCAACATTTACTTTTCTATCATCCACACAGGCTACTGCAACAAAGGGACTGCACCCTAAAACATATTCCAACAAGAATGCGTAAAAAAAACTTCTTAATAAACGTATTCAGTAACAATAGAACTAAATCACCTTATCAGTATGATGAGTACTCGCCATAATATTCTAATGATTGCTCAGCTTTATCAAATTTAATTAGATTATAAAGGCTTAGCCTCCAAATAGCTCTGGGTAAGTAAATCACGTGTCGTTCAAGAGCTGAGCTTAAGCCAAGACAACTGTACTGTAGCCACAGAGACAAAATGCATTCAAACAAATTAATAGTCCATTAAATAAAAGCAAACCTCTGCCAGCTAATAGTACCTTAAAAGCATATTAGCATTAGAACAGGATAGACACCCATTTATCTCTTAGGAAAGTGTTTCAGCAGTGAGAAAGTCTGGGTTAAGTGAGCATCAAGCCTCGTGCTTCTTTCTTTGCATACATGCGACTTTTGGTGGAGGTCTTTATCCCCACGGTGCTGTGAGTGATGGTTCGACCTAACCCGGACATGATCAATTCTTTCTTTTTTTTTCCTCCTCATTCTTTCTTTCCTTTTTTTTTTCATTGTCACTGAAACTCATCCTTCTCATTTAAAAGGTACTGTATCTCCCTTGTCTCAATTAATCTCCCTCTCTCCCTCTGTTTGCCCTTCCGCTTTTCCTCTTCCCGCATCCCTGCATCCATCTTGTTCCGGCCCTCCCCCTTCCCTCAGGCCCAGCCACCACTCTGGTATTCCCAAAGTCATCTGCAATCAGACATCTTCAATGGATTAATTACACTGTCCTCACAGAACTTGATTGAACATCTAACATCTACACCCACCTCCTCAGACCCCAGTGCTCCCATCTCACCCCCACCCACTTACAGACTTTGAATCCTTTCTTCTCACCATCTCTTAAGCTCTCTTTCATGCTGCCTCCGTTCCTTCCTATTTCCACCTTCTCTAAATCTCTACCTTCACCCTAACCCTGTCTTCTCTAAAATTGCTTGAGCGGTCATCCCGCATCTTCTCTGAGAGCCTGGCTAATTGGACATTGATTGGAAGAACCCCTCTCCATGATCTCTCCTGAATACTGGGATCACACTAACTGAGGAATTAACTTAGGCGAGACTTGGACCAAGAAAATTCAAGTGGGAGAAAGGAAAAGACATGCAAAATGCTTCAGTTTAAAGAAATACAACAATGTACAGATGCATGCACGAGCACTGACAAAGGTAAAGACATGCAAGAAACTGGAGCACTTTGAACAATAAATAGGTATAGACATTTAGCCACATTGCAGAAGTCACAAAATGTAGCACTGATCGTTATTATTTGATTTAGAGTGACTTTAATCAGGAGAGCTCCAATTAACTTCCTTAACAAAATAAAACAGAAAAAACAGGGGAAATTAAAGAAACTTCTCCAGAAGGAGTTTTTAACTACAGACAAATCTTAACTTATTTTACCAAACAAACACACAGTCTTTTTTTTCATTCCTCCCTCCAACACACACACACACACACACACACACACACACACCGACTTCACATCAATCATGGATCCCAGACCATAACCCCAAAAGCCGAGTGCAGCTTTGAATCATCCTAAAATCATGATGGATGACAACTTCCCAAAGCAATCCCTCTGCGTGCCACCATCATTTAACTAAAGGCATCAACCTGCCCCAGCCAATACCACTCCTCTGTTTCTCCGGCCTGAGAGCGCCAGACTCCTCCTTTCAAACCCTGACATGATTCTGAAAAAATAGTCCTGAGGAGACATATGAAGGCTGCCACTGAAGAATGGGCTTCACCCAAGTTTTTGATCCCGAATCCCCCTCCCCTAGCCCCTTCACAAACTGTAAAGGCAACGGGAGACGAGACTGTGAGGAGGTTAAACTGACCTCAGGCTCATGCTTTGGAGCAGCTTACCCTGGAGTGTGAGATGACAAAACATTTAGCCCGATCTCACTTGCAGCTCACTGACAGGCTGAAACAAAAGAACAGCCTCGGAGGAATTTCAAATCATTGAATGAATGTCAATTAATTTCACAGGACAGAGTTGAATTGATTAGAATATAAAACAATCTTTCTTGAAAGCAAAAGGGAATTGATGTCCAAGGCCTTCAAACAGCGAAAGGGGGAAGACAGAGAAACGACAAAATGAAAGAAAGACGGATGATTTTGTGTGTATCAGTGTGTGTGCTTAATTGTGTATGCACTCAGGTGCGTGTGTGAGTGTGTTTGTGTGTGTGTGTGTGTAAGCTCAGCAGTTGTGTTGCACGCTTGGCTGGCAGGGTGTGTGTAAAGTAATTAACATGATAGCCTCCCTCTCAGCCTGATAGCCTGTTCCCTGCAGCGAGGTCGTTCAACAGACACCAACAGACACCTGAGCTGCATCTCAGACACAACCCTGCAACGCCTCTCAAATGCAAACACACACACAAACATGTTTAACCCACATATGCCTGGTACCAACAAATACTGAGAACATACGGTTATCAGCATATGACAGGATACATGTATGCCTGTCAAGAGCACACTGCGTGATAGCTGACAAACAGTTTCTTCAATATAAGCATTTATTAATTCACCCTGAAAATCTTATAAACACAGTGCAAAATATATATGTTAGAGATGCAGAAGCAAAGAGCGTGCACAAGCATAAGCTAGAAACCAAGCAGCAAACTCTGGAGTCATTGCTGAGAAACCAAAAACTGCTGATCCTCAAATGGTCACACACTCTATTACAAAATGTTTGAATACCTGAAATCTGAGCATAAATAAACAGTTTAAAAGCCTGTTTTGCGTCCCATAGCTAATTTTTCCCTTCATAATACTTATAAAAGAGTGTGATTTATTTTATAAACGGCTTAAATTTCCCAAAATTATTATTTGCATTATTTGAGTTTGCCCCTTTGAGTGGCAGGCAGATGCCAAAACAGGTAGCTGACAGCCATTAGCTGTCTGCTAGGCTTTACCTGAGCCAACTTTTGTCACTGAACTTAAAACTGGACTGCATTTATAGTTTGCATGTCTTGTATGTGCAGCGGCCACATACAGTTTGCAGGTTGCACCTCGTTGTGGAATGCAAGTCCACAAACCAACGGGTGACGGGTGATGTCAAGATGAAAAACGTTAACATATTCTTAAATATACATCTGCGCTGAATCTAACGCAGCCTGTGATGTGCTGTCAATGTTTGCACTGTTATGTAGAGTTAATATTTTTTTTTAATAGCAGTTCACGCAGGCATGACTATTCTGAATGATGCTCTAACTTTCTACATATGTGACTAAAAGTGGGTAAGCACATTTTGATCTTGCTGACTAAAGCACAAACAAAAATGAGGGAGACAGAAACATAATCTCTTTCTATGAGGTAATAAGACCACTGGTGACGGGCACAATGCTGATATTATCCTTCCTCCTCCTCCAGTAAAATCCATTGTTTCCCTCTTCTTCTACCCCAAGACCTTCGCTCTGCTCCTCTAATCCTAAAACAGTGGCTTGATGCAGACCCTCAAACCCCCTCTTTAGCCCCACACAGCCCTCATTTGCTAAAGGATTAGAGTGAGGGCACAAATGTCAAAGGTAGGCCACCACCAGAGACCCAAAAAGGAAGAAATGCACACAGCCAAGAGCCAGGGATACACACAAACACACACCCATTAGCACTGTGTGAACTCTGCATGCATGACACTGCTTTAGAGCACACAATCTGAGGAGCAGAACGGCATTATGTATTCACTTACTGTAGGTGTGTAGGCAGGACCCTAACCCCCCAGACATGTACTGAAACAGAGACACAAATTTGCATGAGCATGTACAGAACTAAATAAAATTGACCTTAACGGTCTAACTCGAAAAATACAAACACACATTTGTGTGAATTAAAAACAACCAGGGTCAAAAAACAACTTCACAAAGAGATCACCTCTAAGGTACCACGTTAGTGAAGAAGTCTAGGAGAGAAAGAGAGGAGGAAGAGTTAGGGTGAGGAGAAAAGTGATTGTCAGGGAGAGAAGAAACATCACTCTGAAAACTTCTGAAGAAGGCCCTGCTCTGGGTTTTAAATGCTCTCCTCCCTCTATCACTCCCTCTCTCTTCCCACTTTCCTCTCATCCCTTTCATGAATTAAAAGCACGGCCGGTCTGTGGGGAGAAGCATAGTTAATTCCGATCAGATCTCCTCCTCCCCCCTCTCGTCTCCCACAACCCTCCTCCTCTCCTCCCTGGGCGACGGTTGCCGTGCAGTCTGACAGACGGAGATGGGATCTGACAGTAAACAGGCGTGTGGATGCCCGGCGCGTGATTGACACGTAGGCAGGTCGGTGGGGGCCCGCCCCCCTCCTAATCCTGCCCTGTCAGCTCTAATTGGGGAGGTGGGGCTCTATGTCACCAAGGTGACTGATTGACAGGACCCCAGCTTTGCATAGATATGAGGGAAAGGTGGGGAGGTTCACGCATGGCAGAACACTGTTAACACTACTATACTGCTAATAGAGATGTGTGTGTGTGTGTGTGTGTGTGTGTGTGTGTGTGTGATAGCTGTGCACTCATGCACATTCACAGGAGCCCAGATGCAGGTGAACACACTCAAGAACATGGCTGAGCACACAAATAAACCCACAACAATAACAATGAACAAAACTGACATGCATACAAGATGTCTGAACACAGAGTGCTTCTACAAACACACAAACGCATGCACGGTCTCCTGACATGGTGTGACGAAGAGCAGGGGTTGTAAATGCTATAAGTGCTCAGATACGGAATTTTATTGAGCACCGGTTCAAAGGTCCAATCCATGTCAAGGCCAATGAACACCAGGGCAGGGATTAGGCACTTTAACAGAGATGTAACACTTCAGCCTGTGGAGGCACAAATGTATGAGCTGTGGTCAGTGAAAGGCCGTGTGAGTGTGTTTGGTTGATTAAAAACCACATGGAGCCATAAGAATAAAATCAGGTGACAGGTATAATGAATAAAATTAACTATCTTGTTACAGTAAAATGTTCTCCTGGAATGATGTGGATCTAGGCATTTGTGACATGTACAAAACATTGATGCACAACACGTGAATCCCCTATGGCAATGCCACAGCCTCCCTCTGCAGGACAGCACACCCTGCAACACTACAAAAAACAGTTTGTTTCTTTTTTGTTTTTGCTTTTTTTTGCAGTGTTGCTTGGTCTTTTTCAAGGAACTGACCCAGCTCACAAATTCTCTAGACCCAGAACAGCCCCATTCCACAGACCCACCTCAAACCCCCACAGAACCCACCATCCTGGTGCCAGACACTACAGCACACCCCGAGAGATCCCTCATTCATTCAACTAAGGTGTCAGTCACACAGGTATAGAGACCAGTTAGTGCCCCCCCCCCAAGCAACCTCCAGTCACTAGGGAAAAATAAGTGTGGTTCCTGGAGATTGCTGGCTGTCACCAGATGCAATCAATCACAAAAAAAGGGAGCTTACTAAAAACCTCTTCCTGGTTTGGTCACTAGCAAATTGCTGTGGTCACCCATACGACACCAACTTATCTGCAAACACAAACATCATTTACTCTCCAAGCTGTAGTGAAATTTGAAATTGCCACTAAGATGAGTAGTTGTTCTCCATTTCTTCAGAGAACATTGGCATTCAAGGTAAAATTTATGCCTTGCTAGTCCAACCAACGCATTTCAAAACTTTAATTTCTACTACTTTTACCTTGCAGGTGAATGGTTAGTCTCTGTTTCCAGTTTAGGTCACACTTTTTCTAATTTTACTACAGTGTGGAGAGTAGTTTGCAAGAGTTTGCACACTTCTTCCATACAAACTGCAGACGATCACAGCAACCTGCTAGCAACCAAAGCAGGTTTGCTGTGCGGCACCGTATTCCTCTTTGGAATCAATCTCACGACAGTGAACAACACCAGCAACCTCCCACAACCAGCCACCAACTGATGTGCTGCTAGGGAAAATGCACCCTTTTCCCTTTTCGGTGGTTGCCAGATGGTTGCTGATCATTCTCCAGGCCTGTGTGACTGGGGCCTAAGTCCATTTTTGCACCACATTAGCATGTTAGCATGCTAACATTTACTCGTTAACACCAAACACAAAGTTCACCTGCAGCAAAATTGAAATATTGACCACACATTCATTTCCCTCAAAAGCCACAAATATTAACCTTGTGGGGTCATTCAAGGAAACTCAGGGAAACATCAAAATCATTAATGATATCATGAACTTCTGTACAGCACAAGATCAGCAAGTAGCTGGTGCTGACATTTCAGCAAACATAGATCAGCATTTGAACCGCTGACATTGCATATTGCATAAAGTTATAACAAGGCATTACATGACTTTCAGTTCAAAGCATATTCGTTAAACAAAACCTACACTTATAAAGGTTATGATGAGATGTTAGAGGTGTTCATTTAAAGTGTCTGACCATTCTGATGCCAAAAGTTTCGGTAGTTGAGTGTTTTTAATATAGCCCACTTTTCACTAATCAGCTCTGTCCCAGAGCCTAAAGGTTGGAAACCACTGCTGTGAAATTACCTGAATTTGTAGGGGTAATTATAAGTTGTTAATTGTCAAACAACATAGCTGTTATCTTTATGTATGAATTTATTTTAGTGATAGTGTGTGTGAGTGCTTGCGTGCACGTGAATAGGTGCATGCATGTGTGTGTTTTGATTGACAGCTGCCACTGACCTGTGCCAGTCAGAGTGCCATGCTGCAGGGCGGTGGGGTCGATCGCTGCGGAGATGACCTTCGCCCTCATCTGCATCCTGCCTTCATTAGCGGTGCCAGGCAAGGAGAATAACAACCCAATAAATTAATAAAGAGAAAGAGGGAGAGTGGAGAGAAGGTGGGGAGGGAGGGAGCGGACAAGAGGAGAGCAAGAAGAGCAAGGGTAAAATGGGAAGAAAGTACAGGAGGGAAGGAAGCAGATGCGAGGAAAGGGCAGGGAAGGAAGCGTATGGGAGGAAAGAGCAGAGCACTAAAGTATAGAAGGGTGCGAAGAGATGGAGGGAAATTCTGGCAAAATAGGGTGTGTGAACATGAGTGTGAAGGCTAAGGGTCTTTGGTCAGCTAAGGCAGAAAAAAGCTAGCAAATAAGAATGAAAAGCAGTGGAAGAAAATGGGCAGCAAGGGTAAAGGTAACTGTTAAATACTGTATATCCCTATCAATAAAATCCAAGTGCAGATTAAACATGCATCTGCAGTATATTGCGAGGATGCAGCACACTACAGTTCGACCCAAATTATGTACCCAAGCAGGACTGCAAACTGATATTGCCAAATATATTTCTGGGGCTGATTTACAAATGTGGCTCTGAGCCCTGTTTAAAAGAGTGTTGATACATTACCATCTGTACTGGGTGTTAAATGCCAGTATATAAAGTGATTCTCTAACTGGCCCAGGGAGTCACATTTTGACGGGGCCAAATGTTCCAGATTTTCCCTCTCTCATTCATGATTGGGATGAAGTTAGCATGCCAACCACACAGCAAATGTGTTAATAAAGCATGAGGTCTAATCATCTACTATTTTACTGGATACATAGCCTTCCTGGTCTTGTTCACAAGCACACAGAAATAGAGGAAAATACTTCTCGAAAACCTCCACACTTGCAGTAAAAAGACACACAGCAGAATCGAGGGGAAGCTTTCCACGTAAATAAATTATGAACAAGTATGTTGTGCAGAATAGACTGTTGGTTGGGAGCTTTCCCAGGAGGGCTCTAGTAATCATACTTTCTCATCTTCCAGTAGAGTTGTATAGCATACACCACCTTCCATTACTCCATCTTGGCGCATGAAATTATGGCCTATACTTACGCCAGGAGATCTATGTTTTAGATTTCTCAAAGAGTAGCTGTTTCCAGCAGTGAGCTGCACCATTCAAACATATCCAGTGTTGTACATACTAACACAGTGCTTCCCAAACCTTTAGTCTGATGTAACCCCTCTGACCTTACAGAGAGGCTGTGACACCACCGTTTATTATATAGAGGTTTTCCACTCAGTCTACAAATTAACTGCTTTTGTCCAGACTGATGTTCACATTCATATTAGTACGTGGTGTGTCAAACCTGGACAGACAATTAGGCAAATTACATTCTAGTCTTTCTAACTGCCCCCTTAAAAATGCAGTTTCACGTGGAAACTTTTGGACATATTTGGACAAACAGAAATGTGATGTCCCTGAAGATAAAGGTGACACGCTTTATCAAACCACAACGCTATTTGAAGAAAAGGATCTTCCTGCTTAGAAGTAACTTTTTGCAGATGTTTTGCCCACCAGTCTTTGGCACTGACCCCACTTCAATAAAAATTCAGTTATGAGATGTCCGAGGGCTTTCTTGCCTAAACTTCCTTTTTACCAGTCCCTGAGGCAGTGAAGCAACCCTAAAGCGTGATATTTCCACTACCATGATTCTCAGCTGTTATTCACAGCAGCTCTTCTCCTGAAATGCTGTTCTTTGATCTGTACCAAACATGTGGCCAAACAACTCTATCTTCAGTTCATCTGTCTAGTGCACATTGCTCATAATATTGTTCTGTCTAAATGTTCGATGGTCAAACTGTAGCTGCAATGTTCCTATTTGAAAAGAAAATTGCTTGTTTTTGTTTTTTGCTTCCAATGTAGATTTCCTACATTGGAATGATTTAATTCAAATAATTTGTAGATGTCTTTGGAGAATCACAGGCAGCAACAACTTCTTTTTTTTCCCTAAGACCTTAAAGATCTGTTTAGCTGTTGATGTGATGGCACCACAAACTTCAATAGCAAAGAGAACAGCAGATATATCTCAGAGGTTTAAGTAGGACCTGTGTTACTCTCTAAGGAGATTTAGATCTTTGGCATCTAATCTGGAATTCCTCATTCTAACTCTCTGGGTTTGCGGTTGTGATAGCTGTTCAGATATATTTCCTTTTTCATTGACTGATCTTTATTATTTATTTAAATTAAGAATATACTACAAAACAAAAATGTTATGCCTCATTTGTGTTTTTACCACCTTTATCTGTAGGTGATGCATCTAAAAGGCTGTGGCTCCACAGTGTAGTGGTTTACACATTTGCCTAACAAGCAAAAGCTCTCCAGTTCGTGCCTGGAAGGAGACACAAATCCCTTTAGGGTTGTGTCAGGAAGAGCAACTGGCATAAAAATCTGCCAAATCAACATGCAGAGCTACCTGCTGTGGCAACCCCTTACGAATAAGGGAGTAGCTGAAAGTAGCTGTGTCTAAGAGGATATATATTTGTCCAAACTGCAAAAAAAGCAAACCATTTCAATTGGATGTCTTGTATTTTCATGTTACAGTTCCTCCTGGTGTGTGTCTAGTTGGAAATCACTACTGTAGAGGAATCCAGATCTCAATCAGTGTTCTCACTGCAACACAAGTTGCAGTGAGAAAGCTGTATAGATAGCTCAGTTTGAGATATTGAGAGTTTATCGAGCTGGTCACAGCAAAGTCTAACTGAATTTGGAGAGGCAGCAACACCAGTTCTCCTAGGAAAAAAGCACAGCCTGCCATAATCACCTAATAACACACATAACATCAACAAGACCCATCTATTGAGAAGACAAAGGCAATGCATCTGGCCCTATTTTCCATGTGTCTACCCAAGAAGTGCTGCCTGTTCAGGGTCGAGGAGCGTGAGCGCCGGTGAGCGGGCCCTGCTGTGCTGGTGAGGAAATTCTCAGGACGATCGATGCAGAGGATTAGGGCTGGCTTTGGGGCTCAGAGGCCTGGATCTGAGCAGTATTCTCAGTGGGGCCCCTGGGAGAGCTGGAGAGGAAAGCTGGAGGGAAGAGAAGAGGAGGGGCAAGGAAGAGAGGAAAAAAGGGCTAACCTGGAACTGTCAGGAGGCTGAAAGAAGGTTGCCCAGGCCGGGAATAGAAGAGCAGTCAGGATCACCAGGTGACATTATGAATGGTACTGAGACCCCACCACCCACACCAATAAACATACACAGGTCAGTCTGATTGGATAAGCTGGAAAGTACAGAGGAAGGAGATTTAATATAACAAAAAAGAGAAAACAGATCGACAAACACAGATGAAGTCGGCTCTTTGGTCTCCTTACATTTCATCTTTTAATTTTCTTCAGGCCAAATCGGTAGTTGTCTTCTAACTTGATGAGCGCAGTGCACAACAAAAGGCTCCCCGCGTCTGTGTGTCTGCCTCTGATGCTCATGATTGGTCAGCCCATTCGCCAGCTCGCTGCTCTCCCCCGGGTACAGACGGTTGGATCCATGATTCATTTTGCAATGAGGAAAAAAAGGAGAGAGCGCATGTGAGAGAAGAAACAGCCAAGACCACTGGGAAATTATACGGTGGAGCAGCGTGGTGGATCTGGAATTAAACGGCATAATTAATCAAGTAAAAAAACAAGCACGTTGCTCATACATTTATTATTTGCATTTTTTCCACTTCAGGAGATGTAATCAGCAGATATACATCGGGGCCCCTGATCCTTGTCACAAGGACCTGAAAGGCTGAGCGCCCATTTCGACCACTGACCCTTAAAGTATAAAGTGGGATCAGTTCTGCTCAATGCTTTTTTTTTTTTTCCTCACTGACTATCATCTTCACACAATGCCCTCTGCCTCCAAAGTAATCTCTACAACAAGCAGAACAAGCCACACAGAATCATGTTGTTGTCTCCCTATCCTTTAAATTAGGGTGTCTGCAAAATTGGGTTCACAACTCTGGGCCCTCTGCGGAGTTGTTCTGTATTATGCAGTGTGCGCTCTTGACACAATGAAGAAAAACTAGCCACTTTTGGAAAGATATGGTGGAATTGTGGAAATATGATCACACAGCCACGAGGACAAAACCATGTAAACATCGGGCAAAACTAATTCAGAACAGCAAAAATGTGGCAACAAAACCCGCACTATGGCTTCATGACATTTTGCAGCACTGTAACCGTGTGACAGCTGTTTCTCCTTTTCAGTGTTCCCTGGTTCCCTCTAAATGATCCCCCTCTCTTAAGGATGCACGTACAAATTGGGCACAGATGATTTAGCTTATTTGAAGCTCGGTTAGCTGTCTCATCTGGCTTTAATAACTCATTTATCAAACTACTGACTGGCACCAGCCTTCTTTTGTAGCAGACAAATGCTACTGATTGGAATTAAATCTAACTTGACCTGATAGTTGGAGGTGTTTTTAAAATATAATTTTAGCTCTTAAAAGTCCTTTCTTGTGAATGGCACATTTGTACCACCCTCTGGCCCCTGGCCTGTGGTCACTTTGGCTGTGATATGGCATGCAAAAAGTTGTTAAGTGCATAAATGCATATTAAATCACACCAAGGAAGCCCTGAATTGTTACCCCAGATTTGGAGGAGAATACTTAGTAGATATTTACATTAAGCAAATTTTATTTCATAAACAGCTAATTAAATTTATGCATACAATGCACACAGAACTTTGATTGAATTTCAGTATTTTGGAGATGCTTTTTTAGTTCAACGTGCATATATATATATATATATATATATATATATATATATATATATATATATATATATATATATACACACACACACTACATCATTTTACTCACTTAATACATTATAAGTACTGGCAGTAAGAGTAGCTATAACAGCTTGTTTTTTATTGTGGGAATATTGATCCCCCCCAACCACCCCTCCACAGGATAATCAGCATGAATAGGTATATTTGCACGTCATGGATATCCTGGGTTTCCACCACAGATATCCACCCTCGTTATATCCATTACACATAAATACATCCGCCAAACAGTTTGAAACGTATCACTCTTCAGCTGGTCAATATAGCTTGTTCCTGAAGCGCCATCATCAATCGAGGTATCAATATGGAAATACCACTGTGACCCAGACATTAATCAATTGGGCTCCTCGGGGAGGAGAGGAAGGGCAGGGGCACCTAAAATCATCAATGAGACGGATCGGCCTGCAGTCAGGCTCGGACAGTCTGTATTGATAAGAGCATTTCCACCTGTAGCGGCCTGAGCGGAGAGACAGGTCGCATCTGAATTCAATACCCGCCGCCGCAGCTGCGCGCTCGAAGCCCAGAAAGACACGGTTGAGCGGAGATACGTGCCTCGACTTATCATAAGACCAGTCTCTTTTTCTCCATATATGTCGCCTTCCTCCTCCTCCTCCTCCTCCTTATCCCCATCCCCAATCTTTTCTGTCTACCTCAGAACTTTTAGGCCAATGCGCTGCACCGAAGAAGCATCACGCCTCTAATGCAGAGCAACAATGACTTCAAATTAAGTTCTTTTGTCTTTATTCCACGGCTTACTTTGCCGAGCACCCCCCCTCTCCTCACACAATCTCTGGAGTTTAGTCAAACCTATCTCCTCCTCCAACTTCAGACTGTGAGAGAGGAAGTCAGTGAGAAAAGTCTTCAGATGCTCGTTTCTCGCGTCCATCTCGCTGCGAGCGCAGGATTAAAGCGCTGTCTCACCGCTGGCAACTAAATCTTGACACAATCAATTAGATCCATGCTCAGTGTTTTTGCTTCATTTACTCAGATACAGCAGAGCGGTGGATGGTGGGCAGCGTGAGACAAGTCAGCCTCCTAGTGGTGTGCTCGCGTACGCACAGGGGAAAAGAAGGAGAAACGCTTTATTCAAACAAAGTGGAATATTAGATCAGTGTGGCTGAGCAAAGTGAGGCTAAGGTTAGGGTTAAAATCATGCAAGTCTCCGTGAATGCTACATTAGCCTGTCAAGCAATGTTGACAATCCTCATATTTGACTTCCAATCACATCCCAGAGCACTCTCTCCCTCATGGTACTTCTTAAAGGTTAGAGTTCATGGGTCGTGTGTCCTGTGTGCACACAGGCCTGCCCTTTTCATTCCTAATCAGCTGCTCTTTTTTTTTCTTCCTGTGCCAGAATGGAGCGATGCACCACAAAGGTCATAGACATGGATTTCCTTTGGTTTGACTCAATGAAAAGGTCAGATGAGGGCACCATGAAATGGCAGTGAGGCCTTCACATTGGCCACACAGGGACCAGAGTTCTTACATGACCCTGAAATGGCACAGACTGAGACCCTCTTGGGCCACTCTCACAGGAACCGGGAGGGTCCTGTGGGCTGCTGTGACCTCGTCCCATCCCCCTGTGGCTTAAGTGTCCCTCAGCAGTGTGCAGAAAGAGAGGAGCATCAAACTGCAGTACAGAGATTTTATGTGAAACAAAACTTTTGAGACCACAGTATAACTGTATTTTTATTACACTGCAACATAAGCTACCAAAAGCAGCTTTCTAGTAACTGCCCCACAACTGTCAAAAGATTGTGTACTTTTCTCTTTACTGGCCTGTTTCCTGTATAAACATTTGCTGGCATTTGTATATGTTTATGACAGCACAGCCTGTCTTTAGCTTGAGCTCACTAAACCAGTTTTCTGTGGTGGTCATAGCTCTCTCTGACATTCATAAGCAAAACACTGAACCTTAAAAGCCTCCTGTATGGAAAAAAGTGAATCACTTCAAACAAAAATATTCTGTAATTTTATACACAGCAGGAGTTTTAGCTGAATATTTGATGATTTCACTGTTGTTGTTTCTTAGACGAGTTTGCATTGCTGCATTCGGTTTTCCAGTATGAAATACTTGCCTTTGGCCTCTGCAAGTTTCCCGTGTGCCAGGTTGTTCATCAAGTCAGTTGTTCCATCCCGCTCACACTGTTTTATGTCATTTTAGCTGAACCACGATGCTGGGTAGACAAAACTGATGGGCTGCAAGTCAGGGACAGGCAATGCTCACACAGAGGAATCATCTGCTCATTCACAGAAACATGCTATAAATTATTTGTCCTTTAAAGCCTTTTTAAGGTTTAAAGTATTCTGTGATTTTGTCAGCGGTCATAAAATGTACTACTTTCCAATCCACAAAACTTAAGACATGGGTAAGTAAACTACCAGCTCACTTCGCAGCCACTGGTTTAGTGATTAGCTGTATTTACTTGTATTTATTCTTACAGTATTATGTGACTAAACTAATTATCAATTTTACTGCTTTAAACCTTTAAAATTTTGACAGAAGTAATCCAAACAGCATCTCTCCTGGACACAGGTACACACATTCAAGTAGCTGCACACCTTTCAGTCACTGAGAGCTATTAGTTATTCCTTCATGGTATTTATAAACGTTTACCACAGTCTGTAGTTAGCAGAACGTATTTCTCCATGAAGACATAGTACATGAAGAATTAACTGAGTAGTTGTGATATCTGGACTGTCATCGTAACTTTTCTCCTCCAGCCTGGTTGGGATTTCCTTTAGAGCCTCACATGACATAACTGAACAGGTAAAAAAAAAAAAAAAAAAGACAAGAAACAAGAGTTTTACAAGATTTGTTTTATTAACTATGATACAGATCACATAAGGCCTTGCTGTTTACACCATTCCCATTGAGACAAATTACCATACTCCGTAAATAATGACAGTTTTTTTGTTTGATGTTACCACTTCAGTTTACAGTACTTCATTTATTTATTTATTTTTTATTATTTCCACTCCGCCCCACCCCCCCGTCATTTCTTAATATTTTTTTTTAATCATCTCTTAAATAGTGAGAGTGGTGGAGCCCACTTCCTTGGTTGGGAAGAAATCATGCACTATACTGGGCTGGTCTCTCAATCGTTCACCAAGAAATTGTTAAAAATGCTTTGTATTTTTTTTTTTTTAATTAATAAAATAAACATAAAAAGAAAGTTTTTTTTTTCTATCACCACTGACTAAAGGGCAAAGTGTTAGACCCCCTAAGATACCAACAACCATTTGAATATAGTTTTGCTTGTTTCTCAATTTAACTTAATAGACAACTGTCACCATTGTTGCAAAAAAAAAAAAAAAAAAGAAAGAAAAAGGAAAGCAACGCAGCCACAAATTATTGACCAAAGTCACATTTAAAAAAAAAAATAAAAAATTCAATGTTCTTCTAAACTGTCATTTTGCTTCCCATCTCTCGCTCAACCCTTTTTTCCACAGTCTTTGGCTGCCTCACAGTCAGTTCAGTATTAACACATTGATATACACAGGGAACGCCACTGGCCGGCATTCACACACAAGTACCAGTGGTCACCCCTCCTTCCTCCCTCCGTCTCCCAAATAAAGATCCCATTCACCAGTTTGCTGTCTGTCTTCCCTCCCTCGCACCCCCACCCCAACCCCCCAATCTCTCTCACACTTTCACTGAGGATCAGTGTGTGTAATCTGGACGAGCTAACAGGGTTACACAGTGGGGTAATGACCGCGAGAAGAGCTGCATTCCTCTCCTTCACGTTTGGTGGGATCACGCTGGTGTTTGGCCATTTGCCAAGCACCACTTGCAAACATGTTAGCTCCAACCTGCTCCAACACACACTCTTACACACATACTGTACATACACCCACCCACCCCCAGACACACACACACGGTAAATAGGTAGTGTGGACTGATAAAAGCTCCTTTAAGAGCTCAGTGATTGGCTGAAAGGTTTTTCTTATTTCTTTGGGCAGCGAGCACAGTGTGGAGAGAGATGCAAAGATGCAATCTAGTGTCAAACAGAGTAAGTGACCTCAGTGAGCATCTGCTTAACATTAACACACATAACTTACTCAAGCTCAAAAAAGCCCCACAGACACACGTGTATGAAGACACACACTGCAAAACCTGCTTCGATCAGGGCTCAGCAATTCTCCTCGAGCCCCATCTTGCTGGTTTCTACGGTAACAGCAGGCTGAGCAGAGGAATTTTGTGATGCTCCATTCGAGTCATGCAGACGAATGAATGGACTGTCTGTTCTGTCTGCTGTCTCTCCCAGACCCAACTGTCTTTCTTGGACAGGGAATGAGGAGGGGAAGCAGTAGCATAACAGTCAGGATGGAGAGAGTTTGGCGTAGTGGTTGCACTCTTGCAAATTAAATTTTGAGTCCACCAAGAACAGGTTTTAATCTTCGTTTTAGAGACATAACACTGTCTCATGAGAGGACAGCATGCTGGGCCCTGGAGCAGTGGTTACCAATTATTTCCAAGGATAAAAAGCCTCCCACCTCTCAAGGCTTGAGCCTTACCTCCAGCTCTTATTTCTCGCCTGTAATGCTACATTGTAACTCAGTCTCTAAGTCTTCATATTCTTTCTCTAAAATGACTTCTGGGAAGTGGAATGAACTACTTTACAAAAGGCTGAATGCTGAGTTGGTGTCCACAGGGAAGTGGAAACTAACAACAAAAGACACAGAGGCAATTTCATTCACTGCATGCCTAACCAACTGCAATGTGGCCACATGCTTTGTGGTTCCACTGTCAGGATCTATATAATCTCAACTGATATTTACCAGATTTTAAACTGACACTCGCTTCATTTATAGTTTTACACTTAAGTTAATTCTACTTGACAGATTATTCTTGACAACTGGACCTAAGAGAGAATCTGACGCTACAACACAAACAAACAAACAAAAAAAAAAAAACCCAAAACACACACACACACACACACACAGTAGGATGCTACGCCCATGCAGCAGTGGAAGTGGCTGCAATACCCATTTCTTCCCCTAGATGTCAGTGGTGTGCTCCCTGAAAGAGAGAGTAGGGTGGACTGAAGATAAAGTGAACAGTGGCTGTCATGTCATGGCAGCTCCAATTTAAAATGTGCCTTAAAAGTGCTCAGAAAAGTGCTTTATGAACAAGGTCCTTGGAATGAAAACTGCAGCACCAGCTCACTTGTAAAACCACCACAGTGTGAAAGAAGAAACATGACAGGTGAGGGTCCAAACCTGGAATTATTCCCCGTCTGTCTAATGCAGGGAATTTCACTTAAAACAGAATGCCACGGATACAGGTGCGCACAGAGAAATAAACAGCGGGCCACACACTTACAGTCGTTGACAGTTCAGCTGGGATTTTTTTTTTTTAAATGAACAAAATAATAAAAACAAATGGGGAAAGTGGTAATGGGATTATAGACCCAAGGTTTTTATCAATTAAAAATCACATTTTAAGCTGTTTGTTTACGTGTTTACAAGAAGAGAGCATGAGGATGAAGTTCAAAAATGACAGCGAGCACAAACAGGAGACTGGGAGGAGCCTTCCAAAAATGCATAGACAGCACAGCACCCATAATCCTTTGCTCTAATTTGCTGCCCCGTAGATCCAGTCGAATGAGATTTATTTTTATTTTTTTTAATGTGCTTGGCATACTGCCTCAACTAAAACTGATTTTGTCTGTGTGTGTGTGTGTGTGTGTGTGTGTGGCCGAGTAAGGGGTTGACAGATAGGAATTTGTGATCGGGGAGAACATCCTGTCGGGTGAGCTGTAATGTGTCTCTTGTTTAAGTCCTCTACAGTGGTGAAAGAAACAAATACATGTTCAGGCTCTGTGATCCACTTTGTCCCAGCCACAGCCTCCAGTTACATACAGCAGGTGGGTTGGTTTGCCAAAAAAAAAAAAAAAATATATATATATATATATCCACCAAATTTCCCAGCACAGTTAGAAGCAAAGGGACTGAGGAGAATGGCTGCTGGAGGCACACTGGCCACTGGGTGTTTGCATTAAGTGCATGGTTGTGTATATGCTGAAGCAATCCCAACATAATGGACTTCACATTCACCCTTGTAATTTACTTCTTAATCCCTCCCTGAGTCCCTTTAACAATTACTGGTACATCTGACTCTTCATTCGCTTGTTTGTGTGTAGATTTGCTATAAGGCAAGGAGGGCAGATCTAGATGAAGTGAGACTGAGAGATAAAAGGGATAAAGTGGCGGGGAGGGAGAAAGATCATACTGCCAGTTCAAAGGCTCTTCAGTGTTCCTCCTTCCTGGCTCCTGTGTGTCCGTTTTTCTAAAAGCACTGGAGGCTGAAATAAATGCCCCCTTCTTCTCCCAAACATGTAAATTTCTCCCTGTACATACTGCATCTCAGTCGCTCTCTCCCAACCTTTCTTCCTACTTCATGTTCTTGTGTCAATTCATCATCTTCAGTTCGTTCCCAAAAAATTCAAAATCTCTCATTCTGAAACCTTTAAACTCTGAATCTTGTTATCCTTCTGCTCTTTTGCTTCTTTCCCTTGATCCCCGTTTCACAGCGTGTGTTGCTCTGCTGGGGGGTGATGTGGATGCAGGGAGGGTGGCAGCAGGGCTGGGAGCGGCGACTGGGGAGTAGGAGGTGGGGAATGGGATGGGGACTGATGTTGATGGGAATGATGGTGGACAGGAGGACCATAGTGAGGAATAACAGGAGGAGTGGCAGGGAGGACGTAGGGAGCTGGGGACGGAGCTGGTGAGGACGAGAAGCCTCCAGCCATGCAAGAGTAGGCAGAGGTTCCTCCCCCAGAGAGTGTAGATGTGGGGGAGCCAGGGAGGCCGTCAGCCAGAGGCTGATTGTAGAAGAAGTATGCACACTGTTGGATGAAGCTCTCAATGATTGTCTGGTAGGTGCGGGTAGCAGTCAGGGCATCCATGGTGGTGAAGTCTGGTCTCATAAGCGTGGGCCAGAAACAGATGGACAGGTTCTCGCTGGTCATCAGGTTCATCTTGTTGTTCTGGCTCACCCTGGGAAACAGAAAGAAACAAGTGAAATTAAATGACCATAACTCACAAACTCTGCATCCTAAATCTCAGTAGTTGGTTAGCTTTATTCCACAAATGTCTGTATGAAGCATCATAACAATCCAACTGTTTTCCAAGATTAAATTGACCATAAAACTTACAAATTTTCTAAAAAAACAAAACAAAAAAAACTTGCATATGCTTTGAGATTATTAAATAATAAATTAAACAAAACCCCAACAACTCATGATTAAAATAACAAAACAAAACAAAAAAATCAACAAAACACCACAATTTCTGTGAACAGATTATCCAATTTTATTTATTTATGTGAAGGAATGACATTGCCTCACTCAGGTGTGACCTGTGACGTGGAAAATGCACGTGTATGTTTGTGACAAGGTTCACTAGTAACACAAAAGGTATCACCTAGTCCAAACCAGTGCATTTTTCTCATTTTTGTCTCAGAAATTCAGAATATATATTTTTAGATTTTTTCTTGCTTGTTCCCTAGAGCAAACCTAGTATGCAGCTGCTGTGTGCAGTTCAATTGTTATCCTTCTTAAATTCCTTAATTTAAAGGCATGAAGAGGTAAAATTGTCTCTTGCTAAGATAAAGAAAGGGGAAAACCGTAAAATGATAACCATAAATTTGGATAACAGATATGCCCCTGCTTGCTATTTCCTTTAATCATCCTGTGGCCTTTTAAGGTCACCTGAGGGGATTAGACCCTCAGATTGTAGACCATCATTCTACACTAACTTTTAAATTTAGGCCTCAAAGTTTTCTGACACATGGTGGTAACAGAATTATTAACACTTTAATTAAAATGTAACATCCACTACCATCCATATAAAAAATAGAGATAAAATGGCCACAGCATTAACAAAGATCATCTCTGAACCTGAGTAAAACCTCTATTCATCAGTAAGCTCATCACAGTGATATCACCTCTGGGTCACATGATTGGCTGACCAGTGGTGAAGTCAGCACAGTTGCCAGAAGCCATTTCTGACCCCACCAATTCACTCACTTGTTCAAGTGGCTGATGACATATTTGAAGACTTCATAATTCTCCTTGGGGAAGCGGCGCAGAACATCCTTCATCGTCTGGAAGCGCTGCTCCCTGTCGTTGATCTCTGAATGGTGGCAAAGAAAGGCAGGAGGTTAGAGGAGGGAGAAAAAGTGGCTGAAAGACAAGATTAGAGGAATCTGAGGCAAAAATGTCAAGGGAGTGAGAGTGGAGAGTAAAGATAGATTAGGAGGGATGAGGAGAGTACAGTTCACTATTGGAGAGCTTGAAGAGGATAGGCAAGGCAATTTCAGCTCTCAAAAATAAGTGCAGGACACACTGATGTCCTCAGTAACAGTTTCACATATCTCCCCGACAAAAACAAAAAGGATTTAAAAGGACTCCAAACTAGAGTTCTCAGAAATAAAATAATAATAATAATAATAAAAAACACTGGACAAAGACCACACACATTCCAGGAGAAATACACCATGCATACACCCATTACAGTGTTCTGCAGCTTACAACAACACACACACACTCGCACACAAACACACATAGGGTGTGTTAAGCCTGATGGCAGTGAGGAGTGAGTCAGACAAACTGACGTCACCGGCTAACACAGTCCATTGAGAGTGTGTGTGGGGATGTGTGTGTGCGAGTGAGGCAGAGAGCAGCAGCGAGAAACGGCAGATGTTCTCCTGCACATCACAAACATGATTTACAATCGCACAATCTGAGTTTTCATTCCCACAATGAGGTCAGCGTGGATCAAAAACAGATTTGAGCCCGAATGACTTTACGCAGTCACAGTTTCCTCCTGCTGTACATCCATCACGAGTGATCAAAAGTTAACTAAAGTTCCTACAGCTTATTTAAAGTAATGTCACCATGACAATATCCACCAAAAATCCACCCACCAGCTTTTCTCTCAGTCTCCTTTTTCTCCACCTCTCTGCTAACCCCAATTTGCTATTTTCTACAAATGACGCCTTTCTCTTCTCTACCATACTTTTCTCCCCACCTTCACTTCTTTTCCTCTATTGTGGCACAGACTGCAGGAGCTTTATCAGGTCTCTGTCACGGCTGAAGGGTCTCGCCAGGGGCCTTAAATAACACACACATACACACTCAAACACACGGGATGCAGAGCTCGGTGAGTGACAGCAGCCTCACGGCCCAGGGTTAAATCTCTCTGGCGTGATGCAAAACTAAGCTATGCTTTAAATCTCCATTCTGACAGATTACAGGACACAAAGAGAAAAGGAGAGGCTGTGGACAGCGCAGGAGCACTCTCGTTTATCTAACATATTTTCTCATGACTTCATCTAAACCCTAGTGTTCCTGCATCCCTCATCACCATGTGCAATCAGCCCCTCATCCTCTTTCCGAAAGCCTTAAATATTCTCTCCTCCATCCATTTCTCCTCCTCCTGTTTCCAGCCCTTTACCAAGTGGCAAATCCAATTCTCCCCATGGATGGATTTGGATTGCAGGAGTTTTGCTTGTTAGGTTAAAGAAAAGTTACAATGAAGGGGAAAGGATTTCAGGCAAAATCCAATACACCTCAGGATTTAGTGGGGAATTCTCCACACATCCCTCAACCTCACCGTCCCCTCACACCACAGCCCCAGGACTTACTGAAGGCCTCCACCAGCTCTGCCTGCATGCTGTAGGGCACCAGAGGCTCAGGTAGCTCAGAGAAGAAGGCCTTCATGGCTCCTGCCACTGTGTTGATGGTGAAGTCTTTCTCCACGAGATCAAGATTGTGGTCTGGGAGAAAAAAAAAAAAAGAAATGTGAAGACAACATTTTAAGTACAAGACACATGTATGCCAAATATATATATCACAACTGTGCCTGCATAGAATACATAAGCAAAAACAGGTTATAATCTCATTCATTCACCACACCTGCAAAAACAGTAGTATTATAAGCTCAATTTGCTTCATCCCTAGACTACGCATGTAAAAGAAGGTACTTTAATACACTGAGCAGTGAAGAATTTTATTTTTGGACAGTGAACTGCAACAATTTATCAAAATGGTACCAAGCAGGGATGCAATAATATCCCCCCATCTTTCAGCTTTTTGTACTATCTTGAAACATTTAACCTGCCACTGTTGCCTGGTTATCAGTGTTATTTTATTGGCTGATATCAGTCAACAAGTTTGACCAATGCTTCTTTGCGTCCATGGAACCAAGTTATTAAAGATTAAGAAAACCCTGAAAACATCTGTCAAAACCCACTTGTTCTTCCTTCCTTAGAGTTTTCTTTTTTCTGTATTCTGTCATCTTTAAGTACTATGAACAGTGCAACATAACATAAGCAGATTTATAACTGATATAAATGAAATACAACAGCATGGTGCCTTGAATTTTTAAAAACTGGGCATGTTGGTAATGTCTTCTCTTGGCTGCTCCCTTAATCTCATCCTACCCCTAGCAACCCCTTCTGTCATGCCAGCCTTCTGCATGTCCTCCTTCACTGCATCCATAAGCCTTCTCTGTGGTCTTCCTATTTTCCTTCTGCCTGGCAGCTCCATCTTTAACATCCTTTGTCCAATATATTCACTATCCCTCCACTGCACATGTCCAAACCATCTCAGTCTTGCTGAGCTGTTCCTCTGATATACTAATTTCTAATCCTGTCTCTCCTGGTCACTCCCAAAGAAAATCTTCAACTCTGCCACCTGCAGCTCCACCTCATGTCTTTTTGTTAGTGCCACCATCTCCAAACCATACATCATAGCAGGTCTCACTACTATCTTGTAAATCTTAGTTATCCCTTCAACATTTCCAGAATATATGCCCATCATTAACAGCAGTGCCTTGTAGAAATAATGATCATTTTAGTTATAAAAAAACTCAGTTAAACAGAACAATGAATGATAGACAATTATAAAGTTAATTTGAGTAAAGAGAAAGTCCAGAGAGCCAGAGAGCAAAACCAATAGAGCACCACTCTCTACAGAGAGAGTGTGTGTGGGAGAATTAAAAAAGCCATTTTCTGATAACTTTTTACTTTACAAAGGTAATATGTGAAGAAAAAATAGAGGCAAGAAAAAAAAAATCTTACAACTACAGTTCAGAGAGTTCTTAAAAGTCTATGCTGCGTTCCCATTTTTAGGGTTTCCAAGTGCAGAGCTTCTGACGCTGCTTCACCCGCAATGAGTTATCTGAATCTTCACGGAGGTGATGAAGTGCTATCTTCAGCACTGCTATGAGACACCTGTGCTGTAGCTTCACCTGTAATTGTCTCGTCTCATTGGCCTGAGCCTCCAAATGATTCAGCACAAGGTTTCAACTCTTATTGCCAGAGTTGGACATAACCTCAACCAGTTGTGGACGCATTCATACAGACACTAGCCATCTTTCTGTGCTATCTATCTCGGCAGCTGCATGCTTCATTAACCAAACCAATCTGCAGGCAATTAACTGCCCACACCAGACAGACACGCATGGAGACGCACATCGAGAGCACTTGTACCAAGTGAGGAGCAGGTAGACGATGGAGGAAGCAGTAATCTAAGAGGAAGTGAAGGCCAGTTCCCTCCGAAGAATTAATGCTCCAAGGTTAATTAAGGTGATACAATAGATAGAAGTAGACATACAGATACACATGCTTTTTCTTCACACAGCTGTAGGTGTGCATCTGAACCATATGCGCACATGAACATGTGAGTACAGTAAGCAGAAAGTAGCACACCTTGGTCAAATTGCCGCTGCATGCTCTCCATCTCTGCCTTGTTCCCGCTGACCCTGTAGATGCCCTCTGTGCTCAAACCTGGTGGAAAGAAAGAGAAAGGGTTAGACAGAAATGTCATTAGCTTGCTGTTCTTTTCATATGTTTAATTTGCAACAAGTGTCAAATATACGTGGGAGCTGCTGAAACAATATATAATTGTGGAGTGTATAAATGTACTCAGAAGTGAGAAAAAGAAGAGCTACTGAGGGCTGTGCTTATTGCCTACATCCACTTCAATCTAAGCACATTACTAGCACGATTTATTAAACCCATAAAGCACTCCTGCAGGTCTGCTAATAGCCCATCGGTCCACTGTGAGAAGTTGAGGTTACCTTAGTGCCACAATGCTATAAAATTATCTGTGAAAGTGTGATTTTTTCCCCCCCTCTCACAATATGCAATTTGAAAGGTGTTTTTTAAACACTAAACAGTCAGCTCATGGATATATTTACTAAAAGCTCAGCAAAAACAATTTGAGCTAGAATAATAACTGCAGCTCAAATTTCCAAGGTCACGATCTGACATTTTTAATTAACAATAAAGGATTGTGGCAAATAGGCATATCTCTAACATAAGATTTCAATTCATGAACGCAAGATAAAAGAGGAGGAATGACTGCTACTTTTCATACAAGTCTACCTTTCTGTTCCCTTTGCCTTCTGTTTAAATTTGTATTTTTTGTAGACTTTTAATGGCCCACAGCAGGTGCACTCTAATGCAACATGATTGAGGTAGTCAATTAAATGCTTATCACGGAGCACTGTTGGTTTTTATAATCTGTTTACAACAATAATCTATCCTAATATAACCTAATATAAATGGCAGTTTAAAGGTTTGGGGAAATGCACCTATTTTTCATAACTTTTCAACTCAACCAGTGATCTTTATGTTGTGATAATAAATACCAACTACACTAATATTTTCCTCACACGTTAGACCACTTACTAGTCATCAAAAAACACACCTGATGAACAAATGAGACAAACTGCGAGCAAGCCAAAGTGGGACAGTTACAGAAAAAGGTGCCACGTGGACTGCCAGTCTGAATTAAAGTGTGCTGCATTTTGGTTAATTAATGCATTTCTTTTACCAATTTCCTTCTAATTCTCTCTTCACTCATACTTTGGTGGCAATTCATGAAGACAAAGAGCAATCCAGAGGAGATGGGGAGTGGCAGAAAAAAAATGGGCCTGAAAGGAACAGGCAGGGAGGAAATGAGAGAGCTCTCAGTCAAGGCATACAAGGCTTACAACATCGATTTCCTCCCCCTCCTACCAATCAATTATCCACAAAAGCTTTTCAAGCCAGACACTAGGAAAACAGGGATGGGAGGTCAGATAGGGAGAGAGAGAGCAGAGTAGCAGTGGTGGGATGAGAGGCTTTGAGATAGGTGCAAAAAAAAAAAAAAAAAGCACCCAAGGATGGGATGGCCATTGGGGGAGTGTGAGGACGCATAGTCAAGACTTAAGAAAGAGAGGACAAGAAAAAATAAAGGGATTAAGATAAGGAGGGCTGACCAGAGGGATGGGAAAACTCCAGAACACGCCACTGAGGGAGACTTAGGGGCCAATGAGAAGAATGTGACAGGAGCAAAAAAGACAACAAAAAAAACCCAAACAAAACAGTGGAAAGGGTAGAAAAGTCACCAGATGTAGAAAGTGAATAAAATAAAAATAATTTACAGAGAAAGCTTGCAACAGCATCTTCTTCCTCCTGATAAAACAAATCACTTCTTGGGGCAGCATAAATAAAAATTTCCCTATGGCAAACAAGTTTGTTTTCTGCCCCCTCAGATGATGTCTTATTTAAGGCTACTGCCAATTCATAACAGTGCATATTTGGACAAATAAATCTTTGGGTGCATATAGTTTTATGCACGGCACACACATTTAAACAAAACAAAAACTTAAAATACACTAATCTGTGGTGACTTGTTAACTTCCAGGAGCAATCAAATGGTCAAAAATGCCCGTGGGCCTGCAATCACACAAACTGAAAGTGCGATAAATGTTCCTGCTGCTTTAGAGGCTGCTTTTCTGCAGAGTGTTACTATCTGACACCACTCCAGCTGATCCCACATCAGCCCAGATCCCAGCCTCTCTCCCTGGGTTCAGCAGCCCAGAGGCTGATTTCATAGTTCACCATGGAGATGAGCGGTCGCTGGGTGCTGCCCTTTTCGTCGCTATGGAGGCTTGTATGGCCGGCAGATATGCCTGCACACGCTAAGACACATTCATCACCTCAGTACCCATGAGCAGAGCACACTGCAACTACTACGCTGAGAAAGCCATAGCTGAGAGGAGATAACAGCAGTCGCTATAGATTGATTTTATATAGCTGCTTTTCTACAAGTTCAGAATGCATGAAAATAACACAAAATACCACATCCATTCCTATTATTCTCAAGGACAAAGAGAGTGAGCAATGAAGCACGAATAAAAGAAGCAACTGAAAAGAAGACTTAAGAAGAGAAGCTACAAGAGCAGACAAAAAGGTGTTTTATTCACAGCCAAAAATAATGATTATGAACATTTGTGTTCTTTTTTTTTTTTTTTTTTTTTATGTATGCATTTATGACTGGAGGATTGCCTTTCACATTTGCACAGATGCATAAATGCAGGGACAGGCTTTAAAGGGACATTTCACCACAAAATAAAATATAGGTCATCTCTTCTCTTGTTTACTGAAGTTCTAGTTATTGTGATATTGGCTGTATTTGGCTTATCTTGGATATGTGGAACTAGAAGGCTGAACCACGGCATCCAATCATCCATCTACCTGAGCTGAAAGCTAGCTGCACGCTTAATTTGGTTGGTGAATATAGTTTGGTTTGGAGAACTGGGTCATGACTTCAGGAAAGAAACAGTTATACAGAGTTTCTTAAATTTGTTTTTTCATTTTTTTTTAGCACTGTAAGATGAGCAAAATCAATTTCCATTATAGTCAAGAGAAGGCATATATTTCTACATCCAATATCTCAAAACCTGGGAAAGTCACACCAAATTGAATATGATCGATAAATAGGAGGAAAAAAATGTTTATTTGATTTGGTGGGAAACTCTTCCTTTAAGTTAGTGCCAAGTATTTTTGTTCAAGGCTAAAGGAAAAGGGAAGGATGTAGGTTAAAGCAGCAGGTCTAAGGTCAGCTTGACGTCACTCATTACCAGCTCGCACTGTAGTGACAAACATAGTATCAGGGCTGTATAGTAATTTCCTGAGAGTGTGATTATACCCAGAGATTATGGATGCAGACAGGAGATAAGTAAAGTCTGACTTACAGCAGCAGCAATCAAAACTAAATAGCACATTGTATCTCATTTCCCCTTCCAGTCCCAGAATGTCTCTATGTGGCAGTACCATTCTGTCCCATACGTGTCAGTACGTAAAGAAAATATTCCCACACACGTACTCTGTTGGATATTAAGATGTGAGAAGCCACACATGCACATACTCATAAGTAAAACTGGCACAAGCTAAACACATAGGAATCTTCATAAGCCCGTGACACTGATCAGACAGGAGGAGCCATTTCTTTAACTTTGTTTTACTAAAACACACCAAAATGTGTGCAAACAAAAAGGTGAGAGGAAAGACAGAAAGTAATAAAAGAGAAACAGAATTTGAGAATAGCACAAGGGGGAAAAATTATGATGACTAGAGAAAGGAGACAACGGGACAGGGAAAGAAACAGAAAAGTGTGCTAGGAAGAAGATGAAGGAAATCAAATGTGACAACTGTAGGTGATCGGAGAGATGGGAGGGTGAAGGAGGAGTGGATCAGGAGAAAGAAGTTCAGAAACAAGGACACAGAAAGAGAGGAGGGGAGAAGAAAACTGCACATTAGGAGAAATACTACAAAGGAGCAAGTGAGGATAAAAGGAGGAAAATACCTCCTGACGAGCATGGAATTCACTCTTTTGCACACTTAAATGCATATTCGACCAGTTTTTCTTCTTTAACCAGATGTAACCGCTGGAGCCACTTCCAGTTAACATCTGAACAGGGCGAGGTGAAACCTATCGTGATGCTTTGTTATCTCGAGCTTATGCCCCTATGCTCCTACACAGAGGAAGGCGGATGTTTTGTGAGGCCGCAGTAATCCACAAATACAAAGTCTTTAATCAGGACAGAGATTACAGTGGAATGCATTGGCATGTCAGTACGCTTGGCCAAATGCAACTGCCATTATGGAGTTAATGTGTGCACATTTTTTTTATTAACTCACAACTCGATCTAAAATCTTTGTTATGACCCAGCCAAGAAGAAAGAGAGGTATGCAATATCTTTACACAATCGCTGACCCTGCAATACTTGGCCTCTGCTTTAACATAACAGCTGGTAACAGAGTGAGAAGCAAGCTGGCAGTCCTAGGGCAGTGGGACAGCTGTGGAACATGGTAACAGGGTAGCAAGGTTAGAAGAGGCTATCGGACCACATGTGTCTGCGCTCGCAGAGACGAGACGAGACATAGCAACAGACTAAAGACCTGTCAGCTAAACACAGTAGCAAAGACATAACAAAAAACAGATAAAAATCTCTCAGTTATAGTCCAGCCATAAGATTATAACATTATACTCTATATTAAAAAAAAAAAGCTAAAATCCATGATTTTAGCTCTAAAGTTAACACAAAACACTGTGACCTTAACCAGAAACGGAAACAATCACGTTCTTTTTAATGCTTTTGCATGAGCCATTTGCAACGTGCCACACAAACCGTGGAATATTTATGCAAAATGTGAATCCAAATAAGGACACCACTGCATCGAATGATATTTAAATTTATTTTGCTTTCTGTATTTTTAACATTTAAAGTTCACGTCCCTGTAGGTGTCCTCCTGTAAAGCCTACAAGCAAGTTTAGAGACAATCGTGTATTAAACCTGAGCAAAGAACAGTAGACATATGCAGAAAATATGTGAATGTAAACAGACAGCTTGAATGTGACTAAAGGTGGATCACAGTGAGAAACAATCCTACCAGAGATTTAGATAAGTAAAATACCCACCAGCAGCTATAGCACATTCATTTTATAAGAGATAACAGCTAAAATGACTGAATAACCTGCGATACATCACATTGGATGCCATTAAGCATCTGTACAAATCCTTACCCGTTGTTTCAATGAAACGGATGCACTTCTCGATGAAGACTGGGATTGGTCTCTCAGGAGTGACCACAGTGGATAGTGGCATGCCAAAGTAGTTGCTTTCAATGGGTTTTGAGATGGAATGCCTGGGTTTGGGACGTGGTTTCTGGGGGAGGGGGGTAGAAAAAAAAAATGGAAGAAAAATCAGAACGTTGGGAGCAATAAGTGGAAGAACTTCAACACTGATACTGCCGACACAGGCATACATTTCACAACATCAAACTGAGCCTGGAGGCACTGGTCTTGACACGGCCATGACCTCATTTAAAAGTGATTGTATTGTTAGATTAGCAACAATTTGAGAGGAAAGACATGTTTACACCCATCCCGCACATTCCTTGAGATGTTAAACTTGGAAGCAATATTCCATTCTTAAGCTCCGTTCTGTGAGAGGTATGCATCATGTATTTCATCACTCTATCTCCCCTTCTTTGTCTGGCATTCTGTTTCTCTCTCTGTGTGTCTGCACTGCTCTTAACAGATAATCAAACTCCCTTATTCATTGCTTAAATATTTTCAAACTACTGTTATGGGACCTGTGATACACTCCTGGAACATTTTTGCCTGCCACTCCGTATGGCTGAGGCATCAGCAGTAATTGTGCTGTGCTTTAATGGTGTTCAGTGGGAATGTTTTGAAGGCCCCTGAGCCCTGGATCTCTAGTAAGTCTGTCAGCCCCCTGAGGCTCTGGCCTGGCAGGCTGGGTGTTGAGGCAGAGATGCATGGTTGGCTGGACACACAGACTATTGGTGCAGTGCAGGCCTGACAGACACAAGAAAAGGAGCAGAGGAGTGCTCATTAGAGAGAAGAAGAACGGCGTGGCCTCTGCTCCAGATACCGGCCTCACTGCACTCTGCCAAACATTTTCGATTGCACATATATTCACACTCACTCTCAGTGGTACTCGAGGGAACAAGCGGTGATACATTCATTAAGACTGGACAGATTAACAAAGGCTCACCTGGAGTTTTTCTGCATCACCATGGCAAGATATCTTTCATTAGGCTTCTATCTATAAGGCCATTATTAGAACTTCTGTAGGCTAGTATTATTGGCTGAAATGTGGATATCACACATAAAATAAACCATTATCAGTCACTTTTAGAGAGGCATAGATGTTTTATGGGCAGTGTTTGTCTTTCTTTCCTTTAACTGTGGGTTCATTTTATAGGGTTTTCTCAAAAGCTAAAATTTGAAATATTCTAATGAGGTTTGCTGTTCAAAACTCATTGCCGCACTTACTGTTATGGCTTTCATGCTAAATCTTATTAACTCATATCGCACTGCGTTTAGGTAAAAAACAGATATACAACAATATATTTTGCTTCCAAGTATTGGCATTGGCCTCATTATGCTTTTGTATGATAATATTTAGGAAAAGGACATTGTCAGTGTTACAGTTGTCAAGTCACACACACACACACACACACACCCACACACACACACACACACACACACACACACACACACACACACACACACACACACACACACACACACACCAAAACCCTAACTAAATGTCAAGAGATAAGAGTGTGCAAAATGAAGAACCTGCTTCAACACTCCTGATGAGGCCTGGACCTGCACTAAGACACATGTTAATTGCCTGCAGACTTCTTCAGCCAGCCAGTTACTGTTTCCCAGTTATCTTTCCATCATAACCCCACATGAGGAAATTTCCTAGATGGAATTCCTTCACTTATCACAGCTACCTCGCCCGCTGCCAAACCCCATGTCGCTTTGGTACTCCCTGAGATGTCCGTGTGACGAGCAGAGGTGGGAAGTAACGAAGTACAAATACTTCGTTACTGTACTTAAGTAGATTTTTCAGGTATCTGTACTTTACTTAAGTATTTATTTTTCTGACTACTTTTACTTTTACTCCCTACATTTTTACACAAGTATCTGTACTTTCTACTTCTTACATTTTCAAACAGACTCGTTACTTTTTAACACGTCAGAGAGAAGTTTGCGTTTCCGGTCAGTGCGCCTTCAAACATAAAACGATCTGAGCCTAAACGGAGGAATAATAACATATAAGAGAAAATCGTACTGGCGTATCCTCCATCATCGGGGCTTATCTCGTACAAAGGGATTAAATACGCAAACCCATATAATTAATGTATCATTTATAGCGCTATAATCGGGCCGGACCGAGTCCGTAAGTTGCGCTGCGGCACATAAACAGCTTAGCTAGCGCTACTGAAGAGGAGCGAGCATGAAGGGAGTAACGTGTGGCAGGTAAATGCAACGTTTCTAAATGCTCAACAAATATCAGCAAACACACAAAGTGTGTGCAGTTTGTCACACAGTGTGTCTGCTAGCTAAAAGAAGAGCTGCTGTATTTCAGGGAGAGCAAAGAGAGAGAAGTTCACTCAGAGATGGAGAAAGAGGACAGGAGAGGAAGAAGAGGTTAGAATTAAAGGTAAGGACTGGAAAATAAACTGAAGTATGCTGACTTTGTGTAATTCAAAGATTCTATGAAAATGCTGCAGTTTAGTGCATGATAAACAGGTTAGCTTGTTGTACTGTATTTACAGTAAAGCTCTGTGTTGGACTGGAGCACAGTGTTTGTGTTCATGGTCAGAGTTACAGGTTACATCAGTGCAGCAGAGATGAGTCTGAATCAAAGCTGCTGATGCTGAGATTCATTCACTGAATCCAACATTTCTACAGCCTGTATGCTGTCAGTGTAGGGGATGGAGATCAGCTCAGAGAGCTGTGAAATACTGGGTTACATCTTTGTGAGTTCAGTTCATCCACACAGAGCAGTAAACCTCAGAGCAGCAGGTCAGCTGATCACAGCCTGCACACCAACATCATTTACTGCAGCTACAATAGAAAGCTGTGATTCTTCTCCCCATGCAGAGCCACTACAGCTGATCTTAGGGTTCCTCCACCTTCTGAATCCCACTGTAACCCCTGAGTATCCTCATGTTGGTGTTTAGGTGGAGACACAGTCACCCTCCACTATGGAGGACACAGAGAATAGAGCTGTGTTTAAATTCCCTTTAACAGTTTGTGTCCTACATAACAGATTCAAGCTGAGTGCATTCATTAGAATTTAAATTTAGATTGGAATAACGTTTGTGTTCTCATGTACTATTTTATATTATTACAATAATATATAATGAGGTTCGGTTTGTTTTACACAAAAATAGCAGGTAGAAACATCCTCCAAAGAGCTACTTTTACTTTCTTACTTTGAGTACATTTCAGAGCCTGTACTTTTTTACTTTTACTTAAGTAGAGAAGTTGAACCAGTACTTAGACTTTTACTAAAGTATTTTTTAACATAAGTACTTGTACTTCTACTTAAGTACAGAATGTCAGTACTTTTGCCACCTCTGGTGACGAGTGGTGGCACATCTGTGCGTATACTTGTGAACCCTGCATTCATGTGTTCACAAGTTTGTGAACCTCCAACGTAAGCCTTCAAATTTAAAAAAAGCAATAACAGACAAAACAGGAGTAGAGAGCTGTGTTGTTGTAATGCGCTGCCAGTTTGGTTTCAAGCTCCAAATCGCAGCTCATAATTTATTTGTGTCCTATCACACTGAGCGTGTTGTATATCTGTGCCCTATCTCAGTTTAGCAGACTGTCTCTATACAACCGCCCCCTCTCCACGTCCTCCTGTACCCACTCTCCTCTCTTACTGTCTTCTCCCCCTGCGGTTTTGCCTTCTGGCCACTCCTTTTAGTTGCTGACTGAGACACGATATGTTGCCAGCGCTGAGGAGACAAAACAGACCTCTACCACAAAATAAAAACACAACACATCCTTAACAATAACATGCAGACACCACAGTGAGCATTTACACACACTGTAGAACACTGAAACACAAAGCCGCTCTAATGTTTTACCATAACTCCTATTCCTCTCCACCCCCCATTTTCTTTCCATGGCTGTTTTTGTGCCTTTTCTTTGACCGTCTCCCTGCGTTTTTATTTCCTGCATGAAGACAGTAGACAAAGTAGGTGACTGAGGAATTTCAAACACTCTTCTTGCTGGCTGAGTAAGTTAGGGGGGGAGGAAAGGTGCAGAAGAGACAGGAAATGTTTCCGGCCGCTCACTGAGGGAGGGTGATCAGGACAGACACAGTTGGCCAGTGCCTGAGGTAAAGAAGGTTTAAAATGGGCTAAGAGTGTAGTTTCCATTACTTGTTCCTAGACGTCATGACTCAAATTGGTAGACAGTACCCCGAGGTTCCGTCCAAGAAAATGTTTACACTGCATAATGCCAAACGTTCACATAAAACACAACTGAAAAAACAGGCTGTGTTAACCCCGACCAGCCAACAACAGGAATGGCTGATTCTATGCCAAACTGAGGCACTGCTACAATACATCTCCCTGATATGACCAAATAACTCAATAAAAGGTCTTCCTGAAGGGATTTCTGGCTAGAGCAGACTGAAAATGGACACTTATCTTAGAGGCAGCTGCTTAGAAAATAGGTGATGGAACTTGATCACTTTGTTACAACCACAATTAAGCCATAATGGCCTGTAATATGAATATCCAGATCCCAAGACATGCTGTAGGGCAGAAATCACGGGCACTGATATGACTAATGATGTTGACACTGACCTACACTCTGTTGGCTTCATTTTTTTTTTAATGTGTGGGTTTAAAATGTGTTGTGTAGCGCTGGGCGGTGTGTGTGTGTGTGTTTATATATATCTTTTGTCAGTATATAGAAAATAAAAACATTTAATGACTTCATAATAAAAAAAATAAAATAATATACTCTTAGGCTTTGTTAACAAAGTAAATATTTGGCACAGGGATATACAGTCGCTCTGTGACAGAGTCCCTGTTGTGCTTTTCAATAAGATAAGATGTAATGTCACTTTTCATTGTCACTGTTTTTAAGCTAATTCATTCATTCTCCATCTCTCTTTACTGTTCTTGAATGTAGCAACAGGCCCCTCCCAGCTGTTAATAAATAGACTGTTATCCTACCTGGCTAGCTAGCATTACCCAGCAGACCTTTCAGTTTCATTATTTTTCAAATGTGAAATTATTAGTAATTGTATGT
This sequence comes from Archocentrus centrarchus, assembly GCF_007364275.1. Lineage (NCBI taxonomy): Eukaryota > Metazoa > Chordata > Actinopteri > Cichliformes > Cichlidae > Archocentrus > Archocentrus centrarchus. The sequence goes on along the minus strand of NC_044358.1, from coordinate 25,215,063 downwards.
GTTTCACAAATTGTGTGTCCTAAATTATTATTACTGAATTTGTATGTGGAATATTAATTGCTGTCTTTTGATGATTAGATCTCTGAGGAAAGAAGGGCGTCCAGCTAATAGTGTGCAATACACTCTCCTGTCTCCTGGCAACCCATCACATACAACTTTTGAATCCCTTGACAAGTGAGAGTGGATGTTTTATCTCTTCACTGATACAGCAGCATTTAAAATTCATATCACATACAAAATTGTGCACTATATCAATCCACCTTTTGCCTTACATGGACAGGGTCAAAGCACAGGGTCGCATAAGAATCATAGGTGGCTCAGAGGTTGAGCAGGCGACCATATACATATGCCGCGTAGGTTCGAGTCCGGCATGTCTTCCTCCATATTTCTCCTCCCAATTTCCTGTTACTCTCCACTGTTAATAAAAGCCACTGTGGCCAAAAAAAAAAAAGTTTGGACACACTCACCCAAACAGGTACTGTACACTCACTGGCCACTGTGTTAGATACATGTTCAACTGCTTGTTAACAAAAATATCTAATCAGCCAATAACATAGTAGGAACGCAATGCATTTAGGCATGCAGACATGGTGAAGACGACCTGCTGAAGTTCAAACCGAGCATCCGAATGGGGAAGAAAGGTGACTTAAATAACTTTGAATGTGGCATGGTTGTTGGTGTCAGGTGAGCTGGTCTGATGATTCTTGATTTCTGCTACAGCATTCAGATGATACAGTATTAACAACACGAAAGCATAAAAGCACAAATCCCTCCTGCCTTGTATACTCTTTTGTGGTGGTGGTGGTATACATGTAACATTGTGGAGATTTTCTTGGCACATTTTTGGGTCTCTTATTTCCAACTGAGCATCACTTGAATGCCACAGCCTACTTGAGTATTGTTGCTGACCATGTCCATCCCTTTATGACCACAGTGTGCCCATCTTCTGATGGCTACTTCCAGCAGGATAACACACCATGTCACAAAGTTCAAATCATCTCAAACTGGTTTCTTGACAGTGAGTACACTGTGCTCAAACAGCCTTCACAGTCACCAGATCTTGATCCAATAGAGCACTTTTGAGATGTGGCAGAACAGGATATTCACATGATGAATATGCAGCCAACAAATCTGAAGCAACTGTGTGATGCCATCATGTCAATATGGACCAAAATCACTGAGGAATGTTTCCAGAACCTTGTTGAATGTATGCCACAAAGAATTAAGGCAGTTCTGGGGGCAAAAAAAGTCTAACCCAGGACTAGCAAGGTGTACATAATAAAGTGGCCAGTGAGTGTACTGCTTGAACTAGGCTGCTCACTTCATTTGTAGTCTGATGAGAAACTACCCTGCTGCCTTGCATTTTCATGGCCTTTACATTTTTTTCAGGAGGATAAATGGCAACAAGTACTAGAGAATGTGGTCTAGGCAGTTGAACTATGTGAGAGGACACCCTCTATGCAGGTACTTGGACATCACATCCGAGTGTGTGAAAACATTAATCATCCCCCTCCTGTTCCACTCTGCTAACAGCCATGGTAATTATCACAGACACAGAAGCACAACATACACAGATGTAACTGCTGTTCAGTTGGCACTTCTATACGACACCATGTGTGTGAATGAACAGCATACCGGGCTGATAAGCCTAACACTGTAAGGTCACCGCTCGTGGGTGAGAGACAAGCACAGGAAGGAAAAGAACATGGGTAGACAGAAATCAAGTAAAGGAGAAGATACTCGTGTCCAAAAGACAAGAATATAGTGGGTAGAGAGGGGAAAAAAGTGACAGGAATGTGAGAAACAGTATGAATCAGCAAGAAGAGACAAAACTGTGAATATGAGAAAATTAAAGGAAGGAAGCAAAAGTTAATCTGAGTAGCCTTGGTCAAAATATCGCTGCAGTACTAAAGTAAAACAGTGACGTCAATAATGAGACCATTGTTGACATATGGACTCCACATACTGTAAGTTTTAATTAAAGGGAGGTTTTAATTTTTGACAAAAGACTAATATGCTTATATTCTTTTTCTTTTTTTTTGCTTGTTAGTACTGTTATTTCTTGAAGAGCAGGGATGTTCACAGCTAGTTTTATATAAAAATTTGATCTTAGTTAGATCTGATATTAGTTTTATGTGCCGCAGAGAGATTTGTAAAATAAATGTTGTCAAACCCTCACAAAACATCAGTGCTTAACATTATTCTTCCAGCTCTAATATATGGGAAACCTGAAGATACCAGACAGAGATAGATACAAACAGATGAAATATCACAGTGTATACCGTGGCTCTGTCCCTATCCATTAAGAGTTTCTGCTTTCTGGTATAGAGATTTACTGACCAGAGTTTGTCTCCATTATCTCTGATGAGCTGGCTAGTTTAGAGGGCTCCCACTGAGCAGTCAGGGAAAAATATTGCAGACATCCTTTCATATAAACCCCCTACAGTATGTCATGTTGTCAGTGGGCTAAGCTTCAGAGAAGAGAGATTTTTCTCAACTCATTAGAAATTCCTTGACTTTACTTATAAACACATTTAATCACAATTTCATCACAAAAGCAAACAGGTGTTCAATCTCAACTGTGAACTAATCACATTGGAGATTATATACATTTTATGTGTTCTGTCTGTAAAACCCTTTGAAGTACTTTTGCATACAAATTTTCAATATAATTACATGTTGTGAGGAAAACATAAAACGAACAGGTAAACCTGATATGTTTTGAATATATAAAAATAAACAGCTTAATTAACTCAAGTTTTATATACATAAATGGTTCGTTTGCATGTGTTTGACAAATAGGCATCACAGTGAGTTTAATAATGATTATGTTAAAACTATGTAATCTAAATGGATGGAAAAATTCATATTAGGGCAAGATTTTTTTTTTCCAGTCTACAAGCACACAAAATCATAATATGTGTTGTGGTGCTGGGTTTACCATTGGACAGAGGTTTTCCTGCTTAAAAAAATTATTTTTTCATGAGGCAAAATCAGAAATGAATGCTTAGCAGGGTATGGCAGCTTTCAGTAAGGAGGTTATTAAGAAATTTTTAAATTTTGAAAAGCACTTCAGTGGGAGATGAATTCCAGAATAAATACTCAAAATTTGACAATAAATCTTGTTAACTTTTGCATCTGAAAATTGCTAAACAAAAAAAAAAAAAAAAAAACTCTGAATTTATGAGTTAGTTTTTTTAAAGTTATTTAACCAAAATGGCACTCGTATTTAACTCAAACAGAAAGATGCATGAACACTAACCTTTGTGTTTCTGCGCAGGCTCTTGAGAATATTCCGTCTTTTAGGATCCTCACTATCCTCAATGGAGTTGTCCTTTTGAGGTACGCCTTCATCCTGGCTCGTCTTGAGCGAACCCCCCATCTCATCATCACTGCCGATAGAAAAGCTCGTCCTAAAACTGCTGAATTTCCCAAGCCGTTTGGATCTGTCTCTGTAAAGTCTAGGCTTTACACCAATAGCAGACAACTTTCTCCTGCGCTCCAGTGAGCTGCTATCAGCCTCACTGTCTGACCCATTCCCCCCAGCACTCCCATTCGAATGACCTTTGTTGGCATTGCGGATGGTGATAATCTTTCCCTGTGTGCTGTCATGGGGGACAGAGTAAATATTTTCCTCTTCAGTGTGTCTAGGTTTGCTCACAGCATCCATAGGCTCAGCATAATCTGAGGGGTCATAGCCACCATCACTACCTCGAGCCCAGGTGACAGCTTGGGGCAAGGAGCGGCGGTTGGTGCCTCCCTGCTGGTCCATGTAGGGGCCAAGATTAACCTTAAGGACTGGCTTGGGCTTCACTTGGGGAGGAACTTTGTTGTTCACCTTGCTCTCAAAAGAGCTAAGCTCAGAAATGAGAGAGAAGGGATCATTTGAATCCATTTCTGACAGCTTGAAGCTTCCCAGGTGGGAGCTGAGACCATCCTCCCTCAGGGTAGAGTAAGGAGGTGATGGATCAATGTCATCCTCTGAGTCCATAAGTGTAACTGGGCTGGGAGAGCCACCGCGAGGGCTGATGCTCTCATTGGTGCATGCCTCTGCCACATTGTCATACATGTGTGTGGCCTCAATAATAGTGCGCTTCTCTATCACCTCTTTAAAAAAGGACTGGAAGAGATCTATCTTATGAAGTCCCCCTACTACCCCACCGTGTCCACATATTACTGTGTTAAACCTAGCCTCTATTTCATGGGCCAGGTCTTCCCCCTGACTAACTTGTTCCTTAGCTGAGTCTGAGTCTGAGAGCTCCATCTGGCTCTCCCCTACTGCTAGTAACTGGACTGGGATGATGTCTTGGACTTCACACAGAAAAGCACATAATGTCTCCATAGAGGCCTTGCGGCGAGCAGAATAGACTGCTATGTAGCCATGGACCAGCCCAGTCTTGCGGAGGGAGAATGAGGAATGGAAGGAGAGGAGCGACAGCTCGATGTTCTGCCTCTGACCTCCTATACTAAGATCCAGCAAAACGGAGGTGCCACTACTGAGGCTGGAGGAAGGACGACAATGCTGGGGCAAAAGGAAGGGAGCAAGGAGTTGATCTAGGTCATACGTGTCTCCACACATCAGGCACATGACTATCCTCAGGTCTGCCTCAAGCATCGACTGGGACTGAGAGTCTCTGAAGGCAGAGGATGGAGGAGGAAGGGGAGGGGAGCTGCTCCCTATGTTTCTGCGTGTTTCTAAGAGTCCTTTCAACATCTGGCTGATCTGCTTCTCACTGACATTGCGGCCATAACCCATGCCTGGAGAGGCAGGGTCTAGGTAAGCACTCTGTAGCTTTGCAGCCACCTGCTGCCCTTGTTGTATGAGAGTTTGAGCTGTCTCCCCTCCAATATCTCCTATGGACCCCACCCCCCTCTTGGTGACCAGAAGTAGGGACAGCGGGAGTTGAGCTAAGCTGTTCTCCCTTTCCCTTCTGCTAATAGTTGACTCTCTAAGCTTCTCTATACTCTCAACAACATAGGAGAGAGATTCCTTTGAATTGTACAAACATAGGCAACCATGGGGTGTAAAGGTTGGTGTGTAGAATGAATTGACTGGCAGACGTACATTGCCCTCTATGGGACGAAGGGCTAGCTCATACATTTTGCCATCTAACACGTACCGGTCGTCACTGGAGCACAAGGCTCTTATCTCATTTGCCATCTCTCTGGCTAGTCCATCTTTTCCTAGAATGACAAGATTTATCCGCTCGGCCCTACCCCCTTCCAGTCTTGCACAGTCTGATGAAGGGTACCGAGTTGGGAATCTGGAGGCCAGTATCTGCTCTATCTTACTATCCACACAATGTGGACTGTTGGGGCAGGTGTCCTTTGTGGGGTGATACACAAAGTGGATATGTTTCAATACAAGAGCATCCCTTTCTGCTTGCAGCTTCTGCAGGGCCTTAAATCTTTGCTCCTCCCCCAACACTTCCTGAATGGCTCCCATTTTCTCTTTACTTGGTTTTGCGTCCACTTCTAGCTCATAAAATAGCTCAGAATATTCAAGGAGCAATTCTTGAAAGTCTTCTTTGGCCCGGTCAATGATTTCTTTCTGGTGTTTATTGTAGATATCCAGATATTCAGCTTCTTCCAGCCATTGGTAGAACTCTTCATTCATGATGAAGCTTCTGGCCTCTTCCCATGGCTTCCCTGGTGTGATAAAAGGTGAGACACTTAATTTCTCCTTGAACTCCCACCTCATCTCAGCCCGTTTGCGCTCATTCCTTAGCTGTTCCAGATGTGTTTCATAGATAGCTTCAGCTGCTGGGGTCTCCAGAAGGTCCTGTGGGATGCGATCATCATCTGTGTTATCGATGTGTGCTGTGGTCTCCCAAGGGGTATCATCCAGCACTACAAACCACTGAGAGAAATCTCTTTTTGTCTCCAGGACTTTCTGAACTCCAGACCAGCTCAAGTGGTCTATCTCATCCAACTGTGGTAAGAGTGCAGACAGTGCCTGCGGCAGAGTGCTTAGATAGGTCTTCCTAAGTTTCTCTATATGCTCTTGTTTAAGTCTATGCACATGCTGCTGGAAGAGCTTCTTGGCTTTAGCAGTGCCCTCAAGAAAAACATAGTCATTGTACTCAGGGGCTGTCTGCATGCGGCGATTGACAGCGGGCCATGTCTCATTGTAGTTCTTCACAATTCGGTTGACCAGCCACTCATACCGATCTTTGGCTGAGGCAATCTGTTGACTCTGCTGTTTCAGTGCCTCATAGTAGGGGATAATCTTGGGCTTTCCCCTACTCTTGTCTATTAGCTGAACCAGTGTAAGAAAGGCTAGGTCAACATTGACATTAGAACGTGCTGAGGATTCTACCACCTGTAGATTCTTCTTAGCTAGGGCAAATGTGTGTGAGTCTTTAATATAACGCTCAACCCCTTCATCACATTTGGTGAGGACCAGCACCACAGGCTTTTTTGTTTTTGCTAGCTGGTTATACAGGTTGGTAACAAACTTCATCTGGTCCTCAAAACTACGGTTCATACCCCTGCTAACATCCACACTGAGTAAGAAGCCATCCACCACAAGCTTGCCTTCAGGCATCTGCTTCTGCTCAAAGTCTTGCTCCAGCCCCAGCTGATCTGTACAAAAGTACATCAGCTTTTCAGCTGATGCCAGCTTGGTGGAAGCTGCCCTCTTGATGTAAGGCTGCAGTGCTGTGCTTCGATGTGGCTGAAACGTCTGATCATCAATGAACTCCGTCTGCTCCACCACATTTATACGGCACTCTGACCCCTCCTCCAGCGTCCTCGCAGCTTCTCCCCAGAACAGGAAGTGATCATTGTTCACCACACGGCCTCCAAAGTCACTGGTACTGAGAACAGAGGTGTGATCTAGGTAGAAGTCATCTGCACTTGGCCGGACAAAGCGATTACACAGGCAGGACTTGCCCACACCGCACTGCCCTTTCTCCTTCTCTGTGCCGGACAGCCCAACCACAACCAGGTTGTAGGTGGGTGGCCGGGGATCTTGCTTTTTGGCCATCATCATCGCTGGCAGAGGCTCATCCTGCCATGCTGGCCGCAAGCTCTAGGGAGAGGAGCAGGCTGCCAAGGAAGCAGGGTTTCCATGCAAGAGAAGCTCACTGGTCTGAGGTCTGGTCCTGAATGATAGAAAGAGAGAGAGAGAAAGTGGAGATTTAAACTAGAGATATACAGAAAAATATTCCAATATTCTAATCACAAATTTTAGCCATTGTGTCTCATCTAAATTCCCACTATATGCCTGTGTTCTGTTAACAATGTTTAATTTGTGATCCTATTTCCCCACTGAATATTTCCTGAAAAGATTGAGGTCAGTGGCAAAGCTGCTGGAATGCTGCACATTACTTAAGCCAGCTGTAGCTCAGTTAAAGGCAATCATTTAATTTTAATGCTGCCAGGACTGCAGCGCTAACAGTGGTGTCTTCCACATTTCACTCACATGTTCATTGCAGCACAATATGTGATTTGGCTTATTATCTGGCTTCTAACAGTTTGGTTGCTTTGCCTCACTCGCAGAAATATTAAAAGAAAGTGATGTGGGTCTATCACTACTGTAGCAAACAGACAAATGAATGTGCACGCAAAGATATGCACACACTTGTAGAAACAGGCACACTAAGCTCTCAGCACCCTAAATGAAAGACACACACAGGAAGATGAAAGCAGATAAGTGTTCCAGAGCTAAAGTTACTAATTGGCCAACTAGGGAAAGCCATCTGCATTTTAAAAGGCGGCACTGCCTGTTGGCTGACTTGTTTCCATCAAAAACATGTTTTCCTATGTTTATAACCAAACAGATAAGAGTTGGCTGGTGTACCATCACTAATGTCATGCATATTTACCTAAATCAGTTACAAGAAACGAGTGCACTGCAAGCATGAAAACGGCACATACACATTAGAACATATAGAGATGCTTAGTTGACTTGCTCATCTCAATATTATTTATTTAATTGGTAGATCAGGCCTAAAAATAAGTTAACAAAAGGGAAAGAATGAGGGATGGAAGGGTGCGACGGCACAATTTGTAAGGAACAAAAATCTTCCTAAGCTCTCAGTCAGCCAGCACGTACTGGATTTGAAAATGATCAAGAACACCCACTCCATGTCATAACTGAGTGATTTATGTAGTAAAAACAGACATTAAAACCACTATTAATCACGAGCAGCTCTTTTGACAGAGAACACAAAAGCCGACAAAGCCGTCATTACTGTTGATTTTGAGTTTGGCAGACAACACTGATCTGTGGATTCGCAAAGATGAACTTCACTGTCCAACAATGATTCACCAGAGACACAGGCAATGACAAGAAACTCCGGCATTAAAAAACACCTGCTATGTAACGAGTACTACGTATACTGTATAACTATATTTTATTTGATAGGTAGGGCCACCATTCAAAGTTCAAAGCTGAAGTCAAGAGTTTTACTGAAAGTAAATTCCAATCAGGCTGTGGATTAAAACTGCAGAGACAAGACTACCCCTGTGCTTAACCAGGTGTACAACCCAGCACGAGCAGGAAAAGGAATCCATATCAAAAAGAATGCCTTGTTTTGATATTTATCAAGGAAACAATCATGAAAAATACATCAAGGCTCACAGAGATAGGCCAAATCCCTGTAATAACAGTATGCATTGTGTACTGTGTACAGCCTGACTTGATGGTCAATAAGATCAAATGTGACCTGAGAATTATGATGAATTCATCATCTTCTCTTACTAGGTGTGCGTCTATTTGCTTGACAGTGTATGAATGTACACATTTATAGATGATTCACATCATGTGCACCACCACAGACCCCTTAACTGGATGGAAGGACTGCAGTGTGGTATTCACTGAGCTACAGTCTGTGGGTTAAACCTGTGCACTGACTTAATTATATTCACATTACAAAGATGACCTTAGCAGATACCTCAAATGCACCTACCAGCTAAAAAAAAAAAAAAAACACAGAAAAAAACATGACCTGCTGCCCCTGGATATAGTCCACTGACTTAACTGAACATGTATTCAGTGTAATATTAACTTCTTAATATACTGCGTCTATGTGATCCTTTCCTGTGCTGCACACTGACAGCCTTCACAGATATGAAAATAATAAAGTTACGTGGGACTCAAGACCACCAATAAAGACATCTGATGTCTGTAGATGTCATTTTATTACTGGATCCTTCATAACTAGTAACCTTTTACTTTACAGCTATTGTAATTCTGTACAGCAGATGTCACTTAATCTATTCTAAATTTTATATACTGTATTTTCTTTCAGAGTCAACCAAAAGGGATTTCTGGTAGGTCTGTGGGCTCTATTTTTGCAGTGCTTGCTTGTAAAACTTATCTCTGCAGAGTAAACTGCTGTGACATGCTTGAAGTAGCTGTCTACCGCATGAGCTGACAGAGGGTATTACCTTAAGAGATAAGTAAGGAAACCCTATTGCAGAAGCACATTAGCATGAATGTTTCATATGAGCTCGCACATAAAAATGCACGCATGCATGTGCATGCATACACAGACTACCCAGAATGTACCCTGTGTAATCAAGATCCTGGTGATGATCATTTCATGTGTGAAATAGGTCATGATTGCAACTAGCAGTGAGCTTCTGAGTTAAGTGCAGTCAAGCACTCCAAAGGTCTATATGGACTTGGAGGCTGGCCAGGCACAGTGCTCTCACAGATGCCCTGTTAATATCTGCTTTGCTGATCCTACCTATCTTTTCCTAATTATGCCCCTGTGTGCATGCACTGTGTATGGAAATCTTCAAGCTGATATCCATTTTGTGACACTCAGCTAACATATTCACTGGAGCAGAGTGCAAGTTCACATATAAGTATGCATGACAAGGAGCTGCCATAACTGCAAAAAGAAAAAGGCAAAAAAAAGATGTCATTTTTTGCTGGTCTATTGTGAGGATGCAACTGTTTATAACACAGGAAATAATAGAGAAAAATAAAATGTCTCACTGAGTGGCTGCTGCACCAAAGTCACTGACAGAAACACAGAATTTATATTAAACTACAACTGCACAATTCAGCTTGTTTTTATAGCATGTCTGGTGGCAGTCTAAGTGTAGCATTTCACACACTAGATCTAGTCATTAGGGGAATACATTTCCTCTTTCCTATAAAGACACCGCTGCTTGTGCTCAGCTAGTCTCAGTGCAGCAGTCCAGGTGCAGAGTAGTCAGGCAGTTTCCTAGTTCACCCTGAGGCCTTGTGTCTGGTGCGCATGTCCAGCTGCATACCACCATCTCAAGGCCCTGGGCTGCACACAGCTGAGGCAGACATGGGTTAAGGCCTGTGTTGTATCTGCCTTAGACCCTGAAACATGACAGCAGGCAGAAAGCGAGGAGATGGGAACAAGCAGAAAGCACTATTGAGAGGCAAAAGAGGGTGGAAAGTTAGTGCACATGGACAGGATGGGGGTACAGAGAAGAATGGGTACAAGAGGAAGGGGAAAGAGGTCAGCAACCTGGGTCATGTGAGTTGCACGCTAGAATTCCCTGAGGGAAAAGGGCCAGGGAGTGGCAAGGCCTGGAGGATATGAGGGTCAGGGTCTGACCTGCCACACCCCCACCCCCTTAAACAGCATTACAAGCATGGCCTACCCAAATACTGCATCAACATATTACTGATTATTTCATCCCCTCCTTTCAGATGGTTAAAAGCAGTGAAGCTACAGGAATCTTGCTTCGACTGAACCATCCCTTTTTAGGACACCGACTCTCAAGGACAAAGTAGAGGGAGATATGCTGTGTCTGTAAGGTACTGGAGTTCAGCCTTAAGGTAATGCTGGGGCGTCAGGCCGTGAAGTTCAGAATAACACGTGCTACAAAGGGCAACAAGGGAGAGACTGTTCACTGCCCGTGAGGCCATGCAGCTTTCGTGAGTTGCCTGCATTCCTTTCGTTACAGAGTTACAAGAGTTAGCAAGGGAGGATGACAGTCAGGCCTGTTTTGATACACATAAAAATCATTACTGATTTGAAATGTTGGACTAGAGAGAGTGCATATGGTTTGAATGTGATGACCATGACTGAAAGCTACATCTACGAAGAAAGAATTTTAAAGTCAAAGTCAAGAAAAATAGTTGTGAGGGAAATAAATGTTGAGTGGAAGTACAACATTGTTAGCTAAAGGTCAAGTATTTTATAGATTATATGAACATTATGTGCAACCAGTAAAGGGATAGTATAATACAAATAAGAGAGCAAATGTATTTCTGATAAAAGAAGGAGCACTTAATCATTTTTCCCAAGTCAGTGAGTGCCACACAGTATAGAGTGAACAGTGTTAAACAAGGATAAACTAGGAAGCCAAGTTTCCCAGCAAAGCCTCTAATTGTACACTAATATACACTCAGGAAGGCTGGGAGTTGATAGAAACAAAGGTCATGAAATAGTTATGAAGTGTACAGTGTGATGTTGATGATGATGACGACGACGACAGAGAGGCAGCAGGGAAATCTCTCTCTCTCCCTTATTCTCTAAAATATTCCCAAAGAGTGAATGACCCTTACTTTGTTTTGGTCAACAAAGTGTTTTCCCCCTTTTTTGCTTCTTCTGCATGATGCAAGTCTGCAGCTAGTTGTACCTCCTTGTTGCATCTCACCCAGAACATTACCACCATCATCATATAGATTTTCGATTCCCATCTGTCAAGAATTCCCTCCCCTACTCTTACCCTTCTCCACCCCCCCCCCCCCCCCCCCCCCCACCCCCCTCTCATTTTGCCCCTGCTCTGGAGACTTGCTGTCCATTAGTAAGATACTAGGGTCATGTCCAATGCACTGGGGCTGTGCGTGGGTGTGCACAGCCCTTACACTGATGCCACTTCCTGTTCACACTGGGTCAGGTTCTCAGTGGAAAAGGGAATTAACTGATATGAATGCTGAAGAAGAGAGCTCAAAAACAACAAAATGTAAACATACCAGTGATGCACACACAGACATGGGTTTTACAGTGACTCAAATATATAATGTATATGCATCTATATGTAAATGCCTCCACACTTCACATTCATTGCTCTTTACATGAAGTGCTCTGCAGTGCAGTGCGTTCAGTGTATCCGCTTAAACAGAAGGCATTTGTCTTTTCCACAAATGCAGCACATCCATCTATCACACACCAAACAGGAAATAAAAATACCCTCACTCTTTCCATCCACTGTGTGCATGCATCAGCAGAAGACAAACACAGCAATCATACCACTGCTAACATATTTCACGAGACCACGCAAACAACATACACCAACCAAACCACACAAGCACACCCAACTGTAATAAATGATTCCTATAAAATAAAAATATTTTGCACAAGCTGAATCAATCAACCTATAGCTCTCTCATATAGCATATTAATTTTTTTTTTTTTAATCTAATCTTTATAAACCAATCAAAAACATATTTTCATGTCAACGCACAGAAATATTAATGCAGCAACCAAACCATTACAGATTCAGAAGCACTGGTTAGCTATAACTGGGATTATGGTCACTCTGTGCTCCAGCTCTTCACATCTTTCCATTTGTACAATCACAAATTGTGCAGTAGCATCATCTGATGGCACAGTGATATGATCACATAAAAAAAAAAAAAGACCAGAAATATCAACCCCCACCCCCCATGGCTTCTCTGTCACAGTACATATTTGAATTCTACTACATGTGCACAGGCACACTGTACTGAAACATACTTATGGGAGTATAACATTTAAAAAATGATTAGCAGCTCCATATATTCTAATATGGCACAATTTTAAATACAATACACCTTATCATGAATTGCAGCTGTATTCTCAGAAGACCTCTGAGCATTGCTAGTAAGTCACTCCCAGAAGGAGGAATGATGCTGGATAAGAGGAGGAAAAAAAGGGGACAAAAGCGAGTAAACAAAAACTACTGAGAATGCAATCTGAATCTAATCTGAAATTCAAGACTATGAATAAAGACTCTGGGGAGGGGGGGGGTAACACACAGGAAAGAGCAAGGTTTAAGCCGCATTAAAAAGGTTCCTGGGAGGAAAAAAAAAATTAAATGCCCATTCAGAGAGCAGTTGGAGAACATGAAGGGAACAAAGAAGTGTGGCACTGTGGTTTAAAATTGTCAGCTGCACACTGAGGCCTCACTGACAGCGCACTTAAATAAAATGTGCTAGAAACACAGAATGGCAGATATAAATTCAAACTACTACCGTATAAATCCACTCCTGTAGACACAAACACACATACTTGGATGCACAAGTACTCACAGGGCGGTACTTTCTTCTGAGGTAATTTCTCTCCAAGCTAACAGCAAGCCAAGAGAAAAGTGAGATGTTACAAGGTTTCTGCAACTCAGATTAGCTCTCTGACTCTACTCCTGCTGATTAATAATTTAGGTTATCAACAAATATGCTAACCCTTTGAGAAGATTTGCCGAATCTCAATTTAAGCTCAATGAAATAATCTTTGTGTATTGGACTGTTATTGAATGCAAAAAAAAAAAAAAAAATGTAACCCTCATTTCTGGGTGAACAGGGAGACTATTTGCCAGATTAACAGATTCATCTACAGTATGAATGAAAATATGAAATTAAAATAATCAATGGCTGCAGCCCAGATGTGGGATGCAGCCAATTGAAAGCTCTGTACTTTTAAGACACAGTCTGGTACATTTGCCCTAGAAATTCCCTGTTCAACAGGCTGTACAGCATAAACAACAACAACAACAACAACTGCTGCTTTGCATGCAAGGTCAGAAAGACAGATGGCCTGTGTTTTCCTTTGGCACAAAAGTTTATCTGTGGACCTTCTCTCTCCTTGCTTCTTAATTCCCTGTGCCTGGCATGAACTGCCTTACTTCTTTTAATGCCTCTGACCCTTATGTAATTTTACCAATATCCCCTCTCTCTCTTTCAATCCCTCTCTCTCTCTCCATGTGTTAGCATGTCTCTGCTGGGCTCCATCTCTATCTGTCTCTCTCCCTTAGCTTTGTCTTCTCCTGCAGCAGTGCCTAACCTTGCAGCCCAGCCTCTGTCAGAGTAGCAGACTGTCTGCTGGTGATATTAGCATACATCTGATCCCTGCTCCCCTGCTAGAAGGCTTGTCAGCATCAGCACAACTGTATACACACATTCAGACATCCAATACAGCGGCCCTGTCCTCCTAGCCAAACGTGATGCAACAGGACAAACAAAGACCTACAATAAACATGGATATTGAGCATACACAAATATGTCCAATAAACAAAGCGAGACATAGTATTAAATGCAGACAGGCATGCTTTCATAAAGTAAACACAAATAAACACATACATGGCAGTTTTATGGTTAAATCAGCATTTTGCAGAGAGGGGTTGGCAGGTGGGTTTTTAAACTCAGCTGGCAATCTTCCACCTGAATGAGCTTGCAGTTCTAATTACTAGTGTAACCGGTTTGATGTGTGTACGTGTGCGCGTCTCATTTTAGCACTAGGGATGACCTCCATCTTTCAGTACTGAGAGGTGGATATCATATGTCTGCATTTCCTGTTGTTAATAAACATTTATGAGTTGTTGCATTATGATAAAACTACAAATTGCTTCACTTAACAAATAAAATAAGACTGCATAATAGATTTCCTCAATTAAGAAAAATCTACGTTCATATGCATCTTAAAGAACAGCAGAGCTGAGTGGGACTTTCACCCCTTTATATCCTGCGTAAAAAGAACGTAGCCAACTCTGTGCTCTGACCTCTTTGTGGAAAATCTTCATGTAGTAAGAGAATGTCTTGATAATAAAACAATTTTGTAGATTTTCAATAGCTCGGCTCAGTGACTTACACTTACTCAAAACCGCAATTCCACTCCCCAGGCACAGAAAACCATTCACATAAAATAACATGATTTGTGAGTGGCAGATCAACTGCTGACATTACCTTTAATTTAATTGTCATTATTAACCCATTTTCAGAAGAGCACTCGTCCTTAGCTGGAGTAAGTGCCTAATAGATGTGCTGGGTGTGTTTTCCAGATGGTGCACAAGACAGGAAAGCTGTGTGCACTCACAAAGTGATGCTGCTGCCACCAGAGCTAAATTTTTATTACTTTTTCATCCGCTGCAAAGATTTTGACAGCCAGAATAAACTTAGGGCACAGTCTTGATTGCGACACTATTTTTTTTTTTTCTTTTTTTTTTTCCTTTTTCTTTTGTGACACAGCTTCCATTGTTTTGTCTTACTATGAAGGAAAGTTTCAACTGTGCAGCATATGTGTGTATCCTTTGCATTCCCCGTTTCCTGCTTTGGATTGTAAGGGAGACCAAACAGGGCAAAATAGCTGATGCTGGCTCATTTGACTTCAGAAACTTGAGGCCAAATTATACACAACATATCCATATTTCATTTGCATTCCTTGAGATGTGGTAAGGAGGTAGAAAGGTTCTCTAATTGACCTTTTAAACACAACCCTAAATAAATATATTTTACAATTAGCCTCCATCAAATAGAGAGCCATTAATAAACTGCTGATACACACTATTCAGAAAACTGTAGCTGTCACGACGTGCATGTGAACATTTTTCACTCTGACATGATAATTTTTCTTCAGATCAGCGCTCAGAATATAAGAGTAATGTTATTAAACTCCATCTGTACTTGTGACCCGCAGGCTTTGTATATAATTATGCTCTATGATCCCTACAGGGAGCTCTTACATCAGCCAGAGATCACCCAAACCGTTACTAGGTGACAGATGGTCTTTACACACACAAAAACAGCCACTTACACCTACAGCATATGCTCCAACATAGATACGGCACGTTCACATCTAACAATATACACAAGCCCTCTAAACTCATGAGCTCTCTGCTAAAATACTGAACGTTTAAATAAACTTTGCCCCCCCCCCCCCTTCTTTGCCAGAAATGTTCATGCACTGCTGAATCTTGAGACCAATTAAAAATGAAAATGACAGAAATGAAGAAACAAGGACTGAGAGGGAAGTGGAAGATAATTTAAAGCAATTTTTTACAGAATGCCACAGAAGCAAAGTGCTGGCTGTGAAAGCAGCTATGGTACATCACTGCATGCCCGTGAATGCCACATTGCATGTGGCCTGGTCTGTTCTTGTCATGGTGTCATGTGTGGAGTCTAGGTGCTAATGGGCTAGCCTGGGCAGTGGCACACTTGTAGCATCATTGCACCCTGCCAGAAGCAAGAGAAACTAGTCAATAGTTGCCACCTTCATTCGCATCTCCAGTCAATTCTCTCTGTCCTTTCCTGCTTTGTGGAAGGCTAATAAAGCAGACAGTAGTAATAAAAAAGTACGCCTGGACAATACACTGCCAACTGCTTTTGACAAGCTCTCCAGAATTAAAGGCACAACCCAGATTCAAACAATAGTTGGAGGCAGAACATCCCAATACAAGCTTTGTTTGTGTAATTATATTTTTGTTGAATTGGGTGCTTTTTTTGTACTCTTATACTGATCGGCTCGGCTA
The DNA here is from genome assembly GCF_007364275.1 of Archocentrus centrarchus. Lineage (NCBI taxonomy): Eukaryota > Metazoa > Chordata > Actinopteri > Cichliformes > Cichlidae > Archocentrus > Archocentrus centrarchus. The sequence goes on along the minus strand of NC_044358.1, from coordinate 25,198,620 downwards.
GGGAGAAATGGCTCATTGTGTAAAATGGAAAAATTGATTTGAAAACTACAAATGGTTTTTGAAAGCTTATATTGACGCCAGATTCAAATTGTGTTTTTCATTTTGAGTGGTTCAAAGAAAAAGAGAAATTATTTTCCATTGGTAAATGCAACCTTTCAAGAACTTTGCAAGTTTGTTTGAAGTGAATGTATTGTGAGGCAAATACTAAGAGAGAACAAATGGTAAATGGACTGGTTATATAGCGCTTTTCTACTCTAGCTGAGCACTCAAAGCACTTTATGCAACATGTTTCACATTTACCCATTCACACAAGCACTGTTTTCTATTTCAAAGTGCTTTATATCTAACATTCACACTCTGACGGTTGCATCAGAGAGCACCTTGGGGTCCAGGATACTTTGGCATGCAAACTGGAGCAGCATCGAACCACCAACCTTCTGAGTAGTAGATGACCTGCTCTACCTCCTGAGCCACAGCCACCACCAAAACGAGTTTCCAACAAAATGAGAAGAAGAGAGAGACTTAGTGCTGGAGGAGGAAGTTAACATAAGGAGCTTCTGGTAAGTGCTTAGCACTTGCGGTCAGCTAATGGTATACAGACAGGACTACTTCACCATCGCTCATCTGTACCTCTTGCTGCTGCCCTAACAAGCCTCAACATTTAAAAAAAAATAAATAAATCACAGACAACCACCTTCTATGCTTCTGTGCCCCCAACCTTCCCAACAACCGTCTGTACTGCCATTCCCTTTTCATGTTCATGACATTTTAATTTTAAATTGTTCTTCGGTCATGTTTTGTTCTTTCTGACCAGCTGATTCATCAGTACTCTTAAGCTGCGTACACACTGAAAGCGATCCGCAGTGATGTGGTGACCAGAGACCAAAGAAAATGAATGACATTCCACAACTTCAAGCAACTACAGGCGAAAAATAATTCCAGCAACAGGAAGTGGGCGGGACCAGAGATAAAATGTTATCAACTTCCATGTGAGCAACTGAAGCGACTACCAATGAGTGTGAAGAAAACCGATGACTGACGTATGATCTGGAAGTAAACACATTATACCAGAGGCTGGAATGTCTGCAAGTCAGAGAGAGAGGGGAAAAAAAAAAAACAACTAATGATACAACTGAAAACACCTGAACCTGCCTCAGTGTCAATTAAAGATAATGACTTTTTACTGGTTGCTACAGTAACCAAATGTTGGCACAAAGGCAGATGGTTGCAGACCCCGGCTCATACTGATTTTTGAGGCTGATGCCAGTGCACATTTTTAGGAAGAGAAAAATTAATCTGATATTGCATACACGTATATATAACATGTTATGACAGGGTTATTGTTTATCAATATTGCAGCAGTATATCTCACAAACTAGTCAGCAACTCACTGTAAAGACACAGCTTGACTCTGGTCTATGAACTACAGACAATGCTGAAAGTACAAGAGACTTTGAACTGCTATAATGGGAAAACTATGTGTGCACACCATATCTTTTTTCCTGTATTATGTTGTGGAATATGTTTAGCACAACTTGACACCAAATACTGAGAAACCAATGTCTCTGTGATAGGCCAATATAATCTGGTAATATTGATCAGTCAAACTAAACCCTTTTCCATGCTTTGTCTCCTTTGTGACAAGAAATGAAATGTAGAAGTTACTAAATCATATATAAAATGGTGAGTAGACCCAACTACAGTATATAGTACACAGTATTTAGCCCGTAAGCTCTAGCAGCATATGAATATGTAAATCCATCACCTTTTAGAACTCTTCTAACTGTGCTTATGCACCCATATGTGGGAGTACCACCCCTGAGCTCCTTCTGTAGTCTGAGTGGAGGAAGCTGGCAGGCTCTGGGGCAGCAAGTCCAGAGGTTACAGGGGTTGTGCTTGGTCATCCATTTTAAAGCAGTCTACAGACAGACACTGGTGCACCAGTACAGCTCAAGACTTTGCTATTCCGCACTGATGTGTCTGCAGCTGCAGCAGTATTAAGGCCCAAGGCCAAGCTTTGCCCAACGAGGCTCGCTAAGATGCTTCCACTAACTAATTGGTCCTGTCTACATTACAGTCAAGTGGATGCAATTTTTCAGGGTAAGAGTCAACTTTTTAAATTACAGATCAACACTTTTGTAGGAGTATGATTATTTTGTATTTTACACAATCAACCACAAAAAATATGTATCGTTATTAATTCACCATAATCCTTTCTAATATTCTCCTAAAGATATGGTAATTCTTTTGAAAGTGGAATAATGTCAGTATAGAGTCAGAAGAAACCTTAACACTGCCAATGTATTTATGCAATAGGTCATAATGCTGTAATATGCCATGTCCTTGAGGCGTAGCGTCTAAGGACAGAGTTAATATTTCCTTCCACTGCACATTTTCATCAAATAAATGCTAGCTTTTTCCCATTTTTTTAGCTAAAAGTCACAGGAGCGTATTTTGTGGTCATCTAAGTCAGCATTTGTTACTTCCTTGACTACAGAGATAATCTGTTCAATACTAGATTCATTTGCCTGTGTTTACTGAGAACCCAGAAGTCAAAGTCTGGATCTTTTAAAGTAGCCTTAGAGCCTTCAAGGCTTCAGACCAGAAGTAAAGGCTGAAAATATACTAAATGCTGTACAACTGTTAAAGCACACCAAACACAATGGCAGTCCATAAGCACAGCCGCAGCCATAAATAATCAATCATGACCTCTGTTGACTTCATCCTCCACTTCATTTGTAAAAGTTACACTTCTTCTATAGAATTCATTCTTTTTCAGACTAGTTTCTGTGCATTGTCTGCTGTACTCTCTCCATGCCTAGAGGAAGAAAATGTCAGGAAAAGGCAGTGGTGAGAATTTGACTATCCTCTCTGCTGAAACAGGAAAAGAACCAGGTTGGATTTTACAACAGTTCTCCTGGACCGAATCCAAGTGTTCACCCCCCCACCTCTTTCCATTCTTATGAAAACTAACACACACACACACACACACACACACACACACACACCATTAAATTCCCGTTCTGTGATGATGCCAAGACTCCCTTTTCATTTTCCCCTCCTCCCTCCACCCATCCCATCTCTTCCCTCTGATTGGCACTGCTGCTTTACACTACCTCATATCCCAGGGTTCTCATATGAACCCACTGGCCAATCACAGTGGCTGATAAGGGTCCAAATTCTTGCTCGATTCCTGCCTTAGGGTACAAAAAAAAAAAAGAAAAGAAAAGAAAAAGAAATTAAATAAAAAAAGTGTGCACTCCTTCAAGCTGTGTTTCCTTCAAATCACTTCTCTTAATAAAAAACAAAGTTTCAACTTGAACATCCTGGTAAAAATAATTGGTTTACAACTCACCACAGCAAGCTATGACGTAGAAGGAGTACAACTAATTATTACTTCATCTCATTATTGATTAATCTGGAAATTATTTTGTCTATAAATTGGTTGCAGAAAATAATTAAAGAAAATATTGTTAGACAATATTCTTAAAGCATGGAGTGATGTCATCATATGTTGAGTTTTGACCAATCAGAAGTCAAAACCTCAAAGACTGAGCTCACCATCACCAGCAAGTCAAAGAAATCACAGATTATAAACCTTCACATTTTTTTTTTCATGATTCGAAGTATGGGTATACAAATTGATTGCATCGGTCATGTGTAAAAATATAAAATATTGGCAGTAGTATTATTGTTATATTTATTAATAACACTTCTGTGTGAAATCTGAGTCCATTCCATACACTGATGAAAGCCACAAGAGGTGGCTGAAGACATCAGAAGAAATGCAGATAACTTTAAGATTGTTTTTGCAATAATATGCTATTATTTACTGAAGGCTGCACTGACCTGACACAAGACTAATATGTCATGCAGAAATGAAACCAAAAATCATGTTCCTATCTCTAAAATTGCCCATTCATAACCACAGTGGGCCAGTACTACTGCAGCCTCTGTACCTGACTGCATTTCAAATGCAATACCACTCTCTATTAGCGCTGACGTCATTTGAGATAACGCTCACCTCACAAAAGACGCACAAATGCGCACATCCGCCAAGGCGTAGCGTCTTTTAAGCCTTTCTAATCCTTGATGTGTGAGTGCCCCCCTCCTCTCAGACAAAGAAGGGGGCCACTCACACACACACTCACTGCCTCACACACTCCATCTGTCTATCCCTGAAGGTGCTGGTCTGTCTACTGATGAGCGCAGGCAAGGTCATTAGTGTGATTGTTGTGTGAAGGTAAGGAGGGATTATTTTGCCACCGGCCACTCAACACACATCAGGGGACTTAAAGTTTTCTCTATTATTTTTTTTTAAATCTTTGGTTCTCTAGCAATCTCTCCAGCTTACTTTCTTTTGCTTCCCTTCATGTCTCCATGGGGATTTGCACATAGAGAGCTGGGAAGGAGGGAGAAGAAGTAGGTGAGAAGGCATGAGCCAGTCAACAAGTTTCATTTTTTTTGTTCATACGAAGAGATAAGAGAAATATGTGTGAGCTGCGTGTGCAAAGGCTCATCAGGAACAATGACCAAATGACCTTCAGTGAGCTCATTCATAAAACCAAGCTACAGAACAGTGGAATACAGCTAAACATCCAATAGCGATAAAATCTAGTGTGAGGGTGGGTGAAAAAAGGCTGGAAAGAAAGGAATAAACGAATTAAGTCAGATAAAGCCTTGTTTCTATTGCACTCTGAGAGTCGCTGCCATGGGAGAAGAAAAGGGTGAAAGGAAGAGAAAGCCAAAGAAAGTCCCCAGAAGTGGAAAAAGGTAAAAGTAAAGCGCTGAGTCACAAACTGAAGCCTGTTACTATAACCACTCAATACTTTCTCTGTGAAAAAGCAGCCAGAATCATTCTACAGCTTTTCAATTTATAGACTAGATTACTATTATAAGCTCCTATTGTCCAATAATCTTTAAAATCCTTGGCGCATGGCAGTAGCAACAGACTGCTCCTGGCCCCAGTCCCAGAATCCACTCTGATGTTTAGGTTTTCAAGTGTGGCTCTTCCCTCAGTAGAAACAACCTACGATAGGAGCTAAATCAAGAGCTTGACACAATGAGGGGAGAATGATAATGAATGAACAGAATTAAATAAGAATTTAAACACAAACGATGTGGCCAGATATGGCGAGGTCAATTTAAAATCAATCAGACATTGTCCAGACTGGTAAATATTGCCCTGTTTAAATAAATCCACTACACTGCTTATTAAACCCTATCCCTTCATCTCCCCATTAACTGGTCTGTCAGGCTGTCTGTTTGCTGGCTGCTCTACACAATGACGTGTTTACCTCCAGTCAGATTCCCATTTAGATCCCTGAAGAAGCAGAGGGAGGTGCGACTGTCTGTGCATCTAGCAATAACAAAGAGGCTTGCTGTAATTTTGCCATTATCACCTGTACTGCTAAATGCTTTTCAAAATAAACGGCAAGGTGAGTTCATTTAGCCTGTTGTCTGTTTTTCACCAGAATATTATCACTTAAAAAAAAATAACTTATTGAGATAATAAAAATATTAGCCGTTTAACGGAATAAGATGACAAGTATCCTGTACTCTAATATGGTAGGTCTGGGGCATACATATGGGTGTCCTTCTCCACATTGTATCAAGCTATTTTTATCTATACAGGCCTGCTAAACATTAAATGTCATTTAATCCAAGCAGAAAAGTCTGTATCATAAGGAGGAAGGTGTGACTCTTCATCACAGCTCAGAAACTTTGCATCCTCATTTACAAACATCCTCACTCTCCAAGATCACCCTACTCAGTAACGTCTCCATCACACCAGCAGAACAAATAATGTCTGTAAAATGCTGTAAACCAACCTTGATAGGACATTAATCTCCAGTCATAAGTCGTCTCACTGGGCTGCATGAGCAGCCAGTCTACAGTGCAACAACATACCACCACTGAACCAGAGAGATGCCTGCCAGATGGTGAGCACAACAATTTATGCACAGTCATGCTAGATTCATTGACTCAGAGAGAAATCAGAACACAGGTTCCTATAGGACTGTCAGCACATGAATCAGCACCCGTGGAAAGTGTTAGTAAAGTTTATCAGTACAATAGCTCGGACTGCGTTACATTAAAGTATGTTAACTTTTTGGATCCCACAAGTACCCGCTTCTCACCCAGTGAATGCAAACTACAACCTGATTCCTCTGTACAGAGCAGAGAAGCAGGGGTTTATTATCTTTAAGTGTGCGTGCGATTTACTGTGAGCACTGATCATTCTCCCCTGATTTTCTTAGAGATTCCAGTGGGACCAAGTTTTGTGTAAGCTAGCAGAAAAAAAAAAAAAAAAAAAAAAAAACCTCTGCACTGAGCTATGAGTCTTCTTCATACACACACAATCTGTAAACCATACAGCCGGCCTTCTGGAAGGCAAATGTATGCACACACGTCACTGTATCATGAATGTGTCTGCAGGCAAATTATCCAGCTTCTGCTTTGACAGCATTTTCTCAGAGCCCACTTTTCACACACTGACAAATCTACATGCCAGCACAGGAGACACCCTTTCTTCCCGATTCCAAACTAGCGACACATAATTATCCACTCAAATGAAGACAGAAAAGCTGTTTTATGTAGTGTGTGTTGCGAGACGCACACGAGTGTATGTTTAGATATTCTACACACAACTTAAAAACCTTAATCAAACGTGTGAGCACTTGTTCTCATACATATAGCATGTGAACATCTTAACACCCTTCTCACATAAGAATTGTTTCATTGAATCCACATGAACAACAAAGCCCGCCCACACTGTCTCTCTGTGCACCAAACATGCAGCGCTTGTGGTATAATAGGGGAACATGCAGCATAAAGACAGCACAAAGGCAGCTGGACCTGACTACTGACAACACTCCCATTCATCACCAGGCCCCTAGAGACTCTACATCCCTTCACAGTGCCAGCAGTCAGCCAAGTACACACACATACGTACACACACACACGCATAGTTGTGTTCCAGAGAGTGCAAATGCACAGCATACAACAGCCCATGTCAGCATCACAACCAATCGAATAGGGTTACTTATGTGTGTGTGCATCCACATATATTATTCATCTGCATGCAAGCACATGAAAGTGTCTCTGGTAGGAAAGATAAGGAGCTTCTTTACTTCAGCCTTTCATTTGCGTGAATGCATGCATGCATGCAGGCATGTATGTATGTGTGTTCTTCCAGTCATGTATTAAACAAACCATTTACAAAAGGGAGAAGTGGAAACATATAGAGATAACAAGTAAAAGGAGCAAAATGGTTTCTGGAGCAAGGAACAACAACAGGATGCAATAGAAGAAAAATCAGTTAATAGACAGAGGACTATAAGAACAGAAAGGCAATGAAAGAGAAAGTGAGGCTTGGAGACAGCAAAGAAGCAGCTCAAGGGGTCTTATCGTCGTCATATTTTCATTTTATAGTATACAACCTTGAATTTATCCAGAGAGATTTGCAGAAATCAGACAAGTACAGCTGAAGTAAAACACTGCATATTTTGCCATCCCATTCTAGCCCACAGTACTCAGCATTCATCCACCCCATCAGCGCTAACAAGCCAATCCTGTCAGCACTCTCAGTGGGCTTTATTTCATCTACAACACAGTCTGCTTCCACAAAACCAAACATGCATGCTGGCACAGGCACAATGAATTACACACTTGCAAAAACAAAACAGAAAGAAAGGCATGAAAGCACATAAACCATCCTTTTTCATACTGAAAAGATAACCCAAATTTTTTGGGATCTCTTATCATCCACCATCTGTCTGCACCCAGATGAACACAGAGTTGTCATCAGACGGGTGGTAGGCAGAGAATGGGACGGGGTAGGGTAGAAGAACAGGTGCGGATTTATGTTTAAAGCACTGCTGAAGTTGCTCCACCCCCGTGTTTACAGGTGTATTTGTATCTGTAAGAAGCTGTTGGGAATGAGCAAGGACCACTAATTGTGAACCTTGCATAATTAAGACTTTAAATGTCTAAGCCTCCGACTGTTGATTTTACTGGTTACAAAGACACTAACTACTGGAAAATTATCAGTTACAGGTACCACTTAATGTTAAATGTGTGAACTGGTCTGCAATAGGGAGTCATTTGCTACAATTTATCAAAGTGCATCTAGCTGAACAATTTCAGCACAAATGACAGCTGGCTGACTAAACAGAATCTCTTTGTTAAACTTTCAAATAGATATCTCTGTTTAAAATGTATCACCTTAAGCTACAGTGCAGAGCTGTTCACAACTGCAGAAGCACAGTGATATTTTGTAGACCGCAAATAAATGCAATGAAGCACCGGGAGCAGGTTAGTGGTCAGGAGAATGTGGATTTTATATTTTTCTTGTTTAATTTAAATCATTCAGCCAATACAGCCTGGTCACTCCTCTGCTGTACTGCCTTTTCAGTGACCACGCCCATGATCACGTTAACCAACAATGCAGCAATCAGACCATTCAACCCAACTTCTAAAAGGATATATTGCTCCTGGTCCCACAGGTTTACACAGATTTGGAATTTGTGCAGACACTAAAGGTGAAACTATTCAAGAGACCGCTTTCCATATTTTACATGAAAAGCTATTAAAGACCACCATGCATGTATTAAAGTGGTGCAGTGCAGGGACTCTGGGATTTGTCATGTTTCGAGCACAAAATCTCAGCCTGCTCATGGGTGGAAACAAAACTGGCACGCTAAATGTATGCATAATAATGTGTATTCACATGCACACACTTCCACGGGCAGAAAGACACTCATAAGCGCACAAATACCCACAATAGAAAGTCGGTCAGTGAATGGGAGGAGGCAGGCAGACTAGCAGGTGCTGTGTTGGTGGAAGATATGGCTTCTGTCCACCTCAGCATTTCTAAACACTCAGTTATCTTCCCTCTCCACAGGAGAAGAGGTCATTTCTTTCTTCTTTTCTCCTCTGCATCACAGTCCTTTCCTCATTTCTGCTTTCCCCTTTGCTCCAGCCATCTCTCCTGACTCATTTATCTACTCCCCACTTCTCTTTTTATATCCTTCCCCCATAGCTTTTATCTTTTTTTTTTTCCAGCATTTTCCTGCTTTTCCTTTTCCACTCCACCCTTCTCCTCTCCATCCCCTCCTTCCCCTGCTCCTTGTCGTCTGCTGCGCTCTCAGTGGAACAGTCCATTCAGCAACAAAACAAAGCTGCCTACAGCATCACACACTGGCTAATCAAGCAAAACCAGAATGCAGCAGCCCTCAGATCCACTCAACAGTACCATGATACCGGGCAGCAAAGAGACTGATTTGGGGGGTAGGAGGCGAAAGGGTTACCTCATCAGGAGAAGATGGAGCAGGATGCACAGGGACAACAATTTTTTACAGCTGATAAGAGCTAAAAGCAATTTCCATTCTAAAAATTTAGGCAGTGTTTGCATTTGCTTCATCTAAATGGATGTAAATATACTCTAGCACCCGTAAGACAGAGTGAAGAGAATGAGTTTGACAGTGCAAATGACCATGAGCATTATGGGTTAAGATGAGGTGGGAAGGTGGGCTAAAGGCGGATATGAAGGAGAGGCTAAAAGATAATGGGGTGAAGAAAATTATCTGACGGGCCATCAACAGTGAAGCAGAGCATTCATGACGATGATGAAACTCAACAACGGTCAGCTGCAATCTCCTCCTGGACAGAGGATGAGCGTTTACAAGCTAGCACGCCAGCAACTCCTCTGCGAAGAAGAAAAAAAAACTGCTGTTTAGCTTCAGTTAAAATAAAGAAGCTGGTTTTGAAAGATATGTAAACATGCCAAAGCAGCAACAAGGGGTCACATTAAAAGCTGGTGTATTAATAAAGCCTATTTAGAGCTGGGAAGATGAGGGATCACTCACCCACCTACAGATAAATGTTCGTATACATACGAGGTAGAGACTTTTCCTGTAGTGGGATTAGGGAAGAGAGGTGTTGCTACTGACACCACAAACATCCTCTTTTTACTGGAGGGGGAAGAGGGACAGCATAAAAACAAGGCTGGGCAGTCTGGAAGCGCTGCATAGGTCTAAAATTAAAAGACAGCCTACTCTGGCTTTACTGCAAGTTATTAACAAGTTATTCGGCAAACCTGCCAAGCTCTCTGCGCCACTTCAACCGCTTTTATTTTTGAACAAAGCAATAATTAGTGCCTGATTATATTTTTTGTTTCATGTGCCCTGTTCTTTATGAACTTCATCACACATCTGTCAAATTAGATGAGAAGCAGTGACTGCATGGACAGAAATATAGAGTTTGTGTGCCCTGAACTGCCTTTAATATGGAGTATTTATCAAAGCATAGAACACTGTATTCCCCATTTGTGTTGCATTACCATTCACAATAACGCTGTAATCTCACCAGAGTTTCTTGGCTCCGAGATGCTGTTTCAATAAAATGTCACGTTATCCTTCTCTCATCTTGATTTTTCACTGCAACGAGGAAACCCAGCCCGCAAAAGTACACCGGAGGAGACTAGCTGCTACTTGAAGAGAAATCAGTAAACAGTATAGAATATTGTACATTTGCCCAACTTCCCTTCCAAGATGTAGGCAGAACAGGCACAAGTTCTATAAGCCACAAATAATAGAGATGTGTACACTGTGTTTTTTTGCCAGATGAAAAGGTCTGATGCTCCTCTGCAAACACCCTGTTGGAAGTGTTTGAGAGCACTTTGAAAGCTGTGATGCCTTAAATTGCTACAATATATAATATCTAAAGAAGAAATGTGTTGCAAGTACCTGTTCCTACCTGAATGCTGTTTAACCGGTAGACTCACGGAACAAAATTAACAATATGTTCCTCCAAATATTAGATTCATATCAGTATTAGTTTGGTAGTTTGGGGATGTTCTTGGGTATAAACAGATCAGCAGTAATAACTTTTCCTCCAGTTCTATTTGGTGCACAGAAGTATGGCACAATAGGTGGTTGTGTAGACCCACCCCACCTTTACTCAGTGATGAGTGCTGCATTCTACCCAGAGTTTAACTTTCTTTTAGCTCCGTGGATGTGCCGACCTATGAATGTTCAGCCATCCTTTTGGATAGAAAAGACGTTCAGTGCTCACCACCGAAAAGACACTCAGTTCTTCGTCACACTTCTGGTGTTTTTGCAGCTTAAAAAAAAAATGCAGTACTGACATTGTAAACAATTTAAACAGAATGCGGACTTGAGAAAAAATGCTTTGGTATACATACTTCTTAATGTGCCAGGCACTGGAGAATTTATCCAATATGGTCTTCACCACGATGGAGCCAAGATATTAGATGAACATTTTTGGGATTAGATTATTATCTGTCAATTATTATCTGTCAATTTACAAAAAGCATGCACTCTAATCTGAATCGTTTGAGTACTTCACAATCAAAAGGTTTAAAATATTAAACTTCTGAGTTATGCAAATGTATGCTAACAGTAGTCTAGGTGTAGGTGGAAAGAGGAGCCGCAAGACCCAGCACAGAACAGAGCCAGTATCAGTGAAAATAGATACGACCGGGTAAAGCTGCTAAAGCAGCTTAAACAGTGTGCCCCACACAAGATTTACCAGTTGGATGTATAGAAAGAGTATCAGCTGAATCATCAGGTGATGCCGGCTGGCACTCATAACAGCCGACCTGGGGCTGCAGCTGAGCTCGACTTTGTGGCCTAAACTAATTCTATGCTGAGTTATTGAATTTGTTACTTAAAGTCTGGTGGTTGGTTTCTAATTTCAAATATAAGTATATAGATGTCTAAATGAATTTAGGGGGATTTAATATTGTACATTTAATAACACAACATGTTACATTTTCATTTGTTCTGAGGACATGCTGCTATTGCTGAGCAAGAACAATTCAGTGCTCTAAAGAAACTATGCTGATGATGGGTGGGTTGTTCATGTTCAAGGTTTAAGGTTGTCCTGTAGGCAGGACAGAATGTTTGGGTGGGATGGAAGACATTAGTGGTGTTAAAAGGAAAGAGTGGGATGGTAGGGAGGAAGAGAGAGCAGAGTGTGCTGTGAGGAGGAGGAGGAAGGACGATGGTAGGCAGCAGATAGGACAGCGCAGTGATGAGACGAAGAAGCACGGGTGATGGTGTGGAGTAGTGGAGAGTGTGATGGTAGGATGGGATTTGAGTCTTTTAACTTCATTAGTTCCGCCTCAGTCTGGGGTCTGTAGATTATGTCTAATTAAGCAGCTTAACATGGCTTAAAAAGCACCACAAAGAAAGCACAAGAGCCTTATCTGTCAACCTGCTCAAACGATTCTCCGCTTCTCCTTTCATTCCCGCGGCAGGCTAACATAAATTCTCTTTGCATGGCCTTTATGCTAGAGAGATTAGAGGCTCCAACATCGGTGCGAGCTGGATAGCTAACAGCCGCAGCGATAGCAGTGAGGGCTGTGGAAACAGGGAGAGAGCATGTGTGGTGAGCAGTGGGGAGACAGAGGGGCAGGCAGATGCTTCCTTTCAGACTGTGGGGAGAGAGAGTCGATAAAAAGGGTGGGGCTCAGCGAACAGAAGTCCTCCTGAGTCCTGTCATTCTAATCAGTGCTGCTACACCAGCAAGAATAAGGCCGTACAGTCTAATCATTATTAGAGTATAACAAGACATTACCAGCCATGTAGAACTATTAACCCCTGACCCAGTGTTACTTAGACCAGTGTAGTCCAGGCAACACCCTAAAATTACAGGTGATTAAGTAGGCTGTCACTTATCTTTTGCTTTGACAACCTGGATGTGCTGGTTACAGCAGCCCTCCATATTAGAGTATAACAAGAACAAGATTTTATTGGTGGGTAATTCAATTTAGTGTGCTCTATTGGCATCAAAGTTTAAATTAACAAAAGAGTCAAAGCACAAGGATTTATATGATAAGCAATATACCAGTGAACTAACAATAATATGAAAATTTAGATGGACCTACATACATATATTCAGTTAATCTAATCTGGTTGGTCTCCAGCAGGAGTATAATGGCTGCTGCACTCCTCGTCCCCTCTCATTAGCTACAGCTACAGCTTCCTGACAAAGAATGACCATTATCCACTTTCACAAGCAGTTGATACTGAGTAGAAGCTGTGTACATAAATAATCCAGGTGTAGCTTCTTAACATTAACATACCGTATACAACACTATGCAAAAGTCTTGAGTCATCCCTCTTTTTTTTTTTTTTTTTTTTTTTTAATAGTTTGCTTCCAAGGAGCCAGACATTCTTTTAATTTTTTTTAAAGTGGTCTTGAGCAACAGTTCCCCAGGCTTGCTTTCTGAAGGTCTTTCAGTTTAAGTTCACGTTGTTCTTTGGACACTGGCTGCCTTTTCACTCATTTTCAGTCCAGTCCTCGTACCTGACCATTTTTTTGACCGTGTTTTGCCAAGGCCTCATCAGACACTGCCTCAATGGAACGGTGGCTCTCAGGAAGCTAGAGAAAAGGCTGAGGCATGCCAAATTACACAAAAACTAGACTGAAAAACAGTAGCAACAAGTCTTGTGGAGTGATGAATTCAAATAATAATTTTTTTGGTTCAAATCATGGTTTGGGGCTGCATTTCCACCAGTTAGGGTACCATCAGCTTTTGATCCTCAACATAATCACAGTTAACTTGAATGCATCAGTTTCAGGTTTGGGCAAATTTTTACACAGCCATACAATGCTGTAACACTAGTAACCATTTGCAAAACTCCTGACTGTTTCCATTTAGGAATTTAGCAGTTTTCTCTTCAGGGGAAAGCCAATAACAATCCTTCCTCTTGACCATGACCACCAAATGTATGTAAACTCTGGCTCAGTCATATCGAGGAAAATAAGTGGGCAAATGATAAGAACTCCAGCCAAAATACATCTGCAATGTTAACTGTACTGTTGCGCTTATCTTTCACTCAACTGGTGACCAAGCAGAATTCTTTGTGCAGCAGCAAAGTCCACAGATCAAGAAACAAAGTGTTTCCAAAGAAAACAAAGGTTGGCACACAAAAGAGCAAATTTCTTTGTTCCTTGTAAAAAATCTTATCTTGCAAATGATCAAACCCAGTGTATGATTCAAAACTTTTACTTTACATGCAAAAAGTCATAAAATGGTTATAAATCCATAATTTGGGTTACTGTAAATCTTGTTAATCCCAAAATCAGACAAAAAAAAAAAAAAATCCCAAAATTATTAGAAAAAAAAAAACTGTTTTAAACATTCCAAAATGAATTCAAATTTATCAGCAGAATGTGATGAAAGATATGACATTATGTTTAAGAAATATATGTAATGTATTGCAGAGATGGTAAAAAGTGGTATTATATAAGGGTGTGAACCAGCACTACCTGGTTAGGCAGCACTTTGTACCAATATGGAATGAGTCACTGCAGCATCCAGTCCGCCTTCTGTCTGACATAAGAGAAAGAAGTATAAACAGTAAACACAACAATGGCAGAAGCTCTTGGCAAGCGACATTTAGAGAGCAGGATGGCCGTTTGTTTTTAGCCAACGCACAGACCATCATTCTTTCTTGCTGCACTTATGCTTCCTCGCTTATGACGTCATGGTCCCCGGTATCGCCGGCAACACTAAGGCCTGGTCCCCAAAGCAAGCTGAGATCATGCAGCTTATGCTGCAGTTCATCATACAGATTTGTTGCTGGATCATTTCATCATACTCTAATGGTGTCTGGCAGTGTCTTTTAATTTGACTTTACCCTGTGACTGAGTATTAAAACACAAATATGTGCACATAATGATAAAGTGCTTTCAGTAACTTAGAGCTATTTAACAGAAACAAGTGACTCCTTCTTCTACACCTTTTTTCTAGAAATTTCACTTCTGTGTTTGTGGCACCTCCACCTTTCATTATACGGCACCTGTAAATTGTCTAGATGAAGAATCGTCAGAGAAACTACAGCTTTGTGTGACATCAGACATGCCTGGCTACTATATGTCACTAGAGAGCAAGAATGCTGGCAGTTTTACACAGCGGAGGAAGAGTTAGACGGAGCTGTAATAAAACAAGGAAGGTCACTTGGAGTTTGGCTTCACTCAGCTTTTCATGCCAAGCAACATTCCCCACCTCAGGCTGGAGAGTACTCACACAGCAAGTTACAGGTAGACAAAAACACTCCCTTGTTTTTTTTTTTCCTTCAATATTCTTCTCCCTCCCTAATCTCCTTTATTCCTGTGATATCTTTTGTGACACAGGTATGCAAAACTAAACCCATACGCAAAAAAAAGAAAAAAAAAAAAGTTCCCTCTAATCCGCAAACACTTTTCTTCAGGATGTACTGTAGTATCTTGTGCAATTTCACACTGTTCCAGGCAAGATGGCTGCCCTCAAAACTGGTCCATCTAGTTAACACGCATGAACACACCAGGGAACAGGGGAAACTGTTCACAGAGACTGTAATGTGCTGATGTCAATGAGTAGCCTCAGAGCAAAGCTCACAGTGTGTCTCTTTCTGACACCAGATCATCCAATTCACTCCAGGTATGAGGCCAGTTGGCACAGAAAATCAGGTATAATGTGCAAACAGGTGTGTACCGTGAGGCATTCAGGTTCTGAACAGTGAAAAGAAAAGAATAGAAAAGAAAAATGCGAGTAGTGGACAACTGAAAGAGAACATGAGCGTTAGATAGTGATAAAAAGATAAAAGTATGAGCCTGACTGACGTAGTGAAGAGAAAGACTGTGGGACTTAGAATGGAGGGAGAGATGAAGAGAGAGCTGCTATCTGATGGAAGGGATTTGCCCTTCCCTGGAACAGTAATTTACTAAAGCCATTCTAACAGAGACCCATCAGTGGCGATCTGCTGGCAGATTAGACGACAAAACCTCATCCCTCGCTTTCCCTCCAGCCAATCAGCGCCAGGCAGTGAGCACAGGGTAGAGGATGAAGGGAGGACAGAGAAGAGGAGGGGCAAAATTTCCTGTCTCTGTTGAAATCAGGGAGGCCACATACACAATGGTACTCCCAACACATGCACACAGAATACATCCAGGAGATTGAATTGGACTCAGAGCTGTTGTGATTGCATTTTCCCATCCTCGGGACAGAGCAGGTAACACTGTTTGGTTGCAAGAGCTGGGGATTTGTCATTTATAATCAGTTTTCTGGCCTTGTTTTCCCACTCACTTTTCCTTTTTGCAGTTCGTATCCTGCCCCAAAGGCCCTCGCAGCATTCCACTGCTGTATCGGTCCAGTCACTCTCCGCCCAGCGCTAACCCAACTCCCTCTGACTACCTCCTCCCCGTCCCACTTCACATGCACTGTAGAGGTTGTCAAGTGTACCCCAGCTGTGCAAGCAGTGGGAACTGTTTACAATGGTACATCATCAGTGAGACCCAGGAGCAACACCCCACACATTAGCAGAGCTCTCACAGCCACTGCTCAAGTGTTTAGCACATGATGTTAAATATTATACACCCTCTGAACAAGTCAGTGACCCAGCATTAACTAACACAAGCTTCGTGTGGAAAGTGGAAAACTCCAACAGCAAGAAACACAAACTTATTTTATACTCTTGACAACACCGTAGCAAAAACAAGGAAATTCTGAAAAGCTAAATGGAAAAGGCAGCAGAATCACGATTTAAATTCAAATCTGGAAAACTGGTGGTGTGGCAAGTATTTCCAGTTGCTTATAAACATACATCTATGCATAAATACTCATGAATGAGCTCCTCATGGATGTCGAGGTGTAACCATCGACATCCTGTGTCTCCCTCTTTAGCACTGACGTGAACAAAACAAAACAAAACAAAAGCAAGCTGTTCCTTCCCCTCTCTGCCATCACTGTTTCCCGTCTGGAGCTGCTGCCCAACCTCACAGGACCCCTGAGGACCCCTGAATTCCCCAAGGAAAGGGCTGACATCATCCACCCATGTCTCCTGTCAACTATAACCTCTGAAGGGATAGGCAGGAATGAAAGGAAGCGAAGAAAAGGCAAGACCTTAAATGGAAGCTCAGCTCTGCCGTCTAAAAGCTGCACGTGAACAGTGCGAGTGGCAAAATACCCTGGAGCCTAAATCACTATGGTCAAACACCGGGAGACCTGAGACAGAGAGAAGTTGGATTTACAAAGTTGTGAAGTAAAAACTGGAAAGTTGCAGAAGGGAGTCTCTTATTATGCTGAATATGTTGAAATAGGGCTGCATAAGGTCTAACACATGCTCATGTGTAATACCTTGAATCATTGTTCAAGGGCAGGTTAAACTAGTCTTGCGCACTGGTTTGAGTCATCTTACCAAAGAACACCCAAACAAGAAGTGCAATCAAAACAGGAAGATTGAAAGAATCTGACATGTCAACTCCAAAGCTAATGGATCTAAGATACTTTGGGACCTTCTCCTTGTATAATTATTCTCTTAGGCTTGTTTATTGCAAGTTCCAAATCACTTCTTTGTGACTCTTGATCTCTTTATAACATATGCATAGTTTCTCTCTCCCTCCCCTCTCTCTCTCTCCCTCTCCCTCCCTCCCTCCCTCCCTCCCTCCCTCCCTCCCTCCTCTCTCTCTCTCTCTCTCTCTCTCCTCTCTCTCTCTCTCCTCTCTCTCTCTCTCTCTCTCTCTCTCTCTCTCTCTCTCTCTCTCTCTCTCTCTCTCTCTCTCCTCTCTCTCTCTCTCTCTCTCTCCTCTCTCTCTCTCTCTCTCTCTCTCTCTCTCTCTCTCTCACACACACACGCACACACACACACGCACACACACACACACGCACACACACACACACACACAGAGCAGGTGATAGAGCTTCTGAAGGAAGTTTTTGGAATAATTTCTTTCCATTTTTTTTTTTTTTTTTTTTTAAATGTGACAAGAAAGGGAAGGCTCCATTATATACGGTGACTGACCCAAACATGAGCAGAAACCTCTCTGGCTTTTTTAAAAAATATTATTTATAAATCCACTAAATATTAGATTGCATATTTGATTAAATCAGGATCACACTTGTCCAAACCCTATTGCTTCTGTGGGAGAGGGAGGGCTGCAGCCATTCAAACAGAGACACGAGGAATGGGTCTTGATTACAGTGAATATGGATTCAAGGCAGTATGAGCTGAAGTCATGCTGAAACTATGCAGTTAGAGCTGAAGTGGACTGTAGTGGTGGGTGAAAGAATAAAAAATAAAAAATAAAAAACATTAAAATATTGTGCTCTAAAAACAGTCTTACTTTGTATCATGTGTTATGTGCACAAAACTGTACCACATGGTGTAAAATGCTATTGCATAATCTAACAGATGCTGCTTCTACTCTCTTGTTCTCTTGTTTGTTTTCTTAGTTTAAGTCTCAACATGGACATACCACTAATGTTACCTTATGGTTAACATAAAGCTTTGTTTTTAGCATGCCCACAGAATACTTAAGTAGAATAGATTTACACTTTTCAGCTCACAAATGTCCCAATGTGCCCATCAGCATTTGTAGTGCTTAACGTGTCATATATATGTACTATGTATTGCCCTGAAGATTTGTTCGCTTGAAGCCAGTTTGCTTAAGGGTACAAGTCTTACTTGTATTAAAAACACATTCATTTCCTCAATTTATTTTACTTGACTTTCATGCTAGGAATTGAGCATTCATAATCAACAATACCACACTGTCTCTTCTGTTTCATAGTCCTGCAGTTCAGAATTAATGTCTTCATGATGACAAGATATAACAAACAACCAAGAACAAATGACATTTTTTAAACAGCAGCCACAATCACTGCTGGATGAGTACCCTATTAGTCATTCAGAGTCGTTAGTGATTAACTACTTTGCTTTGTGGTGTGGCTGCAGGACTTAAAACATAAGAACCTGCATGAATAAACATGAATAAATTGCCCCCCCCTGTTTTTTGTTTTGTTTTGGAGGAGTAACAGTAGCTATGGGCAAGCTTGAGGGACACCTTGCCTCTTTGTTGGGATTCTCATAAAACTGAGGTAATAACCACAAAACCATATATAAATATTGCATTAGTATACTAATACAATAATCCTTCATTTTTGTACCAAATTGGAAACCTCAACAATTCAATTACGCATTCATGCAATCATTGTTCCTGAAATATCTTAAACATTCAGTAAGTGTAATCTGTAATTTATGTTTTTTAAAGGCTGCTCTGCTAGTTCTACTAGTTATAGTGAGGTGTACACAGTGCATGGAAAAAACAGTCTTCTGTAGCTCTGGCGGGGCTCTGTCAATTCAGAGAAAATGACTCAGTTGGGCTTGAACACTTGAAATGCAGGATCCACACTGTCTGCGCTACAAACTTAAAAGACAGTTTCACTGGTGCACAAATCCTCTGAAATCTCGAAATAAAAACTGAATATCTGGAGTTCCTCTTTAATAGATGCAATCATGTGTAAATGTCTAATTTCAATTACATTTGATTTTAAAGGTCACATACACCTGTGCAAATGGTGAAGATTTAAATATTCAGCTGAATCTAAATGCTGCCTCTCTTCTTTTCAGCACAGATGAGTTATTCTCTCTCTGTTTTTCCCCACTCAAAGGCCACCGTCTTGCATTCATCTTCTCACCAAAAAATGTGTTTTGTTTTTCTGGCAATCACGTAGGTTTAAGCTACAGCAGACAAACCCATCAACAACAAACTGCACTCACAGAAACGTTTTCCCTCATTGGGCAAAAGAGGTCTGTACTGTTTTTTACCTTGATGAATATAAGCTAGGCCATCAAACCAAAAACAGCTCCTAACATGCTTACATTCTTCACCCATATTTTCTTTACCTTTATTGTCATAACTTAGGACATCCATAGAAGTCAACAAAGCAAGAAATAAAGAGGAAGGGCAAGTTTGTGGTGACATTTCTTTTTTTAAACTGCCTTTATTTTAAACTACTTCACTGACTCATTTTTGTGAGTCATAAAAAGGAACTTCAGTAGGTTAATCTTGGATTCAGTAGATTCATCTGGATGCATGATTTCACACTGATGTTTCAAGCATAGTTTCACCTCAACCACACTTTATTGACCATAAACTGACTGTGACATGTTTTTAGGTAATTTGCAGGAAATTATCCGCAACTTTTTTCATTCTGTGCAGTCAGCTCATTCTATAAAATAAAAAAAATAAAAAAGTTATGAAATACATTTTTAGAGTTAAAAACCCACATTTTAAAATAATGCATGGAGAACTAACACAGATTTCTCGAGCCCTAGTCAGGAATATTACAAAATGGTGGATCAGGAGCTACTGGAGCACTCCAACAGGAAATGAACTCTGACATAAGAGCTATGGACCTTGGGGCCCCTACTGCATCCTGGGAAATTATGGCACTGAGAAGAGAAATGACCCATGTCACTACCATGAAACCCCAACTCCAGAAACTCTATGTGGAAACCCCTAAAATGGCACAGTAGCTATATAAATGACTATTAACTGAGGGTGCTTTCAGAAATAACGTCATAAAAAGAGCAGTAAACACAAAAATAACCTACAATCAAATCAATATTTAGTACAACCACCTTTGCCTTTAAACAGCACAATTTCTCCTTGGTGCACTTGTACGGGGCTTTTGAAGGTTGGAGGGTAGATCGCTCAGAGAACTTCGAAACAGCTCTTCTGTGGATAAGGCTCTCTTAGTAGCTTCAGTCTCATCATTCCTAGATTGACTCCATGGTGCTGAGATCAAAACTGGGAGGGCTACAACGTCAGTGTCAAGACACCTTGCTGTTATTGCTGAAAACCTGTAACTGTCTGCAGCTGTGTGGTTGGGATTATTGTTTTACCCTGCAGATGAAATTTGAGACAGATCAGACAACTTCCCCACTTTTAATGACTGACTGATTGGTCTAAAATGTCTAGAACTTTGGAATGGTACTGTACCATAATTAGGGCTTCACAGTAGCCCTTTTTGATGGCCTCTAGATCAAAGCATTCCATGTGATTCATCACTGGGGGTTTTTATTAAGCAGATACATGTATGTGTTTGCTTAACAACAGTAATAATCCGAGTAACACAGTCAAAACCAGGCCAGCACAAAGTCTGGCAGACTGGTGAAAATCATGATCTGTCTTTCATGCAGATGGACCAACCAGCATCCCAACAAAGACAGCCAGCAACAGAAAGAAGAGGAGTGGGCAGAGTGAAAGCGCAGGCAGTGATAAGGACAGGCTAACACAGTATCACTCAGGCTAGGTTTCTTTAAGCAACCGGTATAGCTGGGCATTGGACCTAGGGAGAGCCAAATGCAAACAGACAAACACGCTATCTTGGATTCCGCTTTAGGTGTGTCTCCTCTATTATCAAAAGACATTTTCACTGATGCCACCATCAGCCGCCACTGCCTGCTTTATGGCAGTTTTCCAAGCTGTGAGACAATAGTATGGGCATTAGCTAAGTGGTGGCTGGATGACAGACGGTGCTGTTGCGATCGATAGCGGCAGGCACAGCCATCCGCAGGCTGAGCAGTGCTTACTCATCAGCCCTGGGCACGCATGAGCTCAGGCCTGGGACAAAAACTGGGACAAAGCCAGATAAGGGATGTGGAGGTGTCAGGGGCTCACTGCCTGTGATAACAAATGGCTATGAACAGCCACCTTATCTTCTCACCTTAAAGAGGATATGATGTCTGCTGTCACATAGCTGCCGAATGGCCAGAACCACGCTGACAGTTATGTTATGAGTATGAGGAAAGGTCAGCTGCTGTTGCTCCCATTGTGTGTATACAGAGTAGTGTACATGTTTTATTTTCACACTGTTTCAGTGCCCTTATGACTCAAAACAACCAATTTTAAAACATTTTAAGTCACTGGATCAAACAAGAATACTAAACACTAACAGCCAGGTAATGATTTGCACATTTTAAAATGCCTGCTGCAAGCTACAACCTCAGAATGCCTAATCACAACATTGTAAAACGTGTCCTTTCTCCAAATACAGGGGTTTTTGTGCACCCATCTATGTGTAGGAGACAGACAGCGTCAGCACATATTCACTGAGGAGTTGCCAAAGGCTGCCACAGTGCTGGCCAGATCCCCCTGAAGTGGCATCTGAAGCAAACATCTAGTGACAAGGTGGTGCCCTTCCTGTGTCCTTAACCACAGCTCAGACGACCACTGCACTGCCCTCCAAGGACAAGAAAAACAAGTGATGGAGGGTGCCATGGGAACAGAAATAAGAAAAAAAAAAACATTCTGTGAAAAAGAGGAAACAGAAGGGCAACGTAAGCAATCCACACAATTTAGAAAAGAAAAACTTCCAGTGAGACTCTTTTTGAGGCCTCTGGTTGTCTGAGTCTGCAAGCTTTTACCCTGTCTCTCCACTCAACTTCTATCCCTCTCCTTTTTTCCTCCAATGCTTATCAGTCTGTGATTAAAGCTGCCAACCTTAATTAGAATATGTCTGACGCGAAACACTTCTCAGCCTCCCACTCTCCACCTCTCTTCTGTCTGAGAGCTGCAGGTGTATGCCAACACCTCCAATAAAGTTGTCAGGATTCCAGGCAGAAGCAGCATGTAAGATAAATAGACAGCAAGTCAGGATAATACAAACTAAACATAATGTTGTAGCAGTGTCAATGTCATTATCTATGAGAATTAACGAACCCAAACATAAAGCTGTTCTTTCTTGACCATGCACAAAATTTAAACCCAATTACAGTACCACCATCTCATCTCCTGCCTCTGCACACAGTCTCCTGCTTGTACACTGCCAAATACTAAAATAATTTCTGCATCATATTCAACTAGACACCTAATCTAAATTTTGCTAATAATGAGTTAAAATGAAATGAAAAACATACAGCTGCGGTGAGGAACTGAGGTGAGGATTCTAGTTATTGCTTTGTGTTTTGAGTTGTAATATCATAGCTGACAGAAAGAGCTTACAGCCATTCTTCACAGATAACAGCCTAACCTCAAAGTTTCTTTGAAATACAGAAGTTGTTGTTACATGAACCTCTTTTTCCCTTTCCCAGTGAATTTAATCCAGCTGGTGATGCTCCAAGGACTCCACCATTAAATAACAAGACTGCAGGAAGAAATGTTCCATCAAATAAAACTAAAATTCTAAATTCCACCATCTATCGCTCTTTTCTTTCAGAAGGTGGACATGCAACAAGTTGCATCCAAATACACACAATTATTGCTTCACCTAAAACAGGACATCAAGTATGTGCAAAAGGTTAAGAACTCTTAACTCAACAGAACTCAAAAGATGATGATATACTTAATAGTGAAAGTCCTGTACAGCTTAGATTTTGCAATTACAATTAAAGTAGCTTCTTTCCGCTGCTCCCTTATTCACAAGGGTTTACCACAGCATATGGATTGGCATATTTGATTTGGCTGGATGCAGCCCTCACATGGATTTGTGCCTCCTCCCAGCCTCAAACTGGCAACCTCTCACATGTTAGGTGAATGTGTTTACCACTGCACTCTGGAACCTCTTATGATTACAGTTATATTCTTTTAGCTGATCAAACTTATTTTTCATTTATCTCTTTCATCAGTTCTATTCAATTCTACTTATATAGCACCAAATCACAACAGTAGTCATGTCAAGGTACTTTATATTGCAGGATAAAGACCCTGCAATAATACAGAGAAAACCTCAACAATCAGGTGACCCCCTATGAGCAAGCACTTGGTGACAGAGGGAAGGAAAAACTCCCTTTTAACAGAAAGAATCCTCCAGTAGAACCAGGATCAGGGAGGGGCAGCCAACTGCCACAACTGGTTGGGGTTGAGGGGAGGGGAAACAGGACAAATGACATGCTGTGGAAGAGAGCCAGAGATAAATAATAAATAATTTTAGAGATCCTGCACAAAAGCAAAAAAGCAGTCCTACATGTGTGTTTAATATGTGCATTGAAAGGCATATCCTGGTTTAAAAAAAAAAAGACTCATAGTGTTTATGGAGGCCAAGATAATGCCATCCAAAGTATCTGGTTAGGCACCATGCTTCCTGCAGTTTAACTATTTGGTGTGTGTCACTGGCTTTGTGGATAGATAAAGCTGGGTATCATCTGCATAGTAATGAAAATGTATGCTATGCCTTCTAATAATACTGCCTAAGAGAAGCATGTATAATGTAAATAGAACTTGTCCTTACACAGAATCCTGTCAAACTCCATTATTAACTGTAGTGTGTAAAGAAGACTCTCCATTTACCTGAATAAATTGAAGTCTAAATAGCTATGATTCAAACCACTGCAGCACAATACCTTTAATACCTAAAGGCATGCTGTAATCTCTGTAGTAAAATATTGTAGTCTACTGTATCGACTGCTACACTGAGGTCTAGCAGGACAAGCACAGATATGAGTCCACTGTCAGAGGCCATAAGAAGATCATTTGTAACCTTCACTAATGCTGTTTATGTACTATGATGAATGCTGAAACCTGACTGAAACTCTTCAAATAAACCGTTCCTCTGCAGATGATCAGTTAGCTTTTTTACAACTACTCTTTCAAGAATTTTTGAGAAAAAAAGGAAGGTTGGAGATTGGCCTATAATTAGCCAAGACAGCTGGGTTAAGTGATGGCTTTTTAAGTAATGGTTTAATTACTGCCACCTTAAAGGCTTGTGGTATATAGCCAATTGATAAAGATAGATTGATATCATATTTAAGATTGAAGCATTAATTAATAGTAGGACATCTTTAAGCAGTCTAGTAGGAATAGGGTCTAATATACATGTTAATGGTTTGAAGGAAGTAATTATTGAAGTTAACATAGAAAGAGCAATTGGAGAGAAAGTGTCTAAATGAATATCAGTAGTATTGAAATTACCTGTACATAATGATATGTCTGTGAGATGGTTAAAAATACTTTTTTTTTTTTTTTGGCCTTTTTGCCTTTATTAGATAGTGTACAATGAAGAGAGAGGGAGAGATAGGGGAAGAAACGCAGTAAACCACTACATTCACGCAGCATACATGATTGCCTGCTCACCCACTGAGCCACGCCAAAAGTCCACTGGTTAAAATTTTATTGGTGAAGAAATTCATGACGTCATTACTAGTTAAACTTGAAGGAATACTCGGCTCAACAAAGCTCTGGCTCTTTGTCAGCCTGGCTACAGTGCTGAAAAGAAACCTGGGGTTGTTCTTATTTTCTTGAATCAGCGATGAATAGTAAGATGTCCTAGCTTTACAGAGGGCTTTTTTATAGAGAAACAAACATTTTTTTGTGAGACACCATTTCCTCTCCAGCTTGCAAGGTTATCTGCTTTAAGCTGCACATTTCAGAGTTATACTAGGAAGTCAAGCACTTCTGATTTGAGGCTCACTTTTTCAGAGGAGCCACAGTATCCAGAGTTGTACGCAGCGAGGATGTAACACTATTAACAGGATAATCTACCTCTGTGGGAGTAGAGTTTAGGCAGCTGCTCCCCATTGTGTTAAAACATGGCATTGAAGATAATAGTGGAAAATTATATCTTTAAACTTAGTTACATCACTTTCAGAAAGACGTGTAGTATAATGAAATTTATTCCCAACTGCTGTGTAATCCATTATTGTAAATTTAAATGTTATTAAGAAATGATTAGACAAAAGAGGTTTTTAGGGAATACCGTTAAATGTTCAGTTTCTATGCCATATGTCAGGACAATATCCAGAGTGTGATTAAAGTGGTAGGTGGACTCATTTACATTTTGAAAGAAGCCAGTTGAGTTTAATAATAGATTAAATGCAGTGTTGAGGCTGTCATTTTCAGCATCTACATGGATGTTAAAAAATTACCCACCATAATTATTTTATCTGAACTGAGCACTAAATCAGATCAAGTCTGAGAAATAAGTGTATAAGACTGCAACTCTGCCCCCTGGTTTCAACTCTGGACAGTCATGTTTTGGGGGCCTTACTAATTAGATTAAGTTCACACAACCTAAAAATCTATAATCTTTGCTACTGCAAATCGATAACTATTCAGACAGC
The DNA here is from genome assembly GCF_007364275.1 of Archocentrus centrarchus. NCBI lineage: Eukaryota > Metazoa > Chordata > Actinopteri > Cichliformes > Cichlidae > Archocentrus > Archocentrus centrarchus. Next base: position 25,172,767 of record NC_044358.1, on the reverse strand, counting down.
TCTGCTTGGGACAGTCCAATGTCAGACACACACTGAAACAGCAGAAATAAGTACAGAGACATTATACTGTTAGTTGGGTGCTAAATAGTTCAAGTTCATCAAAACCAATTTGTTTGATCAACTGGAAAAACTATTTTATACTGACTAGATATACTAAATGTTTAAGTCAGCAGAATGTTTAATATTACATGTACACTAATCTTTTTGTACTTTAAGCGTTGGAGTTTGAAGTGCTACTGAATGAGGCTTCATTCTAATTTGGCTTTTCAGTCTGCTTTCTAATCTCAGATAAAGAAGGGTCTGGGGGCAGAGCTTTTCTTTAAATTTCCAAAACAGTCAAAGCAGCAGATTGGCCAGGATTTAATCAAATTTTTTTATTTGTTACCATGCTGGATTTTTGTTACAAGCAGGAAATCTTTATTCTGATTTTTGCCACTCTTCTTTCTTACAAGTAGAACCAAACTGGCTCCATTGTTGCCACTTTCTAACTCCTACTCTCACCTTTGACCCTCAGCTCTCCACCATCCTCACCCCAACCCCCCGCCTCACATAAACACACAACCAGGCATCGTAAGTGGACTTCCTTCAGGAAATTCAGGGCCGACATCGGGGAGAAGCTCAAGAGAAAAAGTCAAACAATGACAAACACGGACTTCTCCTGCTCACTGGAGCCCAATTTTGGGCAATAAAGCAGAGATCAGGTCAGCACAAAATGAAAACCAAGTGTTGCATTAGTGTGGGAAATGAGAGTGTGTGTGTGTGTGTGTGTGTTCACAGATTGCAAACATGCTCAGTTATCCTTTAATACTCATGTAGGTGGATTTCAGAGCAGCCTCTCTCTTTTTTTGTTGTTGCTTTTTTTTCTTTTTGAGTGAAAGAGGTTTCAAATGTCTACAGGCTTTCAACAGTCCATATAAACACTGACTCATCCAAAAACCATCAGAGGCCATTATACCCTTAACATGATAATGTAATGGAGCGTGTATTTATGCATGCCAAATCTCTCATTTTAAGCTAGTGCCCTGCACAGTCCATAAACCTCAGAGAACTTTAAGGATAAGAACCATGTTGGCAGTGTGTGTAGGTGGTGCAAACTTTATGTGTGCAATTACAGAAGCAGAAGTCCAACCTATTGAACTCTGGGGAGTGGCCTCATTTTATTGGCAGAGCCTCAATCATAACATCTTATCTATGGCCATGCTGAGTCATGGAATTCAGCTGTGTCCAATAGCCAAGCAGCAGGGTTACTTATGGCTGTCATTGATTGGTTGATCCCTGAGCACAAAGCTGAAAGGGCACATACCAGGAACACAGCCTGAAGCAGAAACTGGCAGCAGTTTGCTCACACTTTACTCAAACATCCTTGTAGCTGCTTTTTTTTTTTGTTTGTTTTTTGTCTCCCCCCCACCCACACCCCCTTAGCTGAAACCCCACTTTGTGGTGTCACTCTCTCACTTTCCCTAGTTCTTCTAGATCTCCCTTCATGTTCAGGCTCCACAGCTCTTCCAAATTACCACACCACCTTGTCCTTCTGTTGTGTAATCGTGTTTGGAAAGGAGAAAACAGGGTCGTACACGTCCAGAGGTCACCATTCCTCTGTGGTCCTTCATCTTGATGGTCACGGTAATTTCAAACAGTGTCACCGTTTTTGTTTTTTTTAAATATCAAGGCTATTTTAAAGTACCTCAATAGAGCCATACGGCTACCATTCAAACCATTATTCATTTCAAAAGCTCTTTTCTAGTATTAAAAAATAAATAAATTGTCCAGCAGTGATGGATTTGTGATGAACTTAAAATTCTCAGATAACCCATCTGTTATACAGGGCCAGTGAACAGGAATTATTAGTAATACTTTTTAATCTTTTTGTCCCTCAAAATAGGGTCATTTCCCTCATGCATAAATTGGTCATTCAGAATACAGAGCTAAACTGGCTCTAAAACAGAACAGGGCCACAGTACAGAGGCCTTTATATCAGCCTGTGCCCATCTGCAAATCTGTAATGAGCAAGGGAGCTGAAACAGTGGGGAGAGAAGAGAACCTCAGTTCAACTGAGGCAGGCACACTTTCTAATGGAAATTCAGATACAATCATCCCAGAATGCACTTCTCTCTGCCTAATAATCAGCCACCAGAACAAGGCAGCCATTGAGAGGAGAGTGACTGTAATCTGGTCCACCAAACTCCAAAGCTGCCCGCTATAATTAGCTCTTTTCTCCATCAAACACAGACTTACACTGACTCGCAAGCAAACCTCTCTTGTAATACAAGAGAAAAGAGATTTAGTGAATTGCACATTTTCTGATGAGTAGGAAAATTTCTCTATCCTTGGCAGTTAGAGTAACTTCACCCTGACAGGTATGCAAGCAGTTTAAAAAAAAAAAAAGGAGCAGGTGCAAGTCCACCATTTAATTCAGCAAGCACAGTAGAAATTTAACAGCGCGGGTCGACATTGCAGAGCAGACTGAATTGTGTTACAAGCCAAAGACACTTTGTTCCTTATTGAAATAAACTACTCACAGCTTGGCTTAGTGAATTAAGCAATGTTTCACACTACAAGGCCCAGGTAATTTCTAATTACCTTTCTTCATTTGTTCACTGGTCAACTGTTGAGAAATCAAGTGAGCCGGCATCTTAGATTTGCTGTAAGGAGTAAACGTCCCAATGCTGTCTCTCTTACAAAACATGCCAAACCCTGGATTTATCTGTTCACATAATATGGGACAGAACGATGTCCTCATCAAAGGATGTATTCTCAGCCTGGCCTACATGCTGACAAACAAAGCCTGTTCTCCTCTAATCTCAGTGAACACGTTCAAGCCCGGGACTCACAACATGATCCCAGAGACAGACTGACAGGGGTGAGTGGGTATGCTGGTAGCTAGCCTGCTGCCTGGGCAAATGGCACGGCTATTAGGGGAAGAAGAGGCTTCCTGGAGAGGTGTGACTGCACTGCAAAGGGCCCAATCAAGCACAGAACAGAAGTGCTGACAGCTGCTAATGCATTTACCTGAGCGCAAAGAGACCCATCTTACCAAGGAAAGTTTGCATATGCGTCTGCGTGTTTACTTCCTCCTTAGTACGGTCTTCCAAACAAGGCTGATTAAGATCAAAGGGAGGAAAACTCATCAAAAAGCACATATCCAAGCACAGCCAGTAGATGTGTGCTTATGAGTCAACCTAATTCCCCGAAAAGGATGCAAAACACCAAAGAATATACCCTTTATCAAGGTTCCTGTTTTAAAATGTCTCCTTTAACTGGCAATGACACAGCAGCACAGACCACACCAATGGATACTGTTTTAAGGCTACACCATAAAGCTATGCAGTTATCTTGTGATTTAAAAGCAGTCATTGTCATTCAGTTTTAAACGAGTATTTTAGATGCATGTAGAGGGATCACTTTTGAAATGAAAGCATCCAAGTCTAGTGGAAGGACTCCCAACAACAAAAAAAGGAGTGGCTTCCAGGCCAATGATCACTTTGCTGCAGGATTAGGCTGTAACACACTGGTGACTAGTCCTGGTATAAAAATAGATTAACAGTGTTAATTGTCTCCATTAGGTCACCCTAACCAGCCTAGAACAAAAGGGGTAGGCATACTGTATTCAGTGAGTCAATGTAAATATCCCCACCTGAGACCAGTGGGAAATAACTTGACATGTTTTATACGCTGTCTAGGAAGAACACAGCCATTTGTGACAGGTCGGGCAAAGGAAATGAGGAAGTCGGTAGAGGTATACCCTCAGGTATTAGCCAGCTATATCAAATAGCCAGCCCTGTGCGGCCTTGACATTTAAAAAGTTAATGGTACATTTAATAAAGGATAAAATATCTGTACATGAACAAAAAGTGTTATATTTAAGAGCTTACATGTGACCTAAATGTCAGTGGCCACTGTAAGAAGTTACAATAAACAAAACTTTTTAAAATATTAGAAGTCTTTTTTTTTTTTTTTTTTTTTTAAGCAGGACAGTAAGAAATAAACAGAACATGCAAACATGCTGTAACAGAACTGTTGGACAATTCTTCAGCCTATCCCAAACATCCCATCTGCTCTATCCCGATTTAAAGTCCTGCTTGCCCCTTATATTCAGGCATAGCCTGGAGTTTCTCCAGGTCTGACAGACCAATGCATTCCAGGTGGTGTTGTCCAAACAATGTTAAGGTTTGGACAGGATCCATTTTTATGATCACTCCTTTCTCCTACGTAAACGTCCCCTTTAAGCAAGCACACCCCTAACCTGCATAATAACGGCTTTTATTTTATCCAGACATGTATCACCATATAATCATTATCATTACTATTATCGGGCTTCAAATCAATCCAGCCCTCAGGGGGACTGGGGTTAACTCCCAGTTTCTTGTTACTCGCAGCAGTTCACTGTAAGCCAAGCTGCAATGTTGGAAGAAGTAAAGGAGGTGAACGCCTTAAAAAATGTCTTTTCCCAACACTGGTTAGGTCTTCAAACTGTCCATTCACACAGAATCATGGGCGAAAAGGTATAGTCTACATACCGTATCATTCCTATTTCTGTCCAGCTCTTGTCCGCTCCTTTCTTCCTCTCTGTGCTCCTCTGCGACCCACAGCCGGGGAAATACTTTAAAAACCAGACAAAAACACTCCCTAGAAGCGCTCACATCGATTATTTTCCGCCTTTTCAGTAAACAGGCTGTCTGTCCATCGCTTCCCACATTAGGTGCTCACTTACATCAGTCTGAAGTTTTCAAACACGAAATACATAGATGTTTTGTCTTCCCCTCGTCTGGAAAAAAAAATAGTAAATTCTGGCAGGGAAAAAAGAAAGAAAAAAAAATCCTGCTTAACTTCAGTTTTTTCACCAAGCCTGGAAACGTCTTGCGAGGAGAAAAGGGGGCTGGCGTTGGAAAGCGCTGTTTCGGTGTGTTTCCCTTTCTTGGTTCACCACCACGTTGTTTTGACCAATTATTATTTCCTTTGTTGTGTCAAAAATAAAAAGAGTCCGCAGGAAACGCGACGGCAGACTCAACCTTCATTTACAAAAGCGCTACTGTTGGAAGAGTACAACAGTTCGTACGAAAGCCTTGTGTTTTCCTTTCTGCTGTTGAACCCCTTGCAGGGTAAATGTGTGACGTTGTGTTTAAGTCTATTTTTTTTCCCAGCTTCCCAATAATGGCGGCCCTTCTCCCGAATCAAGCATCTCCACTCCTGTTCACAGACAGCACACAGAGAGAGAGAGTCTCGCCCAGCGGTGCAGGCACACAATTACAACACACGCAGACAGTTAGGCTGTTCATCGCCACACATTAAGACGTAGCTAATGGTGACCAGTAAGCCTAGAAAAAAAGTGGATTTATTCCAGATTAACTAACATACGCGTTTCACGGATAATACTGGGCTGCACATATGTATATATACGATTTATTTTGTTTGACATATGAGATGCTGAATACATTAATATTAAAAAGAAATATCCAAAATAATAACTAAACGCACACACACAGGCATACAAGGGGTAACTATACTTAAGCAAACAACTAAGTACTTCTACTTACTGTAGTTGAGTATTTGTGTTACTTTATGCTTATATTTTCAGTCCATTTTGGAGGGAAATGTTTTGTTTAACCTGTGAGTTGTCTAACCTTAAAGTAAAAGTCGTACAATGTATCCAGTGCGGGTTTATTTATTTATTTTACGTGAAAACAAACACATCTCAGAGATTTTAGTACTAAAGCACGAGCTTAACTACGACGATAGTAAAACCTACAATAAATATTAGGACTGGGGGTAAATTCAGGCGCAGCAAACTAGCTATTTTTATGTCATTTTCTACAACTTGGAAATAATCATTTTACTTTTATGTCATGGAGTACTGTTAAACATGAAACTATTTATCATTTCTGAGCATAAAAAAAATTAATGTGTTCATGTTATTGTGGCAGTAATTATTTAACTTTATTTTGGCCCATTTGCCCTCATGGCCCTGTGACTCCCATACCACTTCCTTACAGAACTGACCACCATTTCCCTGAACAGATTCAAGCATTAGTTATACAGTGCTGTGCAAAAGTCTTGAGTCACCCCTCATTTCTTTATGTTTTGCTTGGAAAATGGTAAATAGATGCAGCAATTTATTGAAACATCTGCAAACATACATGGAAATACAGTATATAAGGTAAAAACATTGTACAATTCGAATGATCTTAAAAGTCAGCAAAGTGTTCCATCATGTGTTTTTCTACCCAGGTATGTTTTTGTTCTACATTGGAAGTGTGTTTGGGATCACTGTCATGCAGAAAAATGAAGCTGTTGCAAATCAGATGCTTTCCAGAAGGTGGATTCAAATCTGAGTATTTTCTTTCCATCACTTTTGACAAGATCCCCAACACCACGGGCTGAAATGCAGCCACAAACCATTACAGAGCCTCCACCATGTTTAACAGATGGCTGCACTTACGCACTGTTGTACCTTTCTCCTCTCACATCCTCTGTACATACTGACAGCGATTTGAACCAGAAATTTTTAATTTGAATTCATTATTCTGTAACATCTGTTAGTTTTTTTAAGCCTGCCACTTCTTCTTTTGTCCTCCATTTTTTTAGGACACACTGCACAGCATGTCGTGATATGTCAAGCTCTTTGGGAATCACTTCATTGATGCAAAAACACAGTTGTATTCCTGTCAAACTGTGTTATGCTGGAATCTTTCATAGATTCAGCTAAAGAAATGGGAACAAATTCTGTGTTTCTGAGGCAGGCTGCTAGTAACAAAGTGTCTAAAGATACAATTTAAAACTGGTTCTTTGCTAAATTGTATTTTATATGTAGATACATCATTGGTTCATACCTTGAGTTAGGTACCTTTTTTTTTATGATTGAAGTATTCATAGGTCAGTCCCTCTGAAAATGATCAGGTACAAGAGCTGGACTAAAAAAGAGTGAAAAAACAGAAAATGTACAACAACAAACTTTGAAAGACCTTCAGAAAGCCTGGAGAGCTATTGCTCAAGACCACTTTAAAAATGTCAAGAAAATCTTTGGAACTCCTCCGTGAATCGCCACCTTATCGTGGTGGAGGGGTTTGTGTGTCCCAGTGATCCCAGGAGTTATGTTGCCCGGGGGCTTGTCCCCCTGGTAGGGTCTCCCATGGCAAACTGATTCTGGGTGCGGGTCCAGACAAAGAGCGGTTCAGAAGACCCCTATGATTGTAACAGCAAGGGAACAGTTTACCCTGCCTGGGATAGGGTTACCGGGGCCCCACCCTGGAGCCAGGCCTGGGGAGGGAGCTCGAGGGAGAGCCTCTGGTGGCCGGGCATTAGCCCGTGGTGCTCGGCCGGGCGCAGCCCGAAGAGGTTACATGGGCCCGCCCTCCTGCAGGCCCACCACCCGCAGGAGGCGTCGCAGGGGTCGGGTGCAATGTGTGTCGGGCAGTGGCCAAGGTCGGAGGCCCTGGCGGACTGATCCCCGGCTATCGAGACTGGCTATTGGGACATGGAATGTCACCTCTCTGGTGGGGAAGGAGCCTGAGCTAGCGTGTGAGGTTGAGAGATACCAGCTAGATATAGTTGGGCTCACCTCAACGCATGGCCTGGGCTCTGGAACCAGTCTCCTGGAGAAGGGCTGGACTCTGTTCCAGTCTGGAGTTGCCCTCGGTGAGAGGCGGCGAGCTGGGGTGGGTATTCTTGTATCCCCCCGGCTTGCTGACTGTACGTCGGAGTTTTCACCGGTGGATGAGAGGGTAGTTTCCCTGCACCTTCGGGCTGGGGAACGGGTCCTGACTCTTGTTTGCGCTTATGCGCCGAATGACAGTTCAGAGTACCCACCCTTTTTGGAGTCGCTGGGCGGGGTGCTGGAGAGTGCTCCATCTGGTGACTCCATAGTCTTGCTGGGAGACTTCAACGTTCATGTGGGCAATGACAGTGAGACCTGGAGGGGCGTGATTGGGAGGAACGGCCTGCCCGATCTGAACCCGAATGGTGTTCGAACATAAGGATGTCCATAAGTGCACATGGCACCAGGACACCCTAGGTCACAGGTCGATGATCGATTTTGTAATCGTATCATCAGATCTGTGGCCGTATGTTCTGGACACTCGGGTGAAGAGAGGAGCTGAGCTGTCAACTGATCACCGCCTGGTGGTGAGTTGTATCAGGTGGCGGGGGAAGATGCTGAACAGACCTGGCGCACCTAAGGTGGTTGGTGCCTGTCGTGGTGGTAACCCACGAACCAGATGGTGGTCACCGGAGGAGAAGGGAGCCATCAAGCTGAAGAAAGAGTCCTATCGGGCTTGGTTAGCCTGTGGGACTCCGGAGGCAGCTGACATATATCGGCAGGCCAAGCGGAATGCAGCTTGGGCAGTGGCCGAAGCAAAAACTTGGGTGTGGGAGGAGTTCGGTGAGGCTATGGAAAAAGACTTTCGGACAGCATCGAAGTGATTTTGGCAAACCGTCAGGTGACTCAGGAGGGGAAAGCAGTGCTCCACTCACACGGTTTATAGTGCGGGTGGGGTGCTGCTGACTTCAACTGAGGCTATAGTCGGACGGTGGAAGGAATACTTCGAGGACCTCCTGAATCCCACTGACACGCCTTCTGTAGTGGAAGCAGAGTCTGGGGACGAGGGAGATGACTTGAACATCACTGGGGGTGAGGTCACTGAGGCAGTTAAACAACTCCTTGGTGGCAGGGCCCCTGGGGTGGACGAGATTCACCCTGAGTTCCTGAAGGCTCTGGATGTTGTAGAGCTGTCTTGGTTGACACACCTCTGCACATTGCGTGGAAATCTGGGGCAGTGCCATTGGATTGGCAGACCGGGGTGGTGGTCCCCATCTTTAAGAAGGGAAACCGGAGGGTGTGCTCCAACTTTCGGGGGATCACACTCCTCAGCCTCCCTGGTAAGGTCTATGCCAGGGTGCTGGAAAGAAGGGTCTGTCTGTTAGTCGAACCTTGGATTCAGGAGGAACAATGCGGTTTTCGTCCGGGTCGCGGAACGCTGGACCAGCTCTTTATCCTCTCAAGGATATTCGAGTGTGCGTGGGAGTTTGCCCAACCAGTCTACTTGTGCTTTGTGGACTTGGAGAAGGCATTCGACCGTGTCCCTCGGGGTATCCTTTGGGAGGTCCTGCGGAAGTATGGGGTGTCTGGCCCATTGTTGCGGGCCATTCAATCTCTGTACAACTGCAGTGAGAGCTTGGTCCATATAGCCGGTAATAAGTCGGATTCGTTTCCTGTGGGTGTTGGACTCCGTCAGGGCTGCCCTTTGTCACCGATTCTGTTCATAATTTTTATGGACAGAATTTCTAGGCGTAGCCAGGTGGCGGAAGGCTTCTTCCTTGGTGGCCTCAGAGTCTCATCTCTGCTCTTTGCAGATGTTGCGGTCCTGCTGGCTTCATCAGGGGGTGGCCTCCAGCTCGCAGTGGAACGGTTCGCAGCCGAGTGTGAAGCGGCCGGCATGAGAATCAGCACCTCTAAGTCTGAGGCCATGGTCCTCAGCCGGAAAACGGTGGAGTGCCCTCTCCGGCTCAGGAACGAGTTCTTGCCCCAAGTGGAGGAGTTCAAGTATCTCTGGGTCTTGTTCACGAGTGATGGGAGAAGGGAGCGGGAGATCGACAGATGGATCAGGGCTGCTTTTACAGTGATGCGGACGCTGCACTGGTCTGTCGTGATGAAGAGGGAGCTTAGTGTAAAAGCGAAGCTCTCGATTTACCGGTCGATCTGTGTTCCTACCCTCACCTATGGTCACGAGCTTTGGGTAGTGACCGAAAGAATAAGATCACGAATACAAGCGGCAGAAATGAGTTTCCTTCGAAGGGTGGCTGGCCTCTCCCTTAGAGATAAGGTGAGGAGTGCGGCCATCCGGGAGAGGCTCAGAGTAGAGCCGCTGCTCCTCCACATTGAAAGGAGCCAGTTGAGGTGGCTTGGGCATCTGATTAGGATGCCTCTTGGCCGCCTCTTGGGTGAGGTGTTCCGGGCATGTCCCACCGGGAGGAGGCCCCGTGGTAGACCCAGGACACGCTGGAGAGATTATATCTCTCGGCTGGCCGGGGAACACCTTCGGGTCCCTCCGGATGAGCTGGAGGAGGTGGCTGGGGAGAGGGAAGCCTGGGCTTCTCTGCTTAGGCTCCTGCCCCTGTGACCCGGCCCTGGATAAGCGGAAGAGAATGGATGGATGGATGGATGGAAAATCTTTGGAAGCAGATCAAATTTTTGGAAGCAAAACATAAAGAAATGAGGGGTGACTCAAGACTTTTTTTGTGTAATAGATTTTAATGCTCCATGGCTGAATCACTTGTGATAGATTTATTGTGCATTCACCCACGGACTCCCACCTAAACTGTTATTGAACAGCAGAGAGAGGAAATATTTAATGCCTTTCCTGAAAGAATCAATCATCTCAAAGGTAAGTCCTAATTATAAGTGTTGTGCACTGAGTTATATATTTGGCAAGAACAATTGTGAAGTAGTTTCCAGTTTGATTACAGCTATTAAAAATTTAAGATTTTCAGGAAGACAATTGAGGTACTTCCACACTGGAGAAATGTCTACAGTGTTGTACAAGACAACAGCCTGTACTAAGAGCTCAAACAGATGTTTAGTGTCTAGCAGTGAGACCCTCTCTTGAAATTCTTGTCCCTCTCCCTTGCACTCTCTCTCTCCCCTTTAGTCCTTCCTTGAACTCTCCAGAACACGCAATTCCAATCTGCTAATCCAAACTCTGTGTGATATGAAAACAAATAGTTTGTGTGGCTGTAGAACTCAATTTATTGTTTTGAACTGGAATTTGGCACTTTAGGGGATATTTAAGACTAAAACACTGTAAATGATAGAGACATCGTGTTTAAAGTTTGTTACAATATTCAACCTCCTGGAGTGTTGGATAGCAGAATCAAAACATGAGAGATAATCATTTGTGAAAAAGAAGGCAATTATGTTATTATTACATTGGATATAAAATTGCAGAATATGATGTGCTCTATGTGTGCTCTGACAGTTTGCAATGTGACCCACCGTTAAATACACAGTCAAACGGGGTTCAAGGTGCACTGTCCTCTGAGTAAGTCCACACGCTTCTGTCCAATCACATTAGTCACCAGGTTCTCAGCAATATTTGCATGACCCCAATCACACAGAGCAAGATTAGCAGGGGTCAAAGTTTGTGTTGAATAATGTGCTTCTGTTTTCCATCTCTTTCACCTACTTCCATTTTTTTTTAACGCAGGCCAAGGCTCTTGCCAGTATCACAAAACGCTGCTACATAGTGGTATTTATGCTAATAATTCTTATATAACCACCACAGCAATTGTGCTTTTTTTTTTTTTTTTAACTCTAAATATGGCAGTATCAAAACACAGCTGCAAGCATTATATGGAAGAAAAACTTCACACTTTTTGTTTAATCACTGGTTGGTTTCCCATTTCATTTTATTATTTTTTTTTTCCAACCCTTTCTGCATTTGCAGCTAAAATATTTCTGGGTCCCAAGGGCAGCGCATTCCTCCACTCACAGTTGTGCAATCCCTGACAATCACAGTCCCCCATCCCCCCCTCTGACTCCCTGAACACCCAGAACAGAGGCAAGCTGTCCAAGCTGTCTGGGCAATGTTCTGCGGTGAACTGGCTGCCCAGGCAGACCAGTAAACAAACTCTGACTCTGCAGAAAACAACCTCTAAAATAATGCGAACTCAAGGGGGTGGAAATAGCTTATACAGGCAATTGTTACTTTTCATCCTGTAATGAGTATAGGAATACATTTTTTATATTCTACAAATCTTCCACTCCACTCATATATCTTTATGCTAATTATTCTAATATAGTTAATTGGGTATAAATAAAACCACCAGTTTTATTTACAGTGTATGTGACAAATTCTGTAGCACATTAGGGTTTTTGTATTATGTTAAATAAGCCTGATTTTTTTGATTTAATAAATCTTTATTTACACAGTTTTCATCATGCATATAAATAAACAGAGCAGGCAAGAGTCTCTGTGGACTATGATGTTCGCTGACAACAATGTGATCTGTAGTGAGAGTATGGAACAGGTGGAAGAGAGATTAAGAGGTGGAGGTGTGCTGTGGAGAGAAGACGAAGCAAAGTCAGTAGAAGCAAGAGAGAATATGTGTGTGTGAATGAGAGGGAGGCAGGTGTAACAGTGAAGCTGCAAGGAACAGAGGTAAATACCTGAGGTCAACCATCCAAAGCAACAGACAGTGCACAAGAGAAGTAAAGAAGAGAGTGCAGGCAGTGTGGAGTGGGTGGAGATGAGTGTCAGGGGTGGTAAGTGACAGAAGTATAGCAGCAAGACTGAAAGGGAAGGTTTACAAGATGGTAGTGAGAACTGCTGTGATGTATGGTTTGGAGATTGTGGTACTGAGAGAAAAGACAGGAGGTAGAGCTGGAGGTGGCAGAGCTGAAGATGATCAGAGTACATCAGAGGAACAGCTCAGGTTGAGCAGTTTGGAGACAAAGTTAGAGAGGCAAGGTGGACATGATCTGGACACGTGCAGAGGAGGGATAGTGGATATACTGGGGAAAGGACGTTGAATATGGAGCTGCCAGGCAGGAGGAAAAGAGGAAGACCTCAGAGAAGGTTCATAAATGTAGTGAAAGAGGGCATGCAGAAGGTTGCTGGGTTGGGAGGATGTTAGGGATATGGTGAGACGGAGGCAGATGATCCGCTGCGGCGACTCTTAAAGGGAGCAGCTGACAGAAAAATATAAGCAAATAGAGCAACATTAACTTTATACAAGTCCAAGAAGGTACAGATAACTGCCAAAGAGAACAGCAACGTAGTTTTAAAAATAGTATAATATAAATATAAATAAAAAGTATAGTATAATACTGATAGATAATTCCACTGTTCTTTCAGAAAATAAATAACATCCGACGCAGACACGAAAAACTACAGAAAACGTTTAGAATGACGGGCCCTCTGCTTCTCATGTGATCCACGGCACGACTCAATGACATATGTCTCACAGGGATGTCGGTTGTTGTAGTTCTACATTATATCCCATCGTTTCTAAATGGACGATAAAAACTACATTCCCATCATGCAACGTTACATAGCGCAGGTTTGCACTTCCTATTAGCTTGGGAAAGATAGCGGACGAGCGGTCAAAAAATATCGATGTATTAATGTAAAAATTATTGTACATTTGCTCAGGAACGTGCTGTTTTGGAGTCTCTAAGGTCCATATTTGGGAGGCGAAAATGGTAAATATGTCTCATATAGACAATGTTTTGTTTTCCTCTCATGTCAGTAAGCACTCTCAGATGCTAGCATCTGAGAGTTCGCCTGATCAGCTAGTCCATTCACTGATTAGAAAACGTTAAGCTAACTGCAAGGCCAGCGATTTGTGGATGATTTACCGCACAGACGAACTACCAGTTTGTTCATTTAAATCGATCTTACTTTGCGAAGTTCTCGAAAAATAATGCTGTCAAAATGAATGGGTGTGGTTTAGCTAATGCTATCTTTCACGGTAGATAAGCTAAGGCTAGCTACAGTGACTTGTTAATGCTGTTAGATATTCAAATAGATACCTTTATGGTTATAAGATTAGATATTCGTGTGTTGTTAATGTTATTTCTGGGAGTTTTAAAATGGTGTCAGACTCAAACTCCTTAATATTGGACACCAAGGACAGGTAAAGAGATGCATGATTTAATTTTTTCTTGTCTTTATCTTTACAGATCCGCTTTATCCTCATCCAAAACCGAGCGGGGAAGACGCGACTGGCTAAATGGTACATGCAGTTTGATGACGACGAGAAACAGAAGTTGATTGAGGAAGTGCATGCTGTGGTTACTGTCAGAGATGCCAAGCACACCAACTTTGTGGAGGTATGGGATTAGCCAGTGCCATATGTATGAACGTTTTCTTTTAAATGTATAATGACATATCTGCCCTGGCTTAATTCAGAGTGTGGATTACAAGCATTGCCGCCTAGCATTTATTTAAAAAAAAAAAAAAGAAAAGTATAAATACTGAATGCATTTCTAGAGGAATACAGCACTGAAAGAAAAGAGAACACAGTTTGTTTATCAGTTTTTAATGCTTGTTTTTTTTTTCTTTTCAGAGTGAATGTATACCATACCATCTTTTATTTATAAAAGCACTTTTAAAACAACCACAGCTGACACAAAGTGCTGTACATTGAAACATACAAAAAAAGGGAACTCTTTCGAGTTTAAAAACATACAGTTTAATACTCAGTCTCTGGGGTCAAAAGCCAAGGAAAAAAGAGGTTTTAAGACTAACTTTAAAAATGGGCTTGCAAAGGCAAGTTATTCCATGATTTAGGAGTAACAATAGAGAAAGCCCTGTCCCCTCTGAGCTTCCTTCTGGATCTTGGCACTTCCAGGAGCAGCTGGTATGCATACTGGGTGTGTTTTACCTTACCGTGGGAGCTTCAGCCCTGGTAAATCTGCTGCTGTTGTCATAATATGAGAGATTAAGCTCTTAAGAGGATTTTTCTGTTGTTCTCACAGTTCAGGAACTTCAAGATCATTTACCGGCGTTATGCTGGGCTGTACTTCTGTATCTGTGTGGATGTGACTGATAATAACCTGGCATACCTCGAGGGAATCCACAACTTTGTAGAGGTAACTGAAACACACAATGTATAAACTTAGTAAGTGAGCTATGATAATTTAGTTGTCATGGTCTGATGGCTTTCAAGAATGTTTCTTGATGATTTTGTACAGAGTTTATTATCCGTGACCAGCTTGCAGCTCCTTTAGCAGTTTTCTGGTTAATAAGGATTGCAGTCAAATGAGATTTAGTGATGAATTTTAGTACATAAAGTCAAAGTACAGTTAAAGTAAAAAAACATTAAAAAAAAAAAACCAAAATGCAGAGGAGGAATGAAAAGGGGAGAAAAATTCTTAAGCATTATTCTGTACAGCTACACACAGCTACACACAGCCCACACATAACATACCAAACTATGTACATTTATAGTTACATGCACACAATTCAGTACTTTTTTTTTTCATTTTAACTAAACAAAGAGCAGGAACAAAACCAGAAACAAAAATCCTTCTAGCCTCTTTCATCAGTCTCCACTTGTATTCCCAGTTTTCACCTTGACTCAAAAGTCTCCCATCAATATTCAGAAATGAATTTCTGCTATTTATTCTAAAAAATATATTTTTGTTTTGGTCTGATCACATTTCTTCTTCTAAATCAGAAGATTAGACACATACAATCTGATTAAACTAGCAACACACATGATTGTACTTTTCATGTCTTTATTGATCATATTAACAGATTAACTGTTGCAGCTCCAGGAGGTTCTCAGAGTTACTAAATTAAGGGTTTACTATTATCTGGCCTGTACTGTGATTTATTATTCAATAAGTACTGAAAAAGATGTTAAAAGTACACCTTATTCATTGTTTTTAGTGAAGTCAAATTGGTTTCTATATAATATCTGACTTAGTTGAAGATCAGACCACATTCTGTGAGTAATTCTGGTAATTACTAATGGTTTAAATGCTGTTTCTTGCAATTATATGAGGCATTATCCACACTAATTGAATGTAACAAAGTTACTATAAATGTTAAATCAAGTATTGTCCTGAGCAGAATATGGAATGTTACAGTTCTTCACCTCTTAGCATGATGTTGTATTTCAGTACAAATTCCAAGACCCATTAAAGTTATGTTGATGTCACATTTATTATACAGTCTTGGGTGTATCCTTTTTAACTAGGGTTAATGTTATACCATGCTGAAAGAACTCCTTATCATTAAAATATTGATAGATTTGATAGCACTTTACTACACAGACACACTGCAGTGCCTAATATTATGACCTGGCTCAACAGCCGCAACATGAAGACCGACAAAGTTGGTTTTATTTTAAATTACTTAGAAGCTCAGCTAAAATAACAGCCCTCAGAGCATAAAGACAAGAAGTAGAATCCCCCCCCCAAGCCAACTTCAGGCATGCCTTTATCCACACCTCATCAATGTAGATAATTGGCAATTAAGCCTTGGCAACATCCACAGACTCTTGTACTAGCACTGCAAGGCAAGTAGGCGGGTATAACACTGCCCCTCTCAGAAAGGTTCCTCCAGGAGCCCTAAATAAAGAAAAAGCCCCTCTGGAGTTTTCTGGTTCTTGATATCCCAGACCTGAAAGATGAATGGGGAAAGCAGGACAACATGTGTGGCTTGCAAAAGGGCCAAATTTAGTCCTCTCAGGCAATAGCCAACCCTGCAAAGAAGCTTGAAGTTTCATAAGCATGCCATGCTTGAGCATTTAAACAGAGCAGATGTCTGACCACTACACAGCAAAACGAAATGTTCGCAAATAATTTAAGTGGACTTTGGTAAACATACACAGATGCCCTGACATGAAGATCACACAAGTTGCTACATTGAACACACAGTAGTAATATGTGACCAACCCAAAGTGGAGTACAGCCACAAACCAAAAAGATTATTCAAACAAAACTGTACCACACAAACCAATAGTAGTAACCAATAGTGACAACCAACCAAAAGTGAGGTGCTGTCTCCACAACACAAATGATCACATAAGTTACTATTTCCACAAAATTCTGTAAAGCAAATGTATTAGTGCCAACCATAAATGGAGAACTATGCCACAAGAAGTGTGGCTCAACACCACTGCCCAGAAGTGGGCCAACGTCTCCACAACCCTAAAGGTCACAGCACAAAACACCTCATTACCCCATGCTCACTTTGGCCCAGGAAGTGAATCAGTAAATTAATTTCATTTGAGATTTTTGCTTTTCAGTATTTCAGATTTTGCAGCAAATACTTAAATTACTTAAAATTAATGTTACAAGTAGTGGATGAGTGGTAATTAATTGTGAAATCTGAATCATTTCAGTTCATAGATGAGTTTTGATATTTGGACACTGACCTGCTTGAAGTTGAAGTTTGTGAAGAGAATCAGGCTATTTTTTTACTTGTTACTTTTTCATATACTCAAGAATGATGTGAGAAAACAGTTTTGTTGTACTTGAGCTATTTTGAATTGAACATTTAAAACATGATTTGTACAGCAGAACATTTTTAAATGCAGCGCAGTTTAATGCACTTTGTGCATTATTGAGTAACTGTGTAACCTGGACCACTAAGATTTATTAACCTGCATTGCTCCTTGCTTGTCACTTTGTCCATATGTGACAGTTTTCCAAACAGCATAAGTCTAAGATAAAAATGTTATACTGGCATAAGAGTTTCACCTTTGTGCACCTTTGTGGTGCTTTGCTACATCAAATTTGCACATCCATAAGAACGCCAAGAGAAGAATGTCAGATGCTGTTCAAGAAGTATATTTTAAATAATACTGTTTGCCTGCCAGTAGTTGAACACAGTGTAACATAAATTATGCTGCCTTCGTGGAATTTAACCAGCAGTCAATATGGGACAGTTTTTATTACTTTAAAAATGGTTGAACTCCTTTGTTACTGAGTTATTGTATTTGGTTTAATCTGTGACTTACAGAGCATAGCTAAGCAAGTTTATTTTAAGTCGTGGTGATTATGTGGACACGTTAGACAGCTTGAGTGTGCCTTGTTTTAACACTTAGTTTAACAGCTCTTAATGTTTCTAAGCACTCAGTCTTTAAATCATATGGTATCAACTGAAATTGTGGGCTTAAAGTACAATCTAGTGTTTGCCATTGCTAAGACAAACAGACCATTTTCTGTCCAGAGCACTCAGGATTGAAGGTCATTTGATGTAATGTTTGACTGTGAAGGAATGCACGTTGGGGCATTTCCAAAATGTCCTTACATGCAGTCTTACTTTGTCACTTTTAGTTTGTGAAAAGATTCTCTGTCCATTAGCTCACAGCAGGATTTACTCACAGGCTGGTTTTAATATTCATTGTAGCAAATACTTAACAACCGGTCAGTAATTCTGGCTTTGTGAATGAAACCGTATCACTGCTCGAAATGATTTCCTGTGGAAATGAGATGAGGCCAGACTCATATTAATTTTAAATTGCCGTATTTTTGTTAGATGTAATAGATATCAATGTATTACATGGTTTTTAAGTGGATTCCTCTGCTGCTACAGTGTCACATTATTTCTGCACTAGTGCATCACATTAAGCTATACAATATCTACCTACATACATTCATTTATACATACATACATACATTTATACATTTGTATCTTACTAAAATAGACTGTATCTTATCTAATTAAAGGCTGTATTTTCAACTGCTCCTGCCTTTCTTTGTAGGTGCTGAATGAGTATTTCCACAATGTGTGTGAGCTGGACCTTGTGTTCAACTTCTACAAGGTAAAAACACTGAGAAATGAGTTCTTGCCTTTTGTTTTTGAGATTTATAATATACAATTAGAAAGACCTTGAACAGAGGATGAAAGTGAGATCTTAAAACATTTCTTTAAGTATAGTGCCATGGTAACTGATATCATATTTACAGCTATTACAGATATTTTTTTTTTATGTTAATTTTAGTGGGGGTGGATTTTTTTTTTCTTCATAAATGTTTAAACTCCCTTCCCCCCCACCTGCTGCTTCATTCTTCCTAATTACTTTAGGCATGTGAGCATCCGCCCACATGCTTAACTTAACAATGCTCATGTACAACAATGACCAGAAACTGACAAATAAAGTAAATCCAACTACCAACCACTACAGCCTTTTCCACAAACTCCACCTGCTTCTCAGGGGTGTTGCAAGGAGGAGTGACTCATCCTGTCATGCTTTTCAGGTTAATTCATGTGTCACTCTGTGGTTATTTTTACACTATGATAATAAACAATGGATAAGTTGAGTAATATTGGCTTGACTATGTGCTAGATAACCACTTTTGATATTTGAATCATCTTAATTGCCTCAGTTTCATCACAGTGTTGGACTCTGACTGTCATTTGAACTGTGTTTAAAGGTGTACACGGTGGTGGATGAGATGTTCCTGGCGGGAGAGATCAGGGAGACCAGTCAGACGAAGGTCCTCAAGCAGCTCCTTATGCTTCAGTCACTCGAGTAAAAAAAGAAAAAAAAAGTCAACAACTGTCTTTCTTACCTGGCCACAAATCCGCTGCCCTGGCACCCAAAACATCCTGCTCCTTGTTTCTATCACTCTCAAATGGACATTCATCATTTTCCTGTCTCTGAAGAGCCAACATTTACCAGGACTTCAAAGGAAGTGGGGTTCTGGGTATTTAGTCAAGATGATTAATATTGTTTACATATGGATGCTAGTCCAATTAATCTTTTGTCATAAGTCTGTATGTTGCAATATTCTGCACTCGTCTTACTGCTAAGGATGTCATAGAGTATGAAAGCTATACAGCACATTTCAACATGTTAACATTTCATATACTGCCTTAGTTACAATCAGCTGTATTCTGTTTTTCTTCTCCCAAAAGCCAGTGGCCATAGAAATGAGTTATTCCTGTAGTAACCAGTTAGTAATTGCATTTATCGCTGTGCAGTGTAGAAACAGGTGTGACACTGCTCTGTTCTGCCCTCCTCTCATTAACCTAAACATTTATTTAATGGCACTACTGTGACTAACAAGCACCATAGAGACTGCCTATCATGACCCATGTGCATTGAGAACTTAGAATAGCTTTGCAGCCTTTTCTATAAATCCATGTTATGCAGGATCTTGCAACTTTTATGGTATTCATCATGGCTGCTGTGCAATTTATCTGTGAACTGGAGTACGGGCAAACTACAAATAGAAATCTCTTCAGACCAGTTGACCCAGCACAGCAAGTTCATAATTGAATGGAGTGTACTTGGAATGAGTGCCATTCTGACAATGTGTTATTGCAGCCTGTGCTGTCAGACATCCTCATTGCTGATGGTGGTCAGTAGTATAGGTTATGTTACATCAGATGGTTGCATTATGGATGTTGTAATGATTTCTGTTGCTTTAAAAATGATCTTGATCATTTAATGCAACTCATTACATCAAATGGTGCTGGTTGGTTACTCTCAAAAACACTTAAAACAATACCTGGATGTAGAAAGTATATTTTACATAAATCGGTGCTGTGAAAATTGCTTTGTATGGTGTGTACATACAATGTAGGCTGTGTTGAATATTATGAAATGAACATGTGGTTCCTGCTCACAGAATTTCCATACATTCCTTTGGCATTGCATAAAATGAGTTTAAATTCCTCTTAGAGACCTCTTAGTCTGACCACAAAAAAAAAAAAAAAAATTATTCATGCCCCTTTGCTCAGCCTAAATCTTTGACATGGTCAGACTCCAATTTTAACCATATCCTTTTGCAGGTCTCAAAGGTGGTTTCATGTATTCAATTTTTGTATTTTTTTTTTTAATGATTAGTGAAATATGTAATGCTTCCCTTCTTGTCCACCTGTGTGTTGATGGAAATGATTTGTGTAGTACGGTCTCCATTCACCTATCTCAGTACCTCCCTTTTTGTGTAAATAATAAACAGATGAAGTAAAGCAAAGGTTTCAGTATCTCACTTAATATCCTGTGAAGTGGGAATTTTATTGTGTGTTGATCTTGATATCTTCCCGCCTACACTCATTTCCTGATGTCTTAAAATATGTAACTGTATTACACTTAACTGTTGGCTTGATTTATAAATCATAACACTCAAAAACAACTGACCGGACCTGTAAAAACGAGTCTTTAAATACTGGACTAGTCCTTTTTCTGTACAATGTGTTAGTGCCATCTAGTGGTAAACCTCTCCTCTCTTTCACAGTAAATTTGCAATGTGGTTATGAGGTCATCTTGATAGCCTGTCTACAATCAATAAATCATTCAATAGATCCACTTGAGCTACATTAAACCACTCTGGCCATTACTCCATCAACCCAAGAGCATAAATCCAGACAACTGTGACAGAGAGCATTTACTCTTCATCGTACGAGTCCTCTGATATCCTAACCTCAACCTGCCTTTGAGAGAAATGACTCGATTGAAGAATGGCAAGCAGAGGTACATGATTCATTTACCTAGTAGAACCCATTGTTAAATTTCAAGGTCCGTTAAGTCAGCTGGCTATGAATCTGATTTGTAAATGCTGCTTGTGTTGCTCCACACAAGGGGTGGGGTTACCAATATTCAGGATTCAGTGCACTTTAACGCCCTTGAGCAATAAACAATGTTTACAGTGGCTCCAAGCCAAAAAAAAAAAAAAAACTAAACTGACAGCATTAACATTCAGGAGACAGGTGAAAAATGTTAAATGGAAAAACAAGCAGTTTACTGGGAATTGCATAATCATTACAATCAATGAGCAACACTCACCCTCAATAGACAATAGACAAATCTTATTTACAGGATAGGTTACTTGAGATGTACAGTAGTATTTAGGCTGATTATATAACATTACTAAGCAACAACTGAGTTGGACTGCATTCGTCACATGACAGGCTATAATGGAACAAGTGAGAAAATACTCATGGCTATTCTGACTGATTTTTATGAACTGTACAGCAAATACATACAGATGAATGTGAGCTAACTCTGATTCAACAGTTGACTTGATAACTAGGCATCGATGACAGCCTGTGAGTGATCAGAATTGCTGCTGACGGCCACCTGCAGCTCACAAAGTTCACACCCTTCCATCATTACCTCCACATCAGCAGGGAGCAATGAACCAATCAAATCTCACGCAGCATGAGATTGCACTATTACAGCTTTGTTTTTGCCTGATGACAGCAGAAACAAGGAAATCAAATGAAGAATCTCAGTTGTTATTTAGTAAAAAAGAAAAAAAAAGACTAACATCTAAAATTAAAATATTTATTACATTATACAGTTCAAGTAAAATAAAATGTACAGTTCTATAGTTACAGCATATTAACAAAACAAACATGGATTCAAAAGTAAAAGTGCACTTGCAGAAGGAGACAAACGATCACGTGGGCAAATATTTTATGAAAGCGACATGCTTTGACCATCTGTCTCTTGATGTCCTATATTATCGCATGTTTGCACAACTCACCATGTTTGCCCCCTTCAGTGTGCTGGCTCAGCTGAGCTTAAACACATATGGTTTGTCTGTGGGAGGACGTATGCTAACACAGAGGCATGAGAAATAAGTTTACGCGCAGTTTGTTTTTGATCTCCTCTTGGCTTGGTTAGTATGACCTGCTCTCAGTGATTCAGACAGAAGCGGTGCCTTTGATTAAACAGTTGAGCAGGGGCTTTGGATTTTCTAAGTTATTAACTTGCAACCTCATTTTCCTCCTGCAGCACCGCAAACCATGTTGTCAGTGTTAGAAGCAGAGAGGAAACTGTGTTTCTGTGGAAATTCCCCTCTTTCTCTCTAGGGTAATACGGAGTCTGTTCTAAAGAGAAAACATCTGGGTCAGTTCAGATCTGCAACAAAACTGACATTTTGCAGCAGAGCTAGAGAGGGAGACATTAAAAGGAAAAACTTGAAACTTGACCTATACAGTAAGCGGATACAGTGTCTCAGTTATACCGTGAGGGCCGCTTTGCTGGCATGGACTAGGTCCACTTTTCCTTTTAGAGGGTCGGGGTCACTGACAGTCAATACAAAGCTGGTCTGAGTCACCTTCATCTTATGCTAAAACATTTCTATCCTGATAGGGGTGGCCTCTTCCAGGGTGCCCATATCCATAGAGCACGAAGTTTTAGGATTATAAAAATGATGCCAATTGTGTGCTATAGCTCAAAAATGAGCACATATGGAAGATTGACCATGTTAAGACACAGAATGAGGAAATAGCCATCCCTCTAACAGAGCTCCACTTAACAGAATCAATGCCAGATCATCTTCATTGTGATCTGTACATGGTTTAATAAACTGTGTTTTTCCTTCTGCTATCTAGCACTTAAAAGAGAAGCGACTATTTGGAAGGTTAAAAACAAAATCCTGTCAAAAGTGCACTTACAACCTGGCAAGATATATAAAAAAAAAAAGTCAAACCTCAATGATGGGACTGGTTGGGCAACACCAAATGTTTCCAAAGACAACACTGAGGCAAAAGCCAGCTGTGGTTTCCTGTGACGTCCCTTACACAGCATGTGCATGTATAGCAAGGCATGTCATGGAGAAAAGCCCAGCAGGAGGAGTCAAAAAAACATTATGCTAACCTTTCACTATAACTGGACCAGACACGTCAATTTAAACATGGTGTGAATCTGATAAAGCTTAATTTACAGACTTGTGGACATTTGGTTTAAATAAAGGGCAAAATTTCTCTTCTTTGTGCTTTCAACCTGACCCACAGGCTTGTCTATATGGGTGTAGAATGGAGTGATAGGCTCATTCCCCATGACAGTTTAAACATATCACTGTTGGGAATAATATAGTATAAATCCACAATATCAGGCCTACTACTAAGGCCAACACTCTAGATCATAACAGTGCATTTTATTGCAACCCAAATATTTTCACTGTAACACTCAAACACTATACACTTGGGCCTGTTTTTAAAACTGAGGTACACCTAAATCCACTGATCAGCAGCTTCAACATTCACTTTAAATAATAAAATGTATTATGAGAAAATAACAGTACAAACTTTTGTAGGGATTTACATCACACCTGATGTAAATTTGAGATAACAATTCTAACCCAAAATCTGTCAAGTTTATAATTTATTTACCATAGACTGAATTTATGGAAAGTACAGTTAACGGTGCATGACAAAAAAACAAAAAACAAAAAGCAAATGGTAAGGGGTGTCTTCACAAATGCTAAAACTTGAAAGACTAAACTAATCATGAGGCATACTGGGATAGGTTGAACGCACAAAAAAGTTTAACAATACAATTTACTATGATATGCAAACACTGAAAGCATTTTGGGGGTTGCTAAAAACCAGAATGAAAAAGCACAGAGAAAACAAACGAAAACCAAAAAAAAAACCAACAGTAGGACAGCCCACACGCACAACCCTTGACTTGTCCTTGTCTGGTAAGTGACTGAGAGACCACGGAGGAGGATGTCTCTTCTTTATTATTCCACTGTGCTCACACTGAGGAGTTATGTTGTCCAAACGCAAGGGTACAACTGACCCCCTCAAGTAAGAGACTCTTGCCAGAGGTCAGGGGGTCAGGGGTTGCAGGGATCTCCACGACCCAAGGTGATCCAAGGTGTGTGAGACTGCGGAGGAGGGTGGCAGTCACACACCAAAAAACACCTGGAGCTGAGATGATTAAGAACGGAAAACAAAATGATCACCGACACTCATCAACGCTAATACAAGTAAATCCTGTTATTTTAGGAGTTCTGCTCACATCTGAGTTGACAAGTTACTGACCTGTAGGGGGGCATTCTGTCTGTGTGGGCCTGTGGGTTGGGGTATGGGTGCGGCCCGACCCCTAGCAATTGCACTGCTGCTTATTCTGTGTTGTGGTGCCTCTTGGCTGTCGCAGCTGCCTCAACGATGCATCTCCATACTGAATACCCGAACCCATCCTCTCTGGGTCCAGCTCGCCTTTGAGTGAAGCACAATGAGAAACATTAGTGATGTAGACACAGAAAAAGACCCCCCCCCAAAAAAAAAATATCAACCAAAACCCCCGCAAAACATACAAATGTCTGCATACTCTGACAGAACTCAGACACACCTCTGAACTAATTATAAAAAACAAAGCAAAATGTGTACCTGAATCTATCTTGTTGAGGATGGTGCGAGCGCACTTCAAGAAACCCTCCTCCACATTTTCACCTGTCAGAGCACTTGTCTCTAGAAACATCAGCTCTGTGTGGGGCAAAACATTCATAAGACTGGTAAAGAGGAGAAGAGGACAAGATTTGAAATCTATGACTAAATAATTTAACATCAGTTACCGTTTTCTTGAGCAAAGCGTGAAGCTTCCAGGAAGGTCACCTCCCTGTCTGCATCCAGGTCTTTCTTGTTGCCACACAGGATAATAACAATGTTGGGACTCGCCAGTGTCCGTGCATCTGTCAGCCAGTTAGTCAGGGCATTGTATGTCTCTCGACTGTAAGACATTACATTATATTTTATTCAGGTTATTTACCCAATTTATGTGTGCTTTTGTTTAATTTGTTCTAGTTTGTTTTCAGAGTGAGGGTGTTTTTTTTTTTTTGCTGTCATTTACTGTAACTCTAGTTTCACTGTATATTTGTGTCTGTTTCACTGTGCAAGTCAGGTGACACTATCTGTGACGGACTTCTGCTTTCCTTGACAGCCGCTACCTGACAGAGAATGCCTCTATATTACAGCTCTTGCCACTCTGAACTCCACCTTCCCTCAACAAAAGCCTTTACTCTGTTGAAAGCACAATACTGCAATACTCCATTCAACCCATCTTGATTTTACAACCCAGAGCTTACTTACAGGAATGTGAGTGGTCTATCATTAAATAGCACAATTTCTGGAGGTGATATAGACACAATATGACTCCTTTAAGTTGTCGCCATATGTACTGCAAGCAATACGAGTACTCATAAAAATAAAATAAGTTTACAGTTAAACTTCATGCATCTGTAAATTTTAATTTCAAGTGCAGCCACATTTAAAATGTTCAATAAATCACTGATGCCAGTGTCCAGTGGCTTCTGGTAGTTTTAGTAAATATTTAGTATGCAAGTCTGGGAAAATGTACATACAACTCTGGTACCTACATCCCACTATCATGGCAAACAAAAGGCTCATTTTTGATAGAGAAACTTGTGAAAAGGAAGTGGGAGAGTGAGGTCAGTGGCTGATTTACCTGGTAATATCATAGACAAGAAGTGCTCCAGCTGCTCCTCTGTAGTAGCTGCGTGTAACAGAGCTGTGGAGAAAATAGACTCCTTTAAAATATCAGATGGTGAAATCTGACTGGAGACCTGTCCTGACTGTCCTGTTCTTTTAGCTGTTATCATCAGACACTATTATTCCAGTGAAGCTGTGAAGAGACTGAAGTCTCCACCTCAAATTGTAGAAAATTGACTCGAGCAATAACACATTATCAATGATTTTTTTTTTTTTTTTTTTGGGGGGGGGTTGTTAACCCTTAGCAGGAAAAGTTATAAGTTGTTACCGAAATCGCTCCTGTCCAGCAGTATCCCAGATCTGCAGTTTGACCGTCTTTCCTCCGACGTTGACCACCCTGGAACCAAACTCCACTCCGATGGTGTGGTTGGAGTCCTGTTTAACTGCAACAGGAACAAATAAGTATAAAAAGGGGACAACATAAAAGGTAAGTAGTAGAGCAGGGAAAAAAAAAAACCTATTATGCATCTATCCTTTGCAAAGCTAGATATCCACCGTTGTAATAGAGCCAACACTTGTAGCTCAGAGAATCCACATCTGTAATAGCTCGATGTGTCGTACGTGTTTAAAAGGCCTCTGCTGCTGTTTTTAAACACCTCGTATCCATACTATAGACTACAGGGAGTCATAGATTAGATTAACAGTTGCCCAGCCTTTCTCACTCTACACACAGGGATCCCTGACAAATTTTAACCTTTTGACTGGCCACGCCCCGTCAAGTCCCATCCACAGGACCAATGTAGTGCTTCTGAATGCAAGTTGTGTATCAGAGAAGGACTATTGGGAGGATTGTGTTTTTTAGTCTATGTGTATATGTAGTATATGTTACTGTAATGTATATGTTACTGTAACGTTTTTTGTAGATTTATTTATTTTGGATGTGTGAGGGAATCACTGAAAATAGACTGGGTGCGGCCAGGTAACAGGTTAATCAAATTAAATACAATCATGATAGTGAATGTGTGTACATGAAGGAGTGGTTACATATTTTTTTTAAATGACCTCTTTAAAACTGGAGTGAAGTTTCTATATGCATTTTTAATGTGATTGCAGTTTTATATGGAGCATTTTAACACAATTATGGTGTAACATAGTATCAGGCTCCACGTAAACCTGACCACTGTAAGCCAGCGAAAGTGGACAGGAAGTGTAAGTTTCAGTTAACCACAGAAATTTTTTAGTATGCATTATCCTTTTAGATTCTGCTTCTGGAAGACAGAGTAAGCCAGAGAACTGATGTTGTATTTAATTTTGAGTCAACAATTTCCTACATCATCCTGTCATACTCTGACTCCACATACCAATCAATGAACACTTTTCTCAGGATTATCAACGATGTGAAACAACTCCTGAAATCAACCACAATAATTTCATGACTGACTTTAGAAATGTATCGTTTCGCAACTTACATTTGTTCTCAATGAACTGGTGGAGGAGACAGGATTTCCCCGTCCCAGCACTGCCAATCACCAGGAACTTAAACAGGAAGTCTGGAAGCACAGGAGAGGAGGTAGAGATCAATGGAACGCTAACATCAGTGGAGAATCTACTGTTCTTTGCACTTCCATCCTCAGGGACAAACCTTCCTCTTAATCCCATTGAGCTACTCTGCTTTCACAGTATCCTGCCAAACCCAAATTAGCCTACTAATCACAAAGTGCCTAGCATGTAATCAGTTTAACTTGCCACTTACGCATCTAATTTAATACACTTGTTTGAGGTGGAAACTGAGTGTGGCTGAGGCCTTAGAAAAGCACCAACACTTAATAATACATGTCATTAGAGAAAGCTTTAGCATTATTAAACACGGCTTAGTGCAACAGACTTGCACAGGGGTTGAATAACCAAAAGCAGCTGTTTGCACAGATGTTGTTGTGGAAAGTGGGCCCTTTCCAGCCAACACTAATCATCTACAATGACTTGGGCCCTTCACAATGCAAAGCCATTCACAGTACAGATAGACAATGCATGCTGTGGCCAAAGATAATACGGGGGACATTTACATACTGGATGCACACTGTGCTGCCGTTCTGACTACACTGGGAGATCTGAACAAGAGACTGAGAATATGAAAAGTGGGTGCCTGTGTGCGTGAGTTTATACTGGTGAGTTATGAAAAACAAGTTGCAAGAGAAAAAGAAGTTGTGCAGCCCTTTGGAATTACCAGGATTTCAGAATTTGTCATTTCCAATAAAGACCTGACAATATGTTTCCCGCAGCTGCTTATGAGACATGACAGGGATGACAATGATAGAGAAGAATTCCAGACCATCCTTCCCAAGAGTACTGTTTCAGTTCATAAATATTTGTTTGAGTCCCATTTAGGTCAGCTTGCTAGGTTAAGGTCAGGTCACTGTGGTTTGGCCATTGCTCCCCAAAAATTCCTTGTTTTGAACCACTCTTATCTTTTTGCTTTGAGTCACTGTCTGGCTGGTTGGCTCAGCCTCTTCAAGCTCTGTTGCTGTTTTTTTTTTTTTGGGTGCAATTTTGAATTAAATGTTCTGTTAATGGCAACCAGACCCAATGGTAGCCTGAAACCATGATGCTACCTCTACCATGCTATCCTTTTCAAACAGCACGCTTTGGGAGAAACTTAACAGAAAAGTTCACTTGCTCAGTGTATTCAAACAAGACGTGAACTGTTAGCGCTTTAAGTGAATGAAAGTCTTTGTGTGTTAGTTTAGTCAGGTTGTATCTGCCTAACTTTCAATCTATCCTCTTAGCCAGATATGACTTGAAAGAAACAGACATTTAACTGGTTACATAAAGTATAATAACCAATTAGAGAGGTAGCAGATGAAAAACAGAACCTTTGGGACTGATCGTGTGCTCCAAAAACTGTGAAAGCTAACCATGATGGCACATGACACCCTTCCTTCTAAGAGCCTGCTCAGGTTGAATTTGAAGGCAGTTTTCAATTTCAGTTTAAGCACAAACACAGTTTCTGCAAGCACTAAGTGCTGGCCTGGGCAAATAATTACTGACTGCTGCTGATAGCAACAGCTTCACACAAGGTCAACAGAAACAGTAGTTTAGACAAAAGAGCAAAGAATGAGACTGATCTTTAGTTTGTGTGTGACATTCCATTCCATGAGCCACCTTCATCCGCTGACATGTACCTCCGCCAGCTCAGTTTATGGTGCACCTTTGTTGAAGCGGGTGTTTTCTCAAGCAGCACAAGCCAGAGGTCAAAGTCTCAGTAACAGAGCAGCTGGTGCAAAGCGAAGGTCTCAACAGCCACTTATTTTTCTGTCAGCGTTACATCTCAACCACACATTGTCAGTGGCTGTGACACCAGTACTGATTAAATCAGTGGCTAAGAGTGCCGTTTTAAAAACTTACCAAAGCCTTTCTGGATTTTCTCAGACATGGTATATTCCCATGTGAGATCTGGACACAACAACCAAGCTGTCAATACGCCAAAGCTGGAAGAATAGCCTGCAGCGCTGCCCTGCAGAACAGTCTCTCTGGCTATTTTATTCTTCCATCCATCAATATTAAATAACTCTCCCAGGGAGCAGAATAACAATTAAATACATTCACTCACAGTGTAATGGCATTCTTGGTGAGATACATCTCAAAAATTCTAAAAAATAATTAATAAAAACTGCAAAAAAATAAATAAATAAAGTGAAACAAAAAAAAAAAAAAAAAAAAAAAAAGAGAACTCCCGTAGTATTTTCTTTAACCCCCCGGCCCACACACACACACACACACACACACATCCCAAATTCTGTGACAACAAAAACGAATGATTTTTATTTTGACCTAAATTAATAATATTAATAAACTTAAAGTATATATTATAAAACACTTAACAGGCCTTAATTGCATTCATAATGCTTTTTGTCAATCCCTGACCCTCCAGATGAGACTGGGAGAAAAATCAATAAAAGTCTTTTACAGCACCCATTAGTGCTGGCACTCTCCCACTTGGATAAAGTTTCATACAAGGAATGAGAGAGACAGGGTAGAAGTATAAACAGAGGGAGAGAGTGTCTCTGGGAGTGCAACAGGAGAGGATGATGGTGTGCCATTTCATAACAAATGGCTGTACAGTGTCAGGCCTACTCTCTATCACATAGAATATTGCTTAATGAATCTATGCAGAGCAGTAATACATCTCTATTATGCGAATGTCCATAGACAGGTGCAGCCAGCACTCATTTGTAATGAGTCAAGTGCAAGAATGAAGGTACTTTATATCAGCATGGAAACAAACATATTTACACCAGTGACACACCAAGCAGCGTTTGCTCTACAGGTAACTGATGCATGATCAGCCATCGCTACCAAACTTCCTCTTACGGGCCTTGTGGTTAACAGTTAAAAGTAAAAATACAGAGCAGATTGCAGCAACCTTTCACGTCGCAAGGTCACCTAATTTGCTTGAATTACACCAAGCTCAAGTTAACTCGGCGTATCTACACATGCTACTAATGCCTTTTGTCTAAAGTTTGGCCAACTTTTACCCATTGATGTCTCATCATCATTCTGCTCCTGTTACTGACCGCGTAACACTGCACGCTGCCATCATAAGGCAGGGGTGTCAGTTAATACACACAAAAAACTCAAGCCAGACCACTTTCTCTGACTTAAATGTCAGCACTTAACGTTAATTATCAGTATTAAAACCCGCAGACACAGTGAGGTGGCAAGTTAGCCTACGGCTAAGCTAACCTTATAGCTCGCTGATAGCACCGTTGCCAGCCTGTCACATTAGACCACGAAGCAGTCAATACATAACAGCTAGCGAGCATGAAATGACAGCCTGCCCCGCATAAACATACCGTATGTCTCAGACATGCTGACCCTCGCTGTATGGAGAACTCAATCGAACTCTTTCACTGTTCTTTTGGTGCTGTGACAGCTGACTGCCCGCTGGCTTCACACCTCTTTACGGTGTTTATCTACAATGCTAGAGGTTTCCTTGATCCTTTCCCAGCTTCCTCTGCTCCGACCACACAATCTCCACGGCAGCTGCGCGAGACGTCATTAGTTATCTAGTGGTGTTGCATTCAAGTGTCATTGGCCACGTTGGAATTTTAAGAGAAGAGAAGAATCCATTGAAAGCACAGCGAGATCTCACAGAAACGGAGTGGATTTCATGTATAAACGGTCCTCATTTGTACGCTTAGGCACAACTAGCAAACATTCAGATCAGTTCATATTTTTCAGAGTTTTTTCTTCTGTTCAGTCAACAACAACAACAACAACAATAATAATAGTAATAATGACAAAATCATAATGATAATAATAATAATAATAAGTTATTATTGCATTTCTTTGTGCGAAGAGATGCTTTCAGAAAAGAGTGCTTAGAGAACTGTGAAGAGGAACTAAATCACCAGTCTAGCCACCTTTACCTTCTCTAGAAAGCAAAACATTTTGTATCCAGGCAATTCAAGGGCAGATTACGTTTTTCTTTTATAGTTCAAATTAAACAACAAATACATAGGTAGGTAGGTAGTTTATTTATAAATTGCAAATTTCCAGCAGGACATTGTCATCGATTACAAACGCACCACAAAATAGACATGAGGAAGATAAAGCAAAATCAAGAAAAGCAGAATATAAATCGAATTTGCGATATATGAGATATTGCTATTGTACAGCAGAGTATAGTGTGCAAAATATGAAGCGGAGTGAACTTGTGCATTGCCACTCACAGAATAAGTGTCCTCTTTATTGGGTTTAGTTTTGGTGTACAGGATATTCAGGCCATGACGGTAGGTGCAACAGGAAGCCACAAGATGGCAGGCAAAGATAAAGGAACTTGAGAAGCGAAGAATGTAGGGCCCTCTAACAACACTAATGTTTTAGCATAATATGACTTCAGGTGATATGACAATTTTCATTTATTTTGCATAATTTTTCTCTTTTAGATGTTATCATGAAGTAATACTGCACTATTACTTAAGATGTGTGCTATGGAAACTGATGTGTTGCTCTTTCTACTAACTCCAATATCTTGGGCAAAAAAACAGCACATAAATATGTCGTGCCAACGTCTGTCTGTGATAACGGGATAAGGCATAAGTGTGGAGTCTTTGGTAAGCAGACAACTGCTTCCTTGAGAAGAAAATTGCTTAAAGCAATCTGAGGTTTTGAAAGAATCCAGAATACCTGCTTTCTTATTCTTTGCTTATTTATTCATCATCTTACCATACCTGCATATACATAGACACAGTAACTCATAGTAAGCCCAGGGCATGGAGTGCAGGGCCGCCCAAGGGCAACAGGTGATAAATTACAGAGCCTTCCACTCTGCTACTATCTCTCCAAGTTCCTCCCTGCCTTTGTTCTTCTTTGGCAGATCCACTCATCCTCCCCAGCCTTGTTAAAAGCTCTTTTCACTAAGATTAAAGACAGAAGGAAACACAAGGCTCAACATCGTGTGGGGGCACGGATGTTTTCCTAAGGTGGGCTACAAGAAAGGCTGGCCTCAAAGGTGTGCAGCAGGCTGAAAGAAAAGGGGAGGTGGGTAGGTGGGGGTGCTTCCGTTAGGTGCTCTGCTTTCCTTTATGGGTGTCTCGGTGCTCATTGTGTCTTTGTCTCTCTTGTCCTTTTCCTTGTCCTTTTATCCATTATGGTATCATCACCAGAGTAGATATTTGTTGGACTGTAGGACAAACAAGGTGCTTGCGTGTTTGTGTGTGCAATGTTTGGGAGTTTTGACCTTGGGCAAATAGAGAAGTGGCCTGCTGGATTCACGTGCTGTTAGGAAAACATAAATATAAAGGGAAGGAAGTGGGGCAGAAATAAAACTGTTTCATGCCCCCATCCACAGAGTTTCTATCTGAGATCAAAACAAATGTGCTCCTGATGAGCACATTAGGGAATCCCCACATAAACCATACAACATTTACAATGTTTACAGCAAACAATGAGTCATCTTTCAGGGCATAGTTAGAGACAGGTGAGCTCTGTGTTCGGCTGGCATCACTGTAAATATAAATGTGTCTGTCACATTGTGAGTCATGGCCTACACAGTAAAACAGATGGATTCTTGCTGGTTTAGATACAAAAACAAAGGCATTAAGTTTATGAAGTAAGGGCTATTAAAGCACAAGGTGGTATAAAGTGATGAAAGGTGTGAATGCATTAATGAGTGAAACACGTGATTCGTGATGACATACTTCAAACATTCAGAACTAAAACTAAAACTAAAAAAAAAATCACAGGTCTAAAATCCAACTGCTTAAAACTTAACAGGGCTCTCAGACAGACTGCTATGTGTGTTAGTTGGGAGAATGAACAGTACAGCTCTGATTCACCCTGGGGGGGAGGGGGTATTTATGTGCATATGCACTCTGCACAGTAGTCCTTGTGCAACTGTTTGTTTGCACACAAGGGCATTCACTTCAGCTTCTACTTCACGTTGCTCTGTTTAAGTCAGTAAATCCACACAACAGCATGAGAGCAGAAACCCCAGGGTACGTGAATCACAGTAAGTAAAGGGAATGGGAGCGACACATTTACAGAAGTGGGCTGCAGTGTTTGAAACGAGTGAGAAGAAAAAGAGAGCATCTTTTAAAGTCATACTGAGGGCTACACATAAAAGAGAACAGTCTGTCATACCATGGATATCAAGTTCCTTTTAGCTAGTCATACTTCATGTCTCTTTCATCTTCCCATTATCAAGAGATGTAATGCTGTGGATCCCCTATATTCAGCTATAAATGGACTATGGCCTACAGCACTGTATTTTAACAATGAAAATAAGGCCGGGATGACTAGCTTCTGTCATGCATGTTTATGTCATTTTAAACCCTCTGTATTTGGTTTTTGCAAAGATATTTAAAAGGGTTTAATAATACTGACTGCAGCTACAAAAAGAAGTGTGCACGTATTGGAAATTACAAAACACCTTTAATCTAGTTTAGTGTAATTCTTGTTTTTCAGAAGGTTAGCATGCCTACAATATACCTCATAATAAGTCATTTTGCAAAGGTTATGATCAGCCTTCTTTAACTCCATTGTCAGGGGGCTGTGGACAGATGAGTTGAGAGAGGCCCAAATCTGTGTTGGGCTGATGTAGTGATTCCCTTTATCTATATACTGACTGTGGGAAGAAATAGACACATGCGGCCCACTTTGATCTTAAGTGGGCTGGACCAGTGAAATTCCCCTTTCTGTCTGTGTAAAAACGTTTAACTACACATTTAATCTCTGAGATATTTTAATATAAGTAAAAGAAGTGCAATTGCAACAGCATGTCTCTGTTGTTCTACATGATGAAGAAATGCTGCTGTAGTAAATGAAAGAAATCTGTAAGCGCAACTGTTTGGGTTTAAATTAGAAGAAATAAATGTGTAAAATTACAGAAAAAGTTATGGCAGCTTATTGCTCACAAAATCTGAATTAAAAAAAAACTTTATCATTAGATCTTTATCATTAGGAAAAGCTGTAAAACTCGTGAATATACAGTTACAAGTCCAAAATTTATGCCCTCCTACTTCACATCTTCTGAAGCTGTCCAGTGGTGGGGATTGGAGTCTTTGCCGGGCCAATTCTGGCCCCCCCAGCCTTATTTAGCACCCAGATTTCTTTTGTTGCTATCAAAGAAGTAGCCCCTTACTGGCCATTTGATATAAAGTATGTTCAAGGCACTTTGCATTAATGCTATAAGTTTGGACTAAAATAACCAACACTTTTGAAGATATACGGTTTGTGGCCCTTATTAGTTTAATTCAAAGTTGAAAACATATTTTTACTGGGAATGAAGAGTGAACATTTTGCACTCACTTATACTGAAGTCGTTGTATGATCACCGTATAGGCTCAAATGTAGACAGCAGCTGCTAGTGACGTGTAATGGACATGTAGGCATGGCTGTATGTTTTTTTTTAACATAGACTTGGACTAATTTCACTCTGCAGGTGTCCACGAAGAAATACCGCGGTGAGGAACAAGTTTCAAAAGAAAACAAGAATGCCTTGGAGTTCAGGGTCAAGCAAACCCAAAACAGCAACACGCTTGGCTTCTTTCAGTCTTTTGGTGACGAGTGAGCTAGTTGATCATGTTACTGCAGAGAAAGGTTTTGGTGCTGTTTGTGCCCATCGTGTAAGGTGTCTGGCACTTTTTCTGTCTGTTGGCAGCTTGTGTTGGCAGTGACTCTTCTCTTACTGCAGAAAGGTTAGGCATCACCAGTTCATTTCAGCAAGCCCAGATTTTGTTACTTGGACTAACATGATTATTGGGATTCTGTCCCTTGGCTGGTGTTTAGCCCTATTTCTAATCATCATCCGTTCTTATGAGCTTGTTTTTGTATTCCTGGGAAAATGACGAGGTCAGAGCCTAGACGCTAAATATCGACTCTGCACATATTCAGTATTTGCATAGTAC
The DNA here is from genome assembly GCF_007364275.1 of Archocentrus centrarchus. Taxonomy (NCBI): domain Eukaryota; kingdom Metazoa; phylum Chordata; class Actinopteri; order Cichliformes; family Cichlidae; genus Archocentrus; species Archocentrus centrarchus. Next base: position 25,137,720 of record NC_044358.1, on the reverse strand, counting down.
ACTAAATCCATTCCACATGAGTTGGCTGACTCCGCCGAGGATTTATGACCCTTTTAATTCTGAGTAAATGAATGATGCAGAAAAGAAAAAACATAAAGAGCATTTTAAAGGAGTTCACATTGACTGTACTCAAAGTTATTTATGCACAAATGCATTTCTGAAATACAGCCCATTGTCAGTTTCAGTAATTTATAATATAGGATTTAATATAGTTTATATTAAATCTGTTGTAAAGAGTTGTCTGTTATAGAGAGTGTAAGACTATGCGGTCAAGGGTTAAGAACACAGGCAGAATTGGCTATGTTATCGCTCTTTCAAACAGCAGCATCCACATAAATCTTCTTCTCTCAGTGCAGGACTTCACCTCTCTTGACCTCCACACCACCCGTTTTGCTCTCCTTCCACTTTTCACAGTCACACCCCGGCCTGGAGGAAGAGGAGGGGAGCAAGAGGCTGTTTGTGCGCAGGTGTTTTCGACCAAGCAAAAAGGTTTTGTGCTGTTTGTATTTCAGCTGCACCGATTTATTTGTTTATTTTTCCACTTGTAAGTAAAGGAAGGATATTCAAAGCTATCAGCGGCCCACATTTCTCCATCTGGCCATAGGCGTAAAACACACAATGTCAGTTACCCTGATAAAACAATATGCCTTTCTACAAAAACAAAACAAAAAAAAACAATTTGACATATTGCAGTAGCAGAGCTGTAAATATAAATAAATTATGTAGATCCAAATTTGATGCAGCTGCTTCAGTTTCATGGGTCGATGTTACACGCAGGTTTACTGGTACGCTTGAATAAAGCAGAGTAGTAAAACCAGTGCTTTCCCTACTGTTACTGCTCTGAAAAAGGCTTTATTGGGGGAATTTTTTTTTTTTTTAATTATTCACACTTTTCATTGTATAATGTAGAAATAACATTTGAAAGTAAAAGAGTGAATGTATTTGTTAGAGTGAGAAGTTGTGTTTTTTTTTGTTTTTTTTTTTGCTCAGAAGGGAACATTGAGTGAATGCAGCATGAAAGAAAACAACAACACACTCTTTTGCTCAGCATGTGTCCTGTTGCTCAAAACATGCTTTCTCTTTAGAGGCTCTCTGAAATTTTAGTCATCAACATCACAAATAAGGGCTGTGGGGTGGGGGTGGGGGGGCATTAACACATGATATTTTAATTAGCAACATGCCCTGATTTGTTCCTTGTCTTCTTCTTGGCTCCATTAAAATAATCAGTCACAGTCACAGCGTGCATGCCTGCTGGATGAAACTTGTTGAGGAATCTTTGCATGAAGTCATTCACAATGTGTGGAATTCATACAGATCTGCTGTAAAGATCATCTTTCAGGTCCTCCAGGTGAAAAGTGGAAGGGTTGCTAGAGGTGGCATGTCTACTCACCTCTGAACAAGAGTGTCAGTGCTTGTTCTTTTCTTTTCTTTTTCCCTGTCTTGCACTGCAAACAACAAGGGCCAACATTTCTTCATATAGGAATGTTCTGCAAATGCGATCGTTACTGAAAAGCCCATAAAAAACCAAGCATTTCGTGAACATGCCAGACTGCACGTAGGCTGCACGCAGCCCCAATTCCGCTCCATCTTCCACCCCCCACTACGTGAAGTCACCTTTGCTACCACTGTAGGGTCTCTTAAATGACAAAGCGTACAAATACAGCGGCAAATGGTGGGACACCCTCGCATTTCGATGGAAACAGAAACTACTGAAAAGCGTCTGCGTCATTTGTCAGATGGATCATGTCTGTCAGTAACTGCAAAAATAATTTCATTAAGGCCTGTACTATTTTGTATAACAACAACAATAATAACTTACGACGCATTCACAAAGTCATGAATGCCTGCAAACATTCACACGATTCCCATTTAATTTTATTACTGACAGAACCCTGATTACATTGAGCGCAAATCTGTTAGCAGTCAAACATAATGGTCCAAAATTGAGATCTGGGTTAGTGTGGCGTTTGTGGTTAATTAAGCCTGCGTGGGTGACAACTCTCTATTGGATGGCTTTACAATAAAATGGTGCGACACTTTCTGGTGGATGGTCCAGGCAAATGCGCAAACGGAGAGAAAGTGTGCAGGACGATGGCGCAGGAAACGGATTGAAAAATGAGCCAAAGACGGATGCTTGCTAAGAGAAAGACTCTGTACACAGCAGGATATCCCCGCTACACGCAAAGCTTCAGTATCTACAATCTGCCGCTCCAAGTTGCACGTGTATTATATTTGTAGAACAAAAAGCAACCTCGATAAGGCCGCATGCTAATTAATTACTCCATTTCTTTTTTTGCCACTAGCTTACTTATCTCAGAGTTTAACTCTCACGTTCTCACACAGGCCCAGCAGTCTCATGTCCCTGCCTCAGGCGCACACACACCAACCTCTCCCTTGTCTTTCCCCTTCCTCTCACATGTGTCAAAAAAAGCACGGGAATTTATCTCCTCCACACAGATATAATCCCTTAATTACTGGATTATGGCACTTTGTTCTATGAAGACAACTTGCTTTTCCTGATTTATCCCAGGGTTGGCTATTACATGAAATGAATACATATGTCAGACAAATCCCTGCCTTGAGGGGTAATTCTGTTGTGAATTTTTAAATTATTATATATCTACACATGAGGGAAAAAATAAAAGGAAAGACAGACACAAAGTGTCTTAGTAGGATGTTGAGTCATTACCTGCCATCAACACAGAATAAACGCTCCATTAATTGATTCTTCAGGTTTCTGTAAGTATGCTAAAGTTACAGATTCATTAAAACATATTCCCTTATTCACATTTTAGTTATGGCGGTTATGGCTGCTAACATATCAGTTCAAAATCTCCCACAGGTGTTCAGCTGGGATGAGAGTTGGTGACTGCAAAGGAAATACTCATTAATTAAACCATTCACTGACACTTCTTTTCTATGGCTTGTCATCCCGAAACGGCGGCTCCCATCAAAGTAAAATTCTTTCATCATAGGATATAGGTGATCAGACAGATCAACTCTGCATTGACTTACAGTGACACCCACCCCTCCCACCCGAGTATAACAAAAGCACCTCGCTGTAGGGGTCAGGGGTCAGGGGTTCAGGTTTTTCTTTAATTTATAACCTCTCTGTAAATGACAGCTTGTTGCTAAAACAAATCCCCAAATAAAAATACAAAAAATATCCCAGGAGAACAGGTACAATCTGGGTCAGTGAGTAATGAAATCCAAAAGTGCGCTTGTGAAGAAGACACTCTGTCCAAGGGATGGTGTTCATTTGTGTGTTCTTGCAAGTTCTTGCACGCCCTTGGCCTGCCCTGTAGGAATGTGTCAGTGAGGGAAAACACTCGCCCCAAAAGGATGATGTCAGGGGCTATGATGGATGACATCATCGGCCACAACATCCATATATCCACAAACCAAAGCTATATCTGCGCACATCTTTTTTTGGTTGTTTGTTTCTCAAGAGGTTAGAAGAATTTCTCCATAATAACTCATCACAAAATAGCCAGGTTTGATTATTTTTAATTGCATTATTATTATTATTATTATGTAATTAGTGCTGAATGAAATTCCAACCATCAGTCTTTTATAAAAGTGAGAATTAGTTGCTTTTAACAGCTTTTCTTATTGTAAATTGAGTATTTTTTTGATATTTCATTATTATTAACAACCTTATTCAAAAAATATTCAAAATAATAAACACATCATTAGAAAACAAGACTAACTGTTTTGGTTAAACTAATCATTAGTTGCTCTCCATTTTATAAATGTCCCTATAAAATTAAAAGAAGTAGAATACTGTCAAGAGCATGAACCTGCTAATGTGTCCTAATTCCACCTCACAAAATCCCCTCCCTATTAGTGACAGGAGAGCGGGTCATTGACCTCAGTAGGCAGGTTAATGTATGGCTTGTGGGGAAACCCAAAGGCCCAGGTGTGCAACACCTGTGCTTTGGTTTGGATACTCATACAGGTGAGTGTGTGGCTCACCCCTACCCCCACCCAGATGCCCTCCTTTAAGCTCCTCTAATTGTGTTTTCATCCCACATCCCCTCAAAAAGCCCCAAAAAGCTCCTCAGCTCCACCTCATGCTGTTGTTCTCTTTCCTTTTCTTGCAGAGCAATTTCTACTGTGGAGCTGTGGAGCTGACGTATAAGACTGTATGGAGTTCAGTTACTTGCCAATAGACCTTTGTCAAATATGATCAAATAAAAGGTGTTTACACTGTGCATTTTTGAATACATATAAATCATCAGCAAATGAACAACCTCAAAGATTAAGAAACATGCTGAGACAAGGGAATTTATAGTTGGGATTGTTTAAATGGAGCAATAAATTTCATAATCAGTACCTTTTTGAAATCCAACTACTGTGTTTTTACAGAAATGAGGAGAACTATATATCACTCTTTAATGCCCCTTTATGTCTTACAATAACCATAAAGGAGCCAACTGCACCTGTCGGCAGAGCAGTTAGCTCAGAGCAGTAAAATCGCACACGAGTTGTGGTCGAGAAATCAAACCAGTGAGCAAAAAGTCGCAGTGAATCAGCCTTCACACTAAGCGGCCCAATAAACTGACTGTAAACATAAAAATGTGGCTTTTTGCTGCTTTAAACTGAAATAGAAATAATCTCTGAAACAATGCACAATGCTGAAACTTTAAATACACTGACTTTATTCTACTCTTGTTTTGTTTTATTTAGATTGAGCTTTGGTGGGTTTTTGCAAAAGCTTTGACTGAGATTCGTGTGTGTGACAGTCTAAATAAAATCGCATGCAATAATAGCATAGGCCAGCTTTCTGAGGTCAGCTAAGGGTAAAAAACACCTTATTGTGGTGAAGCAGTGATGATAAGTTTATCTTTTGAGTTTGAAGGAGTCCAGCTGCAGCTCTGTCCTTACTTCCTCTCACTTGTCATTGCTCCTTACCTCAAATCACAGGGTATGTACAAAGACTCTCAGAAGTGTGCCTCGCTGTTTTTGCTTTAACTTTTCATCATCTAATCTCAGCCTCGTGTGCCCACTGCAAACATTAGCTACAGACTTGTCACCTTGGTTTAATTAAAAGGGTAAACTTGGCCAGACTGGTCCACCCCCTGCCTCCCCCCTCTGCCTTTATTCTCCCTGTCACCATTTTACAGAATGATTTCATAAAGGCTCATTTCCTTGAGCGGTGACTTGAATTCTTCAAAGGACTCTCAATTAATAAAGTTAAACCGTGGTCCAACAGCAGGCTTTCAGAAGCCTGAGATTAGATTAGCGGGCCACACTGCTCTGAGTGGCATGCCTCCAGGGCCCTGACTGGTGGCAGAACAGGACACAATGGAGCAAAAGGATTATCTTTTGTAGATGTGACAGATTTTGAGGGGGCTCAGAAGTTCTTTTGAGCTCACCTGGGAAAGTGGCAATTTAGCCGATCCCTTCTTTAGTCGCTATGACAACAACGTCCCTCTTACATACACAAGTGTAAACACGCATCAGGGTTTAATCCACTCAATCCTGCTATGATTTTGCCACTTTGAACTACTTTCAGCCACTTCTCTCTGAGGTTCACACGGTTAGTTTCTCATTAACCTGCTCATCTCCAGATACAAAAGCACATCCTTTAGGCTATGACAGCTTCTTTACAGGGGCCCCCTGCCCTCACTCAGCACCCACTACTCTTGTCCTAGTTCCCCCCCTTTGGGCGGAAACAAATAACCTCTGGTGGGATTTCCCCAGCAGGAGGCTTTAGCAGTGCAGAGCTGCTGATCACTTTCCCATGTCCAGCAACCGAAGGGATGAGAACCTTTTGGTGTTTCTCTGCTTAAGGTGCGACTTTGCCTCACAGTAAACAATACGAAAGCATATGGACAACATGTGGCATGTACCTCCCAAGATGCTTGCTTCTTCATCCCTTGCGCAAAAGTTTTCAATAAAAGCACAATTGTTCTCTCATGTAAATGTGGTATTGATTAGAAGCCAAGCAAAATTCTGCTCTGATGTTGTGATTGCAGTGGAAAGTGTGTAAGATCTTCTCTTTGATCACCACACATGTAACCAGTAACACGAGTACACAGCTTATGGGGCCAATAAATCATCAAACAATGGAACAAAGTCTCTCAGGTGGAAAATGTCAGATCATCTGGGTGGTGTTCGTAGGTGAATTTTAACTGTCAAGCATGAGAAATGAAATTAAAGTATTAGGGAAGTTTCTTGATGTGTAGATGAATAGATGTTGGCGAAGGCTTATTTAGAGTTTGTTTGCCTGTAAGCCATGCTGAATCAGCCCTGTTCTGTTCTTGAGTCAGAGCTGCAAGTGACTGCCAGCCAGGACAGGCAACCACTGTGACATAACTTCCTTTACTTTCTAGACACATACTGACTCAAACACACACACACACACACACACACACACACACACACACACACACACACACACACACACACACACACACACACACACACACACACACACACACACCTAATTTCTAGACATACATAGACACTAAAGATTGGGTTAGCTATTGCATGTGTATATAAGTGTGCATGTGTGATTGAAGCCCTTTCATTTCCTCAGTAATCTCTTAATCATAGAGCCCACCTGGGGGCTACAGCCTCTGTTTGCACAGCAGTCACTTTCCATGATGTCACTTCCCCTCTCAGAAACCCCCCACCCCACACACATGCACACAAATACCTAGTTCATACATAAGCATACAAAACTATAAAACTGTCTTCTTGTCTACTGATATTGATCAGTGTTTTGAGATCAGGGATAGCATTTCAAATATTAAGATCACAGCTGGCAATTAAAATACACATAAATTCAAACTACACAAGACAACACCACCACCACACATGAGTGAGGAGAGCAGTGCGAGTGAGGAGAGTCTCACAGAACGTCTTTCTATTTTTAAGTGTTTGTTGTTGAGTGCTTAAATAGAAACAAAGAACATAGTAGGAGAAACTCAGGAAACGTACTTTGGGCTTCCACTGATTGTATTCTCCAAGGTTTTTATTGTGATGTAGCTCAACAGGACAATTGGTCATAAGAACTGAGGAACTGTGGAAGCCCCTCAGAGCCTTTAAAGGGTTATAAACGGGTTTATTTGTTGATTGATATTTAACTTAAACAAAAATGTTTCGAAAGTTTTTTCACACTTGCACAGGAACCCCAAACTTTTCTAGGCATCACCCCGCAGAGGTTAAAGTGAGAACACAAATGTCAAATCAGCCATTATGGGACATTTAACAGGCTTTAAAGTGCCACACCACTGGCAAAACTCAGTGTCCAATGTCCAATTACTCTCATGCGCAAATAGATCAGGTGACGTCTGGTGGATTAACAGCGAGTGAGTTCCCCTTTTTATGTCCTGCCGCTGCACATCTGCAGTGGGTGCCAGCTCCCTCCCTTTCTAGTATTAAAAATGCATCTGACATGGACTATCTTCTGCTACACAGGGAACAACTTAGGGCAATGCCTGGAGTGTATCTCCCCAACATTTTCCAGAGACAAAGTGTGAAAAAGAAATTTTGTTTGACCGAATTGTCTTACAAAGACACTTTATGGGGGTTGGATTACTTTAACAGCACCACTCCAAGTGTACTAAGTGCACAATGGAGTGTCATCAAAAGAACGGGTGATGTAACACAATGATAAACATGCCCTATTCCAATTTTTTAAAAATGTGTTTCTGGCATTAAAGTTAATATAAGCATTCATTTAAAATAAAGAAATAAATTCTCTGCATCAGCATCTGATGTGGTGTCTTTGAACTGCTTTCAATTAAACATTGAATTTAAGTGATTGAATAATTTACATTTTCTACAACATAATTTTTTTGGAAATGGGGTAGTATTTGGAAATTAGTTCTTCTATTTGAATTCTTCTGTAATTGTGGGTTTTTGTTAACTTGGTATACCAGTAGTCAGATAAGTGAGGGCTTATACAATATAATACCTGTAGAAATAGTTGTGTGTCTACCTAAAATGTGTGTGTAATGCATGTGTGTGTGTGTGTGTCTGTGCGTGCAGACTGTATACACACACATGCATGCACACATGGAGCACACACATATAGCCCAAGCAAAAAATATTCTGCTGCTGTATTTATTTATGCATGTTTCAGTGTGTTTCATAATTTTAAATCCAACACTTTCAATCAAAGTCCACAGAATGAACCTTTAGTCAATATTTAAACAGCATAATAAAACACTGTACAGTATGTCCTCCTAAGGTTTAATTATAGCACAGGCAGGTATTGCCTGCCAGCAAGGCTTATTATCCTCTGCTGGACAGAATCAAGGCCATCATTTCCCAAAATACACAACAATTTGCCAGTGAAATAACCAGCTTCGATAGTTCTTCAAATAAATCACTTTAAGCTCCTTTGACACAGCACTGGCTAGACAGTCTCTAACAAATGCTTCAAGTTAACACACACTCAACAATGGATCTTGGTTGCCACACACATACACAGACACCAGACACATTTCTACACATAGCGACACAAACAGAGACAAGTACACACACAGTCTCCCTCATCATCCTCTACGGCGTCTCTCTTGATCCCCTCATCCTGTCTGCTCTGTCTCCATCTCAACCCAAACAAGCTCACGTTTGGAGAAGAAATTGTTCCAATAAATCAAAACTGTAACCAACACCAGCACAATGCCTGTGTTTCTCTGTCCCACTGACCCCAGAGCCCCATTAAGTAGTTCTAGCAGGGTCCAGGGAGGATATAAGGCAGCCTGAACTCCTTCCTCTCTTTCTAGGTTGGCCTAGCCAGCACACGGCAGAGCACGTTTCCCACACACTGTTGGGGTTCACCTCTGACTTCTGACCCTAAAGGGGGGTGGGGTGGGTGAATTGGACTGGGGTGGGGGACCACCCACTCAGACTCTTAGGGGGCCCCCCTGGGGATGGGATGGCAGAGGGGTGTGGGACTAAGGCTTAAGGGGGTGGCATTATGGCAGGTTAGGGAAAGGGGAAGAAGATCAGAGAATGCATTTGTTGGTGGTGGAGGGGTTTGAACTGAGCGGAGGATGGGGAAAAACAGTGAAGGGGGGTGAAAGGGGCTTTAAACTTTGTGAATGGTTGCTGCAGTCACTAAGTGCTTCATTATATGATCAGAGGACAGACAAAGAAAGACTAAACACTGTCATAACATTTGGGAAAAAGCTTGTTCTGAAGCTTTAATTTCTGTTACCACACCTGAAGGTCAGGTCTTACTCGATTTGTGTGATTTTGCAACTCTGTATCCAAGAGATTAAGAAGCATATTGATTCAAGTCAACTGTTGCTAGAGGGTTTAGTGATAATGTCAGTGTAGGAGTGAGCATGACTGATGAAGTGAAGATAGACTGGTTCTATCCCTGGGCTGTAAATCTCTCTTTATTGCCTACCAAATAATGATCAGAGGGCATTTGCTTGGGCTGGGAAGTGCACTAACAAAGCTGCTAGACTGTGATAACACAGTCAGGCTTTAAAGCCTCACTTCTTTAATGCACTGCTGTTGGGCGTTCTTGTCTGAGAATAGAAGCAAATACTGAGTGTGTGTATGTGTGTGTGTGTGGGGGTGGGGGGTGGGGGCTATTTTAATTGTGAATGTGGATCAGTCCACATTTGTTGATTTAATGCGAATTCAGAGCAGTGGTTGCATGTGGCACTGAGTGAAAACAAATTACAATCACTGTTTATAGTAATAAAGGAATATGTCACTCTGTTTAATGGTGACTCATATTCCTTGCACATATATACACGATGCATGAGGAGCTCTGGCTGTAGACAAAATTCATAAGCTGGGTTTGGTGTTTATTGAAATTTGTACAACATTTTTAAAAACTATAAATTGACAACATCATCATTTAATAGTATATAAAAAATTTTTATGGGAAAAATATAAATGAAACATTGTTCAAAGTTGATCTTTATAACTGTGAAGAACAGAAAGCACTGCTGACTTCTTGGTGCACTAACTCATATTTGAGCAGAGCCTATCTATAACTTATTGTCCTGGTCTTCATGTTGTGTTTGATGGATTGTGGCATGGAAGACACATAACACCTAACACAAGCACAGGGGACACCAGTGAAGAGAGGAAACAGACAAATAAGATACTAAAGAAAGAGTGACAGTGGAAGCAGAACAACAAAGAGTGTGAACACAAAAGGGTTTGACAGGACCCGGGCTGGAATTTGCCGGCAGGTAGTGCTGGGGCCCAGGAAGTGGGGAGACGTGGGAAAACATGGAGGGGGTAACAATAGCAGTGGTGTGTGTGTGTGTGTGTGTGTGTGTGTGTGTGTGTGTGCATGGTTGAATGAGGAGGTGGGGTGTAGCAGAGCCCAGGGGTAGATCAGTTTACCCACCACCACTTACCTGCTCAGCACAACACTGATGCTGGGAGCAGGCCTCAAAGGGAGACTTATTAATGGCTCCCATTCATATCAGCACAGGAATGTGTGTATGTGTGTGTGTACATGTGTGTGAGCATGTCTGCAAAAGACATGAGCCACTGATTAATTGATGTAAAGATAACCAACGGAGGAAATCTTTACGACTTTGGTCAGTTTGCACTCTAAAGTACGTATCAGTGTTTGCACTTCCTGTGTGTTTTTTAAACTTTGGATAAAACAATGATATTATATTCTTGTATCTTAAATGAGCCGCTCTTTCATTTCATCACATGAGAAAAGGTCATGTGAGGGTGAGCTGTTCTTTATCACCTGCAAACAGCTTATGCATACATGCTGATGATCATGTACAAGACTGTAGGGCTCATATCATTTGCCCTTACGTGCAAAAAATGTGGTTTCAGCAAATTAAAGAGAGCAGCAGGGATTGCTTTTCTGGAATCAGCACAGTGGGAAATTTCTTGAAGAAACAAAGAGGGTTTTGGTGAACAGTCTGACACCAGGGAGATATTGTATTTCCAATATTTTCACTGTTGTTTTAGACATCCTTGTATGAAGACAGCTAACACAATGTAAATATACCGAATCTTTAAATCCCTCTGAACAAATGTTTTAGTCCCTTGTGTCCTGTTTTACTAAACTCTCCATCCCACACAAAGTAAAATGGAGAGCTACAATTTCATCCTCACAACCACACTGAGAAGGTTAAAAAAATAAAAAAAGACAAATACTGGACTTGAGATATAAGATATTTCTACATATTCCCCCTTTGTTACGTTACACTTATATTACATTTGAATTAGCTGTTTGTGCTTCACAACCTTTAGCTTTAGTAACTACTTTCTAAACATGTGGTAATCTTAATAATATGGCACATCTCTAAAGATCAGAGGTATCAATTGGACTCTTTGGCCAAAGGGTCCAATTTGGCCCACTGGATGGCTTTAAAAAGTGTGAAAATTGCAGTGAAGTCATTAATATGATCAGATCTAAGTAAAATGCAGTGATAATTAGTGGTGCAGGAGTGGAACTATTCAAAGCACTGAACTGAACTGAACTGTAAAAATTTGCTGTTAATTTTAATTGCGCATATTGATTATTGAGGTATATTACTGAAAGTGGAGTTATTTTTCTAAAGACAGTTCAGATTTTTCATGGTTCACTGGAAGGTTTCTGTTTTTACAATAAATTAAAATATTTTGGAGAGTTTAAAAAAAAAAAAAAAAGTTTATCATGCAATTGTTTTTGCAAGTCTGGCTCATTTGAGATCAAACTGGCCTGTAGACTGTAGAATACATTTCACACCCCTGATGTAGATGAAATGCCTCAGTGGCCCATATTAAATGGTTAAAGCATCAAAATTATCCTCAAAAAAATAAAGCTCTAATGACAAGAATTATCCAATAAATGTGGTAACATAAAATGTTGTGATATAAAATTTGACATTTGCATTCTGTAAAATAAGTGCGTTTGCATTAGAAATATTGTATATACGTGCTGGACAAATTATATGGCCATAACAATATGGACACTCATGCAAATGTACTTCAGGGTACAGAGTGAGGTCCGTGATGGAACAGTTTTTCTAGTTTTAGAACCATCCCTTTAGCTTCAGCCAATACCTGAGCAGCCAGGCCTTATTGACTGGCATCAGTGGACTTCTTAAAAGCTCTTGTGGGAATGAAATCTGCACATTGACTGTAAAATATTGCACAAAGCCTTCTCAGAAAAGGCAGAACATTAATTACTATAATGTTTTTTAGATTGAGCTGCTTAATAGTCTTGAAGATGCATTGCATTTTGGACAATATTTCCTTGAGCACTTCTTTACTTTTGCTTTGGTAAATTATGAATATCCCTGAATTTTAATACAGACAATGTAAAGGTGGTACTGCTGGTTTTACTAGACTAGAAACTCTATCAATTGAGACTTGAGTCAAGAGTCAAGAGTGACAGATGTTTGAGAGTAACCTGAGACAAGCTTTGGTTTTCACTCAAGCGATAGGAGACATGGGTCACATTAACAAAAACAAGTGACCCACAGCAGCTGGGGGACACGGTGTGTGCGTGTTTTGTCAAATACATATATATGTTATGAGTGCTGCATACTTGTGTGACACATGATAATGTACAGGTCAGATTGCTAACACAGATAACCAGTTGTCAGGGGATTCATACACTAAATAAATCTATGGAAGAGGAAGGATTGATCATCCTTCAGTTTGAGCCTTCACTGCCCTGAATGTGTTGCAACTAGTTTGCAAAGAATAGTCAGCGCACTTTTCTCTTCATGTGTGAAATGTCGGAAATCTGAACCAGATGATGCTTCATGATAACAACGGCAAGGAGAAGACTGAAGAAAAGAAGAGTTTGGAGCGTTTTGCATCACAGTGACAGTAGGTGGTCTTCAGTCACAGCCACAACAATGCTGATTCACCTTGTTCTCATCATACTGGTTGACTACGAAAATTACACACCAGCATCTGCCACTTTCTGTCTCTTCCTGTTTGTGTGTGTGTGTGTGTGTGTGTGTGTGTGTGTGTGTGTGTGTGTGTGTAGCAGTCAACACGTGCCTGTGTTTGAGTGTCGCCACGAATGCAAAGCCTGCGCGTCCTGCAAGAGGAGGTCACGTTGCAAACAGGAAGGTGCTGACGAAATCTTTATTTTCCAAACACACTGCGGTGGCAGAGCAAATAATTTGCCTGTTGAGATTATTTGCTTTGAGGGGATAATGGAGACAGTGTGGCAGACAGGGAAGGAGCTCAAGCAAAATGTGGTCCTAAATACTGTAATGATTCCAAACATGAAAACGATTTGTTTTAAGTTTCTGCCATTTGTGTAGCGTGCACTCAAACTGTATTTGAACAAAGAGACTGTTTTGGATCATATCTGGCATGTGCCAGTGTTTATGTCAAACAGATTGAAGGCTATGTGGTGCAGAGGGGATATTAGAGTGCTGTATTTTAGTAAACATCAAAAATAGGAACACATTTCTCTTAACTTATGAACATTTCCAAATAACAGATAATATTAAAATGACTTCATTTAGTGACCACTGAGATGTTTAAGTTTAAAAAAAGAGACATCAAGCAGATGAAAAATATTAAAAATGTGCTCAGTATTATCCAGGCCATATCCTCAAATCTGAAATTCATCATTATGACTTATATGTGGTTTAAAGCTCTGAGCTTTAGGATAAACCCCTGAGATTGTGCTTAAAGGGGCTCTGCTCTCATGAGAATCATATTTTGTCCTCGTGACCCAGCAGGGGTGCATAATCTCACTCCTCGCTCTTGCCATCATTATCTACAGTGTCCTCCTTTCAAGGGAGCTGCTCATCAAATGTGAAAGACTAATGCTTATGAAATAAGTTATGTATAAAATTTGATTGACATTAAGTTAGAAAAAGCTTTTTTTCCGTCTATTTTTGCATAATTTCTCTGTGTGAGTAAACACTCTCACTGACTAGTATGACTAAAAACATCACATAGGTGTTTGCTTCCTTAACCAGAATCAGCGACCAACGCAATCAGTCACCACTGTTTACATGAGGAATCTCTGCTTTCCTGGTTGGGTGTCTCATTTCTGTTTTGTTTAGGGCAACTTTGAGTCATCATTAAATAGTGACATCACCTTTAATCCCTCAGCACATCTTCACTCAGTATTAATGAGCCTAAATAAAGTCTCTACTGTCTGCTTGTTCAGTTGCCTGACAACAGAAACAACAACAAATTTTGGCTGTAAAAGTCAGTTTTGTTATTTGCCAACCAACATCAGTGAAAGAAAAGATTCATTCAAAGCATTGTTTTAGTAGTATGTCACTGTTCAACCAGTTTGTGGCACAAGAAAATGCTTCATACACTTGTGTTCCCTGCAGCGTGTCAGTCCACACACACAGACCTTTAACCTTCTCTAGGGTCAGTGGGAATGTCATTCTTACGAATTGATTTATTTGATTTAAGATGTGCTGAATGTCAGCAAAATTCACGAAGGTACACTCCCAAACTAATCCCTGTGTAAACTGTTTATGATTGCGTGATAATCTGTTTAATAGAGTTAAAAGAAAAAAAAAAATTTGCTGGCCACAGCTGGATCCTGGATCTGCTGTCAAAAAGGGGTTTCCAAACCTCGTCTCTCTTAGGAACCTTTTAAATGCATATTAAGCATTTATGCCTCTTTTCCACTGATGTGACGCAGCTGCCGGTGCCAATGCCAGTGGGATGCCGGTTCTGACTTGGTGCCTTATGGTGCACTGTGTGTGTATGAGAGTAACATTTAAGTAAATAAATGAACATCTACAAGCATTCCAGACCTGTTTTTAATTACACGGTCACATGATGACACTGACACATAGGCCTTTCTGGTCTTATCTATATTACTGGAAGGGGCTCCCTCTATTCCATGGCAGAACAAAGTTCACTAGTTTCACCACAGCAATCCTTCAAAGAGATAGACAATGTGTGTGCCTGACTTCCAGTAAATGTCCCTTTCGCAGCAGCATTTATGGTAAGCAGGTGGTCTTTTTCAAAGCTGCCCTTTATTATTAGCTGTTCTCCCTCTCACTGAGCGAATGACGTCAAAGCTGCAGAAATCCTGATAAAGTTGAGGTGTAAATTTCACAGCAATTCTGGAGACAGATTTTATAGCCAGTTTCTAACAGAAGATTTATGATGACAACTCTTCACCACTCCTCTTATTCTTTTGAACACTTTTCACTCAACTTTTCCGCACACTTTTCCATTTCACCTCCCTTTTCCTTATCTCTTTCCTCTGTCCCTTCTTGTCTGCTCCCTCCCCCTATGTCCTCCCTTGTCTCTTTTACGCCCCCCCCCTTTTTTTTCCCTCCCCAAAGCTCAGGGTATCTTGCCTAGAGTTGCATTGTGCCCATCATTTACTTTTTTAAAAACTTTTTTATACATCCCCCCAGTTATGTCATCCCCTCTGTCTGCAGCCCGAGGCCTTCTGTCAGTCAGCGGGCCATAAAACAGAAGCCTTTCCATCCTGCCCACTTTCCATTGTGTGCTCAAAGACACACAAAATGTCACTATGCTGTTCTTATCATGTTTCTTTCTTTTTTTCTCTGGTAGTTTTTCTGAGCTATGTTTGCTTGTCTAATTTCAGGTGAAGGAAGTAGATTGCATTTGCATTAGACACAGTATCTTAAATAGGCCACTGCTTTATATAACTCAGCAGCCTCATCTAGCAGCTTGTCAAGTCTATTTATCTTACTATATTTATGTGACTGGGTGCTTCTAGTGTCTGATTCACTCTCCTGTCAGTGGGGTCTGTAGCAGCTGTGAGTCCTGTTATTGGATAAATGTCTGGGTACAGTATGTACATCACTTTGGCTTTTGTCTGCAAAAGTTTGTGGGTTGTGTGCCAGGGTTGCTGTCAGTCAGTCCATTGTGTGCTGGAGCGTGCGTGTGTGTGATGAACAGAACATTACATTGAGGCTTTGGGCGGGTTATGCAACTGGGGAGTGAAGACAGAATAACGCATAGGGGCGGACATACAGTACACTGTGTTACCAAGCTATGACATGTCAGAATAAGAGAATGTTGCCTGTTGTTTATCTGCAACTGTGCTCCACAACACATCAATAAGCCCTCTTTGAAAGACACTATAGGCCATTTGTCACCCTGCTTCTCCCTCCAGTCAGCTGACCTTCCTCAAACTACTTGCCTACTTGGATATGTTTAGCTTTACATTAATGATAATGAGCTATTTTTAAAGCACATTGTTATTCATTCAGATCCAGGTGGAAAAGCAGACAGACACAGTGATGACAACACTGTTTGAACAGATGTTGGGCGTCGCTCAGACTCACGTTTTCCATGGATTAAAGAGCTGCAGGTAAACTTTAACTTGCCAAGCAGCAATGTGATGCTTATTAAAGAGAAGATCAAAATGTGAAACTGACTTTCTGCATCCATTAACTGCAGAATCGGGACAATAGAAATGTTTGTGTGTGTGTGTGTGTGTGTGTGTGCCTTAAATCTGTTTATATATTTGCTGTCTGAATGCCACATTTCAGCAGTGTGGAGTTATATGCTAATTACAGTATTGAGCCTGGTCTGCCAGTCTAGAGTGAGTTTATCTATAGGCCCTTTGAGACATCTGCAGCAGCTGGGAGTGTAGTCACCGGGCAAACATTCATTTTCTGAAACAGAAGGGTACACAGAATGGCAGGATGTCATGATGGGAGTGAAGGAATATACAGAATAAGTGTGCTGTTCTCAGTGAATCACAGGAGAGATATGACATTTGTGAAGAAGTGAGTTCCACTATTAAGGCTGGACCATACTGGCATTTACATAACACTTGTCAAGCTGGGAGCATGTAATAAGACACAGAATCAGCTGCAAACAAAACAATTCTTATCGAGCCAGCAAATGTGTGTTCACAGTGGTGGGAGATCTGTTAATTCATCTGTCCAAACATGCTGTAATATTTAATACATTCAAATTAAAGAGAAGTGAAGCAGCACAGTAGGCAGATCTACTTAAGCAATATAATTTTTTACAGCAACATCTTTGCTCAACATAATGGGAACATTTTTTTTTTTTAATATTCTGGTTCTTAGAATTTAGGATCTAATTTATATCCATTTAAAGGGGAACTATTATGCTCATCGCTGAGTCCGTATTTTTTATTTGTGGACTTTAATTGGGTTGCATGATTCTCAGTTAAAAATCATTTTTAGCTCATAGTGAGCCTTGGTGCAGCCTCTGAGCTTATTCTCTGTCTAAAACAGAATTTTAGCTCCAACTTTCTTCTGAATAACTGTATTGAGGTAGTTTTCCACTCAGGAGCAGGACAGTAAACGGAGTGGGTTACTTGCCTGAGGAGCTGGTAACTTGTAACTCAAAACTGCTCCTTTTTGCCCCATTACTGCTGTTAAATAATGCCCCAAATTGCCATGATTGTAGATGTACTGACTGAAGTCAGTGCAAGTCCCAACTCCCACCATCACCAACAGTACTTAACACCTCAATACAGAGAGGAACAACTTGCTGCAATGTTATGATCCATTATGTTAATTTAGATTAACATAAACAAATAGCGGTATGTTTATATTTGCTATATTTACAAAGTGCTCATTGACAATACATTAAATTTGTTTTCCTACAACTCATATTCATGTAGTACAGATTTATAGCAGCAAAAGCACCAGTAATGATGTTATAGTTATGCATCAGTAAGTATCATTGTTTTCTTTATTAACACTGAACCCCAACCAAACTGTTTCCCTTATAACCTTCATATGAGTTGTGTGCAGTACAATGTCTTAACAGTTTCTTCACAGTAAAAACAACAGCAGCAGCAGCAGCACTACCACTGAACATCATCCAGGCAGCAAATGACATCCATTTCTGGACACTGTGAAAAAATATAGATATATCTTTTTTATTAAATCAGCGGGTTGGTTGTAGTATGGGTCATGCAGCTCACAAATCAAGTTAGATTCACCACAATTGTGCCCAGATGATGAACATAATGGAAGGCTGGCAGAGAAGCTAGAAATGAAAGGGAGACAATAAGAAGACCAAAGGAAAAGACAGCGCACTGAGCAACGATGGAGAAAGACGGATGGATTTTCTGATCTAGAAGTATGTTGTGAGCGCTGTTATCATTACAGAGCTGTTGTCCATGCAGTACTGAAAAAAAAAGAACAATATAAATGCTGGGATGTTGACTGGCCTGGGGGTCTCTTTCTTGCTATTCACGCAAGCAAATGAGCATCCACTGTGTGTACTAGCAGAGGGGGAAAAAAACACTAAGGCAGCCTCACAAGAATGTATTGCTCCTGTTTAGAGACAGAAAGAAGAAAGAGACTTGACCTTTTTGTGTGTCCAAAAGCAGACGTATTTCTCAGCTTCAGTATGCATTAAGAAGAACATGCATTTGCTGGCTTTTATTCAATCTGGAAAACCGACTAAACTGTTGCCCTCAGCTGTCTAATATAGGGCTCAGACCTGCTAAGCCCTATACACATTTGTCAGCAGATTGGACATGTCATTCAGATTTACAGTTAGGGCCACATAATTTTGGATGCTGATAAATTTTTGTTATTTTATATGTCTATCAAACCTTGTTGAAGTTATAGTTGTATAATGAATGTACTTAAAGTGCATAAAGTGCAGGCTCTAGCTTTGATAGGCAATAATAAAAATGCATTATTTGTTAAGGAATTGTAATCATTTTTATATATGCTCCCCTATTTTTAGGGGCTGAATTGGACATGGGAACATGACAATAAATTGCTTAATTTTAGTTTGTCTTGAGCAAGTGAAATGCATGCTTGGGCTCATGCAGTTGACTCATTCATTACATTACATTTTTTTTCATTTCTGCATTGGCTAAAGCAGAAATGTAGATCAATTTCACTCAAATATTTAAGTGACTTCAACTTTCTGCACACACACTTTTTTTCTGTGCAAAGTATATCTCTGTACTCTTAATATCATCATCATCATCATCATCAATAAACACCAAAGAGACAGTGCCACTAGAAACTATGACTGCTTATGCCTCCGACCTTTCTTTTTCTTTGAAATAATTTTTATTCCACTGTGTTTTACAGAGGAAGCAGTACACTTCACCATAATGTTTTCTTCCCATCACTCTAAGCTTGATATTTCTACCTTCTGGAGAGGGCTTTTCTTACCCCGGAGAGGATCCTGTAATCGCTCACCACTGTTGTGTTCTGTCGCTTTGGGCCATTTTACTTCGCAGAGGTCACCAGTGCGTTCCTTTTACACTCAGACTATATTGAACTGTTGATTTTTCTACTCCTAATGTTCCTATTACCTCTCTAATGGATTTGTTTAGTTATTGCAGCCTAAGGATGACCTGCTACACTTGTAACAAGAACTTCTTTGACCACAAGATGTGTGTTTATAGCAACGGTCTCCAAATGCCAATTTTACACCAGAATCAAGCCCCAGCCTTTTAGCTACTTAATTTACAAAGAAATAATGAATAGTATCTTACACCTTTCTATAAAACAGCTTTTAATAGGGTGCCATGCCTAAAAATGGCTCTAATTGATCAACAGCTAATTCAGTGTTTTCTGGTCAAACTGAAAGTTTGTTAAAAATTTTTAACTTTAATATGTTCTGGTAAATATAGAAACTTTGTGTCAGTGTTTGAAAATATATGGGTTGTACATTAGATGGATCACCACACATGCAGGCATTTATTCTCATATACATGAAAACACAGGAGTGCCTATGAGCACACACATATTATCCCATATAACCACACACACATGCATGCAGAGTGGCACACACACAGAGCCCTTAGTTCCAGGACAAAATGGGTCTATATTTCAAAGGCCAAGGTCAGAACGGCCTGCACTCACCAGGAAGTTACACAGTAATGAGACCAATTAGGAGGCTGCCGCAAGGAGGTATTCAATCTCTATTTTTCTCTGTTCCCCCCATTCTGTCTCCATTGCTCTCTCAAATCCCACCCAGAATAAAGCCTCACATTGTCCTTGAAAATAATCCCCATTTTTAGAAAAACCTTAAAAACAATAAATGCGGATTTTTCCTTGAATTTGGCTGCAGCCGTCATATGACTCTTTTCCCACAGCCAGGCAAAATGGGACCACTTTCCATTTACCCTTTCATTTTACTCACATCGCACTCCCTCACAATCTACCCTGCTCTGAATCGCCCCCCCCTCTGTCATTCCCAGACCTCGTGTAGCTCATTTAGTCCTCTCCCTTCTGTATGTGGTTCGCTCCCACACACACACACACACACACACACGCACACACACATGCACGCACACACACACACACACACACACACACACACACACACACACACACACACACACACACACACACACACACACACACACACACAGTTTGATTCCCATGGTGGTTGGTCAGCATATGTTCACTGATAACCATGTGAGGTGTTCAGCCTTGACTTGCAATGAACATCTGCTTGTTCATTTAATCAGCCAGTGCAGGGAGAGGCAGAGGTGACTTGTAGGTTAAGTGTTTAAAAAATGCTTTAGTAAGGAATAATGCATTATCAAGAAGTTGTACTTCAAGTACCAAAAGTAAAAAAGAAACTCATTAGTCAGTATATTATTATACACATAGACTGAGTCACTTGGGGTGTTCACAAGGAATCAGCTACATGGACTCTGCCAAAAAAAACCTAACAAAATCCACACCTATAAAGTTTGTTATTGAACATGTTATATCATGTTTGTACAGTTTTACAAGGGCTCACATGCAGGCAAAGTACTTAACCAGCTCTTTGCATTGACTTATTTGTAAAAATAACATTATATTATTAAAAAGCATTTGAATGTTCAGTAAATATAAGCTAATTTTACTTGTTTATAACACTGTAGTTACAAGTGTTCTTTACTGTTACAGTGCATTGCACTTTAATTGCTATGCAAGAAAGTCCACATAGGATGAATCCAGTTGAGAGAAAATGCTTGCATCAACACTTCAGTGACAGCAATTTGCAGAGCATAAACATTATGATGGGCAATCTATGCTTTAACAGTGGGAAGAATGACACTGATTGGGCACAGAACATCACAGCCTGGAAAGCACAAGACAAATTTTAGTACCCACAGTAAAACACAATGCCACCAGTTCAAGGCTGGAAAATGCATACCTTTTGGAACAAAACATGTGATGAAACGTAGTGGATTAAAAATGTGACATCTTCCAGTCGGAAGGTTGCTGGTTCGATCCTTGGCTCTGCCAGTCTATGTGCCAAAGTGTACCTTGGGCAAAATACTGAACCATAAATTGCTCTTGATGTATCCATCAGAGTGTGAGTGTGTGTGTGTGGTGGCTTGAAATTCAGGTAGCACTTTCTATTACAGTTTGTAATGTTGTTTGATGTGTAATAATGTGGTAATAGTGGGGTAATAAAGTGGACACAAGTAGGATACAGAGAGAGCAAATTATTAATATTTAATTACCAAACTATTATTCATGTAGCATCTAATAATTATCCTGTACCCACAGTGGTTATAGCTGTGTATATTGCTTTGAAATTATGTAATTGAGTAATAAAAAGGGTTTTAATATACTGACTTGTGGTAGTAACCTCACAATAACAAGGTAATATTGGATGATGACACATATTATATTTTTCCATCTAATTCCATGTTAATAACCGACTAAAGTGAATGTCAAGTCGTGCAATGTGTGGTAGTTTCTGTGTAATAACCAGAAATGAGGGCTGCAAAAAGCAAAACTGGCCATTTCTATCTAAATCCATGTTAATAACCTATTAAAGAAAGCTGCAAGAAGTGTGACGATTACCTGGAAATGTGTTGTCGTTTCTGGTTAATAGGCAGGAATCAGGCCTGCAAAATGTAAAACTCTGTGTTAGCATTTAATTTCATGTTACTAACCTATTAAAGCAAACTTCAAGAAGTATGATATTACCTGGAAACATGTGCAATAGTTTATGTGTAATAATTAGGGTTCAGGTGTGTAAACTGCCTGTTTCTAACTCTATGTTAATAATAACCAGGAATCAGGATGTTTTTCTATATTCTTAACCACACATTAAATTTGACCATTTACCATTTGAAATGCCACTAAACTGATGTTAAAAACAAAAACAAAAACAAACAAACAAACAAAAAACGCATAATGTACTGGTAGAAAATTCCCAGTAAAGCTTCAGTCACCTAAAATATAAAATATGATTGAAGCTAGAGAAACAAACCTGCTAAACTGGTAATTTTTTCATTTACAAGAACAACGAATCACATTATTGAACTGTAGGCACTTAATCCCACTGAAATCCAGCTTCAGGTTTTTCACTGTCATTCTTCTAGGGCGATAGCCTTCCAGCTGGAAAGTTGCTGACACAAACCAGACGTCATGACCCTGTTCCCAGCGTGTTCAAACGCCCTCCCTGTTCTTAACAGCTCAGCTCTTCCTGGTGTTTTTGTTGGCTGATGCTCTGTCGACCAACAAAGAAATGAATCAGGGGGTCAAAGTGAAAAGGAATTGAACAAAAATGCCTCAATCAAAAGCATCAAAGCCATTTTCTAAACTCAATAGAGAAGCTTGGATGGTGGTTTGACTACCTTTCAGTGGTGCACTCTGAGAAAAGCCCTGGCAAAACAGAGAAACAAAAGCAAATGGATGATGTGGATTCACATTGCTCTGTGGCATCACAAAAGAGAGTTTGTTCTTATAAACTTTACTGGCAGTGACTGGATACGTTCATAATGTCAAGTGGAGGATGGGAAAGGGTGAAGAAGGGGAGTGGGGGATTCAAACCAATAAAATGAGCTTCTGTGTAAAGGCTTTAATTCATAAAGTTGTTTAGGGATGAAAAAGAAGGACTAGGTAAAATGTTCCATCAATACAGATTTACCAATTAACTTAAATTTGCATACTCATTTTAGTGAAGCAAAACTTGATTTAAAAAAGTGAATACACAAATCACAAATCACACTTATTCTATCTTTTCACAGTTCACAGTGGTGTATAGATCTCTGAATGGCTTTTTCCTGCATGCCAAGGCAGCGACTTTAAGCCTCTCTGAGGTCAGCTGTCAATACTGGGTAACATCATGCCTGTCTGCTCTCAAAGATATGTTATCTTTGCTTTTGTAGTACTGTAAAGAAATTCCACATCAGTCACAATGTAACAGTGAGAGAGCTTTGAAGAGAAATAAAAGAAGACAAGAAGACAGGAATGTAAGGGAATCAAATACAAACTCAACACTGTTCCATCACATTGGCTGTTTTCAGCCCCTTACTGTTTCCCAAAGTTTTCATTTTGATCCCTCTGAAAGTAAAGTGAGAATCTCATCAAAGGTGTCTTCAGTCCTTGTGTTACAAACCCTTGTTTAAATTAATTTCAATGCTCAAGGAGCTTAAATCATCCAGTTCTCAAAATAAAGCCTGTGATGCGTTTCATGAAGCCCTGATATGATATTTAACCTGTGACCCAACAGACAAGACAAATCTCCATAAACACATAATGTCATGTGAATATGCAGAATCTTTAAGAAGCAGTATTCTCCTGAATGAGAGGTGCCACCAGTCAAAAAACAAAACAAAACAAAAAAACTGCATCAGCGAAGGCAGAATAATAGAAGCTGAAACGGGAAGCAAGGTGATGCCGTCACTTTTGCTGCATGCTGCCATTTGTGAAGACAAAAAGCACAAACTAAGTGTAAGTCACTAGAATAGCTGATGCATTATAATACAAAAAATATACTGCTCAATAAAAAAAAAAAATAATGGAAAACTTGAACATTTTTTAACTTTTTAACTTAACTAAGAGCCAATGTGTGATTTAAGTTTTCCTTTAATTTGTTTTGAGCAGTATAGTTCACATTAGCTGCATTCGTTTTTTGCATCCTCTACAAGACACAGGAAATAAATGGCGATTGTTCTATTAACACTTATCTAAACTGCTTACAACTTGTTGTCAGGTGCTGCCTTCAGTCTCAGATCATTTAGGTCCAGACACTAAGTCTGGACAGTGTCTGAGTTAAAGGCCCTCCTACAGAGCTCCTCTTATAGGTCACATCCTGTCCAAAGGGGGAGAAAGAGAGGGCTCCTCTTGCTGTGGGAGGTGGGAGGCTGGAGGTCAGAGATCAGGCCTGCTTTCTCAGGTTTCAAAGCTTGCTGGGGGCTGAGGTTGCAAGGTCACAGTGGTAGTTTAGCTCTAGTTAGGGCTGCTGTGTCTTTGTGGATCACAGTAATAGCCTCCACAATTAAACACTAAAAATGGAAGCATTTACATCCTCTGTTGAAAGATGGTGATTGTCATGGTATGTTTTTGGTTTTGGGAGATCATGTGATCTGTCTTTGGGGCCTCCTTACCTGCTGTGTAGTGCACGACATGCTCAAACAGTGATTTTAGTGTGTGTTGTGTTGTTACTGCGGGATTACTAAGCAATCAATCATTGAGGACAGTTCTATGTTTGACTGCAGTGGACAAACATAATCTCAGTGTGAGTTCACTGTCGGGAATAAAAGACTACTGCGTCTGGAGGATTCAGGAGTGTGTGCATATACGATTGTTTGTGTATGTAGGGGTTATGGTAGAAAGTGGACTGATAAATTTGTGGTTTTGTGGTTTAAAGAAGAGGGTGTCTCAGGAGTATAAAAAACAGAACATCGGAATAAAAAGAGAAAATAATAAGAAAAATTACACAAATAAATAAATAAATCAGTGTGCTATGATATTTAGAGGTGGAGACTTAGTGAAGAAGAAATAAAAGAAAGTAACTGGGAGGTCAGAGAGAAGGGAAGGTAAAGGTCATTTTGGTGGTCAGCAACGGAAGAATAAAGCATTGTATTTTTTGTATTCGATGGAGAAATGAATGCATATATTCAGAAGTGGGATAAAGGGCAATTCTAGAAAAAAAGAAGAGTAGGGGTGAAAAGGGGAGTGAGTGTGGGCGCAGAAGAACAAAAAAAGAAAGACAAGAGAAACTCTGCCAAGACTGATGAGGATAAAGAGGAGGAGAAGAGCACAAAAAAAAAAACTGCAACAAAATAAAAGGGCAAAAGAACAAAAAGTACATCAAATGTACAAGCTGAATCCTGTTGTTATCCAGTGAACTGTAAAATTGCTCTAGTGTACAGGCAGGAGAAGTGGAGCGCTTCTGCAGGTGTTATCTCAGTTACTGATAAAGAGCTTTAGGCACAGCATGCCATGAGGTAAGGAGACTGGCCACATAGGGAGACAGGGACACGCTTACATAACTGGCCCCATAACTCCCAACAGCTGGCTTGGCCTGGGCTTGCAGCACTAAACTTTCAGTGGGTCCAGATTCAGATTTCATGTGTCTATCGGTAAGTACATTAGAGGAGAAAGGGGAACAAAGTGTCCCTGGCCATGAGAGGTTCTGTTTCTCGTCAGTATGCATCTCCTCAGGCTGAGCAGGAGAGCATGTGTGTTGATCGAGTGCCAAGAACTGAGAAAAAGACGCTTTAATATGCCGATCCACTTATTTATTTCAAACCGCTTGGAACAAATGATGACGCAATGCAACGCTCTTGCCGATCATTAAAAAGTTTCAAGATGAAGTAAATTGTATATATCTGCCATTTTAAGATGAAGAAAAGGATGTGAAGAAAACTAGCACAAAGGAAATAATTTCATTAAAGCTGCAACAGTGTTTCCACAGGACTCAGTTTAAACTTAAATTTAAACTACAAGGACTGCAGACATGATCAGTATTGGGGTGACATGTTTTGGAAAAAAACATCTCTTTGCCTTTCATCCTGTGATAGCTGGGACAGGCTCCAGCCCCCCCGTGACCCTGAATTAGATTAGAAAATGGACGGGACTTGCCTTCTTACCTTGTTATGGTGAAGGGACCTCAGCTGTCATATTTAAAACAATAGCACATTTTCATCACTAATGCATGCCCACGCTGCAGTATTGTTTGGTCTTTTTATGGTGCTGGCAAACTGATATACTTAATCACATTAGGAAAAATAAGTTAAGCATAATAGAAAAGTCATTTCAGCATATTGGTAGGTCATTGGCAGGCATGCATAATTTGGCTTTTGTGTATATAAATGAGATGTTACTGAAATGTAAAGGATAGGATGCTTTCTTAAGGAACTTATAAAATGCATAAATGCTGAAAATAAGTCATTTTAGGCCATTGCTAGGTGGTTGCTAGGTAATATGATGATGTAAGTGTTATAGCTATATATATATATATATATATATATATATATATATATATATATATATATATATATATATATATATATATATATATATATATATATATATATAAACAGGGTTCTCAAGTGATGCCATGTGCACATTGCTGAAGAGCTGTTTGCCATATTGGACATGATACAACCACTGGTTGCCAGGGAAATGTGTGCATTCCCTGACTGGTTGGCAGTGGTTCCTGGAGGTTTCTGGATGTTGCTGAAGGTGCTGTACCAAAAACCTCCAAATGGTGTCTTTAGTTGCCAGCAGACTGCCATGGCTGCCATTAGGTTTTCATTTTTGTCTGCAAATACCCACAAACTACTAGCTGAGCTGTAATAAAACTGGAAAAGTGCACCGCAAACTGAGAATGGAGACGGTTCGCCTTCGAAGCAAAAGTCGTGCCTCAGCGCTGCAGCCAAACTGTTTACTTTGAAGGTGAAGCTCCTCCAATTCTGGTTTGTGCTGCATTTTTCACAGTTTCACCACAGCTTGGAGAGTAGCTGGCCAGTGTTAGAAGACAAGTCCGTCCCCTCCATTCACACTATGCCCACTACAATTTGCTATTGAACAAAGCAATCACAAGGAGGTTTTTGGGGAATACACATTTTCCCCTAGCAACAGGTGGTTGCCAGGGGGTCACTGACCTGTAAACCTGCATGACTGGGACTTTAGCAATAATTTTCCCAGTAAGTGCCATCAATCTCCAGCAACCACTCAAAACCAGTCAGTGAATGCTCATTTTTCCTTTATGATGGGTGGTTGCCAGATGGCCACTGAGGCTCTCTAAGCCTGTGACTGGGCTCTTGTTCACTTCTTCACTTATTCCAACATCATCACCATGATTGTCACACATCCAGAATGGCCGACAAGTTAACGTCACATGGCTAGTAGACACGTGTCTGCAAAACCTCAGTAGTGAGATTATAATTTGTCATCATGACGGGACCAAAAATATCAAACTCTAAAAAAAACCCCACAATTTTAAACCTCATGGTGGAACTACAGGAAAAGTGAGGTTATGATCACACTCATTAGCTTTTGTGTGGTTGCTGTAAACTGTTGTGCCATTCCACCAAGTGGTGACATTTTATGATACAAGTGGAAATTTTGATATGCTAGTGGCACAAGAAAACATCCAGTGATCACCAAACAGATGAGGGTTCATCCCTCAGTGACTTAGAATATCTTTAAAAATCTCCCGTGACAATCCACCTGACATTCTAGTAAAAATGTTATTGGACCCACAAGCTGATGGGGTGGCAGCATTGCCATCCCTATGTGTAGCTAGACTCACTAAAAAACAAATGTAATTTTTTTTTCTTTTTCTTGTAAATGACATCTCAGAATTTCTCATTCGAACAAATGAAGCTCAGTTAAATCTTACATTTGCAGCAAAAAAAAATCTTTCCTCTGTGCAAAAGAACACAATGGTCCTGCGGTGATGTTGAGCTGGTTAAACTACTAATGAGTCACAGTGCTGGGTAAATAATTAGCTTCCATCTCAGACATTATCAGTGACCACTAAACCTGTGGACAGACTTGTTTGGCGTTTGTTTACTTTAGGAATAAATGTACTCTTTTGATGATAATGCCAATCCTGCACAGACGCTTGGGAATGCTCAGTCAGGGTTTTTGAGCAATATCAGTCACTCATATGTTATCTGAGTTGTCTTTGTTCTGCGTAAATCAGTCAAAGTGAAGGCTACTGGAGTGCTAAACCATGATATAACATCAAGGCCAGGGAAAACTGTGCATAAATGAGTGCGTACGTATATGGACACACAAACACATACACACACCCTGCAGTCTTATCTGTCCCATATGAGAGATCAAAGCGCCACAGGCTGTAAGCAATCACACAGAGCATGGGGAACGCCAGAAAAATAAACTGATAAGCAGGTGATAGAGGCAACAGAAAGAAAAGGGGAAGCACAGGATAACATGAAATAAACAAGCCAAAGGAGAGAGAGGCAAGGGAGAACAGAGAAGAAAAATATATTCACATATGTCACAGAGTAAATGAGGTCACTACACCCAGGAGCAGTTTCTACACAGGGAACAATGCGTGTCTCTGGAGGCCAATCACGCAACAGCAGCCAAGTAGGCTGCAGCTGTGAGCCAATCACAACCTCTGTTAGTGACATCAGCTATTCAGCTGGATCCAAGACAGGGAATATGATCAACTTGGGAAAGAAAAAAAGCTCCTCTTTGAAATCAAAACCTCACTGAAAAAAACTCCAAATTCTGTACTCCTGTGGTCCAGTTTCATCAGCACTTACTGTTCAGAGGAGGGACTACTTTTCATGCCCCAGATACAATTTGACACTATACTATACACCGAAACCAAGCACAGTCTAGGCAGCTTGACGCACTGAGCAAACAGCAAATTTTCTCAAGAAGCATAAAGCAAAACATTAGCAGTTTCTGAGCTCTAGAAAATATAAATTCCAAATGTTATCCTTTGAACCTTTGAAAAAACAACACGTCCTGGCGTAACTCAAGTCAAATATTAACAGCAGCCTTCAGTGGAGAAGATCTACAAGTGTGCAGCAGAGCTTTATACAAGAAAAAGATTTGGGACCACTTCTGCCATCTTATTCTATCTGAAATTACTTAATTAGCTTTTGAGGTGTGTGCTCAGCCATAAACTTTGAGAAATTACACGTTCCCATTGCAATATATAGCAAAGCCACAGAGGGGTGTATTTGTGAATCAAGCAATAAGCTGCATGACCTGGCAAATTTGTTCAGCACTTCAAATTCACAACCACTGCAGTCGTTTAAAAAATTCTTATATTTTAATGTTCAGCGTCACAGCAATAATTGTTTGAGAAAGCTCAGAGAAACTGCAAAAAACTCAAGAGCTACATCTCCGACTCAACAGGCCTCAGTTAGCATGTTAAATGTTAAAGGTGATTACAGTACAGTTAGAAAAAGACTGAATAAGTATGGATTAATGGGAAGGGTTGCCAGGTTTGGCCATAATGCACAGAGCCACATTTGGTGAAAAACAAAAATATCTCACATCAGTTGTTAAGCACGGTAGTGAAGGGGCGGTGATTTAGGCTTGTTTTGCAGCCACGGGACTTGTCCATCTCACCTTTACTCAGCCATGAACTTGTCTTATAGCTGTGAAACAGGACAATGATCCCAAACACAGCAGCAAATCCATAACAGAATGGCTCAAGGTGTTACAATGGCCCAGTCAAAGTTCAGATCTCAACTCCACTAAAAATGCTGTGGCAGGACCTTAAGAAAACTTTGCATAAACAAATACTTGCAAAAACCTCAAACAAACTAAAACAACATTGTAAAGAGTGGGCCAAAAGCCTTCCACAGCGATGTGAGAGACTAATGAAGTAAAACAGAAAATGACTACTTCGGTTATTGCCACTAAAGTTGGTTCTCGTGGGGTGGGCTTATCATCTCGGGACAATGAATTTAATCAGAATTTTAACTGGTTTCTGGTTGTACAGAAAATGTCAGTCGTACTCTTTCTTGACATTTAACTGCATTCTGCCAAATTGTTTCACATCCATTTCACTTGAAACTAACAATGCCAGCCTCATAGTGGTGCTAATTCAGAAAGTGAGTGGATTTGTTGTCTGACAGCAACAACCTGTTCTCTAACTGTAATGAAAACCCAGCCCTTTTGCTGTTAAGATAGATCACTGCGCTATTTCATGCTGCTGGCATTTCTAAAAATGAGCATGAGATTATAAAAGCAGACAGTTTAAAACACAAGCACGGCTCGATCAAAGCAATAATTAGCAGCAGAGTGGAGGGAAACAAGGACAAGGGGCTGTGTCATTGCTGACAAATTTTCACAGTTATCCTCAAGATGTGAAAGAAGCTGCAGGCAGCAGATGAAGCACCTATACAGCACACATACGTAAGTGCATAAATGTGCACGTCCAAACAGTTTGCCTGAGAGAAAGACACATGTTCTACAGACCACAGGACAGATGTTCTGAAGGCAGAGATGGGCCTCTTTATAGCAAAACACAGAGCTGTTCAAAGAGGCCCTACTGACCCCGGGACAGAGCGACTCAATTAGCTTCCCATAATGAGAACGCTCTGTGGGGGGTGTTTATATAAGCTTATTAAAACATAATCCTGGTTGCAGCGCCATACTGTAACATACCAGACAGGACACTCCTGCAACCACAGTGTGGTTTCAGTCCTCAGAAATAAGGGCAGAAAATAAAAATAATTTTTGTAAATTTATACATGAAAGTTTCAGCAAATAATTTGGATAAAACTGAACTTACTCTCTCCCTCTCTCTAGATTCCATTATTTTACTCGTCTGACTTGTAGATGCACTCAGTGATTTTAGGGTGAACATTTGCTCTGAGCTCTTTTTTTGGTCTGTTTTGGTTTACTTTTTCTACCTAAAGCTGCTTATGGAAGGTGGTGATGGGAGTGATGAGCGAGCTGTTCAGTTGCAGTGACTTGAAAGCCTAAAATGCATTGAGGTGAGGTGAGATGAGGTGAACTGCAGAGTCTAGTGATAATTCTCTGTGGCTTTATCACTGGTGACCCCTTTCACATCATACATAGTAATTTGCGGTACTGTTGATACAAAATATCTATTAGAGAAGCTTAAATTGAATACACAAGCTATTAGGACACAGGTTAGAAAAGAGGGAGGAAATCAACCACTGTCTTTAATGTTTCAGACACTTGTTAGTCAACATCATTGGTATCTTGTTAACAAGTAGTGTTTCTCTGGGGAGGGTCTCAGTAGACCAGATTCTGGGATATTTGTAGGGAAAAGAGAATTTTGTATCTTTGACGACAAACTAAGAACTGAGGACTCATAATAACATAATCTCTGTCAAGAACAGTGAACTGTACTCAATCAATATCTTTTAATCAGGTCCCGGCATATTGCATCGTATTACACAAGCTTGGGCAACAGTTAATCCTAAAGACAATGTGCAAAGTAGACCACAGTCCACTGGTTGAACCCCTTCTCAACCCACAGACCCGATTAACATGGTTAATGTCTCTCCGTAATCCCTCCCCATGGGCTGAGCTCCAGTAATTATGCTGGCAATTATGTGGAGGGTACCGCAGGAATCCTTCATCAACTTAAAGACATCAGAACTGATTACTGAGCTGCTCTTTCATGAGCAGTCAGAGTTCAGCTGTTACCTAAATGGTTCTCAGAAGTTATGTAAGGAGGTGTGTTCACAAGGCTGAAAAGTTCAATGACCATTTGAGGTTATTACAGCTGAAGGAGGCTACAGCTGACTGGGCCACCCATTTCACACCATTAGCTCACCCAACACTGGTTTGAGAGACAGCTGAAAGAATTTACATGAAGGAGAGCCACTACCAGGAGCACTCAAGTAATCATACTCTGTATTTGAGGAGTTTCACTGCATAAAGAAGAATTTATGTTGATTAGGCTTGTCAACCAAAGTTTGGACACACTCACCCATTGTTACAACTCTCATCATAATCTAACTATCTAAGATGATGCTGAGCTAGCACAGCTTAGCATAGCATGAAAGCATGAAATGGCTACTCTGATTGCATTAGGGTTGGAAAGGAGAACTAGGTACAAATCAAATTTTAAGTGTATTTTAAGCTGTGCTACTCTCATCTAATCTGTCTAACAAAATATCAGACAGTGCACTGCTTTGAAGAAAAATTTTAAATTGACAGATAATACATTTCAAATGTTGAACGAAATTATTTTCTGAAGTTTAATTAGTAGCTTGTCAAAACCTTTTCTCAGGTGAACTTGACATCTGTTTTGAAACCAGAGGTGACTGGTGAGAGGTGGATCAAACTGAGAATCTGATGGACACTGCATGCTCATACGCCACATATGTCACTCACAGGTTAAACCCTTGTGGAACAAACTCTGCTTCATCCTTTTTTTTAAAAAAAATACTAATGGGATCATCATTACATTTTATTAAATAAGACTTAAAAAACAACTGAGCAATTGAGACCATAAACCCTAAGGCACGTTTGCTTTGGCTTCACCTTTTATTCCCAGAAGCTTGTGGCCCTGTTTCCATTAGCATCTGTAGTTACTCTCTTCAGATTAATATCAGGCATTCAAGAGAAACTGAGCAGCTCTTTTGGACTGAAGCCCGTATTTGCCATAGTGGGAGAAATCTGACTGAGCAACAAATGTTGGTTTTTCTTCTTTAACCAGTGACCGTGAATGGGCTCCATTGCATACACTTAGATTATCAGTGAATGATAATACTTTCTGAGTTCCACATGACTTCCATAATCTTAATAGATTCGGCTCATTGACGTAATTTTTTTTGTTTACATTTTGTAACACAAATTCCCCACCCACATATGTTCATACTGAGCTCTCTTGGTTTATATAGTAAAATTTGTATTCACTTTTCAACCCCAGAGACAGTTTTAAATTACGCCCTGTAGTCTAAATTAGCAGACAAATGTGCACATGGTGGGTTAAGCAGTCTCACAGTGAAACTTTGCACAGAGCCCACCGCTATAAAGTTTCCTGACTCTTAGCTTCATGATTGACATCTCAGGATTCCAGCTGCAGACAATAACCTGTACTTCTAGCAGACAGGTAGATATTTCAGTCAAACACACCAGCCACAATGCTAAATCACAGGACTTTTCACAAGATAGCTGCCTTGCTGAGACACAACAATGGGGTTTCCTGCTAAAATATTGGTGGAAAGTGGAGCCGTGCTAACGATCATAATTAGACCACTTGGCCTCACTCCTACTTTAGTTTCACCCACTCTGAGGCCAGACAGCATACTCATCTGCAGCCTGCCAGACAACACAAACTCTCTTTTAGTCACCTACCCTATCATTAACATTTCTAAACAAGTACAAGATACCTAGTTAACCATCTTTCTCTGCCCATTGTTGCAATGTGGTGTAGACATGCAGCTATGAATAGTTGGAAAGGCCTATTTTAGTCAAATATAATCATCTGATGCTGCAAAGTTAAAAGTCTTGGTGCCGACAAAACCTCAGAGGATAAATCTTTGAAGTCACATCTAAGTCTTTTCCAATAAAAATTAAGGTTTAGTTCATTTTAGAGAGAATGGTTTAGATATGCAGAATATACCACTGCCAATAGAAAATCCAGCACTTCTTATTGTTTTCTGTGTCAGATTATCTCATTATCTCTATTGCTTTTACTGTCCTATAAGACAGCTGGAGTCAACTACTACACAGGGTATGATTCTTAGCTGACATTCAACCGATAAAAACAGTGAGCACGGTATATAGAGGACTACAGACTGAATGCTCTGTCCTGACAGAAGACAGTAGAAATAAATCTTGGCCATACTTGAATTTTTTTGTGGTTGTGTAGGACATCCTGTTTCTCATTATGTTAAGTAAAATTAGTAGTGAATGGTCATGGTTACTGAACCTGCATGTAAACCTCTACATTTGGAACAGATTTCTCTTTTGAGACATACAAAACATGTGAGAGCTGTGAAAATGCCTATTCATACTCTACAGTAACCACTGACCTCAGAACCCACCCTCTACCATGTGACAAAGCAGCACAGCTCCAGAGAAAAGTCCACAGCAAGAGGAGGTTAAATATTTCACATTTTATTTAGTTCCACTCAAAGAGACCAAAGAACTTCTCTCATGGCAGAATCAGACACAAACTGAAACAATCACACTGTTAAGTACCATTTAGAGTTGGGACAGCACAGCCAATGACTGAGTCACTTATACTGTACACTTACAAGCAGATTTATCCTGATGACATTACAAACATCAAATGATTACTATGTAACATACATAATGGCGTATGCCATTTCAAAAATCTGCTCTGTATTGCTGTTGATCAGTTATTGGCCCAGAAGGAACAGATAAATAGATGAATGACAGGCTTCTGAAAAATAAGAAGCAAACACAGAATCAGTCTCTTTGGCGATTTCTCCTCATTTACTGCATAATCCCAAAAGTGGAGAGAGCTCTGTTATACTGACCGACAAAGACCTCGAGACAAAGAAAGACCCTGTGATCATCCAAAGCAGTGAGCGGGAGTAGGTAAGAGCCTTTACCTGCTTGGATCCTACTTTTGAAGGAGGATTTCCACTCTTTAACTGGTCCAAAGACCATTGCATGGCTGGACTTCAATAATGTGTTTGGAATATGGGTGATAAGTCCAAGGTACAGTGGTATAACCCATGTATTGCTGCAACATTGTAACAGTAACAAAATGATATGAAGTCAACATGGCTTTAACATTTCAGATTCAGTCCAAGTGAAAACAGATATTTCTAAAACTTCCATAAACCTACAGCAGAGATGTGTTCCCCACATTATGTTGGTTGGATAATCAACATCGGTATTTCATTTTTTCCATTAAGATTTTGCAAAATCAATCTATTGGTAAGGAGCTTATTTGCCAACTAACAGCTGTGACACAACTACGACAGCTCGTAGCATAACATACCCCATTCAGAACAGTCATACACATCCTGGAGATGCCACCATTTCATTAAAAAAAAAAAAAAAAGAAAAAGTATATACATTTGATTGTAATTTTTAAAAGGATGAGTTGAATCTGACAAGCTACAGGTTATATTCTTTAGAAGCCATTTGACTCGGAGATGCCTCTCATTTAGGAAAAAGTGCAGGACTTGCATGTTTAATTTGGGTTTTCAGTTCATGTATTGAATTCAGTAAAAAAAAAAAAAAAAATACAAGTCCTGGAGTCCACATTACAGTGTAGATCAAATCAAATGATAGACTTCGATAAAGAAATGAATCAAATCATATCAAAGGAAAAATATATTTTTAGTATGTGGTATCACCAACTTGCCCCCCCCCCCCCCCCCCCCCCCTCCAAAAAAAAAAAAAAAAAAAAGTCAGCTGTAATTCTTTTGGACAAGTTCTGCATGGTATGTGGTCCATGAGACATTACACTATCTTAGTGCAATAATTTTTGGTTCAATGCTAATCACAGTCATATTTAACAGACTGGCTCTGAAGAGCAGACAGTGGTTACACCCTCATGCTGTCTCTTAAGCATCAACAAAGGGCATTTTCTGGTCAAAGTCAAACCATCATTTCCCAAAACAACCATATAGGTCAGCCAGGTGTCCCTGTTGAACTGTTGCTCCATCGAATTAAAGTCAAAGTAGCTCATTTGAGGCCATCCACGTGAAGCTCACAAGAGGTCCTTACATCCAACTGAGCACCCCCAAATACATCAGCAGTTCCAGTTTTACATCAGTCACAGAAAGATTATCTCCTTCCTCCCTACTGGACGCACACATACTTCTTCCACCAGGACTTGGACAGCATCTTCATCTTATCGGCCGTGCTGCGGACCTTCCTCTCCCGCCGCACTCTCCTATCAGACTGCCGCAGCCCAATGGAGATGGCCACATCAAACACCTCCTTCAGATTCTTTTGCGTCAGTGCTGAGCACTCAATGTACGTCACTGCCCCAAATTTTTCTGCCAGCGCTCTGGCATCTTCCTCCGGCACCGGCCTCTCCCTCCTTCTTGCCAACTCTATCAGCACTTTGACATCCTGCCGCAAGTCACACTGTGTACCTACGAGGAGGACGGGCGTGAGAGGGCAGCGGCGGCGGATTTCAGGGACCCACTTCTCCCAGACGTTTTGAAAGGAGGCGGGGCTGACCACGCTGAAGCAGAGCAACAAGGCGTCAGTCCGACTGTAGCAGAAGTGGCGGAGTTTGTCAAACTCATCCTGACGGAGAGACGGGGAGAGAGAGAAACAAACATTTTACATTTGTCAGTTTGAGTCACCTCCCTTCACTCTGACCACACACAGATGCACTTCAGTACACTCAAGTACTGTAACATCACATCACAGGAAAGGGAATGGTGCCAATAACTGTTAAATAACAAACTGTCTTGATAGTGTTTATACTGTGCTAATATTCAGAAAAGACAAATCCTGCCCACATATTCATACCATTTGCAGTAAATCTCTTAAATTGACACTTTGGAGCCGCACAGCTTTAACTTACATAGGCCTCTCACATCCTTGAGCACACAGATTAAGGTTGGCAGTAATTTGACTCAGACCTCTGCTTTTTTTTCCCCGTTTAACCCCATCCTTTCCAGCACACATCTCCTAATCCTTATTTGACTAAACAATGCTGTAAACTACCTCTCTGACCTTACAAGACACTTAAAATCTGCAGAAAAGATCAGTACTTTCCACATGTGGATTTGAGCCCCAGCAAATGCAGCTTTTGAGTTCGACACACACACAAGCTTTGGCTGTGCTTTTGTGATCTGATGACGTAGGCCCATCTGCAGAATATACACGCACATCAACATCTCTGAGTGAGGAGAAACATTGTTTATCAGTTCTGGCAGCAGCTGCTATCATCTTTTTCCAGACCTTCTGTGTCTTTCCATCTCTGCTCGTGCTCTCCCTGTTTTTGGCACACCCAACCCATCTCTGGCTCAAACTCCCCCTCATATAAAATTGCATCACTACAGTAAGTGTTTGTAGACTTTTATCTAGCCGTATTTGCCCCAGCTTGTCTGCGTGCAGATGCGTCTGTGTGTATGTGTGTGTAGGTTTAACGCCGTGTACAGCTTGGAACATGCTGTGAGGTTTTACACGTATTAGGGGTTTACTCAAATGCCTCACTCCAGTTTATAGCCAAACTGTCTTTGATTCTGTGTAGAACTGGCAGTGCCCTCACAGCGGTTGTGAATGTCAAATATGCTGCTCCCCGGGGCAGGCTTTGACTGAACTGGATTATGAAACAACCACCCATGCCCCAGAGAAACAAACACTGTTTCACAACCCATTCTTTCCAAGATTGGCCTATCAACATAATAATGAGTCAATAAATTTACCTGGCAGGCTCTGTGTAGCACAGTGTCCTTTGCCGTAGTAACTGACAAAAAACAGTTTGCAACTAATAACAATTTTATAACCATATTTCCATCAACCAATTATTTGTTCCATCCACTTAATGCCCCAAACATGGTGAAAATGACTCCAGATCTGTACTCAAGATGGTTTTTTTATTGTTGCAGATACCTTTTCATTTTTAAAAATTAGCAGCATGCAATGAGCCACAAAAAGAAAAATATTTATGCTTAATAAGTACACCTATTAAATTACTAGATAACCGTGTACATAACACTGTATCCAAGCACTGCTGAGATATATATGGTTAACTGGTGGACCATTCATTCAACAAAATAAGGTACCATTCAATGTAATGTGACAGTTATGTTGAGAAAAGACTGAGAGGCATGTGGGTGCTGTATACCCTATGACCTAAGTAACGTGCAAGTGGTAATGCAATACGTTTTTGTGTGCAGACTCACCTGTCCCGCAGTGTCACACAACTGTAGTCTGACTGGGCTTCCATCCACCTGAACCACAGCTGCAGACACAGAAAATAAAGTGAGTCGCAGGTGTGTGATTTTAAGCCTGTGTATGTGCCCTCACGTGACACTTGAGTTAATGCGCGCGCGCACACACACACACACACACACACACACACACACACACACACACACACACACACACACACACACACACACACACACACACACACACCCTGATGCTACCTGCACTGCTATTCCAGCTCACAAACGGCTTTGCTCTGTCTCGCCCACCCACTCTGCCAGTTATTGTTCAGGCGGTAACACTTTGCTGTCGCTCAGACCGCTCTGTGAGCTTTGTTCTGTGCTGTGTTTTGGCGGAGGCCAGTCTAAGGTTGTCTAATGGAGTGCGTGTATGTGTGTGTGTGTATTTTGAGGGGGTAAAAACAAAGTCGATTTTGTTTATTTAGTGATTCTCTTCCAATAGGCCTCATTTCCAGATTGGAAAACTGAGTGAGTCATCTAACAGTGAGTTTCATTACAGGGCCATTTATTCTTTTCAGAAGACTGAACACAACGCAGAGCAGCAGGCACATGGAAACATTTACAATAGGCCTGGAGCATGTGGTTGGTCATACCACCTGATCAAAGAGTTTGCTGGAACTATTCATATAGTAGGACAGTCTTCAGAACACGCTGCTTTCACAGAGGCAAGGGGGGAAAAAGAGCGGGAGGACACAGAAAAAGGAAAATAAGAGCGCTGCCATTCTGTAATCATTTCCTAATACCTGACATATGATACTCCTTTGATTTTCTGGACCAAAACTCCCTCTTATTGTCCAGTCTCCCAGCCTCCTGCTCCTCCATGTCTCTGCCACCTGTGGCATTGTGTAACTGCTCAGAAATCAGCTTTCAAGGGACTGCTGTGATTCCAGGCACTGAAAAATGACATCACTATTAAGGGCCTCAACTGCACAATCACTCTCTGTCAGGCCAGGGAGAAAGACAATCTCTGACTCAGAGCTACTGCAACAGATGTGCCCGTTCCAGTATAGAGGAGAGGCCTTGCGGGTCAAGGCTGACAACAATAGGCAGAGTTGTGCAATCCAAAACCCCTGAACCAGAGACGCTCTCTGTTCTGTATGGTTGTGTTGAGCCAGCACTTGTCGAAGGGTGGTGTGTGTTCTCCAAGAGTGTTTTATGAGATTTGGGTTGGCCACGTTGTTCCTTTTAATGCTCATCAGAGTAATTTCAGGGAATTGGCTAAGATTAATGACAAAAATGATTACGTTTACAGGGTATTTCTCAGAAACAATGTCAGTAATTAGCATTCGTAAATAAATGTTGCATTTTTAAAAAGGAAGAATACTAAAAATGTGTGTATATAAACCAGCTTCTCGTTAGCTGTGGAATAACATATCAAAGGATATGTCTCGATGTGATCACAGATAAATAAAAGTGATCAACAGGGCTTGGATTTTGCTTCTCTTCTCTTATATCGCAGAAGCTTCCAGGGATTAGTGAGACAGTTTGGAAAATGGAACCGTGCCAAATGGAAACCCAGCAACACCAGGGAGGACACCTCATACATATTAGCTAACGCTGATGGAAGAAAGATAGCAGGAAACACAAACACATCTATCAGTCCCGAAGATCTGAATAATAGAAGGAAATTGTGGAATTTTAGGTGCGGTGGGGAGAATTTGATCTCTAAAACAAGCACAGTTGAAGAGGAGTCCTGTGAAAAATAGGTAATACTGACAGGTGGGTGGAAAGCAACAGATTTTGTATAGGAGTCCCCCCCCCCGAAGTTATTGTACCTCATTTAAATACGTGTATTTACACTGGAGTTGTTCAGTTATGACTGGTGACATTTATTGTTACTAATACACATGGCCTGTTTGTGCACTGGAACATTTTTTAAAATCTGGAATAAAATAAATAAAATAATGTGTTTGTTTACCCGAGAAGTCATCAAATGCAGTAGGGACGTATTTTGTCGGGTATCCATTCGTTGTGTAGCTGACCACCAGACTGGTTTTTCCCACCGCTCCGTCACCCAGCAGGACGCACTTCAGCAGCCGCTCCTGCGACTGTCCCGGCCGGGCGGGTTTCGGTTTATGAGGAGGCACTGGAGGGGCCATGGTCCTTCCGTAATCCATTGTGAGTGGAGGTGACTTTCAATCAGCCAGCTCTGCACCGCGATCTCCTCGATGGACTGGTGAAGCACCCACCATGAGAACAGGTTTCTAGCTCTGCTGCAGGTTTCCTAATTGATTATGATCGTAAGGGTTGCTCGTGCGTAAAACCTCTCCTCCTGTCTTGCGCGCTGTCAAATCTAGTGTGGCGAGTTACCATCCCCTACAGCGCCGCTCAACCCTGCAGTTTTACAATGCGAGGGAGGGCCCAAAGCTTTTTTTGTGTACTCATTAATTTGACTAATCCCGCCCACTTTTCCCCACTGGCTCTGCCCAGCAACGCAGGACTGTGGATCAAAATGTTCTTTGAATAAAAGAACATTTCTTTTATTGGCCTGTTGAAGGAAATTAGAACGCATCAGGAATGATATATATAAAATCATTCCTTTCAGTGTATTATCGTGTAGTATACTCTTTTAACCTGTTACACACTGCGTTGCTATGGGCTCAGTGTTTGACCTCTTGCAGGCATGTCCAGACGTGTCCTCACCAGTTAGGAGGCAACCTTAATGTCCATTTTGAACATGAACATAAAAAGTGCTGAAATTTCATAGCCGCACTTAGACCTCCTGACCTACTTTAACTTGGACCCAGTGAGCTTATCCAGGGAGCAGCCAGTTGCCACAAACTGTATAATCTACACATGACTGGAAGATTACTTTATCAATCAATAAATGGACAAATTCAAAGTAATTCTGATGTGACTGGATATTTTAAACTGTCCAGTATCTGAGGTGATCTGCTTTCTTATCCTATTCTGTCAGAGACACTGGACACAACACTGAACTGAATGTCTTGCCTCTTGTCGCCTCCTTGTGGTTGGCTGCAGTTTCAATACTGTATTAATACTAGTAAAGGAGAGAGGTGTGTATGCTACTACTATAGTTCCAGTACTAAGCAGCACATGGTTTATTACACTAGCAGACCCTTATGTTTAGGTTTCATGGATTATATCTATTAATGTAGCAATGCTTTCTCTGTAGGACACATAAATTCACACCAATAAGGCATTGTAATCTTGGTGTGAGCTTTAAAACCAGACACTAAAGGGAAATATAGACTTAAACTGTGGAGTATCCTGAATAATTTTATTATTCCTAAAACTGATCTACTTACAATTCCGTATAAGATACCTTGCCATGTACACATGTAGCATCATGTAAGTTTTGTACACATACAAAACACCATTATTGGGAAGCAAATGGTTGGGTAGATATGAGAAGTGGTGCGTTGTTGGAGGAAAGAAGTTATAAGTACTGTGAATCAGATCATGCACTATAACCTGCAGTTTAAAAGGCACCTGCTGTAATTTCACTTCCACGTTCCTTCACAAGCTTCCTCCCACAGCTGAAGACGAAACACTTCAAGAGCACAGAGATGATGTGGGAAATCTTACAACTTCCTTTATCGTCCATCTATACAATCATAAAACTACTCGGCAACGGTGACATCTCCGATGCTCTGTCAGTGAAGAACTTCCTGTCATGAAATTTATAATATTGCAAATTAATGAGCTCATTGAAGAGTTCATTTTTCTTCCCGTTTACATCAAAGGAGGGAAAGCAGCACCTTCCAGCTGCTCCCTTTAGGGGTCGCGACAGCAGATCGTCTGCCTCCATCTCAACCTCCTAACCTAATTCTCCTCTGTCACACCAACCCTCTGCATGCTCCCTTCACTACATCCATGAATCTTCTGGCGTAAATAATAAAGTCAAGGAAAGTATTAAAAAAAAACCAAAAAAAAAAAAACTTAAAAGGGTGACTGAAAGTGGATAAAAGTGAATGGCAGTGAGGGTGAAAAGAAACAAAATTTTGGAAAATTAAGAAATGTGACTTTAATTGCTGAGTAACATTTTTGTTTCAGCAAGCTCTACGTCAGGAATTAGTCCCGTACATACACACACATACACAAAAACGATCATACACGCCTGCATACACACAGACAAACAGTCATGTGAATGAATATGCATTGAGAAATGTACATGTGAATTCACGGGCATCCTTAATTGCCAGTTTTATGCTGCCGTGATCTACACTGATCCCCGTTTTAGTCCTCTCACATAAATGCCCTTAACAACTCATTTCCCTTTACTCAGGTGTGAAGCTGTCAGTGTGGGAACTTCTCAATTATGGTCTTTGTGCCTCAATTTGGACTACAGCTCGATTTAAGACACTTCTTGAATTATTTTTTAGATGTCAAAAACAATATTTCCAAAGATGGTCACGTACAATGAGTTGCACTGCAGAATCTCTTGTCTGACACCAGCAGCAAGAGTCCCATCCAGGATTCATACACCTTGGTTTCACTATGAAGAAGAATTATCTCAACCCCATCCTCCTATCCCTATAACCTAAATACAGTTAGTGTAAAAGTACCATGCGTAGTCCTCATCATCATCATACATTTAAATAGCCTCCCTTTCCTTCACGTCTCCAGTCTCTGGAGCTCTGTTCTGTGGAGCTCTGAGCACAGACTGCTGTGTAAGACATCTGAGTGACAGTCTGTAACTCTTGTAGCTTCTCTTTAAATCACTGTCCACAAGTGATTACTGGGTTTTGGGTTTGGCACCACCAGGAGTTGGATCAGGAGGAGGGCCACCACCCTGGGTAAGTCTTTGCAGACTACAGGAGAGAGACAGAAATGACAACACAAAATTAGCACTCGCCCCTGCACCATTATTGTAGTATTGAGCTCTTAAATGCATGTTAATGTGCTATCAGGGAGCAGACCAGTGTGCCCTGCAAATAAATCCTATATTTAAAGACTAGATTCCAGTATTGTTAGTCTCCCCTGCTAGTACCGCTAACTTCATAGTAAAACCTTTTTAACTGCTTAAATTAGGTCCTTCTCCTGTGGTGTTTTAGTGGTTTGCAGCCATTTTGATACTGATTACCTGCCATTTCTTTTTATTTCTATAGTGCAACATTTGGCCAATAATTGGCAGATAATGAGCACATACACTGTAACCAGTCAGTTGTTATTATTAATGGAATTATCACCGCAAAGCCCTCTACTTCTGATGACAATAATTAGACTCATAATTAGAAATATGTTCCTTCTTTCTAAACACAGACACAAATCATTCAGCATCATGTTAAGTCTCGGTCTGCTGACCTCTGATTGGCTGCGCACATTTCCAATTTGTCCACTTACTCATTTGATTAATGGACTGAAACAAAATGGTGTGACGCAAAGTACAAGATGTTCCTAATTTTGATGTGACTGCTTTATTCTTTACTGTATTGCACATTTTACAAATAGATGTGTCGGTAGGGAAGGAAAATGTTACGCAACTATATGATCAACGTATTTACTTTATATTTTTCGCTATAGACCGCAGCAGATGTTTAATACTGCATTAAACAGTTTGAATTATACTTTGTGCGATCAGCTGCAGTACATAAAGTAATAAGAAGTATCTGAGATCACGAGCTGCACTGTGTTGATGACAACATTGAGCCACAAGATGGTGCCGTACTCACATGTCCTTGACGTTGTCAATGTGGGCCTGGATTTTTGCAATAAAGTCATCCACCCGCTCCTGCGATGCAACAGAAAGAGGAAAAAATATATATTAATGAATATGGTGGAAATGAAGTATGAGTGAGCGTATTAATAACAAGAAAGTTACTACCTGGCGTCGTCTGTATAAAAGGGGCAGAGAAAAGAGAGCGATCACACCTAGATGAGAAAGAAAAGTAGAGTAGCCAATGTGATAAACAAAGAGTATTAATAGTTTCCATATGTCTAGTGATGATATCTGTGTCTTACTGATGATGAGCAAAGTAAGGCCATTGCACAGGTCTCCCAGGTACGTCACAAGGTACATCAGAAACAGGAACTACAAAAATGAAAATAAAATAAAGAGAAACAGCTGCAGAGACTTTAGCTTTCACTAAATGTTAAGCTGATATCAAGAAAACCCTCCATCCTTCTTTTAGAAAACAGTCCATTACACTGCCACATGGCTTATTTTGCTCCACTGCATTGTGTAAATATGTAGGACACTTAACACAGAATTCACTTAAATTATCCTCACTTAAATAATTTCTCCTTGAGAAAGAAATTAAGTTCTAAATACAACCCCCCCCCCCCCCCCCCCCCCCAAAAAAAAAAAAAAAAATATGACTGAAGACTTTCCACATATTTCTCACTCTGTCTGTAACTGTGTAGAGGATGCAGTGTTGCCCTGACATGCGACACCCTATCGCAGATGGAAGGAGACTCTAGCTTATCCCGGGTGTCTCTGCGTACATCTCCCTGTGTGTCATGTCACATTCCAGGAAGGTCAGGGTTGAGAACAGGGGGTCCTGGGATTAAGCAGCTGAGTCAGTTTACGCTGACTCACCATTTACTGCAAGGAGTTAATTCTCTCTGCTGTTAACTACTACAATTTCATACTTATGTAGATTTTTTTTAAACTCATACAGTATTCTGCATTTTATTCCAATACTGGCAGTGAAGTTTACTAACTATATTGTAACTGTGACTGGCACAGGTGTCTAGTGAATGCTGCACCAATAGCTGCTGTCCTCATGTAATATTATTCACAATCTATGTATCTATAGCCACTAAATAAGTATAATTTACCTTAAATTAATCCAGAAGTGAGAACCATCCCACATTTTTTTTGTTTTTGTTTTGACCCCTCAGAGGATC
This sequence comes from Archocentrus centrarchus, assembly GCF_007364275.1. Lineage (NCBI taxonomy): Eukaryota > Metazoa > Chordata > Actinopteri > Cichliformes > Cichlidae > Archocentrus > Archocentrus centrarchus. The sequence continues at coordinate 25,093,466 of NC_044358.1, read as the reverse complement.
CTTCAGAGTTTTGTCTGTATCATTTGCATTATTCAAGAACGTGTCCACATGTGGACTTGAGGACCCTGTCTGTGAAGCAGTGAAATCACTTGAGCCCAGTAATGACTGTGGTAAGAACTGGCACTTTATGGATTAGCTTTCAGAGAAATGACGCTAACTTAAAGCCAGTCCAGTTTTGTCTAAAGAAATGCAACAAAGCATTTGCTGTCACTGCAAAGTACATTAATCAGTAATTATGTGATGCTGGCAGATTTTCAATTTTTGTCTTGATGAATATAAAGACAGGGTTTGGCTCTGCTAGCAGGATAGGCACAGTCAGAGGCGGGATAAACAGCATGGGTGAGAAGAGTGAGGCAGACTGCTGTCTTTTTGTGCTGTTAGCACCATTTCAATTTGATCTGAAAGGGTTCTTTTTTACAAAGGGACACTTTGCCTTCCAAACAATTACCAAAAATACAACACTGGGAGTGACAGCTGCCAGCAGCGCTATTCATTTATTTAGAAGCAGAGTCTTCAACTCTGAGCTGGGAGGCTGAGAGTGATGGTTAGACGTAATATCTATCTCCCATCTGCGGTGACAGAGGGAGGAAAATATATATATTGGGGCAGGGAGGAAGATGACGGATGATGAAGCAAAATGAAGGAATGCAGAGATGGGCTGATATCTGGGTTAATGATGATAAAATGAAGATAAAAATGGAGAGGAGAGGTGCTGGATAAAGTAAAGCAAATTTTTACTAAACACAGTGGTAGTGACTTTACTAAAATGCCTAGCTTACCTTGAGGGATTCAAAAACGTTTCCAACAAAAAAGAGTCTCTTCAGAGTGTCAACAGCTGACAGAGTCATCACAATGAGTTTCTGCATATAGAGGTCAGCCTGCTCTCCACTTAAGCTGATGTCCAAGTCCAAGTATGACCTAAGAGAACAGGATGACAAAAGCATGACACAAGATGCTGAAAAGTCAGATTTATTCTCATGCCTCTTTGTGCTGCTGGCACGACCACATTCTATATTCATTTTTATAAGTACTGAAACAAGCAAGAAAGAAGGAAAATAGGAAGAACAATGTCCAGTCTACCTCATTAAATAAAAGCAGAGCATCTTACTTGAATGGATGTTCTCCATCGCCCCAGCTGAGGATGTAGAGGAGTTGGTAGTAGATGCGCACTGAGATGGTGAAGCACATGACAGCCAGGGAGACTGTGGAGACCACAGTGATGATGCTGAGCTGGAACAGGGACAATAAGCCCACCACTAACCCTGTGAGCACCATGCCACTCCACTCTGTGTCCTTCCAGTAGATCAAGTCCATCACTGAAAGGCAAGCCAGATAGATGGAGGCAGAGAAAGAAAAAAGGGATAAAAAAAGTAGAACCAAGAGAACAGGAAGGGAAAAACAAAAAAAAGTGTCTTTTGGAAAAGTACAGGTGACTGTTGGTAATATATTTGATTATGACAGAGATGCTGCACCACTTGAACTCAGCATTTGGCTGAAGCTCTTATTTTTGAGAAAGCAGGGCGAGCACCTCCAAGACAGGACTAGAGGTGGAAAGGGAAGCCAGAGAGGTGGAAGACATGAGGCAAAGAGGGATTTCAGGCCTCAGGCATGAAAGAACACGCCGCAGCTACGAGGACACATCAGGCTGTGGGTCGGGTTAAATTTAGCCCTCAGATGAAAGAGGGAAGCAGGCAGTTGAGGGGAATTTAAATGCAGCCTTTCCCAGCACCTGCTGTCAGACGTCAGGCCATCGGCAGCCGCTTCTCCACACGCTGTTAGCTTTCCTCTCTGTCACCCAGCAACAGCTGCCGTGGAGACTGAGGCATCCGTAGAGTCACGCTGTACTACAGTGAACAACTTTGATGTACACAGTAGAATATGCGGTTCTTTCGTCTCAATGTATTCATGTTACAGACGGTGATCAGATTAATTATAATTCTATGGACTGTAAATGCAGCGCTCCCGTGCTGTGAGAGAGACGTAGTTCGTTGTACTCGTCATTCAGCGAAATGTTAAGCCTCAGCATTAGAATAAAGGGAAGCCTCTTTCAATAGAGTGCACTGACAGCAGGTGGGTTATTTATAAACATTACTGCACACAATTAATACCCATGATGCCTCTGGAACACACCTGCTCGATGTGTGTGCTTGTGCCGCTGCCATTCCGGGACAGTGACACTCACATGGAGACACAGCGGGGTACATGTTCAGTATAATACTACATGAACAACACTGGGCATGGAAGACACATTGTATTTGGCACTGAACTACACACACCCTGCACTATCCTTGCTCAGGGTTTCCCAAACACACTGGTGTAGAGCAACTATACAAATAAAGGTAACCAAAGCCAGCTGCCGTGCTCATATGAGCCTTACCGATTTATCGGCAGACAAATGATATCGGTATTATTAGCTATTTGCAGATCTATCAGTATTTGCATTTATGAGGGCCAATAAATGAAAATTCAAAATGCAAATATGAGACAGGAGAAAAACACTTTAACCAAGTTATGTGTGTTGATGTGGTATAGTTTGCTGTATAGTTTGTCCAGCAAGGGCACTCCAACACACAACACAAACGTAACAACCAGCTAATCTGAGCAGAGTCAGACAGAGCGTAAATGAGTAAATAAATATCTACACATAAAAAAAACATCCCTGCATTATATATTTAATCTCCAAATAATCTGAAGTATTTTTACTGGTTAAATGCAAATTGGTGAGCTACAGCGCTGCTTGTCAAGCATCAAGAATGAAATGTTAAAAACTGCAGTGCCTCTAATGACTCTGAAAGTGAGTAAATCCCCATAAACTCCCATGTCACAATGGCCATCTTACATATACTAAAAAAGGGCACAAAAAGGGCTTTGGTCATTTTTTAATTATTACCCAGAAACATCCACAGTTCACCACATATCAGGTGCTGAGATAAAACATGGTGTAATCCAAAGAAGATGAATTGTAGTACGCTAATTCTTTAACAACAATATACAGAATATTACTGTATTATGTTATAATTAACCAAACCAAACCAAAACCAGCTGTCAGTTACCCAGTAAAACATAAATCATGTGGCTTATTCATGGTTTATGCCAACCCAGCGTGACATCATTTCATTTCAGCCTCAACATCCACTTGACCCAGGTCATATCAGCTCAGTCACATGACCACGAAACCTCATACTACTACAGAATGAAATGTCTCAGTCGGTGCCAGCTCTTCAGACTAAAGAGGAAACACAAACACTAAAGAGTAAGTGAACCCAGCTGAAAAGGGTATTGCAAACTATCTGCAAAAGCATATCATGACTGAATGTTTATAGTCATTTGAATAGCTGGTGCTCATTTAAATCTAGGCTACTGATAAATAGGCTACAAAGCTATATTTGAACAACTGATTAGTTTAGAGCCAAATACACCTGCAGCTGATGGAAGGCCTCGTCTTCTGAGACTCCGCTTGTACAGTAATCAGAGAGAAGCAAGAAATCCACTAACCTTCATTCCCCTGACAGACCAGCCTTCTCTAAGTCACAGAAAGCTAAACAGTCCTTCACTTGAATCTGCAGCTTTCCTCTGCCTTGGTTCCGTCTTTATTCTAACTGAAATCAAACGCAGCTCTTTGCGGGTGTCGTCCTCACCTATAAAGATGTACAAATAGTCTATTTCCACATCAATCCCAAACATCTCACCTTTACTGGCCATTTTGGTTGCCGCTCCAGTGTTTCCCCTCGCACCCTCTGTCCCTCTCTCTGTGTGTGCACCCCTCGCCCCCGTGAGCTGTTTTTGGCCACCCACTGCTCGCTCAGCAGTCCAAAGGCCTGACTGCTCAAAATAATCTCATGTACAGCACCGCCCACCACTCTCAGAGACTATAAGGGCTTCACCCATAAAGAGATGATTTGCAACCATTACACAAGACCTTGTGACTTGAGTAAAAATCACTTTGAAGTTGAATGAATTTATTTATTCCTTTAAACTGCGTTTTGGTTTTGTAGAATTGTGTTCATATTTACTAAGTGACCCGAAACAAGAGAACCAGTGTATATTTTCTGTTATGTCACCAGGACAAATGTTTCGTGTTCCCACGACATACAAAAAACAGAAGAATCATTGAAATGCTGCATTTTTCAGCTTTTCTAGCGGTTATAAATTCTGCTGAAAATAATGCTTATGATTTAAGGTGACAAAACTTTATTTTAAATGAAGAAGACAATGCTTAAAATCTCAAATGTCTAAAAACAACCCCACAGCACAAGGGCTGGAACGCCCGACTAAAAGTAGCAACATGGGATTTAGAAACGTTTGAGAGAGAGAACCCACTCACTCATTCATTGCCAGTTTGAATATTTGATGGATTTTGATACTAATGTTGACAAAAATATTGACATTTAATACAATGCAGGTAAAACTAGTCATGAAACAAAAAGAAATATGATGTTCCAATAGTTACATGTGTGGTATTTATTCAGGGCACCCTAATCTCTGTCATCAGCCTGACCGCACATTTATCAACGCTCTAACAGCCCTCTAAAATAAGACCGAGCTCCACTCTGACTGAGGGTCCACTTAAAGTGTCTACAAGCTGAAAGACATGATGTTATTTCTCTCTCATTACTTCTCTCCTTCACGGTTTTAACTCACCCCTACATAGCTAACAACCTACCTCAAATCTGCACAGAAAGAAACTGCACACACATATGTATCTCTCTTTCTGTGTGTGTTTCAACCAGCAGTACGCTCTGAGATTAGCATAAAAAGTCAGCCAGTGCCAGATATGGTTTGCACACAATGAGCCAATCATTCCTTAAATCCCGAGAGAGGGTTATTATGGAGACATAATGAACAACCAGGACTTCCAGGGGGGGGGGGCGGGGAGGGGGTTAGTTATCTTTGTCTGCCTGCTCCTGAAGGTCCCCGTAGAAAGCGAAATCTGATTCTCTTTCTTTAAGTATTGATTGCGCTCAGTGAAAGAATCATGCTAAGGGAAGAGAAGAAGAGGCAGAGGTCAGGAAAAGACAGCGACTTAATATTCCCCTACCTGCTACGTGTGTGCATACTGTCCAGTCCTCTGTTAGGCTAAATGCTGAAAACCAGTGATCTCTGACCAGTTGTTCCTGAGTGTTTAGGCCAATGGCAGCCGGCGACAAGGACACCAGGTCCCCCGGTCGTACAGATGTGAGCAGCTTGACTGAAATGGTTTCCCTAGTGATGGGAGATACGGGCTCAGGGGTTGCTGAGGCTTCTGCTGCTGGGAAAGAGAAGATGACGTCATTACCACAGTGACGCAATGTTGAACGTGCTTAGCTTGAACAAAGGGAAATAAACAGCAGTATACTAAATTTTTCTTTATAGTGTCCACCATAAACTGGTCTGTTCATAAGTTACACGATATAAAATAAATGCTTGTTAGGCTTGTTTTTAGTTACAAATTGAAAATGCCAGATTTAGATTAGAGTACTTTCATTAGGCATTTTTCAGTCTGCGGAAACAAAAATTATAATTAGAGTTCCACAGGGGTCTGTCCTGGGTCCACTGCTCTTTTACTTAGACATGCTTTTTTTCTTACTTTTAATTTAAAAAATTAGGAATTACGAACTAACTGTGGAAAACACGTCTCTGGTACTCTGGTACCTTAACAAGATAATAATTGTTGTCCATCTACTATGTTTAAATAATGACATCTATACACAGCCTAAACACAGCCAACAACACTGCAAAATGTACAGTAAAATAGAACATAAAATTAAGCTAAAAAAAGCAACTACATGACGTTTTTGATCATATGGGGATTTTAGGAGAGTTCTAATAAGATCACTCCTGTTTCATTATACTGACTGACAGAATCAATGACAACCCAGTCATTAAAAGTTATACTTGTAAAACATCTACTGTATTCTTCAGTACATGTCAGTTATGCACAGAGCTCGTTTCATTTTTTGTTGAAAAACTACTGCTAGGTGAACCAAGTCAGTCATCTTTGTACTGGCGCATCCTGAGCCTTCCCAGACACTGCGTATTACACTACACAGAATTGAAAAAAACCTCTTCACATATTTCTCACTCTGAAGTATCTGTGAGGGACTCTGTTGCAGGGATGACAGGGTGGAAGGGGTAGGTTCCATACTCTCAGTAACACTCTCCTCTCTTTGAACTCCTTCATCGCTCCCTTGAGGTTCTGGGTCCAGGTTTTGGGGAGAGGGCTGAACTGTAATAGTTTCAGTTTGTCTATGTTGCTCCCTTCTTTCTGCAGCACTTGCTGTCCTCATCTCAACGCTCTCTTGCTCTCTCCTCTCTGACGTTTCCTCTTCTTCCTCTTGACTGAGAAAGGGTTGAGGATCCCAGTCTACATCAGGGGAGTCCAACAGTGTTTCCAGGGTGTCTGTGCGGATCAGAGGAGTGCGACTTCCCCGAGAGCCGCCCCTGCGTCGATCGCGGAGGAGTCTAGAGGTGCCCACTGCCTCAGCCTCGGCAATGGCGATGTAAGAGAAAGTCAGCTCGAAGGAGTTCTGACGTGGTGTGCCCCAAATGGACGGGGATGAAGCCAACCCCTCGTCATCATCTGGATCTCCATCGCCTCCATCGTCATCATCGGACCACTCCCTGGCTGTTTGGAGCTCATACATCTCTGACTCCTCATTTCCACCTGAGTGGAGAGAAAAACAAGACAGACGTGACCTAAATGCACAGACTGACACACAGCAACAAAACAGAGAGAGAGAAAGAAACAGGACACATGCCAGGAAAAGGAGAAATTCACAAAAAATTCAATTAAAGACACTGGGGGTATACTAGTGCTAGCGCAAGGAGAGTGATTTTATTTTTATTAAGTGGATACGCCAGATGAAAGTACCAAGGCGTGCTATTTGATGTTAGGGTGAAGGAAGAGTGTGGAATCTAAAGATGAAACCTTCTTTGATAAGATCAAAAACATCTCTCCTTCCAAAATCAACAAAAAAGGTACCTTCAGTCTAACCTGTGGAGCTTCACTGCTAGCTTTAGAGAAGTTCCATGACAGGTGCATTTAGTGTTCAATGTTAAATGTCTGCTTCTTACCATCAGTGCAGGGAGGAGTTGAGTCTGGAGTGGATGCCACGGAGCCATATTCCTCTGAAAGGAAACAGCCAAACATTTGCATAAATCCACAGGTATAACATGTCATAGCAATATAAATATGTGTATGCCATGCTGCTGTAAACACATTCTGTCTACCACCTTATTAAAATGCAGCATGCCTGCCAAATATTCAGTGTAGGTTTTGCTTTCAGTGATTACAAAACACAAAAGAAACACTGCAATATCTTGCTGTGAGTCATTATTTCAAGGTTTATAAGACTGAACTGTGTTTTATGTGGCAACTGTAGCCGTTCACACTGAAAAAGACTGGCAGTTAACCTACTCAGCAATTTTAACCTCTACATAAAAATAACAAAACATAAAACTGTGTGCATATCAACCATTTCGTAGCACACAGTCAGTGTGGTTAGTGCATATTGATTCATTTCCTTACAGAGGTAAACTGGCAGCAGTAAAGGCCTTCACTACACTACACAGCCAGCATGACATTAGCTAATAAATAAACCAGGCAGTGAAATGAAGCAGCATATTCTCGTCTGCACGTGTATGCACACATGCAAATAAGCAGCCACTTCAATTTAAATGCAGAGAGGATGGTGTGAACATTGTGTCAGAAAGCCGAAACAAAAGACAGATATAAAAGCACAACAGAAGCTTTCAGGTTGAAATAACTTGCATGCCTAACATGCCTGCCTGCAAAGCCCTTCTCAGACACAACCAAATAAACATCTGCAATTCAACGTTAGATAACAACAACCAAACAATCTGCTCCTGTGCTGCATCCGTCCATTCAGCCATGTGTTTATTAAAGGTTTGAGCATGCAGGAGAGGAGGGAGGGGGGAGAGCTAACACATGCGATGCTCATAGCAGTTAGCAGGAAAAGATGCTGAGCTGGAATATGAGAGATGATGGAACAGTGAGATAAACCAACGCAGATCTCCCACACTCAAACGCAAACTGAAGAACCAAAGCAGACTCACGGCAGTGGGAGAATCCTAAAACCTGGCCCATGCTCCATCAAGGCATTGCTGGGCCCATCCAGTCATCCAGTCTGGAAGCTCCCCCCCCTCCTCCTCCTCTGCTGCCTGCACTCACGTCCTGTGGATTCACTCTCTTTTCCTCCTCCTCTCTCTCTGTGTCTCGGTCGTCTGCTGAGTAGCTTCCTCCCTCCCCTGCCTCTCGCTCTGTCACTCAACAGCCCCGCCCTGCCTCACTCCGCCATCCTCCCCTCGACATCTCCTCTTCCATCGCTATGGCTCCAGCTGTAGTAGTAGTGTACAGTACAGCAAAGGGGGAGTGAGAGGCACGAGTGTCGGTCTGTCTGAGCCTGTTGTCATCTCCCATTCACAGCTAATCTATGCCCCTCTCTCCCTCATCATGTGATGCCATCTCAGGATCTGACTGAAGCAGGATATCAAAGAAGGGAGACATTAATAATGTAAAACACAAATATAATACAAAGCATACACAGTGAAGGAATCATTTCAGGTTGGTCAGGATGAGCTGAAGCCTCAGTTAGACCCATGACTAACAAGCATGTAAGGTTTATCAGCCTCACTATGTTTTAGTAATACAGATAAGAGCAGACTGTTTTCTCAGATTAGAAATCATAGTCATAAAATATGTAGATCTAGTATATAATATACTATAAAGTAAGGGGTACTACTAAAAGATTTTAATTAGATTGCTTCCCAGGCCTTACTTCCAAAGAACACCTGGAGGCACTGTTGTACAGCTGTAAAAAAAACTGGTGCTGCATTCACTGATTAAAAAGATCTGATCACTGCAGAAATAACATGCACAGAGTTTTTGTACTGTCGTATATACTCATACAAAATTCAGCATTCAAACTACAATCTAGAGCTTTCATTTCAGTTCAGTACACTGTTTTGTGGCTAAAGTATGCAAAACCTATATCTATTACGACATTACTGAGGTCACTTTTCTCTTCCACTTATCTAAATGCAAAATGGATTTTTTGTGAGAAAAAAAAGGAAACAAAAATGAATTAAAAGGAAAAAAAACAAAATACAAGCCAAAGGCAGGTAAACAGATGCCTGTCAGCTAAAATTGTACCCCAACAAATGTTTTAGCCCTCCCAAAAAGAAATTCAGACATATTTTTCATAGTTTACATAAAAAAAAGCTAAAAGTTAATAAAGAAGATGATGGTTTCTTGACTGATTTGCATGCCTGGGCTAGAAACCCGATGAACTGATTTAAAAATTAAATAATGTGAGGTGTTCTACAATGTGTTAAACTGGAGAAACAACACTCTGGTACACATGCAGCTGGTGTGAAACACACATCACATTTAATCGAACAGTTACACATTCATTTTGAACAATCATGTTAATATAAAGGTCACTTTCTGTGTGATACTGCTGGCTGTTCCCATCCTCAGACAAACACAATTCAGCAGACACAGAGCCAGCAGAGACCAGCTTCAATTTATAAAAGGTTTAGTTCTACTTTTAGCTTGATAAGAACAGAGTCACACATATTAGTCCTTAATGCTATTAACCTCAAAAGTCCCCGATAAACCAGGTCAGAATCTGCAAATACACAACTAATTAGATTAAGACGCAGAGGTGTCATCTGTCACAGAATCAGCAAGTTACATAAACGTTAGAGAGACAATTTACCCAATGACATCTGTCTGCCAGTGAGGGGAAAGAAGTCCACTTTCATTTTAGCTTATATTTATTCTCCTTTTCATCTTAGTTTATTATTTTAAATCATATTCAAATGATTAATTTAGCCTTGTTTTGTATAGCTCATCTTTTTTGTTTATGTACATTAAAGCACTCTGAATTTTCACATCCATTGTCCTAAAACTTGCTCATATGATGTCAGATTTCTGTCAGGAAATGTTTGTTAGTTCAAACAAATTTTGCTGAATTGACTGGCAGTCAGTATCTGTACATGCAGTACTGTGCAAAAGTCTTGAGCCACCACTACCACTACCACCACTACACCATACAGCATATAAGGCAAAAACAGAGTTTGTACAATTCTAACGAACTTGAAAGTCAATATTTAGTGTGACCACCTTTATTGTTCAGCACAACCTGAACGCTCTTAGGCAGTTTTCTTGTGATTTCTTTAAGTTCTCTTCAGGAATATTTCTGCAGGATTCTCGAAGGACATCCGAGGCTCTCCTCTGCATGTTGGATGCCTTTTGTTCTGTTCCCACACTGCTTCAATAATCTCGAGGTCCAGGAGAGCCATCCATGACTGATAGTGTGTGTGTTTTTCTATCCATTGGCAGTGTGTTTGGGATCATTGTCATGCTAAAAAATGAAGGCACTGCCAATCAGACGCTTTCTAGATGGTACTAAATGGTAAATCTGACTGTACTTTTCTGTGTTCATATTTCCATCAGTATAGACAAGATCCCCAACAACACTGGCTGGAATGTAGCCCCAAACCACAACAGAGTCTGTTTTACAGATGGCTGACACTCCCTGCCGTACCTCGCTCGATCTCTGCAGGACATATTGATTAACAAACATTTTGAACCAAAAATTTCACATTTGGATTCATACCCCATAAGACTTGTTGCCACTGATTTTCAGCCCAGTTCTTGTGTAATTTGGCATACCTCAGGCTTTTCTCCTTGTTTCCCTTCCTCAAGAATGGCTTCTTGACAGCCACCCTTTCACTGAGACTATTTCTGAGGAGGCTTCAGTGAGTAGAGCGATCAACTGAACGGCCAGATGCAACTATTGGTTCCTGTGTCAGGTATTTGTTGGGATGTTTCCTATTTCTTAAAGACATGACTTTCAGATACTGTTCATCTGCTGTAGTTTTTTCTTCCACTGCTTCTTTTGTCCTCCACAAAGGACACACTGTAAAACATGCTGAGATATGCTAAGTTTTTAGCTATTAGCTCTTTGGGAATCACCTTGTTGGTGCAAAAATACTATTTTATCCTTGTCAAACTGTGTTATTGCTGGCATTATTCACAGATTCAACTAAAAGAATGTGAAGAAATTATTTGTTTTTGTGACAGCCTGCTAGTACAAATTGCCTTAAAAAAAAACAAACATTTAAAATGGGTTCTTTGCTAAGTTGTCTGTTATGTGTAGACATAACATTGGTTCATCCCTTAGGTTCAATGCCTTGTTTACACTTGAGTGACTCATAGGTCAGAGTTAAGTGGCTTAACAAACAAACATTCCTCTGAAAATGGTCAGGTAGAGGACTGGACTGAAAATGAGTTAAAAAAAAAAAACAGTCAAAGTTCTAAGGAAAAACTGAAACTTCTAGAAAGCCTGGAGAACTATTGCTGAAGACCAATTTATAAAACGACAAGAAAGTCGGACTCTTTGGAAGCAAAATATAAAACAATGAGGGGTGGGTGAAGACTTTTGCACAATAATATATAAAATATTATTTGCCTGTGATGATGTTTTGTTGTGCTTGTGAACTTTGACAAATTGATTTCCACAACTCTACCTCCTGACATTTTAAAAGAAACTTCTACTAATTTTATTTGACCCTAAACAGAGAGCACATGATGGCGGAAAACCCTACATACATTATTATCACTTGAAATTTAATTGTTTTTAAATAATTAGATTATCAAATAAAACATACTAGCTAGAGTATAATAACTATAGATGAATTAGATTACTTCATTTTTTCAATAATCCCCTCTGGAGCAAATTAAGAAAATGTATGAATCCATTTATAGATCTCCCAAATTGTGTAGAGAAAAATGAACAGTACTGGTAACCTCAAAGGGTAATATGATTACCCCTATACAAAAAAAACAAACAAAAAACCAGTATGCTGATTGTTGTTTGGATGGAACAGATATAAATCCTCCTATAGAAGAGCAAGACTGATCATGCGCTCTGCCTGTGCTGGGCAAAATATCCTGGTCATAATCCATGCATGTGCACAGACACAGGGCGCTTGTGCTGGCCATGCGATTATCAAGCACTATTTACAGAGCCGGTACTACACAGACAGAAGTAGAGAAAGAAGGACAAGTTGTGGGTGGGGCCAAACTGGGGGAGATAAAGCCACAAAAATGGGCCAATAGAAGTGCCAGGCTGATAAAGCGAGAGGGGAAGAAGAGAGGGAGGAAGACAAAGCAAGACAAGAAGACAGAGAGACACGGGTCTTGACGAGGAAGGATTCTCTACAAGAAAGTCACAGGATTTAAAAAAAAAAATGGCCCTGATATTTTTAAACAGAAACTAACTCAATGTTTCATTTCATAGGATCTTTCTGTAAAAACTATTTTTTGCTTACCTGCTTCCCCCGCTTTGGTGTGGGGGGAGTCTAACTGTTGCACTGGACCTGCTGAGGAAAACACAGGAGCGGAGAAGGGGCACCCGGAAGAGACAGGGTGCCGCCAGGTCGAGCAGGAAGCTTGAGCATAGGCTCCGTGGAGTAATGAGGACGGCAAGGCGGGCCAGCAATGTGGAGGTTCCCTCCTTCCTACGACAGCTGGTGAAAGAGACAGAGAAGATGGTCACCTTCTTCTTCAAAGGGGGGTCCAGGGAGACAGGACCTGGGGAGGAGGACAGTTTGGATGAGAATGATGCAATGCCCAGTCCGTACCTGGAACGGCCCATCTTGGAGAAGTATGTGTCAGAGGGGGGATCTCATTTGGGGTTGAACTATGCTGTGGCTAGCATGCAGGGTTGGAGGGCTCAGATGGAGGATGCGCACACCTGTATGCCCCAGCTGAGAGGAGAGCTGCGAGACTGGGGATACTTTGCTGTTTTTGATGGGCACGCGGGCACCACAGTGGCACAGTACTGTGCCAGACACCTGTTGGATCATCTCCTGGCTACAGGTACAGGTTAATCACTGTCTCTGAATCAGAATTTAAGATTGTTAGAAAAATATATTTAAATCTAAACACATGTAAAGCAGGAAGGAAAACACTTCCAGTTTTAATGGCTTTAATCATTAACATCCAGACTTTAAATTCACTTGCTGTAGACAGATTAATAGTAGTAGCGCTCTGGCAAGTCAATTGATTTAACAAAGTTTAAAAGTGTGTGTTTGAACTTCTAAACTACACTATTCAAATTTCAAAACATGAATATTAGATTGTTTTCAGAAACTCTTGAAACATACATTCCTGGGGCTTAATTTAAAAGGGGGGAAAAAAAAACTACATTGGGTTTTTGTACACACCTACAGCGTTGCTCCACTACAGATAACGTTTTGACTCTGAAGTGTAGGTTCAGTATGCTGATTTAACTCTAGGCTGTTAAAAGTTGAATGTAAAATGGTATTTCACAAGTCAAACACCAATCTTTGATTCTCCCTCTTTTCCAACAGGTGGGATCAAAACAAACGAGGACCCCGAGCAAGTAAAGGAGGGCATCCGTGAGGGCTTCCTAGACATTGATCGTCAGATGCACAAAATGGCACGTCAGGACAGCTGGGACCGAAGTGGCTCCACCGCAGCAGCTGTCCTGATTTCACCACGCCACGTTTACTTTATCAACTGCGGGGACTCCCGCACCCTGCTCTGCCACGACAGCCAGGTGGTCTTCTACACTGAGGACCACAAGCCGTTCAACCCCAGAGAAAAGGAGCGGATCCAGAACGCTGGAGGCTCGGTGACCCTGCAGAGAATCAATGGCTCGCTGGCAGTTTCCAGAGCGCTGGGAGACTTTGACTTCAAGGAGGTGGACTGGAGGTCGCAGACAGAGCAACTCGTGTCACCAGAGCCAGAGGTGTACGAGCTGGAGAGGACGCCTGAAGACGAGTTCCTAATTCTAGCCTGTGATGGTGTGTGGGACGCCATTGGAAATGAGGAACTGTGTGCCTTTGTGCGCAATCGTCTGCAGGTGTGCGATGACCTGAGGGAGATTTGCACCCAGGTCATTGACCTCTGTCTCTATAAGGTGAGAAATCAGGCCGAAGTGATAGTGAAAGACTCTGACAGTGACAGGTCGGTACAAAATTTCTATTGGCAAGCGCAATAGAAACCACTCAGACATACTGTAGATGTTTAATGAAGAAAAATTAATTTTATAATGATAATTCAGCAGTGGTGCTTCAGCTTTATTAAGACCCTTATGCCCAAGGGATATCATTTTATCCAAAGAAAGAAAGAAAGAAAGAAGTTCTAAAAGAAGAAATGTCTCATCAAAAGAAAAGACTGTATTTTTACATATATTCACTACAATCACAGATCATAGAAGCTCAAACCACTGTGTACAAACTTCAGTATTATCCTGAGGTCTTACCTCGGCAGACCTTCTCCTGTTTACATCAAACTCTGCCTTTCAATAAGACACAAAGGTGTCTGGTGGATTTGTGAATGGCAAGCTTTACGTCAAGAAGGTATTACGCTAACATTGTTATGTAAGTAGATTACTCCTGCTGGTCTTCTTAATGCTTTTTAGGTACTGTCCATCTAAACACTGTCAAGCCCTTTGCCTGCTCTATAAATAGCTGTATTAAGGCACCCTGGGACAAGATAGGAGGGAAGAAAAGCTGCACATGGCTGGGATTAGGACTGAATGTGAATGTGTTGACACCAGCTCAGACTTTATCCTGGACATGATGGGGTGCTATTTATTTCACCTAAAAAAGGATTCATGTAACTACTGAATAAGTACATGTTGCAGTACACACTGAGCCAACAGGATAACACCACAATGACTTTACAGGTTGCATTTTTTCCAAAAGGTACAAACTACAATAATGTGTATAAATCATCTGTACAGTTGTCTTGTCACTTGCCTGTGACATCATATTGCATCTGTCTCCCTCTGCAGGGCAGCCTGGATAATATCAGCATCATCATTGTCTGCTTCTCTGGCGCCCCCCAGGTGTCACAGGAGGCACTGCAGCAAGAGGCAGAGCTTGAGCAACAGATTGATATGAAAGTGGAAGGTATTCATGATTTCCCTGCTACAGGCTAAACTAGATACTCTTAGGTCCCTATTTTATAAATAGGTTGTTTTACCCATCTCCATTCACAGAAATTATCCAGATGATGAGGTCCAGAGATGAGGACCCTGACCTTCTGTATGTGATCAAATTCCTGGCAGCAGAAGCGATGCCAGGGCTTCCCCCAGGAGGAGGCATCACCAGCAAGTGAGCAATTCATGTCCACAAACACTGACCAGTTGTAGTGGAACAGATTTTGGAGAATCAAATACCTACGATCAGTGCTTCTACCTTTGCAGGCGAGACTGCATCATCTCAGCATATCAGAAACATGTCATGGCTCTAAGGACTCAGGAGCCTATGGTAAGGCACAAAATACTTGCATCAGAAATGCATCTAATACCAGTAGATCTATAGATCTTCTGTCATGTTACAGTTGGAAAACTTTAAGTAGGCATCAAAGACCTTAGAGAGCAGGATAATTTGAGGTCATTAACTAAACCATAAGTTATGGATTTGTTGTTAGCACTTAAATAAAACTGTAATAAAATATTCTAGTTTCAGCTTCTAAAGTATGAAGATTTTGCAGGTTTACTTTCTCTAACAGTAAATTCACATTTTCATGTTTTTGTTCATTGCTTTTGTTCAAACCCCAGTTATATTTAGTATAACTTATAATTAATAATAATAACAAACACGCTTTACAGTGTAATTTTTTTTTAGCGCTACCAACTATAAAATACTCTTTGTCTTGTGACATTTCAGGACATTGAAGGATCAGAGGAAGACTCAAACTAAAGCCATAAAGACTCAACACTGGGAGACCGTGATGCTTTTTAGATGTGCACTACACTAAGAACAATTCTTTAAGTAACATGTTCTTTTTGGGTATAGCCACACATATACGCTGTACAGTCACTTCAAATTAAATTTAAATTAAACATCCACTCTCCGTTTTTTGTTTGGTAACACTGGCACTTTTTATCTTCCAAATTTACAGTACTGTGCAAAAGTCTTGAGCCACCCCTCTTTTTAAAAAATATTTTGCTTCCAAGCAGCCAGACTCTTGAATTTTGTACAGTGTTCTTCAGCAACAGCTTTCCAGGTTTTCTGAAGGCATTTCAAGGATTTTCTTTGGACTTTGGCTGCTTTTTCACTCATTTTCAATCCAGTCCTTGTACCTGCCCATTTCAGAAGGATGTTTTTTTTTTTTTTTGTTGAACCACTTAACACTGACCTATGAAACATACAAGCATTAAAAAGGCACCTAACTCGAGGGATGAACCAGTAATGTTTCAACACATAACAGACAATACAGCAAAGCATCAGTTTTAAATTTGATCTTTTGGTACTTTGTTACTAGCAGCCTGTTGCAAAAACACAATTGTTCTAATTTCTTCAGTTGAATTTATGAGAAATATACAAAATATAACACAGTTTGAAAGGCATAAATTAGTATTTTGCAACAATAAGGTGAGTTAGTGGCATATCTCAGCATGGTGTGAAGTGTGTCCTTGAACATTCCAAGAAAACTGGACAAGTGGAGGACAAAAGAAGCAGCGGAAAACCTTAAAAAACTATGTACAGCAGATGAATAGTATCTGAAAGTGATATCCTTAAGAAATCTGAAAGAAATCCAGCATGACCTCAGAGATGCATCTGGCCTTTCAGTCAGGGGCCAGATGCAGTCCATCGACTGTTTGCTGAAGCTTCATCAGAAATGGTCTCAGTGTAAGGGTGGCTGTCATTTCAGCCAGTGGTGTTGGGGATCTTGTCAAACTTGATGGAATTATGAACATGATTATGAATTACGAAACAAAAATACACTCAGATTTTGAACTACAGTGAGGTACCATCTGGAAAGCATCTGATTGGCAGTGTCTTCATTTTTCAGCATGACAATGATCCCAAACACACTGTCAATAGATAGAAAAACACCCACACTATCAGTCATGGATTGGCCTCCTGGACCTCAACATTATTGAAGCAGTGTGGGATCAACTTGACAGAACAGAACTAAAGGCAGCCAACATCCAAAGAAGAACTCTGAATGTCCTTCAAGAAGCCTGGAGAACTATTCCTGAAGACTACATAAAGAAATTACAAGAAAGCCACCTAAGAGTTCAGATTGTGTTGAAGAATATAGGTGGTCATACCAAATATTGACTTTTGCCTTGTATATTGTATTTCCATGTATCTTTGCACATGTTTCAATAAATGTATGCACCTATATCCCAGTTTACTTGCAAAATATAAAGAAAAAAATGAGCGGTGATTCATGACTTTTACACAGTACTGTACTTTGTTATATGACAGCAAGTCTGCCCATCAATTCACTACTGCTTATCCAGGGAGTATTTAATAATATACCAAACATACGGTGCCCGGTGAGACACTGATAGTCTACTCATCATAGAGGTGTCTGTGTAACTGTGTAATGCAGCTCATTCACATTACCATCTGATACTGTATACAAACTGTATATAAAGAAAACAAATGATCTGACACTTGTGATGGACCACAGTATCTCTCAGTAAACAATCAGTTTGTGCAGTGCTGTCAGGGAGCAAAGGTCACGCAGATAGTAATAACTTGGCGTAACTTTTTGTTACATCAACATAAACCTAGGCCATGAGAGAAGAAAGCCAGAGCCTGAGACACAAAAGGATGAAGAATGAGGAGAGGTTTGGAGCCAAAGAGGATAAGAGGTTACCAGGAATTAGCACACTTGCCTCATTACGTGTGAAATCTACAGCATTTTAGAGGGGATGTGCGATGTTTTATGTCAACATGTGCTTCAAATTGCAGTGGAGTTATAGCCAAGAGATCTCTGATGCATAGCTCAGTGATAGTAGAATTTATTCCATGTGTGCAGGTTTCAGATTAAGGACAGACAACCATTTTACTTTAACATTTAATATTTTATTTGTCAGATCTAGACATTAGAATGTAAGAGTAAATCTGATTGATCTGATGATTTTTTTTCCCACTGTCAGCTTCAATTTGTGCTAAGTCTGAAAACTAGACCTCTCTTGTCCTCATTAAGGCAAAACTAACTAAAACCCCCTAAAAGTAACACTTGAGACAGTTTAGGGGTCTCTCCCTGGAATTCACGTGTTCATCAGAATGTTTCGCGAGGGTGTGGAGAGGCTCAGCACCTCTTTATTAACTGCCAGAGTAGACCTTTTATTAGACTGCTCCTTATTCTCATCTCCTCGCTCCTGACAAGTCAGATCACTGGAAATTGCTCAGAGCAGCACCCTTCAGCTGGGAACACTTGTGACCAAAGATAAAGAGAAAGAACAGGTGGAAAAGAAGAAAAGGACCCGAGAAGAAGGCACAAAAACTAGCATATAAAACGTGAGTAATGACTGAGCTTTTGTGCCATTTAAGTTCAGTTACACTGCTGAAGAATGGTTAGTGTGGCCTCACAGCAGGAAGTTAAGTGGGTTTGACTCAAAACCAATGGCTGGAGCCTTGCGCCAGTTCTTCCTTCCTCTGTTGCAGTTTCCTGCCTTAGGTTAAAGACACAATGGTGAAATATGTAGCCTAAAAGCCACCAGAGGACCATTAACCTGGCAGCTACTATTTAGCTGACAGGGAAAGCTTGTAAATGTCAAGATGTCAAAGAAACCAATGGAAATGTGAGCAACATTGGGATTTTAGAAATATCCCTTTTTAAACGAGTGTTTACTTGGTCTAGATAGCTGCAGCGTCTAGAACAAAGAAGTTGCAAACAAATAGGGTTGGCTTCAGTGACGTGCAGTCAGGGGAGGCAGGTGAGGCACGGCCTCACCTGTCATCGTGGAAATATAAAATTAAAAAATAAATTAAATGGTTATATTCATTCAGTGATTAGTATTTTAAAGTTCTTTTCCATTTAACTACACCATTTTTAGATTAGTTTTTTCAAAATCGCTGAATTTTTGCATTTGCCGGTCAAATACTAAGAGACGAACGGTGAGGCACCAGCCCGGCGAGCCGCACCACGGATTGCGCAATCCGTGGTGCGGCTCAGTATAGTCATTGCCAATGACTACTAACTGTGCTGGCATGCTATGCAGTGAGACCGGATTACTTTCCCTTTGCATGTGGCTATTAAAATGTTCTAACACTTTTACTATATGAACTAAATTTCTATATTTTAGCTGGTGTATATAATGCACAGTTTTTTTTTTGTTGTTTTTTTCATTAACAACTGTATGTGTGTGTAATGCATTCTTGTGTTGAGCGATCATGAAACTGCTGCGAAGAGACTCTAGGTGAGGCACGCAGTTCTCGTGCCTCATGGTAGGGGGCGCTGGTGATCCCAGGGACTCTACGACTCCTCGGCGGCAAGCTACCATAAACAGTTAGCAAGGCCAGTTAGTTTTTTCCTGTTGCTTGGCCTTATGTTCAACATGGAAGATTACATAACTCAACTGAAAGAATTTTCTAAACTGGACTTTCAATCGAAGCAGAAGATAATAATTAAAGGAAGACCAACACCGGAGCTAAAAGGTTTGCTTCAGACTATGTTAATGTTAAACAAAACAACTGTTGCCAATCAAATGGTGAATAAGCTATATGTTTGTAAATCTGATGTGATGACGTCAGTGCCTCACCAGTCACGACCCTCACCGCACGTCACTGGTTGGCTTATATGCAAAGAAAATGATTTGTTGTTTTTAAAACCATTTCCTGCCTGTGTGTGTGTGTGCGCGCGCATGCTTGGGGACACACAGTGTTTCAGATGGCTCAAAATTCAGATGAAGATTATCTTTAAGACAAACTCTCAGAGCTGTTAATCCTGCCTTCCTTCACTGACAGTGAAATTAGTTTAAGGGGCAGCAAAGGACAGCAGGAAGCATTTCCATGAGAAATAACGAGTTCTGTGTACATGAGGGAATAACAGTGTTGAAAAAAGACAATCTAGAAAAATATGAAATTATCCGTTAATTAAATCTTGAGTGTGTGTATATATATATATATTTCAATTTATAGTCCTTCCTGCGCTATTATCCCCTGGACAGTTAACCTTATTTGTGAGAGAATAATCTGGACACTCGTTGTGCCTTACTGTTCCACTATTTGGCACAGTGGGGACAACAGGATTGTGTGTCTGCTGAAATGTCTGTCCAATTAATTGAAGCACCTGAGTGAAAGAGTAGGTGCAGGTCATTACAAAGCTGACTGTGCTCAGTGTCGCGTGGAAACACGCGGACAGACAGCAAGTTACTGAAAGAAACAAACTTAGAAGAATTTAGTTCGGCAACAGTCAGTCATCTTCTTTAACTTCAGTGTCTGAATGACCATTTAAAGTTAAAATAATCTCCTTAATCTAACGGTTTGTCACTCACCTGCAGCCAGGTGAGATGCCTGTGAATGCAGGGAATATAGGTTATGGCAATGTGCCGGTGAGCGCCTCAGAGACGGCCCCTCTGCTCATACCCGAGCCCGCCTCTCTGTGGAAGCCCATGACGAAAGAGGAGCTGGAGGCTGCTGACGGGCCGGGATGGAGGAAAGTGCGCTTTTACTTGGTGCTGCTGTTCTGGCTTGCCTGGGTGGCCATGCTTACCACCTCCGCCGCCATCATAATAAAGAGCTCCCAGCCCGTTGCAGAACCGCTGAAGTGGTGGCAGAAGTCTCTGTTCTACCAGGTGCAGGCCGACCAGTGGACGGAGGAGCAGGCCGAGGGGTCAGAGGGCATCTACGGTAGGACGGTTCAAAATTAAATTTTGAAATCTGGATTTAATATTCCTCTGCTCAACAAGATTTGACACAATGCAGAACCTCATTCACCACTGCGCGACTGTCTGCCTCCTTGTGGTTAGGAGGCGACTTCGTCACTACTACGAGGATAGCTCTAAAAACGAATGCAATGTACTCAATCCTGCCCCTATGAAAGCTGCAATCTTGTTTATATTGAAACCAGCTTTTCATTATTTTGTTCATGGTATTTACGTCAGCAAGGGCTGCAACAGTAAAGCCTCAGTGTAACTGCGCCATATGTGCATCTGTAGCACCACAAACTACATCCTCCAGAATCACCATAAATATAATACATCATTGTATCATTGTATTTGCAAGTGCGTGTGAGTTTGCATAAATAATTGCTTTCGGTTTAACAATTTTGCCATTATGATAAGGTCAAAAAGCTGCATACAAGTACTTCTCTTATCTGAGTCTGTGAGTAATACTGTGGGCTACCGCATGATTGCAACAAGGACAAGAGACTGAAAGCATGTTCTTGTATTTACTTTGAAAAATAAGAACTTTTTAAAAAAAATCCCACATGTGAGCATCTGGGTACAACATCAAAATAAAGAATAAATAACGGCTGTACTGAAGTATACATCGATACAATCCCATCACATGAGGAAATTGAATATGATGTAATTCTGAACATAAGTAACTCTTTCTGATGTTTATTTATTTATTTTATTTTTCTCAAGCAGTGCATGAGCAGCTTCCCTACCTCAGGTCTTTGGGTATAGGGGCTCTAATCCTGAGGGGTGTGTTTGATGTTGAGGTCTCTCCTTCAAACCTCACTGCCACTGATGCAAACTTTGGTACGCTTGCTTGGATGCAACATCTACTCAGTGAGAGCCGCAAAGCAGGTGAGTAAATCACTGTTTTTGTCAAATGGCATACAAACCTGGTTTTATTGGCCTTTATCACTAATTGCTGGGCTTCATGCTGGTCATGCAGATCTCAAAATTGTGTTAGACTTGTGTGAACTGGATCTGTTGGGACCTCAGGATGTAGGTGGAAACCTCTCTGCAGCCACACAGGTAAAACCTGCTTTCTGATGATGCAACCAGTGACACGGGATTACTCAAAATGGAATGGGACTGTTCTTTCCGCAGCGTGCACTCCACTTCTGGTTGGAGCATGGCGTGTCAGGCTTTGTTATCTGTGACACTGATGCAGCATATTCAGAAAAGGTAAAATGATGCTGACATATTTTAAATTGCGTTACTGTACGCGCAGGGTTACCATTAGCTCAGTTTTCCCCATGAAATTTACTTTTCAGACTCTGCTGGAGTGGAGAGGTGTCTTTGGGGAATTCAGCAGTCGTGAAGAGGAAAGGTGCAGTTATACATGTTTTTTTTGTGTGTGTGTGTGTGTGTGTGTGTGTGTGTTACATTAATATTGTAAAGGAAGCTCCAGGATTGTTGGAAAATTTTTCATTTCAGGATCGTGGTAGTAAATCAGACAGCAGATGTTCTGCGTCCACTAAATGGTTCCGGTCAGATCAACATTACATTGGTGGATGTGGTCATGAGGTCCATTCTGCCACATTCACATCACCTCCTGTCTGCACAGGAAGTGGCTAGTGCTATACAGACAAACCTGCAAACAAGAGGAGATGATATATGGCCCAGCTGGACAGTAAGATTCCTCTATATAAAAAAAAGAAAAAATCCTTGGTGATTCTTGCATATTTTGATGGCAAAAAAAAAAATCTGAACAAGAATTTCTAAACACAAGGGACATTAGAAAAGCTGTAGATGGAGACATTAAACTGTACACTGGCTGTCATAACTGCATAAATGTGTCATGTGTAACACAAGAGACACTTCAAATGTTGGTCAGCTTTATTTACATAAGTTTTCAATACATATTAATTGTTTCAGCTTTGGTTTGGCAAGTGACACTTTTTTTTTTTTTTGTACAGGTTGCAGGTAAAACCTCTGATGAACTGAGGAAGTTACTTCTGGTGTTGGTGATGACTCTGCCAGGATCACCAACAATCCAGGATGATAACAAGATGGAGAAAACAAAGGTAAAGCCTTGTTTCATTGATGAATTATTTTAAAAGCTGATGATGTCATGTAAAACATTTCTTCCATGTAGTATACATCACTGAAATTCAGTGTGTTACACAGAGATGGATGAGCCATCAGGGACCCATATACTCATCATAAAGTTATCTGTTGCTCCATAATATCTGAATGAGACTTGTTCTTGGTCTTAACTAACAAATGCAACTCTTGCAACTCTTGCAAAACCGTCACTTTATTTGGGGTATATTGTATTTAATTTTCTCATTTGTCTCTAACATCTCTCCCTCAGGACAAGGGGGAAAAAAACCGTGCAGCTGTTCAGCTCTTCTCCTCCCTCAGCTTCTCCAGAGCCAGAGAAGAAGCTCTTCAGTGTGGTAGTTTCACCTTCCTTCCTTTCAACACATCGTTGTCCTCAAACTCCTCTTGTGTCCCTCCTTTATGTCCCCCAATCCTTGCCTTCCTGCGCTCCTGGGGTTGTGCCCATTTCCTTGTTCTGCTCAATGTTGGGCCTGAGCCTCACACCCTGGACCCTACCTGGGCCTCGAGGTTGCCTGAAGCTGGAATGTTTGTAGCAAGCACGGGAATGGATCGTTTTGGGTCAGCGTCTCTCTACACTCTCAGACTGCAGCCCTACGAAGCCATTGTAATCAAACTTTTTGAGGCCGGAAGCCATTCGTAGAGCTTCTGTGTTTCAGTGCTTGGATTTGAAGTTTATCTCAGACCACAATGATGCAGCTGTTCAGAGGTCACTTAAAGTCATGGTTCTGTGTTGCAGCATTTGACATAAAGATAGTGTTCCCCTTTAAATTCTGGGAGGTTATCTGTAACATAGCGCAAGTGTATGAACTGAGAAAATTGTATATTTACAGTAAAATCAATATATTTATGATTTCATATATTCATGAGCTGATAAAATAGGTAAATCTTGAGCAAGAGAGAGTGAGAATATATGTCTCTGTGTGTATATGTATATATGTTTCCTATAAACACTGTACCCATTCTTATATCTCTTGGATCTCCCTATTCCAATGATTGTTTTCCTGTTTGTGCTCTTGTTGTTGCAAGTCTTCTATGTCTTTGTCCTGGATATGTCTCGTTCAGTTGCTGTACTGCTTTGTTAATTAAAAAAAGATAGAAAAAGAAATGAATACATAAATTCAAAGAACTGAATTGCTACTGTTGCATCCTTTTTTTTAATTTAAACTGACCTTGTTTTCAGCTCTCTCTCTTACTGAGTCACCTCCGACTACTTAACATTTCACAATTTGCACATCATTTCACTTCCAAAGAAACATTAAGAAATTTGACAAAATTGACAATCTGCAAGTCAGATGCTTTTGCGATGCATCTGGATAAACTTATTTATCAATTATACTTATTTAGTCTACAAAAGAAAATCTTTTTCACAACACTGTCCATGTTATATTATCTCTAATGTGGGACCTTTCTATAAAATGGAGAGACTTCATCTAAAAATTGATAATTGAAATTAATGTTCTCAATTAAATCAAATGTACTGACTCACATTTTTTAAAAACTAATGTTTCTTGACACACGCGGACATTTTCATGAGTGAGTTGCAGTATGAGACACACAAGTCTTTCAAGACATACAAAATATGAATAACTTTTTATTTTCGTTCTTTTCCATATTGGAATATTACATGGCTGCAGATTTGTTGAGACTATTCTGGATTGAGGGCAGTGAATAGTTCAATAATAATCTTGCACATCTGTTACACACATTGAAATAAACCATGTAAGCAGGTATGTTGTGTGAGCTGGATCTTCTGTCACACATGCTGTAGACACAGATGATGTATTAACAGACTTACTGTGCCCTAAAGAAAAGGCTGACAGAGGAAAAACAATACATTCATGCATACCCATACAGCTTTATGCAACTGCACATATTTTAATTTTGCAGTGTCATTCACGAATACATAAATTCACAAAACTGAGAGCTGAAATAAAAACACTGTGTAGATGTACCACCAGTTATAAGTGGGTCTGTAACAAAAGTGAAACAATCCTTTTTAGAACCGAGAACTATTTCATAGTATCCAGAGTGTTTTCATTAAAATGAATGAATTCTCTTTTATTTTGAGTTCCTGAAATGTTTTACTGAATTTATGAAATGGTCACTTAAACATGTGGTCAAGTTTGGGCTAACCAAAGGATACCATGGATGCTGGGTATAAGAAGAGTTTAAATTGTGTAATATTTTAGTACAACTCAGCCTTACTTGTAGTTGATTTCTAAGATGTTCTTCTTCCAAACCTATGATTTATTTGATTAAAGTTAAACCCAGCTTTTGTTAGTTTTGCACTTCTTCAGCTGTCTAAACTTGTCTTAAAACACAGTGTGAGCCAAATCCTAAATACTCATGTATGTAAACTATAAATGGTGAAAGCTTTTTTAAGGTTTATAGTTATCTGAAGCATAACTTGATCCTTTGTCACTGAAGAGTGGCTGCCTGGGAAAATATTACTTAACGTGTTGTTTATACCTGGTAACCACCAGGTGAAGCTGTAGTACCAGTAACTGCTCAGCTGCTCCTCCAACCATAACCTCTCTGACCACAACCTCTTTTATGAGTCTTTACTATTAATCTTAAACACATAACGACCTTCTAAAGATGGAAAACCAGTATTGATACATTGTTGATTACAAAATCAGCTGCCATCATACAGCTGTTGATTTCTTCATTGCTACTGTTGCATCTTTTTTTTTTTTTTATTTAAACTGACCATGTTTTCAGCTCTCTCTCTTACTGAGTCACCTCTGGCTGCTTAACATTTCACAATTTTCACACCATTTCACTTCCAAAGAAACATTAGGAAATTTGAAGAAATTGAAAATATGCAAGTCAGATGCTTTTGCGATGCATCTGGATAAACTTATTTATCAGTTATAGTTATTTTGACTAAAAAAGAAATGCATGTATTTAGGTCATGTAGGCTGTTTAGGGGGACTTCAGTCTTGCCAAATTGATGAATAAAACATACAAATTATATTTGACATGAATGAAGTGTTAATGATAGAATAAAGGATATTCTTTCATTCAGTTCAATAGATGTACAGTTCAAAGGTTAAACTGTATATCCTCAGAGCAAAATGTGTAGGTGGTAATGTGTCTGGCTTACATTTTGATTCATGCATGTTTGAGTATAAGTGAAAGCAAAAAGTGAATGTGAATCGGAGATATTAAAAAAAAATTGTCATTCCCATACATTTGCACTAACTTGAATAAATCAAACCAACACAATTATGAAAAAAAAACCCCACACACACAAAATTACAGCACAGGAAAAAGCCATTAAGACAGTTACAGCTTTAAAGTTAAAACAACACAAGTGTAATTCTCACAGTACACAATGCAGCAGCACAGAATTTTAAAAGCAATAAGCTCTTAAAATAAAATTCACAATCATCATAGGTAGTTTACATACCAGTGATAAGGAGGAGGAAAGGTGGAATGCAACATTCAAGCAATACAGTGACATTATGGACAGGACTCCCATAGCCTTCTCTGAGGCAAAAAAGTAACCCATATTTGTAATATTAACAGTTTAGACTAATCAATTTAATTTCTTGATATATTATTGGTAAACTTGCTAAAACGGCAGGTTTCTTTTCACATTACTGCTTTAATGTTAATATATGTGAAAATAAATTTTTAAAAGTAGTTTTTCTCCCAACTGAGCACAATTATGTCAAGGTTCTGATCTACCAACACACATATTACATTTTCACATTCCCTTAAATGTTGTAGATGTAAAAATGTGAAAGATGTCTGTTAGGAAACATAAAAAAACTAGTCAGTGTTATGAGTCAGACAATCTTAACTCCAATTTAAAAAAAACAAACCTAGTTTGAAGAAATGGAAGACTTCTATTTTTGAAAGAATTTTTTATTTCAGTCACAGTTGACAGTTGATACGGAGGTTTAGATAAGGACTGGATTTTTTGTTTTTTAGTGCAGAAAGGATATTTCAGGAGACTCTGATGCAAACTGTGGAAACAGTTACACTGTCCTGGAGAAAAGGGGCACTGCATGTGTTTGCAGATTTTATTGTCACTCCCATTCTGAGGGCTCCCCTCCACAGAGAGTTGTTATACTTGAGGGAGACAGTCTATGTTTATCCTTCAGTTGAGGTAAGGTGGTCTCTACTTTACTTGGGTATGAAGAAGCTGTAGGCAACAGACATAACTTGGCCGATGTCTGAGAAAGTCTCTGATACCACCAGTATGGAGAGCAGAGAATGTAGGCCTGACCCCCAGGGACTTTTCTATAAAATGGAGAGACTTCATCTAAAAATTGATAACATAGAAATTCATGTTCTCTATTAGATCAAACCTACTGACTTTTTAGTGCTGACATGAGTTTGAGATTTTTGGTCTCAAATAAAAATACATTATATGGACGAAAATATTGGTCTATACCTCTTAATCTCCGAATTCCGGTGCTTTCTGTTCCACTGTCACAAGTGTATAAGTCAAACACCTAATCATGCAGTCTGCCTTTACAAATGTTTGTGAAAAATTGGTCATCCTAAAGAGCTCGCTGAATTCGAGTGTGGTGCTGTAATAGGATGCCACTGCTGCAACAAGTCAATTTGTGGATTATCTTCCCTCTTAGATAATCCACAAATCGACTGCAAGTGATATTTTTGCAAAGCCACAGCAACTCAGGTAGATATCAAGTAGCAGACCATGTAAAGTTACAGAGTGGGGTCACCGAGTGCTGAGACACATAGTGCGTAAAAGTCACCAATGCTCTGCTGACTCAGTAACTGCTGATTTCCAGACCTCCTCTGGCATTAACATCAGCACAAAAACTGCACCGGGAGCTTCATGGTATGGGTTTCCATGGCTGAGCAGCTCCTCCGGGTGTAATGTGTAGGTGGCCCAGAACTTGTGTCCATAACATGTGCTTTAGTTTCTGACCAAATTTGGGTTCTTCACTGGATACACTCATACTCATTCATAAAGACTACTGACGCATACAAAATAGTAATTAGCATTGCTAACACTGTATCTGCTAAACATTAGCATTTGTTGCACATTAGCATAAACGTCAACATCATTAAAATTCAGCTCAGCCGAACCCATATAGGAAAGAAATTTTAAAAAAGGAACCCGATTGCCTTTATTAGTAAATGTTTGCTTTAATACATTACCAGTCAAAGGCTTGGATACAGTGTGTCCAAGCCTTTGACTGGTACTGTATATAGCAAGTTCAATGATACTTGTATATCTCATACTACGATTCTTTCTACATTTTTTTCCTCATGCATGAAAAAGTTTGTGATTTACATTTAAATCACATTTTTTGTTGTTAAATGAACGTTTCCTGACACACACAGCCATTTTCATCATAATCATAGTATGAGACACGCAAGTCTTTCAAAACATACATTCTTTTCCATATTGGAACATTACATGGCTGCAGCTTTGTTAAGACTATTCTGGATTAAGGGCAGTGAGTAGTAATAATAATCTTGCATATCTGTTGCACACATCTGCATACATACCTGAAATAAAGCAGATCTTATGTCATGCATGCTGTAGACACAGATAATGTATTAACAGACTTACTGTGCCTTAAAGAAAAGGCTGACTGACTGAGAGAAAAAAAATACATTCATGCATATCCATACAGCTTCATCCAACTGCACATATTTTAATTTTACAGTGTGTCGTTCTTAGTTCCATGTCACAGTGCTGTTTAAGTGGCACAGTTCTCCTTGCAATGTTGAAATAACTTCCATGAGTCAATGGAAACTTAACATTAGTACAGACACTTATTCCAAAGTGAATGGAGAAATGTTAATGGCCACAGATTTAAATTGTGACAGTCTTTGTGCCTTCAAATATTAAGTGCAGGAATTCTGTATTCATTGCTGTATTCAATGTTCATTTTATCTCCTTAAATTTCCTTAAAGGTTTTTCTTATAGAAAAGTCTTCCACTCTCCTCGCACCGCCATGGGTTTTTGTGGGTCATCGAGGTAAATTGGAGTACATGTTGGTTTGTGGAACTGCTGTGTCTGGTGGGCTGCGCTGTATAACATTGTCAAGGGGTAAAGACAAAGCACAGTGTGCTGTCGTCTTTACGGCTCCTTTGCTAAAACGGAAGCTCAGCAGAGAGCAAAGGTGGCGAAACACAGACTTGCGGCAGATGATAAAGACCCAGGGATCCACGATGGGGTTGAAGGCATAGAAGCGAAAAGCTGTCAGGTTCTCGTTGTCGGTACAAAATGGTTGAATGGCGTTGATAAAGCCTGCAATCTGCAAAGAAAAGACAGAGAGAAGGTCAAGGCCTACAGTGCCCTCCATAATGGAACAAAGACACAGCTTTTATAGTTGCCTCCACCACACCACCACAGTGACAAGCAAATCAAACAATCAATATGTGATTGAAATGCAGAGTTTCTGCTTTAATTTTGCATGAACTGTTGAACAATTACAGCCATTTTATACGCAGTCCCCCATTTTCAGAGGTTAGAAATTAACATACATCTAAATACAAACTCATTTTAATACCTGGATGAAAATTTTTTTACAGCCAATATCTGCCTGATGACTAGAACATGGACAGCAATGATCTGATACTGATAACTTTGAGGGTTTATTACCTGTTCTTACTCGTTTAGATTATTATTTATTTTAGAAAAACTGCACACATTCAACTACAAATCTACTGTTTTACTGGTCAATTGTGTTTGGGCATTTGTCACTGGGCTTGTTACAGACCACATAAATCATCTATTTGTAAAATTTGAATAAGGATTTTTGAAAGGAAACTTCTTTACAGGGTAACATTTTTTGGCACAAGATTAAAACATTAAAGAGATTTAAAATTTAAACATCACCTCAACTGGATGGAGCCAATTCAAACCTTATTTGCTCCAGCAAACACAATGAAGTTGTCGGCACTTTGTTGTTAAAGCCAGATGAGAACATAACCGCATGTTCAGCATCAGTGTCATCTTGTTATGCTAGGATTTAACAAATGTCAGCATTAGCAGGCTCGGCGTAAGCACATCTTAAAGTTTCAAAACCCCAAAGTGTTCCGAAAACAGGCCCACATAAGGCTGCATCTCAAAACCACAGCTTTTTCCTGCATTGACAGACTGGAGAAAAGCAGGCCAGACAACAACCACAGGCAACTGACTGCTTATCAAACCTGTGCAGAGAGCGAAGCAGCAGCTGGCCCACGAAGCATCTTTGTCACCTCGCTCCCATTCCCTATCAACAATTCTCCATTTCCTCCATGAAATATCCAACAAACATGGGTCTAATTAATGGCTTGTGCTGATTGACTGTTTTTCTACACTGGTGTAAATGTTTCCATGTTGCTAAGGCCTGGACTGAAAACTAATAAGCGAGAGACAATATGGGAGAGTCCAGAGACAGGCCACATCAAATTACCGGAGGGACCGGCCACAAGCATGTCTGGATGCTTCACACACCTATCAGCAGGCTAAAGCCACACAGACGTGATAGTTCCTGTACTGATGACTGGGAACACCTGTGAAAAATAACAACAAAAAAAGAGACCACCAGTATGCACACTCATGGGATTTTATTATTGAAGGTGCTGAGTAAAAAGCGTGGAACAGTCATCCTCCTACAAGTGTCAGTAGGAGTTGAAGTTCAGAGTGGAACAAAATAGTGTCCAGATGTTTTTGACTTTTTAGGAAGTAATTATGCAGTTTGAGGTTGTCTAAACTTTCTTGAATTGCACAACTGATGCTGGCAGATTCTAGTGGATTTTTAATACATGGCTGATAAGGTATGCAGGAATTTAATGAAAACAGATCTGAGATAATGTCCTCAGCTTCCTTTCACACGATGACACATTTACTTTGTAAACCCACCTATTGAAACCGTGGCTGCTAAATAATGCCTTGGTACGACGGCTGCCACGACTTTGTTCAATTTTCCCCCTCCAGTTACTGTATTGATAAAAACTGGCATTAAAATATCAGGAACATAAAACTGTATGAAGCAGCCGTTATCAGCTTCTTGACTGCCGATATTCATTATTTACATTATCAGTCTCACAATCAAAATTGGTAATTGGTATTTGTTAAAAAGCAGCTTCAAGTTAGTGCTGGAGAATTATAAAGAAAGATGTCCTTAGGAAGAATAAAGGAAATATAACAACACCCTTAACTATTTTGGCTTCTGACCTAGAAACAGGTCTCATGCTGGCAGCAATTTCTTATTTGAGTCATTGTGTTTGTTAGGTAACACACTAACAAACACGATGACAAATGTTTCTTGTGCTCAATGCAAAGTTATGGCACGTGTAATTCATCAGCAGCATTGTCAGAAACATTTCAAACAGACTTGTATGCTCTGCTACCTTCCTCGCTATTGTCTCACTCCACATTACCACCCTCACTTGTGCTTCTGCTCCTTGCATGCCACCCTGCCTCTTATGGTGCTCTCGGCAGACCTTAAGCACCGCAGAGACGAACACAAATCATGAGCCATCCTCTCCAAGCACTACGGGCTGTGGGGCCAAAACTGATGACATGTCAGGCTCTCCTTAAACAGGACCACATTAATGGATCAGTCTCTGGCTAAAGCGCAGGCCAGACACAGAAGGAAAGGATCATGTGGATTATTTAGGAGAACAGAGTACCATGCAGTTGCAGGGAGCTATAAAGGCATAACATATCTTGTATGTACTATGTATAAATCTAGCCAAAAAAGTGCTGTACATTTCAGCAGCCTCAGGCCTTGTCAGTACAGTTTGTGTTGCCTGCATGCAGCTTCCTTTCCTCTTTCTCAGTTTGTAAATCCTCAGTTCCTTTCCTCATGATAGCAAGTCTTAATCACTCCCACCAGATATGCAAAGAGAGAGGAGTCGAGGCAACAGGCATTTAACAAAATGAGGCATCCTTGCTTAGATGTCATCATTTTAAAAAGATTAAAAATGACCTGTGGCACAACTGCATCATCTGCCTATTGGGGGTTATTTTTTGTAGCCTGTTTACTACTATATTTTATGATCTCATATGCCAGCAGTGTTCATGAAAGCTTATAACAGGGAAAGGCCGAAAAGTTTGACCATGAAATTAATCATCTTATCTAAAACGACCTCAATGAATACAGAGACTAATTTATTTACAGAATCCACCTAATCCCATGGTTTGTATATTCCAGTCATGTGACACACCTCTTTCATGTATCATGGGTAAAAACACTTTTGCAGAGGATGCGCGTGCTCAAATATAGCTTTTCCGATGAGCCTCCTCTCTCGTCTGTCCTCGTCCAGATGCATTTTAGAAATTGAGACATTCTTCAGCATGGCATATTTAGCTTGATTTCTGGGTCACAGGCAGGATGACGAAAGACAGAGGAGATGACGAGGTACACGGGATCATTTGCTCTGGATTGACCGGAGATGCAGTTATTCTTTATTTAAGCCATATTTAGTTTGCTTTTGAGAATTTTTTTTTTTGTTGTTGAAATTGTTGATCTGTAGATCTCCTTTCTTTGTTACGACAATCTTCATGTACTTGGATCCAGACCATTTGGTGTAAAAAAAAGAAAGAAAGAAAGAAAAAAGGCATGTAACATATTTATATTTGAGGCTGACGATGGCTGCATCTTTCAGGAAACAGAACACGTAATGGATTTCTACACTCTGCAGCCAATTACTGTCTATCTCGTGGTCCTAGTGGACTCTCCTAACTCTCTTTCCTGATCCTGTTTCACTGTAAGCTCATTCTGAAAATGTGAGAGGAGACAGTGTAGAGATCATTGGCCTTTCTGGGAAGACTGTTTACAGTCTCTGAAGGAATTACAGTTTTTGAGAAACAGGCTTAATTTCTTTGCTTCCCAGAGTAAGAAGAGAAACTCGATATCAGTCTCATTTGTGTCTGTTAAACTTGCAATGATTTGGGGTTTTTACTTGGAGAAAATGAGTTATTTACATAAAACGGATGTCATATGTGCATCTTGTTCCCACATATGGATTTGGATATCATCAGTATTTGTTTACAGTTATGTTTGCATTCAATATTTGAGCTTCTTTAAGGTCTACAGAACACAGCCGGTTTTCTAGTTGCCCAATGCACCACTGTCTTCACCATCCAGTGGCTTGCTTTGTCTTTGCTTGTTTTTCAGGGATTTGAAGCTCTGTGTGTGTGTGTGTGTGTGTGTGTGTGTGTGTGTGTGTGTGTGTGTGTGTGTGTGTGTGTGTGTGTGTGTGTTCATCATTATAGTTTTGTTAGGTCTCATTTCATGGAGACCTAACAAAACTCACTATTTTCCTAATCCTAACATTTAACCTAAAACTTGACCTTAAATGTAAAGGCTTTCACTGCAGCCCTCCCTTTAAGGGAATGCTGGCAGTAACACAACCTCATTGCCTCAGCTTGATTCATTCACACGTTTTGCTCTGAAGTGATTCAGTGCTGCTCACAAAGACAATATTCTGTTGCCTTCAGCTTCATAACTTGCTTACAGCTGTTGGGCTTTACAAGCAATAGTGAGTCATTTCCAGACTTTTTGGTCTAAATGATTTAAGTCGTTTTGACGAACACACCCACACTCAATGGAATAAAAATTAAGACATTCTTGAACAGACTGTGAAACCTTCATAAAATATCAAGAGCAGATATCAGTGTTCTGTTAACTGTAATTTCCCCATTGTGGGACTAATAAAGGTATTCGCATGATAAAGGTATTCGTATGAGCTTGATCAGTGCTCTCATCTCGCTGTTTTGGAAGCAAATGAATCGTTTTGAGTTGTAGAGTTGGCCAAAGCCTGCAGTGCAGTTTACCAAAGGTGTTTGAAATTAAGTTCTGTTTCTGTTTTGAGCCAAAGAGGTTGCATTAAGCGAGGTGACAAAGATAATCATACAAAGGTTTTTGGCTCCTCAGAGAACTAAAATTCTTAACCCATCACATAGCATGGTGGGATTCATTCATTCATTCTGATTCATTCTGCACTTTGAATGAGGTGAATCAAAAAAACTGCTAACTATACACAGATGAGCCGCAACATAAAAACTAACTGCCTTGTATTGTGCAAGTCCCTTTAGGGTTGTGCTTCAATGCCTAACATCTGACACTGGAAGAAGGGCTTTTGAGTCCTGTGGGATTCAAGGCGAAGACGCTGTGTTCCTCGAACTGCTCCTGACCAATTTGTTTAGCGCAGCGTGAGGGTACACGATGTCCTGGGAGGAGGGGAGTATGCGTTTGTAAGGTGCTTGTGAGGCTTTGCTTGGTCTGCAGCAATGTTTAGCTGTGTGGCACGTGTTATAGTAATATTCACATGAATGCCAGGACTGTACTGTGGCAAAATGATCAATGTTAATCACCACACCTTTCTGTCTTTTTACTGTGTGTGTGTACACATCTATGGCTTTATGTTTGAAAGCTCACGTTACTTTTAGTGCCTGAAACCTTTTCTACATACCGTAAATAGGCAGAAATGTAGGTGCACTAATAATGTTTTCTTCATTTCCTCTGAGTTCTCACTTGACTTCAACTTGAAAGCAAATCTTATCTCTGTCATCTGCCGTTATCTCTTTATATTTCCTATCAAAATATAAAAGGTTTCATTTCTTGTAATGCAACCAGAAGGTGCATGTCATGGGAAGGTTCAGCATGACACACTGTCAATGCCCAGTATTATTTTTCCTGCTTATCAGAGTAAACTATAACTATTGATCCTTGATCAACAAGACAACTGGAGTTGAGCTAGGCAGGTTTTTATTCATTAGGTGTTTTCTACGTCTTTCTTTAACTCAGACTTAAAAATGATCCCAGGCTGTGTGATGATGCTCATCGCTGCTCCAGCTTGAGATCCGAAGTGACTGATTTTGTGTAGTTGGTGAATTATTCAGTGCAGCACCATAATGCAAAAGGTAGCTGTTTCTTAACTCACAGAGAATTTTACTTTTCCACAATCTGTGCCTGAGAAGTTATTGAAGAGGTGGTTTCTGACATTTGAGGTAAAGGAGTGGAATGAGTGGGTGTTTCCTGGTGACAGCTTCTATATATATATATATATATATATATATATATATATATATATATATATATATATATATATATATATATATATATATATATATATATATATATATATATATATAGCATGTAAAACAACTCAATTATCATCATGATAGTAATTTGACTTTTACACAGAAAACACAGCTCTTTATTTACATGTAAGATGTAATAAGAGCATGTGTTCTGTGTCAGGAAAAGGAAATAATGTACTGCAATAAGTGTCGAGAGTATAGTCAGTGTATTTCTGTCTTCAGACATGCTTCAGCAGGGGAATTACACTGTCTTATAGTCCATTAGTGAGCTTCCTCTCTAAGATGTGGTAAAACACTACAGTGAGCTACCTGGAGTCACTAAGCCTTTTATGATCATCATGTATTAATTACTTCTGAGAATAAACATAAACAAAACACTTACTCATCCATTCATCTGTGTGTGAAGACAGCAGTGCAAAGTAATAATACATTTTATATGCATGCCTTGGTAGCACAAAAATTGACTCCTTCCATAAATCATGCACACTGTGAAAGACATTATATGTTTTCCATAAATTCTGTGGACAACACAAAGTTTTAAGACAAACCTTTATTATGCCTTTTCTCATGAACAGTGCAAGTTGAAGAGTTTAGGGCCAAAATAGAGTTGTCACTTTGAACTCTCTCACAATCAAACTGTGTGTGTGTGCGTGTGTGTGTGTGTGTGTGTGTGTGTGCGCAGGATGAGAATGTGTAGAAGTTGCTGTTTACTTAACAACTGAAAAGAAAAAAGCTGCTGACAAAATTACACAAAAGAGGAAGTGGAAGTAACTGTGAAATGGTGATGACCTCGTTTTCAAACAGAACAGTATAAATTATGAGGCACGCTGTTATGTGTCATATGTAAAAAATACTTGGGCACATTACAAAACCTTGCTGTTGTTACAACAGATCAAGAGGGCAGGCTTCCCCTTTAGCTCCTCTTTGCTGGTGATAAAATGGCCCCGTGTCTCTGCTGTATCTGATGCTACTGCTCTTTGGTGTATCGTTAACATGCACAGTGGTAGAACATCCTTTGAAAGGTTTGGGAGAAGAGGGGTTTTTTTTTTGTGCTTGCACCAAAGTGTGACTATTGGTGATTGAAGCTGTGTTAATGTCACTAGCCAGCTCAAATAAATTTCATCTCGGTTGCAACATCCTTCCACAGAGAGCCATCTGGTTGTCAGCCATGCCTCACTTCACACTTCGTCTAAATTAGCTGCACATAAGCGAGCATTATGAACTAAATCTCGTGTTGCTGTTGGTAATGAAAAACATCCACTGGAACTAATTTGCTGTTGCTTTAAAACACAAATCCTATTTATTTTTTTTTGTTTGTTTGATTTACTGATGTGATGTGATGTGATGATATGTGACATGGTCAAGCAATACAAAGGGTCACATAACCAGATGGGCTGAAACTAGCCAACGTTCACTCTGTGTTTTAACCACTTTGCAGCTGTTAAAGCCATGATTCAGACTATCCTTCAACACCAGAATTCTTTTATTGCTTTCCATTCTGAACTTGTATCGCAGTAGCCTAACATTTTTACCTACAGCTTATTGTTTACTTTTTACAGGTGACTTCCCAGCTGTCAAGCAAACATCACTGCAATCTACTCAGAATGCGTTTTTAATCATTTTAGCACACAATAGTCAACATTACTTAACTGAGAGCATTTTGATTTAATCAATCAGCTTTTGTACAAAACAGTGAAAGGAGAGGACTTACAACCGCGCAATGCTTCCACGTGCACAAAAAGATCCAGATTACGGCTTTAAATCGATGTTCAATACATTTAATGCTGTATAATAAAATATGAATTTTTACACTTACATGAATTTGTTTTGAAATACTTTAAATGTGTTGAAGAGAAAAATATATGACAAAGAATAAATGACTTGCAGTCAGTCTTTTGAATTACCATATCATAAGCCTGCAAATTCTAGGCTTACTTCCATGTTGTAAAATATTTTGGATACTTTTCTTTTACTTTTCAGTACAAGTAGATGAATGTATACTGTCCCAGATGAGCCACACATGAGACTCAAAAAAAGAATTCCCGGTCTTGACATGCACAGCAGACCTTCAGTGTGGACTTTCCCAAACTAGTTCTGACAACAAAGCAAAGCCAAATAAATCCCTCACAGTCTTCAGATGTTTTTGTTTGTGGAATTTAAAGAACAAACACTGCAAGATACACTTCATTAAACTGATAGTGCGGCAATATTGCAACACTTTTTTTGGTTAAACAATTGGGTGACAATTGCATCATTATCTGGTTAACACCACCTAGTGTATGGTGTAGATTTAAAAGTTGGTTGAATTGTTATGCATAATTCATTTACTCAGATACTGTGAACTATGAACAACCACAAAGCACTTCCATTATGAAGTCTTTAAGTGAATATTAATAAGTAAGTGCTTTCTATGCATGTTTATTTGGCCAGGCGGTGTGCTGGGTGTGTGTCAGCTGGGGATCAACAGCAAAGCAGCATTAAAAGAAATCTCAAACAGAAGATAATAACAAGGATTGAAGCCTGGATTAGAGCACTCGTCGAAGCACAGAGAGCAGACTATAAAGCAAATCTGATTGTTACACAACTCTAAGATAGATTAACAAAATGAGACATAATGAACACAATTGTGAGAAGAAGTGAGGCTAGCTAGCGATGCTTTCAGTCTTTATTCCCAGCTAACACACACATCAACTCTTAATAAAAATCTCCCCGACTTAGCCAGCTTAGTCCCATTTCAAGTTTTTCAGCTCCATTGCTGAAACAAATCTAAAACTATAAAGTACTACAAATATGGGGATGACTGACTGTCAGCTTGATGTATTTTTAGGATCGTGTGGGACACGCTGAAAAAAAGATGAGAGAGAAGAAAACTTCCCACCATATTCTCAAGTTCCTTGGAGAAGTAAACATTATTCAGGGCTCAGTGACCCCTAAAATTTCAAACCACCAAATTAGCACTACTGCCTGGTTTCAATTATGTAGTTAAGCTTGTTTAGTCCCTGCTGCCTTCATGCTCTAGCTAAGAGCATATATACACTCTAAGGCAGAAGTCCATCCATGCACAGCTGAAATGCATGTTGGAAAGAGCACAAAGCCAGTTTATTGATGTTAAACCCCCCCCCCCCCCCCCCCCCCCCCCCCACACACACACACACACACGCACACACACCCACACCCTCAAACATTTTTTTTTCTGTTTTAATAGGCAGGAACAATCAGCTATTACACCACAAGGCTCAGTGAGTCACACTGTGTTGTGCATGTTGTGGAATGAAGACCCACATAACATAATTAGTTCCTACCCTCGGTGATTTAGTTATACCAATAAATCAACAATGTGTGAAAACTTGTTGAGAAATTGTTACTTTTTCCCATGTTTCTTAGAATAACCAGAATATATATACATATATATATCCCTATGCAATCTAAATGAAGGGGCTGGCTGTAGCCGTTTTGGTGATGACCTAGATCAGACCTAGATGTAATGAATGATTTAATCATAAAACTGCAGCATTTTTGGTGAAAAACCACTTGTGTGACGTACAGAAAGAACAGATTAAGGTTTGAATTTAGGTCCTGACATATCTTATCTCTGTGCTGAATAATTAGAAGGATGCTGAGAGAAAAGATTTCTACAAGATTATATTCAGGTAAGACTTATTGGTAAAGAACTTCCCAAAAACTTAGATATGAAAACTGTATCTTTTTTGCTCTTTGCAGAGAAAATACGGATTTCTACAAGAAGCAGCAGCTACTTTCTGCTGCACCCTTGTCACATGGGGTCACCGCAGTAAGTAGCTCCACCTTTGATTTGGCAGCTTTACACCCAATGAATTCCCCAAAGGTGGAGTTGGCTCGCTAAATGCAATCGAACCAGCAATCTTTTTGCTTATCATACAAATGTGTTAACCGCCACACCATTGCAGCCACCGCTTTCTATAATTGGAAATCAGAATAAAAATGTACACACAGACTTCCTTATGATCCCAGCTGAGCACACACCTGAGCACATAAAATACGCATTTTAATAGGATTTATTGAGATGAGGAAGAGCCTTACAGGGTACATTAGTAAGCTGGTTAGTCATACATGATTCTTACTCAGCTGGGTGATCAAATTAAAAGCAGGTTATGTGAGAGTCACTATCCTGCAGAGAGCAGTCAGTTGTCAACTGTTAGCCAAAATGTTAGCAGAGTTTTTGCAATTTAAACATTTTTTTCTTTCTCTTCTTTGGAGCCCCTCAACTCGTAGCATAGCCAACAAAAAGGTTACTCTTAGTGGCCTTTTAGATGGCAATGCTAAAAACCAGCCTTGCTAAATGATGATTTTGGTTTTTAATTGCAGTGAGCGTTTTACCACATTGCTGACCGTCAGTATCGACTGCTTCCTCTTTCAAGTGTCCTTCAGCACATCAACACATACTCAGCACAATCTGCCTTTCTTATAGTTTGTTTGATGTGAGGGTGTTGTATTTCACTCCTGTGCCATTTATGAGGTCCTGTGTTTCCCGATGCTGCTGGCAAGTTGGGAGTATAAAACAAGAATCCTATTGTTCTCTGAAGCTGTTAACAGAAGGCGATGAGAGTTAGTTGTATTTATTTTAGACACTTACAAATTTTGAAACATGGATGAGTCGTTGTGATTTGATAAGTGGATATGAAAAAGGATTTGGATTTAACTTGATTTGAAAAGGAAATGTGGTTACTGACTGAACCCATGTACCGTTTTCTACCATTCTACCATTTGCCATACACACACACACACACACACATACACACACACACACACACACACACACATTTGCCTTGCCTTGAAACTTTCCCGACAGTCTAAAGTGACTACGGAAACCATAAGGTTGAGAAACTCTAAACTTGGGTGTGGAACACATTTCACACGATGCCGTGTGAACAGTGACGGTGCTGATAGATAGGCAAATAACTGTGCACATATGTGGACATATGCCAAAAAGACAACTATCCAGAGCTCTCAAAGTCAATGTATATGCAGAGGTGCTGATATTTTCTGTGAGTCTTTCACCTTACCTGTTTAACAGGTAAGCACACAACTTACTAATGACAGGCACAACAGAGCATGGCATTTTGAATCTGTTTGGGCCAAGTGTCTATGCTCCAGATAGGGATTTGCAAGTGGGGGAAGAAAACAAAACAAAACATTCCTACAGTTTCTGATTGTGTTTTGTGGTAATAAGAATTTTTGATTAATTATATTGTGTGTTTTAATTGTTAAGACTTTAGCCACACAGGCCTAGTGACAGTGCACAGCAAAATCAGTAGGTAGCAAATTTCTGAATTAATCAGGCTATTACATTTTGTATGTATTTACTCTGTTACTATACTAACAGTAAAGCCGTACTGAAGTAAGCAATAGACCACCAGCTTTCTATAAAACATTTTACTGTAACTCTTATAAATAATACCTTTTATCACCATCAATTAGTTTCAAAAACTGCTGCAGAGTTAAGGGGCCTGTAATTGAAAGCATTATATACAGTGTAGCAGTATTGTGAAACAGTTACATTTCATAGTGTCATGTCCTTCCAGACCACTGAAGTACTCTCTTCAATACGTAGCTACAGAGAAATATGTGGTAGGAAATCTGCCTGGAAGTAGGGAGATCATTCAAAGGCCAGAGGAAAAAAATGCATATACAGGAAATAACTGACACACAAAAGAGCTACATTCACTGTTTTGATGTCTGATCTTGAGAAAAAAAACAAAACAAAAAAACCCCAGAAGTGTATAGAAGCATTTCAAATAGCCACAAATCCACAGTGAATTATGACCAGAATCAGCAGTTGACCTCAGCTCGGCAGGATAGTTTAGTCTTTTCATTGATTGCTTTAATTTTTATAGCCCACAACTTTTGCTGTTTTGGGTCAATCATCTCTCACAGCCTCACTTTCAATTATAAGCAGTTGTTTTCAGCACAAGTTACCTACCCTGCACCAAACAGTAGAACAAAAATGTTAACAACTAGATGGTGAACAGAGCATACAGGTATAGCAGCTAAAGAGGAGTCTTCAGGAGCTGGCAACTAACACAGAGCTACAACAGAGAGAACACAGGACATTCACAAACACACTATTAAATAAATGCCTAGGCTGATTCATACTTGCTGGATGTGCAAATAAGCCGCTCACTTTGCCAAAGTCTCCAAAAAATCATTAATATAGATTAAAGTCAAAATATCTACTGAAGGTACTAAAACTTAATTAACAATGCAAAACATTTCAAGCTCAAACATGCATTCAAACTGCAGTACAGGGTTCAATTAAGCACATAATCACCATCACTCAAACAATTTTTCACTTTTTCATTCATTCTGTTCCTCAGCCATTAGAAACCTCTTCCACAGCTGCTCACGTCTTATTGTACTGCAGCCCGAAGGCACGTTCTACAGCTCCCGCGCTTAACAGGCACATCAAAAGGGTTCTTCAGCAGCTTCACTGGGATCATTTGTTGGCCAATTTCAAAATGAGTTAAATGTGAGGAGAAACAGGAGGAAACTACATGTAGTAAAAAACAAACAAACACAAAAACCAAGCTCAGCAAGCCTGCAGCCATCTGACAACTAATAAGAATAAATATGTGCACATGAATGTGCATTTGTAATATGTACGCTGTGATGGGGAGTAACTCATTACAATTTAACATTAAATTGCAAAACCAGTTATATTTATAATGCTATAATTATTATTTTTTATGCGTTTGTAAAAATCAAAATGTTTATGCAGAAATGAATACTCATTCTATTGCTCGATTGATTAGGCAGTGTATTCTCTTTTGTTTCTTTCAGTGAAGGAAATGTAACATTTCCCTTCTGAAATCATCCTTAAGTGTTCAATATTAAAGCTTCTTTAGCAGCAAAAAGCTGTATTATTGCCCACTTTTACAAATGTAATCCAAATGAATCAAAAGTAACCTTCCCAACACTGTATGCATGTGTGTATATGCTTCAGGATTAAGTGTCTATCCACTAAGGAAATGAATCCTGTTTGTTTTTTTCACAAAGTCAGCTGCTGATTACAAAGCATCATCTTTCCATATTGAGACAGTACTAAACTTCACAATGGGGTTGTGAAGCAGCTCCTAGAAAAAAAACAAAGGTTCTTATCATCAATTCTGTTAAAGCATTAGTACTTTTACGTGTGCAAGTACTGCTCCCATGCTTTGTGGTCTGTTTCTAATAACAGAAATTCATGCAAAGGTAATGGTATCCTATGCTGATGTCAGAAAGGGTGTTTTCCATTCTAATTTATGCTTCCTGCTGTCCTCGCTTCTACATGATGTGGAAACAGTTTTCTCTCCATAGTCGTCAAGGATGTTCCAACCCTTAAATGCATCATAGAGAAGATGAGGAGCCAGAAGGGTCCTGTGGGAGGGTTGAATAAGAAAAACCAAGTGTATCCTGTGCAGTGTTTTTTTTAGGCGCACCAACAGTCCTTCTATGTGATGTCTGCAATGTCAGGTGACTTGATGGGACAGTAATAGAAATGACTGGGATGTTGCTGAAACAACTTTACTGTACTGAAACCAATACCCATACAGACAGGAAGTAGCAGCAGTGGCTGTAGCTTTAAGAATGTTTATTCATGAAGCATTTTGAATTACTTCTTTTGAATTCTTTGCATATTTTTTTCTTTAAAGGGCTTTTCTTCTTTTTTTGCTGCTTTTCAAATTCATTTTGGCACATTCATAAACAAAACATATGCAACTACAGTCACAATTCCAATAAAAATTTACAGTTATGGCTGGATCACCTCACCCTTATCACCTGATCAGCAGGTAGACTGCTTACAGGCTCAGTCTGTCTGGAAATCTCCAGTAAGCAGTGAGCACCTGTCCTTTTCTAAAATCCACTGTTATAGAACATTAACACTGGGTCTTCTCTCTGCTTTGGTTTGTTGTTTGTCTGCTTGTGCTCCTCCTTTTTCTCACTCCAACTAATCACAGCAGATGCCACATTAGCCAAATGAAAGAATTAATTTGATATTCCCACCTTTTGGTTTCATTTAAGGCAGGAATTTCAACTTGAATCTTCTGGATATGTCTGAAATTCCCCTCTTTATCCACACACATTTTTCAATCTGAATCCAGTTGGATGTGAGTAGGAGTGTCCCTGAAAAACTAACAGCCTGTCATTCAGCATATTTTCAGTGGCATTCAGGCTCAGGCTTTGACCAGGCATGTTAAGAGACTCCAGGCTGTTTTGAAATCATTGTAATATTTAGCTGTATGTTTGTTTAAGTCCTGCAGGGAAACAAACAATTATTCATAAAATATTCTTAAACTAAAAGCAGGATATCCCCTGAAATTTGTCATTAACTAGTACCTCAATCTTTCTTGAATTTATGATTTAACGGATAGTTGAACAATTACATTTTTGTGTCTTTGAACAGAAGAGCTATGCGCTGTATACTGTTCCACATTGCGTTTTGAAAACTTCACTCTATGTGCTTTCTCTTGCCCAGTCTGTCAAACAACCCAGATTGATGATGTGCCGCACTGTTTCTTGGAGGCCTGATGCCCTGTAAATGTGTCAAAGCTGCCTGCTGTTCATCATCTTCCCAACAATCAGCCGTCTTGCCCAGTTCGCTGAGAGCAACTGGAAGCAAATTGATTTTTTTTTTTTTAAATCACAGAACACACTGTCCCCCTGTCAAATTTGTGTTTTAATAGCCACAGTGGAGAGAAAGAAAAACTTGGGTCAAGGCGAGTTACATGCAGTGCAGTCCCCAGCTTTAGCATCAAAGTCACTAAAGCTGTTAACTCGGTGGTGACACGACCTACCAGCCATTAAGTAAATCAAAACAGTAAATTCTATGTTTCTAAATGATTTTTTTTCTTTTGCCACTAAGCAATGTTTAGCAGTTGGTCTACATTTGGCAAATGTACAAAGGGAATGCAAACTTAACTTCATGCAAGGGATGCGCACGGCTAGTTGTCTAGTTGCTTAAATGTTGCTTACCTTGATGGTCGGTGCTAGAAATAATATTTGGTTAAAAAGTATTATTCTCTGAATGGAAGCTGTAAACAAGCGAGGGCAAAGTAAATTGTTGATAGCTGTGCTAACCAGCGCTGTTCTGCAGTACTTTTTTATTAAAAAAAAAAAAAAAAAAAAGAGCAGCTGTATGTCGGCTTTGTCAGAATAAACGGGAATATAATCAAGCAACTGATGTGTAACCATGTATTGATGCTAGATTAGAAAAAAACAGGGCATAAACACATCCAGCGTATGTACACTAATCAGACGCTGTGTGACACAAAGTGAAGCACATTTCAGCTAAATTTAAAACATTACTTGAGTATCGAGGAACGTGATTCATTTTTCATAAAGCTCCCACAATGCAATACAGTATTTGTTTGGCCAGTGGTTAACTTTGCCCATTTAAAGTGTTCTCAGTTCTAAATGTTTTCTGAGGGTTTTTATTTTAGACTGGTTGACTAATCAAACTTTTTTTTCTTTTATTTAAATGACTAGCAAATTAGTCACCAGGAACATCCCTACTTCATACATAATAATGCTGATGGCTTGGAGAAGGCTGATGTCTAAATAACGACTTTCTTTACAAAAAAAAAATGATAATAAAAATCTCCATAGGGTGCCATTTACTGTGATTCATTTTCTAACGTCTCGGTTTCTAACCGTCCACATTACTTAAATGACCACACGGTGAGCACAACCCCTCAGAAGATAAATGCCTGAAGACTTAGTATGAACCTCATCCCAGCTGTTATTTTATTTTTTAATGCAAGTAATATTTTCACAGCAGCCAGGTGGAATTTAATATGGATTTTTATTGCACTC
This sequence comes from Archocentrus centrarchus, assembly GCF_007364275.1. Lineage (NCBI taxonomy): Eukaryota > Metazoa > Chordata > Actinopteri > Cichliformes > Cichlidae > Archocentrus > Archocentrus centrarchus. The sequence goes on along the minus strand of NC_044358.1, from coordinate 25,048,847 downwards.
CCTGACCACACACGCACACAAGTCAATACTGGTCTGCTGACTAAGACTCGAGTATGGTATCCACACTAATGGAAACCTTTTATGATTAAGTTAAAGCATTAGTGATTAAATCGCCCCCTCGCTGCTGCTTTTGAATAAAGTTGCTACATTACCCAAAAAAGAAAAAAAAGGGCACAAAAAACGTCTGCCATATGTTTTTCATTGTTCAGTATTCATGTATTTGATAATGGGGAAAATTTCTAATTCAAACCACTTATTGATTCAGGTACTGACCAGTAACATGTGGCAGCAGTTTCCATAGAGACACTATGGAGGGCATTGATGTGTAGCCTGCAGGAAACAACTTGACAGCAGGAAGCCCGGGGAAGGATTCTATATGATGACTGGACCGAAACTCAAACATGTTTAATTTCTAATCATATAAAACACACCAAAAAAAGCAGGAAATGCTTTAATGTTTAGTATGTAACTGTCATTTAAATGTTTATTCAGCAGCATAAAATTACATAATCTGATTGCACTGGGAGAGCAGGCTTTAAAACCTGTCCAGCAGCAAGAGTTGGTTTTTGTAGCTGTATTTTAAAGCATTTGACAAGCATGCTAACAATAAATTTGACAATAAATCTATAACAACGTGCCAGTATCTGCCTGAGATTAACTTTAAATGGATAACTGCACGTAATCTTTTTAGCTGTCTGCATCAATTGCACAATTCAAACTCAGAGGTTTAAATCAATGGGAGGTAATCGATTGTGTCAAGATCAGGACCGTAATGCGACCCTTATGCGAGTCAGGCAACAGTAAACAGGGCAAACATCCCCTTTACTGCTGAAAATGAACTCAGCTGGCATGCATGTAGTACACATCTGTTTCTCACACATCTTATCATCTTTTACCACTTCTCTGTCTCCAACACTACGGTTAAACTTGTTGGACTGAAGAATCCAGCCTGACCTCAGAAAGATGCTTAGAAAACACTGCCTCATTTATTAGTGTCCAAAAGCCACTCGGCGAATACCAGATTGTGAAATGCAATCTGTAAATACAAAGCCCACAGATATTATTTATACCTGTGAGCCAAAGACCACTGAAAATAATTAATGTGTCAAGATTTGATAAATATTGATCTAATTTCTAATTTAAAAATGCAAGTGTTCATTTTCCAGTGCCTGCGTTTCATCTCGCCCACATCTGCCCACGTGGAGTCCCTACTCATGAAGACAAATTGCAGAAGGGGCCCATTTCTCAGAGGAGAAAAGGTCATTTTTCAAAGTATATTCAGTTCCTCAAAAACGGCCTGAGAAAACAAACACTAACCGGAAACACATGGTCAATTTTTTTGTTTGTTTGCTTTGGTACAATGTTGTTGTGTAAGTGCAAGAACTAATGACCGAATTAAGCTGGTATCATTTTTTTTTTGTGTGAAGCAGAAAAATTGTTAGTATAAATTACACTTGAACTTCACATTGTTTTCATTGCAGCGAACAGAATCAGACTTCTTTGCCCACATCTGCTGTGCTTCAGGCAAACACACCATTATTAATCATGAGCCCACATCTGTCTCGGAGCCTGTTGAGTCTGCTCCGATGCAGTCGCACACATGGACATGACCATCTCAACCACAGCTTTACTGTCACAAGGGAACAACCAAACACACAAACACATGTATGCTGAAACGACACAAGTATCTTTCAGCCCTTACCAGCATTATATATGAATTATCTATGCAACGAGGATCAGCCTTATAATTTAAGCTCTGATAGTGAAATATAAAGTTAGGATAAATTTCACTTTTTGAAAACAAAAAATCAATTATAGAAGAACAAAGTGAAAGCACCAAAACAAAACTACTTGCCATTTTCAGCTTTACATGTGGAAACTGAAACACATCTACATCTACAGTGAGAGCGTGCAAATGCTTGCAAGTGGTGAAGCTGGAGTTTCCTGAAGTCTTACTCAGACTGTAGACAAGTATATCGTCATCTTTGTTCATTTCCCATTTCACTCTCAGTCATAACTCAGGGCAAGTACAATCACATGCACCCTAAGTTAGTCAGACTTTAAGGGTAAATGCTACCATGAACCAACCAGAAGCAGCTGGCGAGTACACTGTAAATACCACAAACATGAGAAAGCATTTTCATCATAAAACAATCTGTGTGTAAGGGGGGGGGGAAAGTCTGATTTACATACGTCAAAACAAGCATACATGCCTTTATAATACACTTCATATTAATAACTTCATACATCCTCTGGGAAAGGCAGGGCTGGACCAGTCCACCAAGGTTGTCAGGTTGTAGGCACGCTCCTCTTAAAAAGAGGCAGCTACCAGACTGAGAAGACAAATGCACAACACAAACACGCAGGCAGCGACAGCATGCTATGTGTGGCAAAGGGTGCACTTAAGGACACACCTTTCATTAGCAAAGCACAACCGTTAAGGAGACTTCAACAGGGCATACAAACACATGCCACAGCAACAAAAACATTAACCGTCGTCATGCCAGCAAAGCTTTCTATGTGCATAATGATTACAGAAGGTGGGAAAGGAATTCACTTTATAAGACACGCAGGAAGTCAGGAAACAGTAATGCTAAAATGACCCTACTCCTGTAAACTATGCCTTCTACTAAGCAGCAACCTCTGATGCTGGAGAATGAAGCCAGAAGCGAGTGTGACAAACTCCAGTTCCTCAAATGGCCACTTGAGGCTGGATGGAAAAGTGAATCTCACAAACTACCATGCAAAATGTACACACACACACACACACACACACACACACACACACACACACACACACACACACACACACACACACACACACACACACACACACACACACACAAAACAGTGTTTGTCTCTTTAGCTAATTTACACCTGAATACATCTACAGTCGCAGCTTGCTGGTCAACCCTGCTACTGATACTGAAAAAAAAGCATCCCCTAAAGGGGCAGTAATAATGATAACAGTGACTAAGCCCTGTTAACATTCTCCTTTTTGTCTGTAACATTTTTTAATCTCTTTTGATTTCACTGTTGAATTCAGCTGTCACCGCCTCTGCCATTTTCTAGAGTGAAATATATTTATAATGCGATATGATTGTGTAGTGAAACTGAGAAGAAAGCAAACAAACAAACATGGTATCAGTAGCCTACACAGAGGTAAAGTTGATATGAATAAATATGAACTCACAGTGAGCGGCAGTGAGCAGACCACAAAGATGACAGTGATGACCGCCAGCAGCACCAGGTGATCCATCTCCTCTTCTCCCTGTCCAAACCAGGCCAGGCTCAGCCTCCTCTTTCTACCCGCTGGCCCAACCGAACCACGCCGCTGTAGCTGGCTCTTGTGCATCTTGCAGAGGGTGATAATCACCGAACCGTTGCACACGAACACTGCAAAGATCAGCAGTGCCATGAGGGAGGAGTAGGACAGAGAGAAAGCCAAAACCAAATTAGCCTGCCCGTCCCCAGTCGCATCCATGTCAATGAAGCACCACGTCCCAGGGCAGTACTGTCTGAATTTGCCATAACCACCGAAGGGGAGCAGGCAGAAGGCCACAGAAAAGAGGTAGATAAAGAGAAGAGTGAATTTAGCAAAGTTGCGGCGGATGTGTACAGAGTAAAAATAAGGGTGGCTGATGGCCAGGCAGCGTTCCACGGCCATGGCGCACAGGATGAGCGTGGGTGCAAGGCCGAAGAAACTCATGGCAAAGCCGAAGAGGTTGCACAGTCTTTCACCGTACAGATTTGTAAGGGACATGTTGCGGGCATAACAGATGAATACAGGTGGGCTTAGAAGGCAGGTGCCCAGAAGGTCTGTGAGGGCCAGGCCGGTCACCAGGATGCAGAACACAGAGGACCTGGAGCGATGCTCCTTCTGGTGCACTCCAAGGATAAAGAGAGCCAGGAGGTTTCCGACAACACCAGCCAAAAACATGATGATACTTGTGGCCGGTTTGCCATCGCGGCCCACAAGGCAGGTGGTGTGGTTACATGTTTGTGAATTGTTCATCTTGTTGAGACGAAAATAATAACCGTTCAATGTGGAATTAATAAGGAATTCCCAGACAACAATAGAAAATATTGTCCTCTTGAGACCAACATTTGGCAAAACACAAGACAGGTGAGATCCATAATCCTGTTTTGTCTTAAATACTATTAGTAGCCTCTTCCTCCTCTGACTCTTTCTTGTAGACAGTTTTGAAATCTTTCTGTAGAAAACAGAAAAGGACATAAAACTCTCATCTAAGTGACATCACAACCACGTTTTCCCGCAAAAAAACAGCCATATTTTTCTAATTCTTTCAACATTATTTCATCATATTGATACTCTTACAATATATCTACGTTTTAGTAACTAACTGTGACTTACCTTTTACAGGAGCCGCCAGGAAGCCGAAACACGTGAAAACAACTGAAAACGACTTCTTTTCCTTTTGGCAGCAGGAACCTGCTCTCGTACGCTGGGTTTAAAATGTTCCGCTGCGCGTCTCCGCCGCAAACTTTATCTCTCTGTCTGTCTCTGCAGCGCCCAACCACTTTCGGATCGATGCAGCCTATGCTATAGTCCCTCCCACTGTACTTGTGACTCAGATGACATCCAGAGCAACAAGACACTTGAGAGCTGATGCAAAATGGTATTTAAATCCAAAAGAATTTCAGTGGTTTCTAATTTCTATTAACCAGAATTAACCTTCCATTTTTCTTGCTTCATGCTTCAAGATAATGCGGCTTTGCGCCCAAATATAAAGTGATTAATATACCTTAAATCGGGAATAAAGATAGGCTATAACTTATTCTGTGATCATATTTTGTCCTCAGGTGAATGCAAAACTGTTTATCTTTCTTATTGACAGGTGTCTCACTCCTGCAGGTGGACCAGGTTGCGAGCTGAGTTGTCAGATGTACCACCAGCTACAGGTTGAGACATCTGTCACCTGAAATTCTTCTGATACATCCTTATCCTGACGTTTCCTTTTATAATTATGGAGGGGAAAAGAAAAAGAAGAGGGACAGAAAGAGAGAATGAGGAAAAAAGAGAAAATTATAGGGCAGTAAAACACATGAGCATCTGTGGGAAAATACTCCCTAAACAACCAGCAAAAAAAAAAAATGAGAGGAAAAACAGAAGTAGATGAACAAACTAAGTTATGGTCTAGCTGTGGTGTGTGTGTGTGTGTGTGTATTAACTCAAGTGTCATGTGAGGGCACATACACATGGTGGTGCTGGTGGGTGGGGGTGGTGGTGAAGCTGTTGTGGTAGAAAAAATATACTAGTAGAATCAAATATTTTCAGGCCCCCCCACACACTGTCTTGTTCCCCAGGTCTGCTAAGAACAAAAATGTAATTAATCTTCCTTTTGTGTAAGTATTTGGTTTGGCAGAGTCTCTCATTGATTTTTACGTGGTTAGCCCTGATCTCTGCTTGCTTACATTTCATGCAGCCTTTAATACAGCTCCAGTAATGCAGAGAGAGCCCGTGCACACTAGCTGAGTATAAATGTGATGGGAGCAGCTTTACTTTGTTTTGTTTTTTTCTCGCACTGGATCATTTTAATTCCTGGAACCTATAGTTTCTGTTGTATATGTGCAGTCTTTGTAAAATACTAGTGTGTGGAGAGTGAACGAGAGCAAGAGAGCGCGAGGTAAACAGAGGTTAATCCTTCAAGTATGTTTGCTTTGGAAACACTGCTTTGATTTGATTTGTCCATGCCATATTGGCCATGTATTACTTCACATATTGTTCTCTGCACGCACCCTAGACACACTGATACAAACAAAAGGTTGGTTGATTGGTGTATGTGCAGACTGCGCTTGGATTCCATTGCATCCTGTAATGATTGAGGATCAATGCATTTAATACTAGAGGTTGTCATTGCATTTTGCCTTTTTATTATCATCAACAAATCAATGGAAAGTTGCTGGGATGATATGTTTGCTGAAAAATGTAAAATGATCAAAACATACATAATGAACACACCCCCACATCCCCAGGCAGGACGCAGTAATAATGGTGTTCCCTCGGGTGCTGTTATTGTACTCCTTAACAGTTTGTTTTAGCAACACCTAAACAAGATACTAACAATAGCCACAAATAAAAATTGCTGCATACTAATCACATTTCACTGCTCACTTTGCTCTCAGAGTAATTCACTTTTGCTTCCTGTTGCTGTTTCTGCTGCTGACCAGTCATATTCATAACGGCAAAGTGCCAGTCTGCAATTATGGATAGAGTAATGCAGATCAGGCTTCTCCTTGTCTTATACTCTGTAAGTGAAACTACTGATGCAGAGTTACACAGCTAATACAAGTGTTTCTAGTCTTCTCAGTTTCACTTCATCTTTCTAGCGTTCCCTCCCTCCCTCACTCAGTCCCTCACTCCCTCCCTCCCTCACAAAGTTTACTGTTACTACCGACTTGAGACCTGGATAGCGCGTGTGGTGTTTAAAGTTGCTTTGCCCATAAGAAAAAGCAGGCTAGCACCTTTAAATAAACAGCACACAAAGAAGCTCAAAACAACATACTTGCAAACATTCCTCAAATCATCAGATGAGTTTGTGAGCATAGCAACTGAGACGCCAAGATCATAACATTTGTAAATTTACACAAGTGCTTATTGAAATACATAAGCAATTAATAATAGCTGCAGCAAAGCATCATTTTAGAATCAAAGCTGCAGGTGTTTTGGTTGTATGATCTTAATTAATGAGTATATAAGTCTGGCATGAAGTTCAGGTGGAATGCGTACTCCAAATAAAAAATAATGGATGGCAAAATAGAAGAATGTTAAATGAGAGACAGATTAGTGGGATGAAGCTGCGTGATTGGTAGATAAATAGAAAAATGAAGTAAGGAATGATGGACTAGATGGGTGAGGCAGTTGATGGATGAAACAGTGGTAATTAATGTATGGTAGACTGAATGGATAAGAGAAAGATGATGATGAATGGGGGGATATCTGGATCAAATGATTAGATGTATAATGATAGATGTTAAATAATTAAATAGATGAATAGAAGAATTGTGGGAAGCTTGATGGATAACTAGATTATTAACAGTGATTGACAGGAGAACTTTGGATCAAATTACCAATGGTGATAGTGGTTTCCATTTGAAGTTGGAATTTTTGAGTTCCCAGTTTGAATTTTCAAATGGATCACACCCTCAAGTCGGATTTCCAACACTAACCCCAACTTATCAGTCCAGGATGGCATCAGTGGCCATAAACACGAGTAAAACTGTAAAACCTGCAATCTCCAATGCAACTGTTGTGCATTTGTGCAAAAAACCCCAAACTTTGTGCTGTATCACCAGTGATGTGTGAATGCCTCTACCTTGCCAAAAAGCAAAGCAAATGCTGTTTTTCCTTTTCTGACAAGCCTTTGGCTTTTATCTGATCAAAGTTCTGGCGCATGAGCACTTGGATCACCAAGTGGTGGACCTAAAGAAAGGGGGTTGTTATGTAGTTCCTTTGGGTTGAACACAAGCAGAAACCTCCAGATGATGAAACTTAAACCCAATGCAGAAGTGTCAATACTACAGTTCCTCTAATAGCTGCTTGAGGTCAGCTCCAAAAATGGGTCATTCCCCCACAGACGTTCATGTTAAAACACCCAACATTAGCGCATTAAAAAGCATTCTGATTCAAAAAAATAGTTGCAACATCTACAGATAGTTTCTCCATTCATAACAAGGCTGAAAAGGGTTAATGTTTATATGGTGTGCCTTTGAGTTAAACATGAAAACTTATTACATGATGACAGCTACAAAAATATTTGATATGGATTATGTGTTTGCACACTGTCCAGAAAGACAAAGATGAAAATAAAGTCCAGATGAATGCCGCTTGAAGAGTGTCATTAGGTTTCTTTTCTAGACAGACTCGTGACCTGTGACGCACCTGTTTTTGAGTGGATTGAGGAAGTGAATGGACATGAATAGAAACTATTTTACCTGATAAACGACTTTTTCACTTTCAGCTGAACATCAGAGCGGCTTTACTATAAAACTAATACAGTGTCTCGCATCAGCTTCTGTCTTGTTATCTGTTAGTAAAATCTTGTGTGAACCTGAAAAATCAATGGCACGTTGAAAGTTATGGAAAAGGAATTTACTGATTTAAACTGCATCATTTTCAGGAAGAGAGCATTAAAAAAAAAAAAAAAAACCCACCCACACCTTTAAGGCATATTTCACTTCAGGGTGGTGGTGTCATGATGTTACTTACTTCACCAGAATTACGAAACATGTGACGTTCAGGGATGTTTGAACTTGGCGGTTTTCATCTGAGTCTCTTTGTCTTTCTAATTGGAAGCAGAATGTTAGCGGTAAAAATGATCTGAATATAACGTAGAGGTCAAATCAGATCTTCAGAGATTTTGGAAAAGCTCCCGCAGCTGGATTTGATTATGAAAAAGGAGACGTATAGCTGGATGATATGTATTTGTGTCCATTGTTTTATTTTGAAATGGAACCAGCACTGTACATATTTTCTCAGGGCCAAGTGGGAGTAGAAAACAAAATGTAATAGATCGGGAAAAAAGATTTATGTGTCTAAATATATTTTTGATGTTTGCACAGCATTTCCTTCCCAAGCCATCTTGTTTTTATTGAACGATAAGTATCGAATACCAAAGTCAATAAAAATATTAATCACCAGATTATTTAATTTATCCAGCACATGTTTTCAGCTGTTCATATTTTGAAGTCTTGGAAGGTGCATATTTAACCTTTTCTGACTCACATTCACCCTTTGGCCATGTTTTTACATTAGAAATACCAGTGACGCACAATACACTCTAAGATCCTTTAACTAATGATTGGTATTTATAGTCTAATATCCTGTAACTTGATCAATGTGTTTAAGCACATCATTAATGTCTTCAACAAAACTGCTTTTAATGAAGCATCAATTAAGGTCTATAAATATTAATAGCTTGTTAGATTGAAGGATTAAATGTTAATGTCACGCAACCAAACATATTTCTTTTCCAAAAAAGTAAATAAAGAATGTTGCAGTTGAGAACTAAGAACACAAACATAAAAGTGGAAACAAGAAGTGCTTTAAAGAAACAGAAAGGGCATTCCTGATTCCTTAATGATACACATGTAGCTATGTTCCAAAAATAGTAATCCAGGCCTGCTTTTGCTTACCTTGGTTAATGTAATTCAAGCCATAATAAAATCTAAAGACGTTATCACTGCTGACGGAGTTTTCCAGGAGTCAGGCTTGATTTATCTTATCTATTGGCAGGATTTGGCTGTATTTTCTGTTCATTAAATTCAAACCTGTAGGGTTGGAACGTTTTTCTTCTCGGTCACAACTAATTCCATGTGTACAGATAAATGCTATGAATGCTTATGAGGAGTGACTCCACAAAACTATTTTTTTGTCTTCCTCTTTGTAAATGTTAAAAAAAGACTTTATAATGTCAAGTTTTGCATCCTGAGTGTGGACATTTGAAGGACTTTCAGTATAACCCATTTAGTTGGTACATCAGGTCAGATGACATTCAGTGGTGTTTTTTTTTAAAGCACGTGCCATTTTGGCTGTGAGGTCTGCGGAAATTGACATTAAATACCAGAAAGGATGGCTCAATAAAATACTTTGCTACAGTCTTTAGCAGCATTAGATGGAAACCACTTTAGGAACCACAAAGCAAGAGACAGCTCTCCACCCAAAGTGAAATGACACTTAGCCCTCCAGATGGGAAAAGGATACGACACTGTTCGTTCAATCACCACTACTTTCAAACATAAGAGGTTTTCACTTCTCATTTATTCTCTTTTGCTTAGCAGTTAGTGAAAATCAGGACCTACAGTCCTGCTGTCAAAAAATTGGGACACTATGTACAATGTTAGTAAAAAGATTTACAAAACACTGGATTTGGATTTTTTTTTTCTGTATTACAATTGTCTATAAATTTGAAATGGTTTGTTGAGCTTCACACTTATCATCAGTGGTTGCCAAAACCATCTTGACTCACTTGGTTTGACCTTGTTCTGATCTATTGGCTGTCTTACATTATGCTTTTCATTGGCAGATGATGCTTAAATATAAAAATCTATATTCACACTTTTTGTAATCACATTTCTGTTCATATTGAGTTCAAGGTTTGTCTGATGGTGCAAATGCAGAACACAGAAGACAGGAAATAAACTCAAAAAACAGCTTTAATTCTGAACTCCAACACAATGCGAGACAAAGGCTGGCCAGGAACGAGGAATGCAGGAATTAGGGAAACACACAACCATGAGGACTAAGGGAGGTTGTTACAAAGAACTAAGACAAACTGAGAGCATAAATAGACCTTTTTTTAATGTAAATTATGAAAAATAATGACGCTTCCACGATATTCTCATTTCTAAGATGTACTGCTATAGTGCTTCAGTTTCATATGAAAGAAACAAACATACAGTTAAGCAGTTTTCCTTTTTTCTATAACATTTTTTCAGTTCCCATTTAAGCATTCTGAGGTGGTTTTAAAGTAAAGAGCACGCATTAGGATCACATAAGAAAATGAACAGAAGAAAGCTATTGTGGTCTAAGAAGAGGAAACTGTGTGCTGCTGAACCTTCCATTAAATACCTCTTCACTGATGAACAGATAGAGCAAATTTTTCTGAGAGCAAACCACTTTAGACCATTTAAGATTTTTATCTCAGAAGCCACCTGCCACTTTCTTTTATTGATTTAGCAGTTTTCCAGCGTTGATTTGTCAGTAATCTCAATTTAAATATCGAGATATATTTCAATAAACTTTTTAAATAAAGCTTTTGCCATTGTGATACTGTCTTACATTAATGTGATGGTACATTAAGATGAGAAGGCAGAACTTGCCCAATAGCCATTTTAATGTCACGCAGTAATTCATGTTGAGATGATGCAACTCCCAAGATTTTTCCTGGCAGTTTAAAGAGGACTTTTCCAAAGAACTGTGTGACCACTGCATCACATGATGAACACATGACGTTAGGCATTCCAGAGGTCTTCACATCTTTTGACAAAAATGAGATCTGCGCATGTCGTAGCCTGTGCGATAAATATATTACTTGGACATCTGCTTTCACTGCAGTGATACATGCAAAGGATGCAAATTTGCATGTCCTTTAGTTTACCCACAAACAGCATCTCTGGTTTACATCTCACCAGGGACCTACTGTTGTTACCTGTTGCCATCTCCACTGTATTAGCTGACCATTAAAGACAGAAATTGCGAAAAGAAAATCACCCCAGGTAACTTGATTTTCCAGTCATCTATTTTGGGATTCAAATACAACTCTCTGTTTGAGCAAGCTACTGACACACAGTACAAGGACACAGGTTTCTTTAAAGGGGATACAGACCAGAAAGACAGGGCACCACTGCTGCAGAAAACATTTTACACTGCAGTTAAGTTTAGTCGCAAGAGTCGAGCAGACGACCCAGCCGGAGCCGTGAGTGAGGATCAAGTATGTCACTGGAACTGCTAAAGAACAAGGAACACTTGTATCCTTATACAACAGCTAGATAGTTTTTCTTTCTTCTATTTTGAGACATTATACACTGATATTTGGTGAATAACATTTGAAGATAAAAATGGGAAGAGTATACAATGAGTCAGAGGAATGAAATCTGCTCAGTTTCAGCAGATATAACCCTGTACTGCACACATTTGGATGGTACATGCTAAAAATTGTTCTGCATCATTTACGGATTCATTTTGGGTCATTTTATTGCCAAAATATATTGTTTTTTTAATATTTCAGACACCCCCACTCTGAGTACGACACTGGTACAAAACAACAGAGAAAAATATTAATTCACAGCTCATAAAACAACTGTTAGAGAGCAATAAAAACATCAGAAAATCTTCCAAAAATGTCGACAAATCATGAAAAAAAGACTTGATAAAACAAAGAAACACATTTTTACATAAATGACTTGATACAAGCTTAGGTTTGTTTTGCCTGGTGTCATGTCATATTGATTCTCATATTGTGAGACATTGCCGTCACTCTGCATGAAACCTCACGTTCTTCTGTGCTGTAAAACAGAGTTGAACATTATACTAAAGTTTATACACATCTCATTTGGCGATCCTGTGCACCCAGGAACCCTGCATCTTCCCTTGCTGTCACATACTGTTGCTCAGTGTGATGTATTGTCCAAGTGGACATCCTGACTTGGAATGGGAGCCTTGGATCTTTGCTTTTTCCTCTTCACCTCACATTTTGAGATATCCCACCACTGGTTTGCCCTCTCTTCTTTCTTTCTTTGGATTTATAGACTTTGTGCAATTTGGGATTTCTCTCACCACGTGCTCCTGTGACCATGTGACAGAAAAGGATGCCTGCCTTCAAATCATGCTTGACAGTGACTTCCAGAGCCTATTTTAGCTGCCATAGGGTGAGTGGTAGGAATACCCGGACAGGTCGCCAGTCTGTGACAGGGCTAATACACACAGAAAAACTCACATTCACACCTACAGGCAATTTTGAATCAGAAGTTAACCTAACTGGGATGTGGGAGGAAGTCAGAGTACCTGGAGAGAACCCACACAGACAAAGGGAGAACATGCAAACTCCACACAGAAAGGCCCTGGACAGATCGTGGATTAGAACCCTGGACCTTCTTGCTAACTGCCGTGCCATTGTGCTGCTCCCACTCCCACATTTCTGGACTAAAATTTGATACTTTTTAAATCATTCTGAATAGTTGGCATCATTAAAGTTTATATATATACTGGGCATGGGGGTTTAAAAACTTAGTTTCCCAAGGGCAACACTGCTGTGGACGATTCTTGAAAGGTCTTGGAAAGGGAGGTATTACGTGAACAACATATGTTAGAACAAACATACTCCTAAAACAAATGAATTATTCAGGATTATGCATTGCACTGTGCAATTTGCATAATGCCCACAACCCCACCTCCCTCAGAAACAATGAGAGTGGAAAGAATTATTCCGTGTTTCAGAAGCAGAGGGGTGATTAGGTTACAGTGTACACACTTATGGGTAGTGGGTGTGGTGCACCCAAGCAAACACATACAGCACCTACAATTCACATACACATAGGTTCCTTTGTATGCACAAATAGACAATCCCCCCCCCCCCCCCCCTTCATTTTAAGATTAAGCTGCCCTTTAATGTACTTCAACAGGAAACCTGTTTTTTTTTTTAATTCTTTTCAAATAAGTAGTTCATCCATCTTTTCCCAGTTAACCTCTACTCTCCTTCCTGTCTTGCATACCACCAGCTTGAGCAGAGGTGGAATTTGATGAAACACCACCACCATGTGGTGACTCCTGTATAATATCTTGTTTTTTTAATAAGCTTGTGATGGCATTTGTTGAATTGTTTACAGTGTGTATGCTCTGTAATGTGTCACAGGTATTCGGTATCAAATGACAGTGAAAACTGGATGTTTTTAGCTAGTAGTGGTGAAGAGTACATTTAATTAAGTACAAATCTGATGTAGTTGAGTGCTCCAATTTTTTGCTACCATTAATTCCATTTCTTTCATAAAAATTATTCTACATTTTGTAATATTTCAGCATTGTTTTGCATAATAACATGATCAGAACATGATCAAATTAAAAAAAAAATGTCTTAAAGCAATCACTTAAGGATAAATCAGCACTACTGCAATCAGTTATACTTACACAAACCTCCCACTAGCAATGACCTGGAAAGTTCAACAACCTTTTGTTATAAATACAAAGAGTTAAAGTACAAATCTTTAAAACTAATATTCCAGTTTGTATAAAAACTGTAGTACACTACACTATAAAAGCACTTAATCGCATTCCAATTTTACTGAAATTTTCAGTGTATATATATATATATATATATATATATATATATATATATATATATATATATATATATATATATATATATATATATATATATATATATACACACACACACACTATCTCATTACACCACTGTATTATGAAGCTTTGTGTTATTTGATTACTGGATCATTATCACTGAAGCATAATCACTTGAGCAGTGCATTACATGGCTGATGGGAAGCTAATTTCAGCTGATTTATGTGATCAGTGTACTGCAGTCTTTTGTGGTATATCAATTTTGCTAGTTTGGGTTTAACAAGAAGAGTCACAAACTGTAGCTATATTACTGGTGGGCAGTGTATGGTTGATTCTCACTGTAAACCAGTGAGCCCGTCTAGCCTCCATTACACAACCACAGAGAGATTATCACACCTGCCTGTCTATAGTACTAGAGTTCTTATCATCCTGCTGACTGTGCTCCTGTTTCCTAATTCATTTACATTATCTACTTACACTTGCACGATTAGTGTGTGGACACACATCCAATCACATCCACCTGGCCCAGATAAAACTTTATTCTATTGGCTCTTGATCTTGCCCCTCAGTGAGAAAGGCGTTTCGCATTTAGAATGTGTCAGGGGTCATGCCCCTTGCTGACCTGGATTACCACAGCCTCCTGCAGCAATCTCATGAGCTGCCAAATATAGCCTGTGCCTGGGATAGTTTCTGGAGTGAAGGCCTAGGCTGAGCTGCCCTAACCCAGTCTGAGGATATTGGGAAGAGGCTCCTTTGTAGCACAGACACACTGGAAGCAAAATTGTATTGTGTCATTACAGGAATTTCTGAAGTCACAAAAACAGAAGCAAAAGGATGTGTGGCAGTGATTCATTTTAGAATAAACATGTCAAGGAAATGCAGGTGAAGTAAAGCTCAGTCAATTTATTGATTTATGGAAAATATATCACATCTTTCCATATTGGACATACCTTCAGAAATTAACAGTCCAATAATCATTTACCGCCAAAACATCTGACTCAAAGTTAACCAATTAGAACGCCTCAAACAGAACAGTATACTAAGTTTCACACATTGAGGAAATCACAAGATTCCCCAGCTTAAATTTAGCCAACTTCAAGAACCTAACACTGAAACCAACTGCACATCTAAAGCTGAATTCATTGCTACAAACCCTTTTCATCCCCATATGAAAGTCCCACTCAAAAAGCCTCAATGAAACACATCACCCCCCACCACAAGCAGTATTTGTCAGTATACAGTATATGTAATCTGTTTAATAAAACAGCAAGCTGACTGAAGTTTGAATCACTGGACTATAAATTGAAGATCAGACACCAACAAGGACGAGAAATGAGTGAAACATGAGTTGTTATAGCAGCAGCAACAGTGATGTCTTTTTCCTTTTTTTTTTTTCTGAAACAACCACATGGTTTATACCAAAGTGCAAATATGTTGAACTGCATGTATTTTTATATTATATTAAGTAGAGTTATTATATTCTAAAGAACTACAGGTCTTGCAAGGAGGTTGAGGCTTTTTTTTTTTCTTTTTTAAAGAGTATTATGGCACATTTCAAAACCAAAGAGAAAACATGTCACAGGTCATTTACTACAACAATAGGCATTGCAAATTTAACGATACACTTATATAGATATATTTTGTGACCAAAGTTCGTCAGCAATACATTAATATTTGAGAACACATTTATAAAGCGTTACATCAATATTGCATCATCAGGATATCTGTTTGCAGAACAAATGTATTAACTGCAGTCCTCCAAGTGTGTTTTCACAATAATCATCCTGAAGCAATTCAACACACTCCTGCCTCCAATCAGTGCTGCAGGCAACGTAAAGCCCACGATTCAAAACAAGACAAAATAACATCCAACTGAGGAAAAACAAAACAAAATTTCAGTCCCTCGTTCTCGTCCGAACTCTTCAAGGTATAAGAATGCTCATCTCCAGCAGAGCACCAATAAACACCCTACGTTGCAACTATTTGCTCCTGCAATAATCAATAGTGACACAAATTTTACAGATATATAGCTATATATTTATGTATATACCTCCAGTGTGTACACAATCCGACCACTACCTCTGATAAGATCAGAGCCTCCTTGTTGTCACGAGAGACAGTCACAGAAAGGGTGCATGCAAGAAGAGTACTCAATTCAGTATTTGGAGAATCACCACTGGTGCAAGAGAGTCGATTTTCTTTGTTCAAGACTATCAGGTAAGAATTGAAAAGCCAACTTCTCTACATGAACTGTGGCATAGGTTCCTATCCCTCTGCTTTTACAGTGTTGCTCTTTCCTCTAAATTAATCAGGAGCTGGGTGACTCAGCAGAATCTTGGTCTGAAGTACTGGGGGCTTTGGCCCTCTTAAAGCTTGGTCCATTAACTTCTCTAGGGATTATTCTGTTCTGGTGGTGTTGATGAAACAGATACCTTAGAAGTAGCTGGATGTACTGAAGCACAATTTGCAAACTGTTTAGATAAGTGATTTTTTTTTTTTGGGTGGGGAGGGGAGTGTGTGTAAATTTATCATTTTAGAATTGTTCTTTTTTTTGGTATATTTGACAGTGATCTTAGAGAACAAGCAACATTAAAAGAAATTTTAAATTTCTCTTCACTTGGCCGTCATCATCTGGACAAACTCTGTAAAAAAAAAAAAAAAAAAAAGAAGAAGAAAAAAAGCAACACTTGAACTTACATTCAACAATGAACAAATATTTTAGTAAACAGATGAAAAAAAATTAGTGCAGAGTAAAACCAAACACAGAAAATGTAGATCTTTACATTTGCAAACCCACAAAAAGCAAGGTGGGTGGGTTTGGTTGTAGGCTAATAAACAACATCTCACCCTCATAGTTGACCTGACCGTCTCCATCAATATCGGCCTCGCGTATCATCTCGTCCACTTCTTCATCAGTGAGCTTCTCACCCAAGTTGGTCATGACGTGCCGTAGCTCTGCTGCACTGATGTAGCCGTTCCCATCCTTTAATTAACCAAAATGGAGGTTCGGGAAACAAAAAACAAACAGTTCAAGACACACTCTTCATACGTTCAGGAATTTCAGTGGGACTTAACCTTTTTTTGTCTAGCCATCACCATGGATATAAGTGACATAAAAAGTTATTTGTGGCGAATATGGAAAGAGTTTCTACTTTTACTGAATGGTGTAATTAAATATTTTCTACTCCTACTTTACCTTGTCAAAGACTCTGAAGGCTTCTCTGATCTCCTCCTCACTGTCCGTATCTTTCATCTTCCTGGCCATCATTGTTAGAAACTCAGGAAAGTCAATTGTACCATTACCTTAATAAAGTAAAACAAAACAAAAGTAGATCACAAACTAAAAAGAAGTTAATGCTATCAAGTAATTTACATGAAAAAGAAAAACTGAAAATCAAATCAAGATAATGTAACTTAGTCCAGCAAGTATGAAAGAAAATATACACCTCATTTTTATTAATTACAAGCCGTGACGACAAGAACAGACTAGTCAGTCTGCAGAGACACTTCTTTACAGACAACAAAAACAAATTATTTTATCTTAGACATCAGAATCTGCATTTATTGCCAACCAATAAATTATCTCGTGGCAAGAGACAATTTTGGCATGAAGAGCTTTCTTAAAAGTATTGTTATTTCAAGCTTATGTGTAACTTTTTTGTGCATTTTAGTTTGATCTCACCATCAGCATCCACCTCATTGATCATGTCCTGCAGCTCAGCCTCTGTAGGGTTCTGTCCCAGAGAGCGCATGACAGTCCCAAGCTCCTTGGTAGTAATTGTACCATCGCCGTCCTTGTCAAACAGCGAGAACGCCTCCTTGAACTCTGAATGTTTACAGAAATAAAACTGTGTTAGAATGAAGACTGAATCCAATTAAGACCCTTTTTTTTTTTTAATCTTTGAAGTGGTATAAGGAATTAAAAACAAAAAACAGAACAACATACATTTAGACAAAACTGTCAGTGCATTTGCAACAGCTGGGACACCGAACAGATGACCCCTGATAAGTAAAACAGCATAGGCTGCATATAAAGCACTGTTGCTTTAATAAATGTGGACATGAAAGCATTTCACATTGATTTCTAGGACACTTGACTCGAAACCCTGCTGCTTCTCATTACCCAGGGTCTGATTTTACACCTAGGGAATGCAATTATCTAGTTAATAGTATAGGACCATAATTAGCGTACAATCCCATAGACCTCAGGTTTGTTTAATCTCCGAGTCAGCCTAGTTTCTGAGGTTTGTTGGAGAAATAAGGTGCTGCTAAACTTAAAACAAGCCAAACATGGTTAAGGTATGCACTCACCAGCAATCTGCTCCTCAGTCAGTTGATCGGCCTGTTGAAAAAGGAAAAAAAAAAAAAAACACTGATAAAACACTGATGTTCCATCATGGAAATAATTTCTTTCGCAATCTTTTAAGTGATAATTTATAATTCTTAAATTACAGATAGAATTCAAGAAAGAATTTTTATGGTGAGTTCATCTGACATTATGACTATGCAAATGCAATGTAAGTCTAATGCAACAGCTGTTTCTTATAATTCTTGAAAAGCAATGACTACATAGTCACATGTTAAATACCACTTCTGGGTTGATGGGACTTAAAATCATAAAACAATCCTATCTATCTATATATTATATTACACAGGCGCGCGCACACACACAAACACACACATGCACAGAGAACTTCGGGCAGGCAAACTGGGGAACACCTGCAGTAGGCTCCACTGTGTACACAATGCAAACAGATCTGCCAATGCAAATGCAATTTAGACAAACTAATTCAAAACAGACTGTGGTGTTATCTGGCAGCTGGACCCAGCCATTACCTATGACCTAGATAAAACTAGAAGAGCATAAAAAGCCCTGTTGTAAATTTACTCGTTATTTAAGGTTTGTTCATTTGTATTGGACAATGTAAAATGTAAGACTCGTTGCATTATCAGTGTAAAGTTGCAGAACAGGATAAACTAATACTGCGTTCAGAGGGTAGAGCGACACATTTACCTTTTTTTAAAAAATTGAGTTATTTTAGTATTTTCAATTTATATTTAAAAAAAAAATTATAAATGATTATTTACAAACTTGCCATGCTAACGTCTGTGAGGAAATGTCAACCATACCTACTGGGATTAAATTGTTTGTGACACTTTTACTTATACATAAATAATAAACCAGTAAATAAATAAAATAAGGAATTTACACTCATAATACACAAATAAATTTTTCAAGTTCATCAGAGACATAATTTTGCCCTCCATGTGAAGTCTTATCAGGCCTGTCCAAGTCAGTCAACATGCTCACTTCAGGCTGAGAAAGTGTGATGAGGGACGAGTATAAATACTCCACAGCCCGAAATACACACGCCTGCTATAATTAGTGAGACACGAACAGGGCCGCCAATGTAGCACACTAAATATCACCGCAACTAACCACCTCCTTGAGTAGTTTTTTTTTTTTTTTTAAGATGTTAGATTCAGTTCAAAAATGTCAAACTAACTCCTCTGACAACTGTTGCTTTGAGAGTGCTATCTGCTTTGTGTACTCCTTCAGGATGACTGTCGGATAACTGGGAAATAACTGCTGCATAAAACAAACCATTAAAGTGTACAACAATTTAGCACTGACACTAATTCAGTGATGAGGATAAGCTGATAATGCTATATTGTAATACAGCCTAAGGAGTCACTGTGGATTTGCTCTAGAGCTAATGCCTCAGATAAACAAACATGTTGTCTTTACTGTGTTCACGTGCTCTTGCAACACAGATAATGGCCAAATGAGTTTGCCTTTTCAAAACCAAATAGATTAAAGCTAGCATTTCTGTAGCTTGTGGTGGTGGTGGTAATGCCATGCGATCAAGTCAATTTCAATGAGTCACCCTGTTTGGGGGGAGGAGGGGGGGGGGGGGAGCAAGGCAGACTGCAGAGTATCCAGTCTGTTCACTGCCAACCAATCCAATTCGGTGTTCTTGAAGCAAGCAGTGTCTGGATCAGAGCAGAGCACAACTGGAGGATTTATACAGCTGTTGTAAAAAAGTACCCATGCCTTTCAACTCATCAGTACACCAGAGAGCATGTCATATATTTTTATATTGACAATAGTTGTCTAAAGTGCAGGCAGCATAATCATATTTGCAAATCGTGTTTGAGCAACATGCGATTTTGTAGCTGTCCAAGTTTCCTTACTTGGCAAAGACTGTAAGGGACCATGCGTCTGGTCTCTTACATTACGCAGAAGAACAACAGAAGATAAATGATAAGACAAAGTGGCAGATCTACATATGTCGTGCTATAATAGGAGCTTATTAAAATAGTTCCCATTTTGGAGGGTGCACTGCGGGTCCTGATCGTCCGACTGCACCATGCATGGTTTGGTTCAATGCGGGGGGAAGGGAATCGGGAAAGGAGGGGTGGAAAAGAGGATCATTCAGCAGGAGCAGAATGCGGTTCAACGTTATGGCGCAATACGTAACGCTGTAGATGGTGTCATGGTTATACTGAATATATTCCCAAAATGTTGCAAGGTCGTTGTTGGACGCTATGCAATTTGACAAACAAGTGTTGCTACCTGTGAGCTGTATTCTTATGTAACCACAATCGGTGGCGAATATCCCCCCTGTTGCGCATGTCTAAGTACATTAAAAACACCCTGGTGATGTAGCTAACACCGACAATGCCCGTGCTGCAGCACCTTATGTGGCATGTCAAAAATGACAGCTACCAGGAGATCTGCTGTCTTTCCTGCAAGATTAACGAGATGGGTAAAGATCACATTCACACTGGACGGTCTATTTTTACACAGCACCTTCACCGCCACCACGCCCACTCTCGAGTCCAAGCGAACCAAAAAATAAATAAAAACGCCGCAAACGTGCGTCCAAAAACGGAACCACATTATCCACAATCACTCCGCTAATCAGCCAAATGAATGGTGTTAGATTACAGCATTAAAAAGGCCGCCCGTGTCCTCTCGCACTACGGCGTGTGCGCTGCGCAGTCGACAGACACTAATAAATAAAATTTTTCTCTCTCTTCTTGCTCGTCAGCTGTTAAGTACACAGAAAATCACCGATTATGAATTGCCAAAAATTGACACAATCATAAGAAAGCAGCGCTGTATGCACGTCAGGTGTGGGATTTCCTGCAGTTTTACAATGCCCGTGTGAAGTTTAGCAATACTTTAACACAACTAAAAGATATGCTTTAATGCTTTAGACTATATGCCATTGCGATTATATTATTACAGTGTCACATGAGGACATTTCAGTGAAACAGCGTAAACGATTCATAGCTAAGGCTAGCTAGCTTACGTTAGCTAGCTTGCACTCACCATTGTCCCGTTGACTTTTCAAGTTCCTTGAAGAAGAAAAAAATCTCAATTAAGGGTGATGTATTTTACTTAAATGTGGATCAATTACTCAAACAGAGCGATTAAATTAAACCGGACCTACACTGGAACAAATGTTTCGGGAAATCTAGGGTGTAGTGCAGACTGTATCCCTGTGTTGCAGCAGAGTTACCCGAAAACCTAGACCCAGCGACGAGCTCTACCACAGTTTGACAACTGTGTATCCCTCCGCCACTGTCCTGCACATCTTTGGTCCCACTTGTCGAAATACAAAATCACTACGATTATGAAGCTCTTTCCATTGCGGTAAACATTCACTGTTTATTGACTAATAATTATTTGATACTTAACAAGGAGCAAAAGCACAATTCTCACTGGTCTATAAAATCGAAACCGCGCAAAGATACTAGCCCTAATACCACCGTCTCATTAACACAGTCTATGGGAGATAAAAGTGCCCAAACGAACACATAACTACAATTGCAGGACATTGTCTGTCCCACCCATGGATGCGAAAATAATCCATGCACAAAACAGTAAAATATACATTTGTTGTGCAAACTTGAGGCCTGTCCTGAGACCAAATGTAAACCTAGTTATTGAAAAAGTGGTTCCAAAATATTATTTCAAATACCAAAAAAGAATTTGACCCCCCCACCCCACCCCCACCCCAAATGACATTCCTCTTTGTCCCAGCTTCTCGATAATCAAGCTGCACATCAGTTCAAAATCCACATTTTTGTTTTTGTTTTGATTTTGTCAGTAAATTTCTCATAACGGTTACACCAGTTTATTTGACATAAACATATTTTAAAGAACAGTACAGTACTGCAAGTTGTGTCCTGTTTACAAAACCCATTTAGCCTGGAAAAGGAAGAAATGAAACAGTGAGTGACACGACAAAAAGGAAGTGACATGTTTGAGTCATGATAACACCATGGGCAGACAAAAGGTCACTCCTCTTTGACATATTTTGTATTTTTCCAGTTTTTTCTGACTACATTAAGTGTGTCACTCTAACCAACCCTGTTACCCAGATTATCAAAAGAAGACCATTTTAAAGTTTCCTTCCTTTATTTATATAACTACATTTATCTTTGACTTTCACAATCCATTACTTTCCACAGCTTGCATCTTCTTCTGAGAAAATACTAATGCTTGCACTGATTTGCTACCCCGTTACTGTACGTATAAAACAGATATTGCACACTTGTCTAAAACATATAAAATATTACTAAGCAACATTTCTGTGGTCCTTAGTATTTATTTGTCACAGTTATTTCACAATGTGCATATAAAAGTAATATTATATGTCACTCAGCCATGTTAACTTGTGCAACCCTGTAACTCTATTTTTAACTCTGCTACCACATCATTTTTAATAAAATAATCCAAAATGTTTTTTCTGATCTCACAGAAAAAAAACATCTTTGGAATAGTTTGAATTATTATATGATAGTGAATTTGAGCAAAGATTTAAAAATATTGAAATTCCAAAAAGAAAAAAAAAGCGTGACTATTAAAAATTTGAAGGTCTTATCTGAAATTGAATGAATACTCATGACAGTTTAACTTCATGGCCAAGAATTTGCTAAACAATATTTTAAAAATCTAATTATTCAGGTTCTGGAGTATTGGTGACAGAGTTACACCAAGTGTAGCACACAGCAGCTAACATATCTATATATATCTATATCTATATCTGTATCTATATCTATATATCTATATCTATATATCTATATCTATATATCTATATCTATATCTATATATATATATATATATATATATATATATATATATATATATATATATATATATATATAAAATATTTGAAGCCTAAATTGTTTTTTAAATTTTCCTGAGATCAAGATTAAAAACAATGTGTGCGCAGCTTGAATTATCACCACATACTATTAATAGGTCATTTTATCACTGGGTCATTAGATTATAGCTGTTTTAGTGGTATTTGTTTCTGAAACACATCCTTAGCAAATTTAGTGTGTGCTGCAGGCACATAATAATAATAATAATAATAATAATAATAATAATAATAATAATAATAATAATAATAATAATAATAATAATAATAATAATAATAATAATAATAATAATAATAATAATATTCTATGGTTAAAGCAGTTCAAATCTCTAAAATAATGATTAGGTGCTATCCAAAGAAGAAACCTCCTTGTGTATAATTGGCTATTTCAGGTCTAGTAATGTGGCCATACTGATGAAATTAATGAAGGCTCTGGTTGGTGATTAATAGTTCCAGAGCCAAAAAATGAAGCTAACATGAAGGGTCAAAAACAGCAGTTCCTCTAGTGGTGATATGAGGCTGACTCCAAAATCTTGATGGTCCTAATGCACTGCCACATTACAGCCTGGTATCCACAACAAGCAAACAAACAAAAACTAAATAAAAATGAAAAAAATTAATCCCCTTAAAGCAGTTTCCCTTTTCATAACAATTCTGGAGTCACTGAACTGGATCTTGCTCTTGGTTTCTTTTGGAATTATCTGACTGATATTGTGGCTTTCTGTGTAGTCAAAACATGTGTGCTTCAGTTCTGAGGGGAGATTAATGGCTTAGTGAGCTACGTTGAGCTTAAACTCAGAGTTTTCTGTGTCACAAAAGTGGCTCTCTTTTTACCTAGCTAAATTACTGCAGTGACCTGTGCTGAACACACAACCTGTTCAGGAGGAGCTTCTGTTTTGAGTTTTGGCTAAAAAACCCATAAGAGCCCACACATATTTGTCTTTTGAGGGAAATCTATTCAGAATTTAAAAAATCTTTTTAATTACAAACTTATTCAAAAAACCTTCCTCAACATGTGAAACTGTGACACCGGCATCACGGTGGGTTTTTATTGACTGTAAGTTCCACGTTTTCGCTGATTCTTTTATTTACAGCATGTTTTAAATGCAATATAGATTCTCTGCTGGGGGAATACACTGATCAGGCACAACATTATGACCACTCACTTGTGAAGTGATTAACACCGATTGTCTCTCTTGTTAGTGAGTGGGATATATGAGGGGGCATGAACATTTTGTCCTTAAAGTTGATGTGTTAGAAGCAGGAAAAATGGGCAAACATAATGGTTTGAGCAAATTCAACAATGGCCAAATATTGATGGCTAAATAACTGTGCTAGAGTATCTCCAGGTCAGGGTACCCATGCTGATCCCTATCCATTGACAAAAGTGACAACAATGGGCACGTGAGCATCAGGACTGGACCACAGAGCAATGGAAGAAGGTGCCCTGGCCCGATGAATCATGTTTTCTTTTACATCATATGGATGGCAGGGTGTGTGTGCCTTGATTACCTGGGAGACACATCTGACACTTGATGCGCTGTGAGAAGAAGGCAAGCAGGCAGAGGAAGTGAGATGCTTTGAGCAATGTTCCACTAGGAAACCTTGGGTCCTGCCATTCATGTGGATGCTACATGTACCACCTACATAAGCATTGTTGCAGGCCATGTACACTGTTTCAGGATAATGTGCCCTGTCACAAAGCAAAAATGGTTCAGGAATGGTTGGAGGAGCACAATAACGAGTTTAGCCTCCAAATTCCCCAGATCTCAATCCAATCGAGCACCTTTGGGATGTGCTGGACAAAAAAGTCTGATCCATGGAGGTCCCACCTCGCAACTTACAAGGCTTTAACATCTTAGTGCCAGATACCACAGCATACCTTCAGGCTTAACTTTACAATATAATACATAAAAATTAATTTCACGTTAATTTGCTGAAAAAAGTAAACAATTTCCATGTCTTTTTTATTAAGTTATGAGGCAGTAATATGAAATGTATGCAGTTTCAGAGCCCTAATGTCCAGCTCTAACCTTAGAAATAAGCAGCATCTAGTGGTAGGCTTAAGGCACTTCCACATAGCCTTCATTTTTCTGACCAGGAAACTTTTTAATACTGTCTATGAGTCCGACGAGATGACGCCTTGAGTAGGTAGAATACTGGTTGGTTGAAAAGCTGACTTGAACAGGAAATATCAAAAATCCAAAAGCAGCTTGAGAAGTTCTTTCTCTGATATGACTTTGTTCTTCTCTGCTGCAGGAGCTTAGCTGAAGGACCAACAGAAGCAGCATGAATGTGGATAAAAATAGCCTACAGACTGGCTGTTTTTCAAGAGGTTGTCCAGTGGTCCAGTTTTTGGGAGATCTTTGTAATTATTCATGTCAGCACTAATTCACAGGTCTTGGCACTGTGTGATGCAGCTATATAGATTAGCTAGTATTAGCTGATAACTTTACCTTTGGCTCTAAAACCCAAGAGGATGATGGTCATAAGGTTAGAACTGAGGCTTCAAAGTATGACTCCACAAACCAAAGGATAGATCCTTTGGTTTGTGGAAATGCTGGAGAACCTTGGGTTATTGGTGACCCAATCACAAAACACAACAGGCCAGTGGACTCTGAATCTTGTCAAAGATGACAATGTAGCAAGGCTGCTCTAGTTGTCCTGGCTCCCTCTCATATAGCTAGTATGCATGCTGTCAGACTACCATGGAAAACAAGAAAGCCATGTCGTTACAGGGACCAAGGATGATATTTCTTTTGTTTACGTTAAATGCTGCCTCATCAACAAAGCTCCTGAGGAACAAGTAAGCTTTCAACCTCAAAGACTCTCTACAGAAACAAAGTAGAGTACACACTGAAAGAGGAGAAGACTCGAGTGCTTCATACAATCTAAAATCTCATAGTTGTACATATTCTAAGCACTGATCTTTAACCCTGTCAGAATTTCTTTCAAAAGGGATTCAGTAGGCCCGTTACATCCTCAAGCTGTTCTTTCAGAGAAAGCGGTCGGCTGTAGAAATGCCGATAGCATTTATCGATCTAAATATGTGCCAGTCTTCAAATACTCTGCTTTGAACCTCTCTGAGAGCATTAAATTGGTGGTGATATGGATATTCACAAGCTTCTGCTTATGTGTCTCTGAAAACAGCCTCTGTCTCCACCATGTGGTCATCTTTCAGTCCTACAAAAACAGCAGTGATGGGATACTGTAACTGGAATTCTTTTTACAAAATAGGAGCATACGGTAACTCAGCATTTCTGTGATGCTTCTGTATATATTCAGTTAAATTAAATTTTATTTATATAGTGCCAAATCACAACAAACAGTTGCCTCAAGGCACTTTCTACCGTAAGGTAAAGACTACACAATAATTACAGAGAAAACCCAACGATCAAAACGGCAACCTGTGAGCAACCATTTAGTGACACAGGGAAGGAAAAGCCTAGGACTATTGCAGCTTAACTAAGGGGTGGATCAGGGTCACCTGATCCAGCTCTAACTATAAGCTTTATCAAAAAGGTAAGTTTTAAGCCTAATCTTAAAAATAGAGAGGGTGTCTGTCTGGGAGCTTATTCCACAGAAGACGGGCCTGAAAGCTGAAGGCTCTGCCTCCTATTCTACTCTTAAGTATCCTAGGAACTACAAGTAAGCCAACAGTCTGAGAGCAAAGTGCTCTATTGGGGTGATATGGTACTATGAAGTCTTTAAGATAAGATGGCGACTGATTATTCAAGACCTTGTATGCAAGAAGAAGAATTTACAATTCTATTCTGGATTTAACAGGGAGCCAATAAAGAGACGCCAGTCCCTGTCAGCACTCTGTCAGCACTCTGTCAGCACTCTGTCAGCACTCTGTCAGCATTTTGGATCAACTGAAGGCTTTTCGGAGAGCTTTTAGGACAGCTCGATAGTAATGAATTACAATGGTCAAGGCTAGTAATTCATGGATGAATTAGCTTTTCAGCATCACTCTGAGACAGGATGTTTGCAATTTTAAAGATATTGAGCAAATGCAAAAAAAGTGGTCCTACATGTCTGTTTAATATGTGCACTGAAGGGCAAATCCTTCACACATCCTTCTGCATCTATTGTTCCAAAATTAAGGGACCTGATCTAGGCCCCATTTATTTATCTATTGAAGATTCTGTTTGGTATGACAACAAATTTGACTCTTTAGATGTTTTCATCCAGCTGTTCAGTCCATTTGAATTGAACTCTGGTACAATTTCCCCCTTGGTGTGGTTTGTTTGTACTTTGTACAGATGTGAACACACACAAATCGGGCCAAACAACTGCACCCAGACCCTTTAGAGGAGGTGGTCTCAGCTCAATTTCCAGTTAACTCCACAGTGGATTATAGAATAGAATAGAATAGAATAGAATAGAATAGAATGCCTTTATTGTCATTATACAGGATGTACAATGAGATTGTACATCCTGAGATTACAATCTCATTGTACATCCTGTATAATGACAATAAAGGCATTATTTATGGTGTGAACATGATCCAACATCAATCCAATCCAAATAACAGGTACAAGTTTGAGCTAAACATTTTTCTGTAGCCCGGTAGCCATGGCTAACATTAGTTCAGAACACAGCACTGTTAGCCTGTAGTTACCTTTATTGCTCTCATCGCAGACACATGTGGGTAGTAAATGGACTGAACAGTCTCACATTGTTTTTAGTGACACATTTAGGTTTGCATGGAGTTTGCTTGGAGTGTTCCCCTTGTAAAAAGAAACTAAACCATGGGAAAAAGCCACAACGTTACAAACTCGTCAACTGTTTCAGACCAATGGTAAATGATCAATAGGTGTGAAAACACCTTAGTGTTTCCAACTCGAAAATTATATTCTGCTGTGCTGAGTTGAGTAAAAAATATTGATGGCTAGTGCTTTTTAAATGAACACCTGATGTAAGGTATGATATATGAAAGGGTTTAGCACTAATAGTTCTGTTTTGGTGTGGCACTATGGCTTTGAATTTTTAACTCATACTCATAAATCTGGTAAAAGTATGTAAGCAATCAAGAAGAGACACTGAAAAGGATAAGCGTCAGAAAATGGATGGATGGATGGATTTCAGTACAATGACACAGGGTATACAGTGTATTTTCTATATGTATACATCAGTGGCTAATTTTTAAAATGGGATTTACAAATACTCCAGCAGAGGGAAACGTTACTCTAGTATTGCCTACCCAGCAGCTAAAGCTGGCCAGCCAGAATGCTGACAGTGACACAGCATTCAGCACTTCATTAAAAATATGAAATCAAATATTAAGTTCCAAGAACAAACATCAGTGGCTAATTTTTAAAATGGGATTTACAAATACTCCAGCAGAGGGAAACGTTACTCTAGTATTGCCTACCCAGCAGCTAAAGCTGGCCAGCCAGAATGCTGACAGTGACACAGCATTCAGCACTTCATTAAAAATATGAAATCAAATATTAAGTTCCAAGAACAAATGGATAAAAAAAAAAAATCCAGCCATTTGTGACCTAAACTGCCATCCCACAACAATCAGCCTTTTGTTTATTTTTTATCCTGTTATAGATGGCAGATAGAGTCACATAGGATATCACCCAAACAATGATAAAAAAAAAAAGATTAAAATACAGTGGCTTTTAGTAGGCTTGCTTTTGTTTAACCACTAGTTACCTTGTTATTGTAGTAAACAGAGATTTGGTTATTTCCCCATTTCTTTCTTACTCACCAACGGAGCCTATAAAATACTGACAGGTGATTGACACAAGGGAGGTAAGTAATCTGAGAGATCTTCAGATGGATGATTGAACTGTCAGTCAAGTTAACAGCATTACTCCATCCATTCTCTTCCGTCTATCCTGTTCGGGGACGGGGATGTGTGTGTGTCTGTTTGCTGGAGCCTATCCCAGCTGTCATAGTGCAAAAGACAGGTCGCTAGCCTGTTACAGGGCACATCCAGACCTATGGGTAATTTTAGAATCACTAAGTAACCTAATCCTACTAAGTGCCCACGAAGACCCACACAGACACGGGTGGTCTTTGTGGGCAGATAGGATTAGCTGGTGGATTCAAACCCAGACCTTCTAGCTGTGAAGTAACTGTGCTGCCCCATTCTGATTCAGACCAATCAGCGTCCAGACAACATGGCTTTGTGCATGTTTTAGCTGTGACAAGTTTGTTTTTATATTGATCCTTACGGACGAGTCTGTGTAGCAATATGTCTAGTCAGTTGCTTATGGTGTGGTTGAAAGGGCATATTTTAATATCTGTTCATCTGTCAGGCCATGAATGTGTCTGCAATTTGTGCTTGCTTTGACGTATTTAAGTAATAATAAACACATGACAAGTATACTTGTACAGACTTGTGGTATTGGCTGTTTCCTTTCCTGTACAGCAGTAGATAGAATCCAGGTTAAATCATATAAAACACACCCACACAAAATTAAGCTCTCAGCATGAGTGTCTGGTCTGAGAGTGAAAAATTTGTTGTACATGGAGTGATTCATTTAGTGGATAAATGTAGGCATGAAAGATTTTACTCCTGTCGCTGTTGTTATTTTTATACCTTTCTATTAATCTGCTTTTTGACTTTCCAGTTTTGCTTACTTTTTTTTGTACAGTATTTAGATACTTAGACAAAACTAACAAAAAGATAACACACACAGCTCACCCATCAGCAGATTTGGCTGGAGAAATTGGTGCAGCTGTAACAGATTGTTGCAGTGCTCAAAATAAAATGAATTCTCTGCATTTTAGTTTTAATTTATTGCACTCGAGCAAATTAGCAGCTTAGTTAAGTGAAACAGGCAAAAATTTTAACTGTTTGATTGCTACAGAAAAATACATCCAGTAACCGGCCACTTCATTAGGTACATTGTGCTAGTCCTGGGTTGGACCCACTTTTCCCTTCAGAACTAACTTAATGCTTTGTGGTGTTATGGTCCCCGGGTCCTGGAGTCAGAGTTTTGAGTTTTGTTGGTTCATGTTTTTGTGTGGGTTTTGAGGAAAGATTATATACAATTATACTTATGGTTTTGTGTTTATTTTGTTATTCTGGTGCTTTTGATTTTCTTTGTGGTTTGTGGCTTTAGTTCTTTGCTCAGGATGGTTATAGGCTTGTTATTTCTTTTTGATGATCCCATTCTTTCTCTCCAGTCGGGTTTCTGTTTGCAATGACTGTCTTGATTCCAGGAGTTTTAATTTATCCCAGTCTTCCCTGTGTCTTCTCTTAAGTCTCCATCTCTGTAAAATGTTCCCTTGTTATGTATTTCCTGTTTTATTTTGAAAGTCCCTTGTCTTATGTGAATTGTATCAAGCTGACTTCCCTTGTCTCGTTATCCCTGATTTGTTCCTGCTGTGTTTCCCACATGTTTTCCCCTAGCCTTCCTACATTGTGTATTTACAGTACAGCCTCAGATTCCTGTTTTTAGCTGACAGGAGTGGTACCCACTGTGGTCTTGTCCATATCTGCATGCCTAAATGTTTTGAGTTGCTGCATTTTGATGGGCTGATTAAGCTTGCTTCCTCCAGTGTTAGTCTGCATTTCTGTCTTCTTGTTATTTACTTCCCGTGTGCTTTGTGTTTAGTTTTGCTTCCCTTGTGTCATTAGGGTCATTTTTTTCACCTGTGCCTCATCCTCCCCTGCTGTCTCTTTCCCTGATTACCTGATATGTGTATTTAAGGTCTCAGTGTTCTTTAGGTCATTGTTGCATCGTCATTAGTTCTCTTGTAAGCTGTGTACCCTTTCTAGCGTTTTTTTCCCTTTTGTTATCAAGGCCTTTGGATTTTCACCTTGACCTTAAGATTTTGTCTTTTGTAAATCCAAGCATTAAAGCTACACTCGCAGTTAAGTTTTGTCTCCAAGCATCTTGCTATTGGGTCCAACCCTGCCTGCCACACAGCTCCATTCTGACAAGTACTTAAATAGTTTTAACATGTTTTTTCTTTTCTTTTTCTTTTTTTGGTTGTACTCACAAAACATTAGGAATGTAATTGAATTAAAAAGAGTAATTGAAACCCAGCAAATATAAGTTAGCTAATTTATTTCATGTTACTCTAAACTGGTCCCTTGAAGTGTTAACTGTTGGCACTGTTTCCAGTGTGGTTGTTATGATTACTGACAACAATGATAACGGCTGGTTTACACTGCCTTGCAAGTGTCTGCCAATCAAGTTTTCCTTCCCCTCCCAGTCTCCTTGCTCCAACAAGTAAGAATAAAATCTGCAGCTCCACTTTCACCTGAGCATTTAACACCTGGATTGGACAATAACTTATTCTTTGTTCTCTGGCAGAGAACCTATGAACTCCCCCTGAGGCAAAGTCTCTCACTTGCCCTCACTACCAGTTTCTCTATGATTCACTTAACCAAAATTACGATTGCATCACGTAGTACTGTTGCTCATACCCGCTACTTGACACTTACTATGACAGTTTGATGTATGGTGATGAGTGGGTGTTTGTTTCACATAAATACAGCACTTACATGGGAAAGTCCTCAAATGTGTATGTTGTTTTCCACCCACCATTCACTTAATCAGTTACTCTATTATTCTTAATTACTAATAAACTTGCTACTTTATTACATTGTACACCTTTTTTGTTTTGCTTGTAGTTTTTTTCTTTTTTGTGGCCAATGGAAAATCACATTGTTTACAGCTGATGGCAGTGAATTATTATTGTTATTCCTGAGGCAGCAACAATCTCTTCTAGCTATCACCATAGGGAATGATGGGCAATAAGATGGATGAGCTTGAAGCACTGATTAATACCCAGAGGGAATACTGTGAGGGTAGTCTGACGTGCATCACTGAAACATGGCTGAACTCACATTTCCCAGGCTACAGTGAGACAGCACCTACAGACTGCCAAAAGTATTCAATTGTCTGCCTCCGCATGTGAACCTGAGTGACATCCCATTCTTAATCCATAGGGTTCAATATGATGCTGGCACACACTTTACAGCTATTACAGTTTCAACTCTTCCGGGAAAGCTTTCCACAAAGTTTGGAGTATGTTTATGGGAATTTTTGATCATTCTTCCAGGGGCACACGTGTGAGGTCAGACACTGATGTTGGACGAGAAGGCCTAGCTTCCAGTCTCTGCTGTAATTTATCCCAAAGGTCAGGACAGGAAATGGATGACACAACACAGACAAGCAATGTCATTAAGACTCTTTCAGTAATGAAAATGTGCACATCCTGGACAGGAAGAAATGCTGCTTTGATAGCAGATTAAGGAAGGCTATTTACGTGAAAAGAGAATGATTACAGGTTGACAACCTGTAATCCGGAAAGAGCCATTTGAACCTGGTTTCCACTGAAAACAAAACAGTGAGAGCTGCAAATACTAGCGGAATCTGGTAGCCGGTGTTGTGCCAAAAAGTGATCGTCTGCCAGAAAGTGATTTCTGATGTTTCCATGTGCTTTTATGTGTAATGTATTTGCTCATATTGGTGAATAGAGTGTAGTCAATAGGATTTATGAAGGGCTTAGATATAAAATGAAGAAATGTCCTGTTATTCAAATATGTTTATGACTCTGCATTATTGCACGTACATTATAATAAATCCAGTCCTCTTTGATCACTTAAAATAACTTTATAGAATGTAATGTCATATTTGTTCTGATTTCTGCTGCCCTCTTGGCCAGATATCTCTTTAAAAATCTGGCCAATCGCAGTTTTTACCCTGATAAATAAAGAATATATAAAAGTCGCTGCCAAAAAGTGATTGTAGCTTCTACCTTGTGACAGAAATGTTGTTTGTTACTCAAAATGACTTGATATCATTCACAAGAGATATGTTTGACATATTTTTCACAGATTATAGGTCAGCAAGTCATTTACAACAGTTTAAATACCGTATTTTCCGGACTATAGAGCGCACCATACTATAAGCCGCACCTACAAATTTTTTGGAAAAAACTGGAAACGTACATATATAAGCCGCACCGGGCTATAAGCCGCTGGTATCTCCGCCGCTCTCGGTTTTCCACAATTACTCGGCACTCAGCAGAGGGGGACAGACAACCCCAAATTTGAGTTATAACAAGTCAATTCACCATTGATTCGTTCACGCCGAGCTTACGTGCAGCGGCTCTATTTCCCTCCTGTAGTGCCAGGTCGATAGCCCTCAACTTAAAAGCGGCATCATAGGAAGTTCTTTTTGTGGTTTCCATGATGAGGGAGTTTGAAAAAAATCTCTTTTGTGCCTGCTGCTAGCACTTGTTGGCGCTTTCTTCTTTGATTTCCAACTTTGACGTCCCATGATTCATATCCTGCTAAAGAGCCCCCTGGTGGTTAAAGAAAAATCCACAGAAACGCCGCACCGGGCTATAAGCCGCATGGTTCAAAACGTGGGAAAAAAGTAGCGGCTTATAGTCCGAAAAATACGGTATGTTAAATATGGGGAATCATTTTCTGGCAATCACTTTTTGGCAGACGATCACTTTTTGGCACAACACCGGTAGCGGCTACCGCGAGTGACGCATATATTGAGAAATGAAAATAAATAAATAGATAAATAAAATGATTTTATTTTAATATTTCAAGATCACAATAATGTTCCAATTTGAAACTACAACAAAACCCAAACTGACAAAAATAAAATGCACTTCAATTGGATACTTATAATGTACTTCCGCGAGCTGCACAGAGCCACAGATTAAGCCTGGATGAGCCGCATGCGGCTCTGGAGCTGTGGGTTGCCGACCCCTGGCTTAGGTGGTGGCCAAAGCAAAAACTTGGGTATGGGAGAAGTTCGATGAGGGCATGGAAAAGACTTTTGGACCAACTCAAAATGATTCTGGCAAACATCAGGAGACTCAGAAATGGGAAAGTAGTGCTGTACTCATATGGTTTAATAGTGAGTTTAACACTGACTTCGACTTAGGCTATAGTCATTAGCCATGGAAAAGGCTTAAAACTGCTGTCTATGCAGAGTGTCACTCCATAATAACATACTAGAACACAGTTTGAACATTGTCCTGTTGTGTGGTTTATTATCACACATCCAGTCCAGTGTCCTCAGGATCCAGTTCAGACCCTCTCTGATGATCACAGAGATGATGTTAAAAAGGGATCAGTTTAACCTTGCTTGGTTAAACTGAATAAAGCAGCACCACAATCAAACAGCAGAACAATGAAAAAGAGAATGAGTATGACTTGGTAAACAGATGGTTTTCAGTTTTAATTATTTTTTTTTTTTTTTATCTTTCCTGGTTTTGTCCTCCAGTTGACGTTATCTGCTTCTCCAATGAAGTGTTTGAAAAATGTTATGAATCTCTCCAGGAAGAAGTTGTAGATGTGACAACCTTCCCTGTTGTGGTGGATGACACTGTCATTCCAAATCCTGAGAAACAGATAAAATTGACAGGACACGTCTGCAGACTCTGTCATAATATTTCTGTCAGAGAGGATTTTGTTGCTACCACTGAATTTATTTATTTATTTAGTGTGTCTGTGACTTTTTAGGGATGCGACAGTTAAGACCAATATTGGCTTACACTTTAACTCCTAAAGCGATCAGAAAATAAATATATTGGATAATAAAGACAACATTCACATGTTAATATCTGTTTATTTCCAAGCAAATTTATTTCTGGATGTCCAGTCCTGTACTTGATTTGGCTGTGTGCTAGACAGACTGTATTCATTTCTACTCACCTGTTTTTAGTCATGTAGCACCTCCTGTTTGATTTTTACTTGAACTATAATTCACCCTTGTGCCAGAAGTCTCACTGTTATTTGTATTAGCTCAGTGCCATAGGCTTTCATTTCCTTTGTCCTTCCTTTTGTTAATGGCAGGATTATATTTAAATTTGCCAGGGAAATGGAACGCATTTAATGCTGCTGACTTCATATCCTTTTGCCTCGTGAGACAATTTTAGCTAAAAAAAAAATGTGCAAAACAAACAAACAAAAATGTTGGTCTCTGTAAGAGATGCATACTCAGTTATAGTCCAAGCTTGGCAAGCTGAGAAGCCCTGAGAGTGAAATGGATCAAAGCGTCTTCCTGCTCATACAACTCCCATCCGGGGTAATCTCCTTGTGGTTTCACCCATACAATGTATTTGTTGGAAATTCTGGGAAAGCTAATTAAAGATGGAAGTGATGCAATTCTTAAAAAAAAAAAAAAAAAAAAGCAAACAGTGATTCTTATGATGGCAGTTGTTTGCCAAGTAGTAAATGTTGGCTAAGTAGATTTACAGTAAGCACCTACAAGCTGTAAAAGGATCTTTTATAATGATCTTTTGTGTTCTTCATCTATGCTATGTTCAAATATAATAAGCTATTCACAACAGACATCAGAAAGAAGTTGAAGGTAAGATTTTTGAGGTTGTTTAAAAGAAAAAAGAATATTGTACTCATGAATATACATTGATTTAGTGTGTAATTATGTCTTCCAACAAAGTGATGCATTCTTATAAACTTAAAATTAATTCATTAAAGTTGGGGGTACTGGTTTTTGGAAGCCCCACCAGCTTGAATACATTAGCCAAGATGGATTTTGCTGTTCCATATAATAATATTTTATTTATGTGGCTAGAACCACATACAGTAGGTCAGGGATCCTCAAATCCAGGCCTCGAGGTCCAGTATCCTGCAGGTTTTAGATGTGTCTCCGCTTCATCACAGCTGAGTCAAATATAGAAGTCATTAGCAGGACTCTGGAGAACTTGACTGCATACTGAGGAGACAATTCAGCCATTTGATTCAGGTGTGTTGGATCAGGGACACGTCTAAAACCTGCAGGACACCAGACTGAACAGAGTCCAGCTCCTCACCAGGAGACTGGAGAGGAGAGCTATGCATTGTTGTGAGCCTGACTATATCTAGCTGGTATCTCTTAGCCTCTCACACTAGGTAACAGATCTTTGATGTGGGAGCCCAAATGAGTCATATGAAATACCCAAGCATCCTAGTTGTATTACATCATGAATGATTGCAATCAGTAAATACAGAGGTTGTTGTAATAAGTAAATAGCTGCGGGCTCAGAGTTACATGTCCCTGGGTTTCCCCACTGATATTATCCATCCATCCATCCATTCACTTCCGCTTATCCTGTTCAGGGTCGCGGGGGGGCTGGAGCCTATCCCAGCTGTCATAGGGCGAGAGGCAGGGTACACCCTGTACAGGTAGCCAGCCTGTCGCAGGGCCAACACAGAGAGACAAACAACCTTTCACACTCACATTCATGCTCTCATTCACACCTATGGGCAATTTAGATTAGCCAATTAACCTAACCCCAGTAAGTGCATGTCTTTGGAATGTGGGAGGAAACCGGAGTACCCGGAGGAAACCCACGCAAGCACGGGGAGAACATGCAAACTCCACACAGAGAGAGGGAGAGGCCTGGGCCAAGGTGGAATCGAACCCAGGCCTTCCAGATGGTATTCTAACTGTGAGGCAGCAGTGCTAACCACTGCGCCACCGTGCTGCCCCCACTGATATTAAGTTTCTGTAAATAGTGGAGAGAATAGAAATGCTTTAAATTTAATCTCAGAGATGAAAGAATTTTATCTTACGGAGCTGCCTGTAATCTCTAAACTTTACCACATCACACATAGGGAGTTTTTCCTTCCCACTGTCGCCGAGTGCTTGTTCATAGGGGGTCGTTTTGACTGTTGGGTTTTCTCTGTATTATTGTAGGGTCTTTATCCACAATACAAAGCACCTTGAGGTGACTGTTTGTTGTGATTTGGCGCTATATAAATAAAATTGAACTGAATTGAATTGAATTGAACACTTCATGGGCCCTATCTATTTAGGGTCAAACTACTGGGTACATAGTATGTGCAGTTGTTTGTCAGTGTTATGATTAGTTGACAATCTGGACTTGCTGAACATAAGGCCTCTGCTTAGTCATTTTATGTTGCACAATATACAGTATGGTGCCAATACAACTGCTATGTCTCAGTTGATTTAAAAAAAAATGTCACAAGTTCACATCAACTTGTTTGTATATTTAAGGTTTTAGGGTTGTGTGTTTATAGTTTGTAAAAGTGCTATCAGATTACAAATAAAGAATTTTTCTTCAGTGAAATCCCCTGGCAGGTCCTATCTTGTTCCATCCGAAAACCTGCAGCGCAATAAGAACATCATGCAGGTGGAAATGAGAGGTTTTCCTGCCTGATCATCAAGGATGTACAGACAGCATGAGTCTTTCTTCATTGTCATGCATAAAGGCTGCAGACTGGTTTACTTCTTCAAATGCTGTAAAGCAATTTCATGTCACAAACTGCAACAAATCAACTGATGTTTGAACATCTATCTTATTCAATGAGCATCTCGTATTAACGCTACTTACACATAAGTTTGTCCAGTTAAAAATATGATGGTAACCTTTGCTTTTGAGTCTACAGGTGGCTTTAACAGTAGCTTATGGTTCCTGCTTATCACCAGCTCAATGAGCCATCTTTGCACTTTCATGAGCTACAAACATACTGAATGCACCTGCTGTCTTCCAGTAACCATAATTCAATTCAATTCAATTCAATTTTATTTATATAGCGCCAAATCACAACAAACTGTCGCCTCAAGGCGCTTTGTATTGTGGGTAAAGACCCTACAATAATACAGAGAAAACCCAACAGTCAAAACGACCCCCTATGAGCAGCACTTGGCGACAGTGGAAAGGAAAAACTCCCTTTTAACAGGAAGAAACCTCCAGCAGAACCAGGCTCAGGGAGGGGCAGTCATCTGCCGCGACCGGTTGGGCTGAGGGGAGAGAAAGACATGCTGTGGAAGAGAGCCAGAGATTAATATCAATTAATGATTAAATGCAGAGTGGAGTATAAACAAAGTAAATAAGGTGAATGAGAAACAGTGCATTATGTGAACCCCCCCAGCAGACTAGGCCTATAGCAGCATAACTAAGGGATGGTTCAGGGTCACCTGATCCAGCCCTAACT
Organism: Archocentrus centrarchus; assembly: GCF_007364275.1. Lineage (NCBI taxonomy): Eukaryota > Metazoa > Chordata > Actinopteri > Cichliformes > Cichlidae > Archocentrus > Archocentrus centrarchus. Next base: position 25,010,950 of record NC_044358.1, on the reverse strand, counting down.
ATAAGCTTTATCATAAAGGAAAGTTTTAAACCTAATCTTAAAAATAGAGAGGGTGTCTGTCTCCCGAATCCAAGCTGGAAGCTGGTTCCACAGAAGAGGCGCCTGAAAGCTGAAGGCTCTGCCTCCCATTCTACTCTTAAGTATCCTAGGAACCACAAGTAAGCCAGCAGTCTGAGAGCGAAGTGCTCTGTTGGGGTGATATGGTACTATGAGGTCTTTGAGATAAGATGGTGCCTGATTATTCAAGACCTTGTATGTGAGGAGAAGAATTTTAAATTCTATTCTAGATTTAACAGGGATCCAATGAAGAGAAGCCAATATGGGAGAAATCTGCTCTCTCTTTCTAGTCCCTGTCAGTACTCTAGCTGCAGCATTTTGGATCAGCTGAAGGCTTTTCAGGAAGCTTTTAGGACAGCCTGATAATAATGAATTACAATAGTCCACCCTAGAAGTAATAAATGCATGAATGAGCTTTTCAGCATCACTCTGAGAAAGGATGTTTCTAATTTTAGAAATATTGCGCAAATGCAAAAAAGCGGTCCTACATATTTGTTTAATATGTGCATTGAAGGACATATCCTGGTCAAAAATGACTCCAAGATTTCTCACAGTGTTACTGGAGGCCAAAGTAATGCCATCCAGAGTAAGTATCTGGTTAGACACCACGTTTCTAAGATTTGTGGGGCCGAGAACAAGAATTTCAGTTTTATCTGAATTTAGAAGCAGGAAATTAGAGGTCATCCAGGCCTTAATGTCTTTAAGACATTCCTGCAGTTTAACTAATTGATGTGTGTCATCTGGCTTCATTGATAGGTAAAGCTGAGTATCATCTGCATAACAATGAAAATTGATGCAGTGCTTTCTAATAATACTGCCTAAGGGAAGCATGTATAATGTAAATAAAATTGGTCCTAGCACAGAACCCTGTGGAACTCCATAATTAACCTTAGTGTGTGAAGAAGACTCCCCATTTACATGAACAAATTGGAGTCTATGAGATAAATATGATTTAAGCACACTAACAAACTGGACAATATGTGTGTCTGCAATCACTGTTTTTACTTTTCTTTAAACTCTTTGTGCTTTCACTTGACCCTTTTTTAAATGTTCTTTCTTAAAACAACAACAACAAAAAAAAAAGCCAAACAAAAAAACTGTTTCTCAAGCCTAATTCCAAAATCTGGAGGTGACCTTTAGCTGCCAATACTGTATATCAATTAATATGTCCGGTGTTTTTGTTTTTACGTCAGTAGGAAATGTGGGATTACTGTAACAGGAAAAAAAATAAAATTTGAGTGCAGTGCCAATTTCAGTTTCCTTCCCTGTCCCGGGCCTTAATCATTCTACTGTAAATTCTCTTCCACATAGTTGTTGACTTGTTTCATCAATAGATAAAAACTCTCAAGATAAGAAGAGAGGATCAATTTTATTTTATTAATGACTTCATTTCTTATTCCTACTTGGTATACAGTACTGTGCAAAAGTCCAGAGTCACCCCACATTTCTTTATATTTTGCTAAGAAAAAGGAAACTAGGTACAACAGTTTAATGAAACAGGTGCAAACATAAATTTAAATACAGTATATATGGTAAGGACAGAGTCTGCACAATTCTAACAAGTTTGAAACACAGCCACCCTTCCACTTTCTGATGAGGCTTTGGTGTATAGTAGATGGACTGAATGAAAGGTCAGATGCAGCTGTGTCAGGTCTTTGTTGCATTTTTTCCTGTTTTAAATAATGTTCATCTGCTGGACATAGTTGTTTAGGCCTGCCAGTTCTCCTTTTGTCCTCCACTTGACCAGTTTCCTAAAATTATTTAAGGACTCACAGCACACCCTGCCAAGATATTACATGTTTTTGGCTTAGTAGATCTTTAGGAATCACCTTGTTGATGCAAAAATACTATTTTATGCCTGTCAAACTGTGTTATCTTTCACATTTTTCATAAGGACTGTGAACAAATTGTGTGTTCCTGCAACAAGCTGCTAGAAACAATGCCTAAAGACACAATTTAAAATTGGTTCTTTGCAAGGTTGCCTGTTATGTTCAGCTCAAGGCACATCTAACTCAGGGTTCCCTTGAGTTAGATGTATTTTTTATACTCAAATGATTCATAGATCAGTGTTAAGTGGCTTTAAAAGAAAAGTAAATAAATAAATAAAAAAAGGCCCCTGAAAATGGCCAGGTATGACAACTAAGCTGAAAATGAGAGAAAAAGCAGACAGTGTCTAGGGAAAAAAAAAATTTTAAAAAAAGAACTTTGAAAGACTCCAAAAGCCTGGAGAACTATGCTCGAGATCACTTTAAAAAATTACAAGAAAGTGGCTCATTGGATACAAAATATAAAAAAGACGAGGGGTTTCTTACCTTCTAATGTGACAAGAATAAGAGTAGAAAGCTATAAGCATATTGCTTTCATGTTGTGTTATGTGCTCCTGCTATGCATGTTTTAACTAGCATTATGTTTAACCAAAAAGAAAGTCAGCATCTTTCTTTATATTTTTTTTCTAAAGTACGTGATTAAGTTTTTAACACCATTTTACATTGTTACCAGGTGTTTGAAGGGTGCTAAACATTACTGTGTTACTTATGCAGGTATCAGATAAACTCAGACTCACATCTGTGTTTTTAAAATAAATCTCAAAGTAATGGAGAAAAGTAGTTTAGACATTTTGTCACAAATTATCTGACAATTTATATTAAAAATCCTTAAACAGTGTTTTTGTGTGGGCATATCATGTTAGCAATTAGGCTAAATGATGTGCAGTGACATTTGAACCTTTGGAATTTGGAAATTTTGAAACGCCCTCTGTTTGGATTTGTGAAAGAATGATGCTGTTTATAATGTTGTGGTGCGTGTCCCAAATCCCGGATGCATTACATCATGAATGTGATTGCAATCAGTAAATACAGAAGCTCTTGTAAAAAGGAAATGATTATGAGCTCAGAGCTTTTGTTGTTTCTCCAGTGACAAACTGGCACGTGTGGCTGTGTGGAAAGCAGGGTTAGACCCAAAAGCAGGACCCATGAAACTGAGCCTAACTCAAACACCTGGAGGCTCACAAGATACAAAAAAACCAACAACAAAATCTCAATCAAAATAAAAAGCCTGGGGAAAAAACCACTAAACACGGGGAACACACAGCTAGGGAAGCACAGATGATGCCACAACAAAGAACTAAACAACACCGAGACCTTAAATACACACACACACAGTAGGTACTTAGGGAAAAGAGAGAAAGCAGGGGAAGACGAGGGACAGGTGACCAAAATGACACTAATAACACATAGGAAGTAAAACTAAACACAAAGCGCACAGGACAAGGAGCTGCCAGAATAAAACAGGAAGTGAAGCTAAACACAAAAAACATGGGCCAAGGGGCCAAGACACGGGGAGACAGGCACACAGAGACACGGGAAGACAAGAACAAAGAGGAAACAGCATGAAATACAGTAACTAAAACCAAAAACAGAATACAAAACTACCACAAACCAAGAATCTCAAATAAGAAACACAACTAGAAATGCAACAAAAACAGAACCTCATACAAAAAACACAAAACACTGGGCCAGCGGTCGAGGACCATGACATAAACAGAATAGGAATCCTGCAAATTGATTCTCAGAAATGAAGCTGGTTTAATTTGATCTTACAGATACGCTTGTCATCCATAATATTGACTCCCTTCTGAACTTTATGAAATCAATATGACTCCATGGGTCTAATGGATCTAATTAGCTTCATATTGTTACTTACACAGTGTGTATAATTATGTTGCACGGTCATGGTAAGTCATCATGGGATCCTGATCTGGACATGCTGAAGGCTCCTGTTTAGTCATTCTGTAAGATATCCAGTAGGCTGCAGCAGTTAGAATGAATAAGCCTCAACAGTTACGTGTTCAATGGTGACTTAAGTTACTTAATAGCACAATGCTGTCAGAAGGCTTAGCAGGTATTGATGAACAGAACACAGATGAATGACATATATCTGGTGACAAGTGGTGGTGGACACAGGCCTTAAATACTGGATTGATTAAAGACAGATCAGGGATCAGGGATGGGCAGCAGCATGAGTCTCTCTCATTGTCAGGTATAAAGACCATCAACTGATTTTCTTCTGTGTGTGCTGTAAAGCAATTTTGATGAGCTAAGCAGCAGCAACAAAACAAATGAAATTTGTACATTTTATTCAAGAGAAGTCTTTGAAGAATTTGAAGGCTTTCTGAGTCTGCAGGTGGCTTCAACAATGTACCTGCTGATCACCAGCTCAATGATCCATCTTTGCTCTTTTATGACTCACAAACACACACCACACACTGCCTATATACAATACTTCATTGATATACTACAACTAGTATCCATTAGTATCTATTGATAATTCTAGATAGGTAGGTAGGTAGGTAAAGAAATGATTATGTTACAGCAGCAAGAAAAATAGTACAATCTACAATAAACAACAGCGTGAGAGTAGAAATGCCACAGGAACAGAGTGCTAAACTAAACATACACAACAGTGACAAAAAAACTAAATTAAATACATAAATGTAGGCATGGTGCCAGAGAGTAGTGCAAATTGCATTAATAAATACTACACTAGGGATCTGAAATACTGTCGCAAGAAGATATAACACAAAAATATGTGTGTGGGATCTTCTTTACCAACAGGTGTGTTCACCTGTCACAGAGAGAGTTATTGCACAGTTTTTTAGAGAATGGTAGGAATGATTTCCTGAAGTGTTCTTTGTGGCAGCAGGGTTGAATCAGTCTGAGGGAGATGGAACTCTGTTGCCTCAGCAGTGTTGAGTAGTGTGGGTGAGATGGGTTGTCCATGATGGAGAGCAGTTTGTTCAGTGACCTCCTGTCCCTCACTGACTCAAATGCCTCCAAATTCTGACATATGATGGTTCCAGCCTTGGGAATCAATTTGTCGATCCTGTTGGCATCTCTGGCACTGATGCCACCCCCTCAGCAGACAACAGCAAAGTAGATGGCACTCGCTACCACAGACTGGTAGAAGATCTCCAACATCTTACTGCAAACATAAAATGAGCTTTCTTAGAAAGTAGTCTGCTCATCCCCTTTGTACACAAAGCATAACTGTTGGTCCTCCAGTCTAGTCTGTCATTCAGGTGAATGCCGAGGTACCTGTAGCTGCCCACTGTTTCCACCTCCTCGCCCATTATGTTGATGGGCTTAGTCGCAGTTTTTTTCCTCTGGACGTCAATAACCATCAGGATCAGGATAGATTTATTTCATTTGGCTTTACAATACTTTAAATGGATATTTTGGCATAATATTTGCATAATTATGTTAAAAGATCCACTAGCCCACATGTAACATAACAGTTGGAATGCTGTGTAGATCAAACGTCCAGCAGATGTCAGTACTCCCAAAAGAGCAGTTAAACAGGGCGTTGTGTGATCCGACTTTTGGTGAAGCATTTAGCCGGAAAGATTAGTGTCTTGACAGCTTTGTCTGGTTGACCATTGTGAAATACTTTTGAGAGTCAAATCTTAGAAAATGAGTGGCTGACTAGTCCTGCACCACACACTTTAGTGCTAATGGCTTTTGCACTGTCAGTTCCCTCTCCCTCTCCAGCATCATGTCATGGAGTTGAGGGAGCCTTAACTTGAGGCGCGAAGCCCAGATGCATAGCAGAGTTATGATTGATGCTACCACATTCCATACATTTGACTATGGTCAGTCAGTCCTTGGCCAAATAAATGGTTGAATTGCAACATTTGAAGCAGATTCCGCTTTCTTCGAGAAAGGTCTTCCTATTCTCCAGATTCTTGGCTCTGAATGCTCTGCACCACTTTAGGGGGTGTGGTTTGCCATGTGTTGGACAGCTTTTGTTTGGTAGTTTTCCCATGGCCATTTGCGTTTGAAGGTGTTGAGAAGACACCCGTCTTGTGTACTGTAATGGGATTCTTCATGTTTTTGAAGGAGAGTTTCTCAGGCTTTACAGGCAAGTTAGTGTAGCATTTGGTAGAGCAAAGCTGGGATCATTCTGCTTATGTGCTTTGTAGCACATGAATCTAGCAACAAATTTAAATGGTGGAGAGTGTCCATTTTCTTCGCCGAACCTGAAATCATCAGAAATCCATCTTTCTTAAAGGCCACGAGGCAGTTTCAGTGCTATGGGTTCAATATTGTGTGCAGTGCCTAGGTAGGACAAAGCTGGGAGTTAGCCATCCTCATTGGTGCACTGTAGTTCCATTAGCAAATCTGCTAGTTTCTGTAGCTTTGTGTGCACTATTGTTGAAACTCTTGGGAAATTATCAAGCTGGTTGTAAAGGTACATTTTAATCATTTATTCCCAGAGCAGTCCCCACGCCTTTCTGAGGGTTGCGGCTGGATTTTTCTTAGAGAGCACGAGCGAGAGAGTGAGAGAGAGATTTTATCATATCCAATAGGCAAAATTTAACACCAGATGAAATGTCAGAAAATAATACTAGAAATTATCACTACTGCTATTACTACAGTTATTTTAGGGGTATTGTGATGAAATTTGTGGGTGCTTGAGAACCCCCCAAAAAGGGTCTAAACTCACTAATGGGCAAACCCAACCTCAACGTAATAACTCATGAAGATAAAACACAAACCATTCAGTTATATTTTTCTTATTTATTTAAAACTTAATCAAAAAAAGTACAGTCGTTATTATCATATATTAAATATAAACATGCAATTTAAAATTGTAGACCAGCAAAGTCACCAGTCAGTCAGATGTGCAGTATTATAATTCTTCCTGCCTATAGTTTAAAGGTATGTCCCTCACATATTTAGTAACAAAACATAAAGTACAATAAATGCCAGCTATCTGCAATTTTAACTACTGAATTGTTGATGGCATTACATAAATCACATTCTCATGAAGAAATAACTGCAGCTTAAAGTAAGGTGATTAAAAGCAGGTACTTAAAAGAAACAGAAACATATGGCATTTTTAGTGGGACCTCTGAGTGATTGCTGTTTTTGGTCCTTATAGCATATTTGTATTCATGGTATTGTCAATTAGCTTATTATCATTAACCAGCTTTATCAATCAAAACAAATCATGCCATTTACAGTATATGTATACATTCATGGTTCAAGGACGTGCAAACAGTTGCCATTTATAATTTAGATCAGTGCATGAATCAAAGTAGCATAAAAAAATAATGACAAACATTCTATATGATGAACCATATTAGCTGATAGCAGTTTAGCTTATGTGAACATCTAGCTATATGCTAATACAGCTGCATGTTACCTGCTAGAATGGCAGCTTTTTTCAGGCATTGGGAATTAATGGTTGTATTGCATTATTGTGTACATTGTAAACGTAGAAGTGAACAATCACTATTCTAACAACACCAACTGGCTTTGTTAGAATAGTGATTGCTGCCTCGTGTGAGTGACTACAATGTGAAACTCAGTAAACATTCACGTTAAAACATTGCTTTACAGGTTTCAAACATCTTTGCCTAAAGTCTGCCAGTGCACAGACTTTCTGTAATGTCTTAATGTAGAGCAACATGGTTCAGCTAGAGATGAGCAGAATAATATATAAAGTGACATATCATGTAAGTAATTAGCTAAGTATGCAAGGTAATAATTGATGCTGCATTTTGTATCATACAACATGATACAGCCCATTAAAATGTAATTAAATCCTTAATCGCATTACATCTGTCTGTAATGCAATAATGCGCACCACTGTTATTTCCTATTTCTAATAAAACAGTTTTGTTTTTACTTGAGTTCCATAAGTTCTTCAATTATCTGAATTAACTGTCTTGTGGGAAAATAAAATGAAAAAGTGGTCTAAAACTTTGAGTGATGGCGTTATTGATAATATTAAAAGAAGCAACCATCCAATCAAGCACCTGCAAAACGCACAAACTAGGAGCAAAAGAGCTTTGGGACACTAAGCAACGCTTAGACTGAGTGTATGCTGACCCCAGCAGAGAGAGGCCACAACTTAAGTTTCAATGGTTTGTGCCTTTCTTTTTATGGTTAAATTTTTTCCTGATTGGTGGGAAGTTTTAAGATAACGCATCCCTGTAATGAGCATCATAACAAATTACTTTCTACTGAGGATGAAAAAACATAAAGCAATGCATTACTTTTGTAAGTAAGAAGTACATTTTGAGTGAAAAAACAAACACTGTGAGTAAATATGTAAATAAAAATGAGAATTTGTTCAAAGAAAAGAGTAACTGATAAACACTGACCAACCAGTGGTGACCTAAGCTGAACACTTGGAAATAATGAAATGGAGTGACTGAAGAACAGAGTCATGGTTGAAATCAGTGAAAACATTAACTTCGTTAAAGAAGTAGGTCTTCCCAGGAATCAGTTTAGGAGAGCTGCAGCGATCATCTGTGTTCAGGATGTGAGGGAAAGTCAGAGCTTTCACTTTAGCCTCCTTCCCACAGACCTTCAGCACGCTCCTGAACACAATGCTATGCAGAGACACACTTTCCACAGTCCCGATGTACACTAAACAGAGGCACACAAACACATTATATTACAAACCCACATATTCATAAACATTTCCAAGCATTTAAAAAAAAATAAATCTAAATTATAGACAATATCTTACTTTCTTTGCAAAGATCATTTTTATTCAGATTATTCACAGATAGAAGTCTGGATCCTGAAAAAGAACATTATAGACATGTTAATGGTAAAATGCAGGATCTGGGCTGTGCCATCAAGTTGAAATTACACAAAATGGAGATCTGAGCAGACATAACAGACCATTAATCATCTTTCTCTGATCCTCTCCTGGTTCATCAATTGATCTCAGCTTCCCAGCACAGCATGACCACAGGGTGGTGTTGTAGTAGAGGTGACCACAGCATCCGAATCCTATCTTGGCAGAGTAGAGCACCTCTTTGTCCTGACTTGAGCAGCAAATGTCCTGATTTTGAAAGATATATAGAGTTTTTATGGTTGATGGACATCATATATCATTGTTTGCAGAGCACTGTAATTGTTAAGGCAGGCCACAATGTCAAGTTGAGCCAGTAACCCATCCATTCTCTTCCGCTTATCCTGTTTGGGACTGTGGGGGGGCTGGAGCCTATCCCAGCTGTCACAGGGCAAGAGGCAGGTTACGCCTTGTACAGGTCACCAGCCTGTTGCAGGGCTAACACAGAGAGACAGACAACAGGCAATTTAGAATCCCCAATTAACCTAAGTTACTGGGGTAACATTTGAACTGTGGGTGGAATTCGGAGTACCCTGGGGAAGATTATTCAAATTCCACACATTAAGGCCCGGGCCAAGGTGGATTTGAACCCAGCCCTCTCGCTGTGAGGCAACAGTGTTAAACACCACACCACTGTGCTGCCCTACTATTACATTATCAGATCTCATGACATAATGGAGATATGAATAGATGCACAAACAACACATCCTGAGATGACATCATTAACAAATCTACCTGTGGCTTTTGCAGAATGGATCCACAGCACTGTGCGTCCCTTCCATGCTTCTCTAATGATGTCAGATTGTACAGCGTTCCTGCACAGCACTTCATCTGTGGGTCTTTAATGTTGTAGGCTTCAACCCCACAGCAGTGAATGTTTTCTGATTTGGGATGTCTGGGTGGAAAACAGAGGTAGCAATTAATATTGAATGAGGACAGTGAGATAAAGAATACAAGGTTGTAGGAGCCTGAGTTGCCCCTGATGCATTCTCTGGAGTGTGAGTGTATGTGTGAATATTACATAGTTAAAAAAGCTGTCTGAATGTGTGTGATTGGGGGAATGGGGTTTGTAGTAGAAAGCAATTTGAGTGATCAACTGATTAGAAATGCACTATATAAATAATATTCCTTATTTTTCTTGCTGGATGTTAGACTGGAAGATAACTTCTTCACTGCCTCAGTAGTGTTTACATAGGCTGTGGTCTGAAAGCAGACCATCATCAGGGCTGCAGTTTCTCCATCAGTGTCTACACACAATACATTCATGCGCAATAGTGCTACTCTCAACCACGCTTTGACAACTACTGGAAACAAGCAGCTAAGATTCAACTGATACAGAGCTAACCATAAAACAAAAACTGAGGCCTGAATATGAATAACTGCTGAGGTGAGTGATAATTCACACATTAATACTGGCTTCAACCCATGTGTCAATGCAAAATACTGAATGACAGAATAACTGAAATAAAAAAAATAAATAAATAAATAATATAAATGAATATAAAAATAGTTACTGTAAATATTAACAAAAAAATCAGGCACCGCAAGATATGAGCCATGACCAGTGTACACACAGACACATTTTAACAATAAACTTGAAATCATAGGGGATCTGACCCAGTCAGAGACGCAGACAGGCTAAGACAGAGAGATTCTTTGGCAAGCAGCTCGGTGAATTTTAAAGAAAACAAAAGTGAGAAAGGATTTGTGAGCAGCTCGTAATTCCTGTCTGCCTGTCTCAGAAACAATGTCTAATCTGTTATTTTGGTTTTTCTAACCCTCATTCGAGACACAGAACACTTGATCAGCTGCCATGACGTCTGTGTTTATACATCACTCAGCATTTAATCTTTAGTTATTATTAATCTCTGGCTCTCGTCTGCAGCATGTGTTTTGTCCTGTCTCCCGCCCCTCACTGCCCCTCCCTGAGCCTGATTATGCCAGAGGTTTCTTCTCGTTAAAGGGAGTTTTTTCTTCACCTTTCCATCAGCCAAGATTCAATTCAGCTGATACAGAGCTAACCATAAAAGGAAAAACTGAGACCTCAATATAAATAGTTGCTGAGTTGGGTGATAACTAACATATTAATAACTCATTTCAACCCATATGATACCAAAAATTCTAAATGACTCAGTAACTGTAAATCAAATAGATTTTAGCTCTATTAAAAATAAATAAATAAATAAAAATCAAGATCTGGAAGACGCGAGTCATAAACAACATATACACAGACACATTTTCACAGCAAACTTGAACCCAATTGACAGTAAGAGACCCAGACAGACTGAGACAGAGAGAAGTTTTTTTGGTACAGAAGCTGGACGAATTACAAAGGAAACAAAGGTGGGGCACAATTTATGCACAGCTAGAGTGTTTTTCTGTCTCAGAAACCATGTGAAATCTATTAAAGAGGATTTTCCCTTTCTGGGTTTTTCTCAGTTCTCACTCAAGAGACAGAATGATAAATTATGCAAACCAGTCAACCAACTGATTAAAAAAAAGAAAGAAAAACACTCTTCCTATTTCGCTCTATTTCCTCAGCAATGTAAAGCAACAACACACACACACACACACATACGCACACACACTCACCTGTGTCCACTGCAGCAGATCTCAGCCTGAGGTCGGTAAATTTCTGTCCCACAGCAGTGTTGTCCAGGGCTGCCATGAAACTGAGAACAACACATAGTCCCTTTAGCCACGTTGTAAGGAAAACCCATCTCTGAACATTCCTCGCCATCTTCTCTATCCGTGTACAAGATGTTATTACAACAGAGAACTCCACGTTGTGCGAACCCATACGGCGTCTCTCCACAGCACTTGAAGAATCAAAGACAATACAGTAAATTGTGCAGGAATGCAGACACAACCAAATCCTGTCATTTACACACTCAATTGCACATAGTGGAACATATAAATGTATGCGTAAAAAAAAAAAAAAAAAAATCAAAAGCAGGAATTAAAAAAACAAACTTTACAAAATTTCTACATCACATACATCTAATTTCTACTACGTGTGTGTCTAAATTGTTTTGATCTTACCGCACTTTTGATCCTTTTGCATTAGTGGTACCAAATACTGACGCTGTTATGTGCCTTTTACACATCAGACAGAGAACACCCTCATCTACTGTGTAAAAGGAGTGGGGTGGAGCGCCGAGCTCTCGAAGCAGCACAAAAACAGTTTTGTTTTTTTTCTCCTGAGATCACAGGGTACCACTGTTGTCAGTTATCAAAACTAATCAACTAATCAAAACTTTAATTAAAATCTTGCCAAAATACCCTTAATAATCTTCTTCTTCTTCTTTTTTTTTTTTTTTTAGGAAAACTGTGCTTTCAGCTTATAACTGTCACTGTTGACCTTTGCACTTAACACAAAACTCAGCCTGCTGAACAGGCCCAGAAAAAGAAAAAATAAAGTAATTAGTAAATTACTTTATCTATCCACGGCTTCCGTGCAGATACACGTCCATCACAGCAGACTTCTGTGCCTGGGTCATACACAGTGGCTATGGCCCTGCTTTGATCTGAAGGGACAGGTATGAGTGTTCGGAGGGGGAAAAGAGCAGAGAGGAGATACAGTAAGAAACTCAAATTTCCCCATTGTGGGATCAATAAAGTATCATCATCATCATCATCATCAAACTGTGAAACTGAACACGTTGATATTAATGATGGCTGCAAAAGATTGCTCAGGGGGTTAGAGAGAAATAAGAGAATAGAAAAAATATATGAGAAAATATGCACTTGCATCAGGGACAATACCCTATTTGATATACACGAGTGAAAGCCTGCATATTTTCCCATCATTTGCACTGTACTGACTATAAAATAACTCTTTGTAAGTGGCAGCTGTGGATACGGACTATTCCCTTGGGAAAGATACTGAATGCTGAGTTGCTACTGTTGGATCCATTGGAATGTGAGTGTGTGTGAAGTGCAAGCAGAAACAAAACCAGACAGTGTGGTGAGTTATGTTGTGAGGACACACCCACTCTCATCAAAGTCACCAGAATCACCAGAGTCCAAACATCATGACACAGAGTGGTGATGAGAACCCACGTGAACCCAGAAACCCCAATCAGCAGCCACCTGTGTGCGATGCCAAAACCATAGGAAGGTTTCACCAGTGCCCTAGGCCCTCGATAAGACCCAATGGCAGCCAGACAGCACATCCCAATCCCACCCAGGCAGCATGGGCAACCAGAAAGAGGAGTCTACAGCACTCCACAAGCCAAGGTACAACAAACATTCCCAAAGCCCAGGAAGAACACAAGCCAGCACAAACAGGGTCCCAGGGCACAGCCCCAGCAACTCAGGATAACCAGACCCACAGGATGCCCACTCAAGACCCCTTAAAGACCCATTAAAATGGAAGGCAGTTGGGGTAGGGGAGACTGAGGTGGTGAGCATCAGCCTGTACTATGATGTGACTTCCCATCACCATCCCAGCCTGCCCCCAACACCTATAGTGAGTCCTATAGTGTAATGTAAATACAGCTATAATAAATGTTATGCGTAAATGTGTACTAGGCCAGTGCTGTGCATTAAAAGAAGCCAGACAGGTAAAGTCCAATTCCACCCAGTAGGAGAAGAAGGGGCAAAGACAAAGCTAGCAACCAGGAGTTTGCTGTTACCCGAAGAACTATTTATTTTGAACAATTTATGGAATAGTCTGATATTTGTGAGAAGGCTAGTATGAAATTAAATACTTTCTGTACACTGTACATATTTTTAAGATCCAGTTCTGAACTACAACAAGAACAGGTTAATTTCTGAAAAGCAAGTACCAGCAGAAGTAATCACATGAAAGGAAGGGTAGAGGTTTATGCTGCACACCCTAATGTGTGCTGTTTTGCATTCCAGACATTGCTAAGCAGCCCACATCAAATGAATAGAATGGCCAAACTGCATATTTTCAGGGCTCATTTATTCGCTTGACTGGAAAAATAAAAAATTAGTCAGACAAAATGTATGAGAGATGTGGAGAAGTTGCCTGCCAGAAAAAAAAAGTTAGCCCAGTGATGTATGTGCAGCCAAATGCATACAAATCATAGCATGTTTGTTGTAAGTAGTCAGTGATGGAGGTGACACAAAAACGGGGATGAGGAGAAAGAAAGGACAGTTGAAGGGAAGGGAGTGAGAAACTTAGACGTTAACAGTTGGCTGGTTGATGAATGATTCTCTCTCTGTCTGTCTCACTTGTGTATCAGTGTGTGATGTGTTGACTGAACCAAATTCCTGTTGCAAATCAACCCTCTGCCACACACAAAGACATCAGCTGCATTACAAATATTTTTTACTTAAAATAGGTTGCTACTGAATGATTAGGGTTTTTTTTTTTTTTAATCCATGTTTTGGGCCTTTTTGTAACTGAATAAGATTTTCCAAAAAACATTGTGCAGCTTCTCTTATACACCAACTGCATCCTTCCTGATGTTGATCTTGGCAAGATGTACTGTCTGGAAGTATAAAAAGACATGCTTCACTGACTGTAAGTATGAAGAGACATACTTTTTCCAAACTCAGCTTAACCGTTTCATGGGCCATCAGGGGACATTAAGAAAGCCAGACACTGGCTTGTTCCAACTTGCCAACCTTTCATTCTCAGGAAGCAAAAAGCAAGTAAAAGTTGTTCACACATGCAGGATAAAAATGTAATCTGAACTTGTTTCAAATGTTCCAACCTATTCTTGTGGAAAAGCCCTATAGTGTCAAGCCTAAAACTCTATTTGACCGATCTAAGTGTGCAAAATAATTAGTTTGATCTGAAGAGGCTTTGAGGGACCTTGTTACAGTGTGGGAAAAATTGTGTGATCCTAACAGGGAGGATGTTGAGAGCCTCACTCATTGTATTACAGATTATGTGAACTAAGATGGTTCGGTGTTTCTCTAACAACAAACCATGGGTAAATCCTGATATAAATTTAATTCAATTTTATTTATATAGCGCCAAATGACAACAGTTGCCTCAAGGCGCTCGGATGTCTCTGCGATCGTCACCCTCATCACAAACAAGGAGGACGGTGAGTACAGAGGACTGATCTCAGACTTTGTGGATTGGTGTTTATGCAATCACCTCCAGATTAATGTGGAGGAGACCAAAGAGCACGTGGTGGACTTCTGCAGGTGCAGACATCCCCTTCCATCAGTGAACTGACAATACTCTTGCTAAATTGCCCATAGGTGTTAGTAATTGTCTGAGTTGGCCCTGCAGCAGGCTGACGACCTGTATGACCCCCTGAATTATTTCAGTAATTCCGTTCAAAAAGTGAAACTTGTATATTATATTCATTCATTACACACAGACTGATAAATTTCAAATGTTTTTATCTTTTAATTTTGATTATTAGAACTGACAACTAATGAAAACCCCAAATTCAGAATCTCAGAAAATTAGAATATCGTGAAAAGGTTCAATATTGAAGACACCTGGTGCCACACTCTGATCAGCTCAAAACACCTCAAAACACACTCAAAACACCTGGTCTCTCAGTTTAGTTCTGTAGGCTACACAATCATGGGGAAGACTGCTGACTTGACAGTTGTCCAAAAGATGACCACTGACATGTCGCAGAACGAGGGCAACGCACAAAAGGTCATTGCTAAAGAGGCTGCTGTTCAAAGAGCTCTGTGTCCAAGCACATTAATAGAGAGGCGAAGGGAAGGAAAAGAGGTGGTAGAAAAAAAGTGCACAAGCAATAGGGATAACTGCACCCTGGAGAGGATTGTGAAACAAAACCCATTCAAAAATGTGGGGGAGATTCACAAAGAGTAGACTGCAGCTGGAGTCAGTGCTTCAAGAACCACCATGCACAGACGTATGCAGACATGGGTTTCAGCTGTCGCAGTCCTTGTGTCAAGCCACTCTTGAACAAGAGACGGCGTCAGAAGCGTCTCACCTGGGCTAAAGACAAAAAGGCCTGGACTGCAGTCTGTGACACCTGAGCAGTGCCACAGACTGATCGACTCCATGCCACGCCGCATTGCTGCAGTAATCCAGGCAAAAGGAGCCCCAACTAAGTATTGAGTGCTGTACATGCTCATACTTTTCATGCTCATACTTTTCAGTTGGCCAACATTTCTAAAAATCCTTTTTTTTTTATTGGTCTTAAGTAATATTCTAACTTTCTGAGATACTGAATTTGGGGTTTTCATTAGTTGTCAGTTATAATCATCAAAATTAAAAGAAACAAACATTTGAAATATATCAGTCTGTGTGTAATGAATGAATATAATATACAAGTTTGACTTTTTGAATGGAATTACTGAAATAAATCAACTTTTTCATGATATTCTAATTTTATGACCAGCACCTGTATTTATGCATTTTTCTCTCAGAATTTATATAGTATTTATTCTTGATTTTCTACTGAGTGTTCTGTTGTCCCTTTGCTGTTTGCAACACCATACATTTCCACCAATGTGGGACAAATAAAGGACTCTTACCTTGTCTTGTCTTATCTTTATAACAGTCTTTACTTTTGCTTCCTGCTGCATCTCTGCAGCATTTGTTGCTGTTTAAACTCCTACAACAACCATTTTAACATTTACCTGAACTCTAATTATGACTGTAGTTATGACATGAAATAGGACTCATCAAATTCAGGGTCAGTCATTGTACTGTGGTGGTTGACACTGTTACCTCACAATAACCACTGTTGGGGGACGAGGTCCATATGGAAGGTCAAGTAAACAAAGACTGTATAATGCAATACCACATCGACTTGTTGCACTTGTTCCTATAACATTATATTAATGTTTTGTCAGGATTATCACTGCAAGTGAGCAATCACATTACTGTGATTTCACAGTTGTTGTTGTCTTTTTTGTTTTTTTTTATCTCAAAGAAAAAAAAGCACTGAAATCTTAAAGCATTGCTCATCTGGTACTAGGAAGGGTTCACTATAGAGCCCATATACTGGATGAATCACAGAATTAAAAATTCAATTTTTCTTGAAAATGGTAAATGGACTGGTTCTTACATATTGCTTTTCTACTCTACTGGAGCACTCCATAAAATTTAACCATGACCTTTCCTTGTGTTATACTGTTACCACTTCTCTGGGCCCCACCTTCTTTTTAGATGAATCGCACTTCAGCATCCTCCAGGCTAAAGAGCCTTATAAACAGTTCAAAAGTGTGAGACAAACTACAGACTGCAACTAGAATTTGGGGGAGATTTGTTGACAGAAATAGAATATAATTTAATAAAACAAATTCAAACTATTCTCATCAGTCGTCATCACCTGAAAATAGGAATCACTTCTACAGGAAGTCTTTTACCTTTTCAGATTTTAGCTACCATAAGATAACCTACACACTCATGAAGAGGGTGGTATTGGGGGGCAATGGGTATCATGCTGCTTTGCATGCTCACAACTATATTCAATCAAATCCTACATGAAACTCCTTTAATAATATCTTGTTAAGTATGTTATTTTATGTCTTTAGTTCACCCCGTGGGGTAATTTCCAAAATGTGCAAATGTCACAAAAATAAATGATGCAATGTGCCCTGTGGGGGGAAATTATGGATAATACCCAAGATAGACAGGTTTAAACTGCTCACTGAGCACTAACTGCTTTGTTGAAGCGTGAGCTGTGATAGCCAGAGCAGACAAACCCATATAATTACTCCCACATGATGATGTAATATCATATATTATGGAAAGTGACAGAACAGGTGCACTCAGGTGTAAAGGAAAGATTTCACAAGACTAAGTAGTGGTGCACTGTTTCCAAACAGCAACTTTGGTCTCATCTATCCAAAGGACATTTTCCAGAGTTCTTGTTTGTTCACATGTAACTTTGAGACTTTGCCTCTGTCAACCCCTTCCAAACAACCCACACTTGTTTTTTTTCTAATTGTACTGTCATGAACTTTAACATGTAACATGCTGAGGCCTGTAGAGTCTGAGATGTAGCTTTTGTTTATTTTGTTCTTTTTGCCATTTCAGATGAGACCGAGCAACGATCTCGGGCTGATCTTTACCTGAACTTTTACCTGAACTCTAATTATGACATGAAATAGGACTCTTATCAAATTCAGGGTCAGTTATTGTGATTTCATATTTTTTGTTATCTCAAAGAAAAAACCTACTGAAGTGCTACAGCATTGCCCATCTGATAGTAGGAATGGTAAAATGGTAGAATGGAATGGTAGAACTGGCAGCTGTCTTGTGTCACGGCCCCTCCTCTGACCTGCAGGGGTGGTGCTTCCTGCAGGCAGAGGTGGGCCTTGAGTAATTGGAGCCACCTGGGCTCACCTCTGACCTGCAGGGGCGGTGCTTCCTGCAGGCAGAGGTGGGCCTTGAGTAATTGGAGCCACCTGGGCTCACCTCTGACCTGCAGGGGCGGTGCTTCCTGCAGGCAGAGGTGGGCCTTGAGTAATTGGAGCCACCTGGGCTCACTAATTTAAGCAGGGCTCCACTAACCATTCTTCCCTCTCTGCTCCTCCAGGTAACTTTAGTTTGTCTTTTGTTTCAGTTTGGTTTTTGGGTTGCAATATTCATTCAGATTTCCACATACATGTCCACTCACTCATACACTGCATACACAGGATATACTGACATATTCACATCCCATATTTATCTTTCTTTTTGATTTGTTTACTTCTCAATAAAACTCATCTGATTGGCCTATACCTATGCCTCCCCTCATTCTTTGTTACGGGCCGTGAGCCAGCCTGTGAATGTTTTACACTTGTGAATACAGTAATCCGTGAAGTAGGGACGCTATATTTATTTTAATACTTATACATTATTTTAGTAGTCATACACTATTTTAAGTTTTAATAAACCCTCCCCACACACTTATATACCAAATATATACATTACTGTACAACATATACTACGCATGTGAAGAACGAGTACCCCAAAAACCCGTGAAACAGCGAAAATACCGCAAGAAATATTTTACGCTAATATTGATTGAAAACCCGCGAAACAGCAAGTCCGTGAAAAGTGAACCGCGAAGTAGCGAGGGATTACTGTAGTCTTAATTCCAATAGAAGCAGTAAGAGTGCACAAGTTTTTTTGAAGGACTGAGAAGACTTGTGTAAAAACATTCCTTTTCACATGACTACACATAATCAAAAAACAAACAAACATGGAGACAGCGATACCTGGGGCCCAGAACCGATGAGGGTTTTGGTTTCTCTCACAGCAGCGATGTTTCGTTGGATTGTAACATGATGACCCACAGAGATGTGTGTTTGGTTCTCTGCTGTGGATGTGCAAGGACAGGTAAAAATAAACAGAAGCAGTCCACATCACAGGAATGCAAACATAAAGTAGAACACAAAGTGTGAAAACACACACACACACACACCTGTGAGTTTCCCATTTTACCCATCATGTGTAACTGCACAAGGAGTATACATGTGATGTTTCACGCAATGTCACTGGTGTGCAAAATGCAGTAATGTGTCAAGAAAGGCAGAGACAAAAAGCTAGATGTATTGAGTAAAATGTGAGTAAATCTCACAAATATATACAGGTGTTTTTCGAATCATGCCATAATGTAGTATGTTTATCACATATGGATGGTTGCAATTTTATAATTTGCAGGATATTGTAACCAAAATCCTTTCCCAAACCTAAACAAGTAGTTTCAGTGACTAATCCTAACCAGCATGTGTAACTGAAAGTAAACAGTGAGTGAAACAAAGTGTAAAAAGCAAAAATGTATTAATTTCCGCCATAAAATCTGTTCTGCATTTCAGTTTTTCCTCCCTCTCATTAAATCAAAGTGCTTGCTAAGAGGCAATCTCTCTATATAAGGTCTTGAAATTGGTAGAATTTAAATTGGTTGGTTTCCTGGCATGGACCTGACTTTAATTTGGTTGAGGTTGGGCATTTAGGTAGACAATTTCAGCAGCTTAATGTTAGCATGCTTTATCCGTTCTGAAACCCAGTTTTGATACGTGTTTGGGATTATTGTCCCATTGGAACTGTGTCTAAATTCCAAATATCTAGCTGCTGAGTTGAGGTAAAGTTAAAGAATATTGGAGGCAGTCCTCCTTCTTCATTATTCCATCCACTTTGAACAATGTACCAGTACCACATGATGCCATCACCACCATACTTGACAGTTGTTACAGTGTTCTTAGGTTTGATAACTTCACCTTTACTCCTGCAAACATATCTCTTGTCATTGTGGCCCAAATAGTTCAATCTTTGATTCGTCTGACCATAAAACTTTTCTCCAGAAGTTATTTGGCTTGTCAATGTTTGAAGCCGCAAATTTCAAGATTTTGATTTTGGAGTCGGGGGAGCTTTCTTGGTTGGTGCCCTCTCAGTCCATGGTAAAACTCACTCCACTGTGGACAGTGACACTGGTATTGCAGCAGTTTACACTTCATGGCATTCTTGGGCCTCGGTAGTTCCTGGGTTGTTCTTGAACATCCTAATCAATTTCCTCTAATCTGTGGGTGACAGTTTGGGTCTTCTGAATCTTGGCAAAATGGTGACACATCTGAATGACTTGTACTTATGTATGATTGTTTAAATTGATGATCCTGGACTCTGCAGTTGCATAGAAATGACCCATTAAGCTTCTAGAATGGCCTTTCCAGTGTCCTAACCTCAACCCTATTGAAAATTTGTGGACTATACTTAAAAGCCAGGTCTGTGCCAGGGAACTAACCAATTTAAATGAATTCTATCAATTCTGCAAAGAAGAGTGGTCAAATATCCAGCCAGGATTATGCCAAAAGCTTGTTGATGGCTACCAAAAGTGTCTGGCCAAGGTGCTAAGGGACATTTAACCAAATATTGGTGGGGATGTATGCATAGATTTCAACCTGTATCTGTATACTTTTGACCCTGCGTGGATTAGAGAAAATAGAAAATAAATGTCAAACTTGTACATCCAATTCTTGATTCTTTAAGTCATTAGAGACATATGCCGCACAATCATTCCACCTTAGAAAAAGAGCAGTTCAAAGAAATGAGTAAAAGCCCCAAATTACCATGACATTCAAGCCCTTTATGAATGTATGTAAACTTTCGAGCACTTGCTGCAATGACTGTCAGTTCTGACAATAAAAAAGATATGTTGGTCTAGTGTAAAAACCTTGAGAAAACTTACCAGTTGTGTTGGAGCTCACGTATCTGAAAAAATATATAATGTACACATTTATATATTTGCACATACACACACACACACACACACACACACACACACACACACACACACACACACACACACACACACACACACACACACACACACACACACAGTACAAATCATACTTTATTGCAGATTCTTACCTGTTGTTTCACACCTGTGGACATAAAGCACAAAGTCTTTTGAAGTGAAAAAACAAAAACACTGGTTGGTCTCAGTATACATTTTGAACACCTACATGTTCAGCAGTGGCATATTAACACATTAAAACACACCTTTCAGTTTTTCCTGTATTTTGAAACTGGGTTGTTTGGACAGCTGGAATGTAAATGAGCCTGTCTTTAAAGCACCTTCTGTTGTTCAAATGTGCTGTATAAGTAAAATAGACTTGACAGTCAACACAAAGGGCTATTACATTCAGACATAATCTAATAATAATTCATGTTTGAGGTATATTTTTTCAGTTTCAATTAAATAATTTATTTCACACAATTCAGTGGGCTAAATTTATAACATCTGGATGTCTGAATATAATCTATAGTTATTTGTGCCATTGTGGTTTTGAGTTGATGGCATTCTAAATATTAGCGAACAGTTCCTAACAGGTGCAATAAACTGTAATCATTTTCCCATTATTATTATTTCATAGTTTTGCAGTTTAATTTAAAATACACTGCTCAAAAATAATTAAAGGAACACTGTTTTAATTAGAGTATACCATCAAGCCAGTTAAACATCTGGTCAATTAAGTAGCAGAGGGGGTTGTTAATTGGGTTCAGCTGCTTTAGTGTTAATGAAACTAACAACAGGTGCAGCGATACCTGGCCTCTACAGAGGTTGCGCAGATAGCCCAACTCCTCCAGGATGGCACATCAATACATGCCATTGCCAGAAGGTTTGCTGTGTCTCCCATCAAAGTCTCAAGAGCATGGAGGAGAGTCCAGGAGAAAGGCAGTTACTCTATGAGAGCTGAGCAGAGCTGTAGAAGGTCTTTAACCCAGTATCTGCTCCTTTTTTGTACAAGGGGGAGCAGGATGAGCACTGCCAGAGCCCCCAATCATCCGATAGTGCCACCCTGTGCAGTTTTCCTGGCTAGGAGGCTATTTTCACTCTCGTCAAAATACAAGAGAAAGTGATGTATGTCCTTAAAAATTTGATTAAAAAAAAAAACAACAACACAAGATGATGGCTATAAAT
This sequence comes from Archocentrus centrarchus, assembly GCF_007364275.1. NCBI lineage: Eukaryota > Metazoa > Chordata > Actinopteri > Cichliformes > Cichlidae > Archocentrus > Archocentrus centrarchus. Next base: position 24,988,916 of record NC_044358.1, on the reverse strand, counting down.
TGCTAACACTTCCCAGTCATATGTAAAGTGCTAATGCCAATATATGTGTAATATCGTTCAGACAAGTTTGGTGGTGGGTCAGCGATCGTCTAAGAAGACATATCCATGGATGGATGCACGGCCCTCTGCAAGCTAGGCAACTGCACCCTGACTGCCATTAGGTGTCAGGATGAAATCCTCGGACCACTGTCAGACCCTACACTGGCACAGTGGGTCCTGGGTTTCTCCTGGTGCACAACAATACCCAGCCTCATGTGTTGAGGCAAGCATGGGGGGCAGTTCCTGATGAATGAAGGAATACTAGTGACTGCCTCCCATGCTTGCCTGACCTAAATCCAAGAACACCTCTGGGACATTATGTTTGGGTCCATCTAATGCCTGTAGGTTGCACCTCAGACTGCCCAGGAGCTCAGTGATGCCCTGGTCCAGACCTGGGAGGAGATCCCCGAGGACACCAGCTGTCGTCACATAGGAGCATGCCCCATATTGTCAGGCATGCATACTGCATACTGAGAACAATTTTGAGTTGCTGCTAAAATTTTGGTAAAATGGACTAGCCTGCTGCATATTTTTTTTTTACTTTGATTTTTGGGGTGTCTTTGAATTCAGCCCTCTGAATTCAAATACACTGAATTCAAAGTATAGATATCCAGCATGACTTTTGTCCCATTGAGATCTGATGTGTTTTCAAAGTATTCCTTTAATTTTTTTGAGCAGTATATAGAACTAACAGTTTACTTTTAAATAGATTTCTAAGGCAAAAAGAATTCTTAGGCTGTATCTCCAGAATATTTTCCTTATTCATACAGCAGCACTGAGTCTTGGTGTTGAACTGGTCATGACCACAGCACTGGTGGTGACTGGAATTCCTCACCAGAACTGTCTTGTTATCAGTCGGACCACAATACAGCTTTTCTATATCATATACACCTATGGAAAAGATCCAGCTATTAAAAAATGTGACACTTCTACTTTAATCATAGCCAAATAACACTCAGCTCTTTAAAGCAAGCCTTAAAATGCTGCTTTTTGCTGTGAAATGCTTGTCATATAATTAGCTCTACTTAATCTTATCACAAAATCTGTACTTTGTGAACAGTAATTGACTAACAGTGTGGTTGCTTCTGTTTGTTGAAGGTCTTATTTACACACCAAAGACATGTAGAGGTAAAGACAACATCAACATACAGGCATCATTTACAGTAATTAGCATGATCATTCTTTTATTGCTGTATGATAACAACACTGTAGATACACATATCTTTTTAAAAGTATACCATCTATTGTACAGAGTTTTGTTTTAAGTTAAAAAAAATGCACATAGATGGGGTTAGTTTATTAATAAGTCTGTGATTCCATGCTTTCTAATCAGTCAAATGCCTTTCTTGCCTCAGTCTGGCATGCCTTAAGACTGATATGTACAATATGACACAAACTACAACCATTTTTACCAGATCCATCACTCACAGCTAGCATGTAGGGGAATGAAGTTCCAAGTTACCTGCAGATGCTATGGAGTCCTTGACACAGCAAGGGGAATTCTTTGGGTGTATCTCCAGAACATTATACTGACAGCAGCACTGAGTCCTGTTGTCATACTGGTTGTGACCGCAGCACATGGGATGAGTAGAATTCCTTATCAGAAGCCTCTTGTTATCAGATGGACCACAACACAACTGCTTGTCCTTATCAAAAGCCTCTGTTGAAAAGATAAGATCATCATGATTTTTTTTCAATAACTCAGCTACTGCAATATCCTGCAGATGTTGGTTAGATGTGGTACAATTGTACAATTGTCCTGCTGAAGAACCAGTGATGCTTCTAAACAATCCTTAGCTGAACCAGTCTGCATGCCAAAGTGTCCTTGGGTAAAATACTGAAGTGCTTGTATGAATGAGGCATTTTGTACAAAGCACTTTGACTGCTCAAGTACAGCAGAGGAGTGCTACATAGGAACCAGTCTATTTATTTAATGTACAAGAACTTTCTGCAGCATCCAATGCCATTTAGTCACCACAGACTTTTCAGAAATTTGAGAACAAAGCACAATCTAACATTAAAACCATTTCTCACTCCATGATTTCCAATGGGTTATCTTGATGTGACAAAACAAAAATGAGTAGCTTTTGTTCATCTGTAAAGAATGCTAGACAAATAGTATATATTTGTATTTTGTGGTGACTTAACACAGGATCTAATTATCTAAATCTCTTTATTTAATAATCAAATGTGCTTTTAATTGTGAAAAATTCATGGATAGTGAAGATTTTGTAGTGAGAAAAAAATGTAATTTTGTCTTTTAAGTGTATACTGTATGTTTAATATGTTTTCCATCAGTGTTTCCAGTTATTCTCACCTTTACCACAGCATTCAGCCATTGATGCAGGTTTTGCTGTGATGGTTGACTGACAGCATATTTCATTGACTGTGTTGTAGGCCTTCAGGTCACAGCAGCTGGACACCTTTTCACTCAGGCCCTGTGTAACACTGGCTGTGAAAACAAGACACAGACTTCAGCACAACAGTGCAACAGCTGAAAGTGTGTTCAGTATGAGAAGGTTCCCAATTCAAAGAGAGCTCCAAAGCTCAATCTAAAAATAGCTTGGAATTTTTTTTTTTTTCCTGTAACTGAGCAGCAGTCATCCACATGGGAGCTTGGAATAAATTGTTTGTTCACATGAGACTGCGGTGGCTTGAAAAAGCCAATATATTTCTGATGTTTCACAGTATTTCATCATGCACTGCAACCATTATAAACTCTGGGGAGAAGTGGAGGAGTGGTCTGTTGACTAAAAAAAAGCCCATCATCTGCTTACTGTGCACAATGCAAGGGTGAGTAATGAACTCAGTCAAAGAACCTTGGTAGTGGCTTTCAATAAATGGAGATGCTCAATTTAGTTTAAGTGTTAGCAGATGAAGATGTAGATGATGCAAACCCAAAAGGTTAAAGCATTGTCATTCCTTACTGGGTAATAGTCTTAGCAGTATACTACTGTGATTTTTTTTTTTTTTAGCAAAGTAGGAGATATATACCGTCAGTTGTTGGTTTATTCAGTAAAAGTAATGCAATATTAAAAAATGCCTTTAAGTCTAAAGCAGTACAATTCTTAAACTACAGCCTCCAAAATGGCCACAAACTTCAATGAAGACCTTGTTGTCATCATGTTGCTACTGATTATGGAAAGAGCCCTCTGATTCTTGCACAGTTACAAAGACAATGTTCCAGTTTCAGTTAGTTGTTAGTTAGCTAGTTTACGAATTCGTTACCTGTGAAGGTGTGTCCATGTTGTACTTTACAGCAAGTGGCTGTTCCAGGATTGTAAGGCTCTTTTCCGCAACAAGACAGACCTGCACCTGGGTGAAGTTTGTTCTCACAGCAAGTAGCCTCTTGGCTGTCATACTGTGTTCCATTACAGTCTTTTCTGAAAAGCACAGATAACCAAACCCAAGATATTATCACTGATAGTCTTTTCCACAGACATAACTGTACATATAGAAATTATTTACACATAACATTGCATTGAGATTTCCCCCATATCCTTTGTAATACTGCCCTCTGATGGACCAGTGCAAAAACACACAAAACAGTACCGTGAGTAGCCCACTCATAAGCTTTTTACAGTATTTGTACGCACTTTCATGCTGACTGTACATGTGGATGTACTGCTGAGCTAAAAATGTCTCTCTGTCTTGTCAAAAAATGTGACGATGAATCATGTTCAAAGATAGAAATTAAAAGGTGCTTTTCAAATTCACTGTTTAAGGTGGGACGTTTCTCTTAGTTTCTTCTCACTAACACGTCTTAGTATGTCTTCATCACATATTTGCAACTGGCCCAAAATGCAGCAACCCACCATTAACCTTGGAGCCGTAAGTGAGACCGCATTAATATTCTTCTTGTTCCTCTTGCTGTTCTTCCTCTTATTTTGACTGCTGCCTTTAGGAGTTACCACATCATCTGCCTCGAATCTCACCCTATCCCAAGCATCCCTCTTTCACACCAATCCTCTGCACATCCTCCTGCAGTACATCCATGAACCCTCTCTGTGGTCTTCCTCTTTTCTTTCTGCCTGGCAGCTCCATCTTTAGCATCCTTTGTCCAATATATCCACTATCCCTCCTCTCTCTAAACCATCCTAGCCTTGCCTCTCCAACTTTGCTGTCTCCAAACCACTCAAACTGAGCCGTCCTTCTTATATACTGATTTCTCATCCTGTCCATCCTTCTCACTCCCAGTGAAAATCTTAGCATCTTCAGCGCTGGCACCTCCAGCACCACAGTATCCAAATCACACATCATTGCAGGTCTCACTACCATCTTATAAACCTTACCTTTCACTCTTGCCGCTTTCTGTCACAAATCACCCCTGACACTTGTCTCAGCCCTATCTGTGTTCTCTTCTTCACCTCTCTTGTGCACTATCCATTGCTTTGGATGGTTGAACCCAGGTATTTAAACCCATCCACCTTCACTAACTCAACTACTTGAAGCTTCACTGCTGGTTATACCCTTCTCCTTCTTAACACACATGCATTCTCCCTTGCTTCTACCAGCTTTAGTTCCTCTTCTCTCCAAAGCATACCTCCACCTCTCCAGGCTCTCTTCCACCTGCTCACTACTCTCACTACAGATCACAATGTCGTCTGCAAACATCACACTCCATAGAGACTACTGCCTCACCTCATCTGCCAACCTGTCCATTAGTCATTTGGTAGCATTTCTCTACCACCCAGCGCCTGTCTCAACTCCCAGAACTCTGTGCAATATTCTCCTTTCTTCAATTTCCACTGTTTAATCCTTGCCTCTCCCTTGAGGTGCTTCCTATTATTGATTTTTAAAGTCATCCTACAGACTACCATCCAATGCTCCCTAGCCACCCCCCAACAGCACCTTACAGTCTCCAATCTCTGCATCTTCTGCATAAGATATAATTCATCTACTGTATGTGCGCCTTCCTCCACTATTATACATCACCCTATGTTCCTCCCTCTTCTTGAAATATTTGTTCATTAGAGCCATTTCCATTCTTTTTGCAAAACCCACTTATCATCTGCTTTTCTGCATGTCTCTCCTTAAAACCATACCTACCTAACACCTCCGCATCACTTCTGTTCCTTTCACCTAAATGTTGACTAGGTTTGCTCCAATCACCGATCTTTCTCCCCTGCAGCACTCTCTACCACTTCATCCAACTTCATCCAGAATTCTTTTTTCTCTTCTAACTCACATCCAACTTATGTGGCATAGGCATCGCCAACCTTCATCATTACCCCTTCAGACTTTCCAGCTTCAAATTCATGATCCTGTCTGACACTCTTCACCTCCACCACACTATTCACATACTACTTCTCCAAGATTTCTGAAGCAACTCTCTGCACTTACAGTACCAGCCCAGTACTGTATCTGGGCTTGTGACCAGCACTAGCAGTAGACTGACTTAACCTTTAATAAGCAGTCAGATGACTGAAATACACATCACACACACAAAATGAGTGAAGTAAAGGCAGCTCACCGATAACAGGCATTTCTGGACACTGCATTGGATCCCACTGCAGGCGCTGTCAACAAGCACAAGTTGAAAGCTATAAGTCACTAGTATTCAAATTAAGGCTAAAATCTGTTGATATGCCAGCAGTTTTTCTATATGAATATTAAGTGTCCTAACTCCCAGGGCAGAAATGTGGAAAAATATGTAAAAAAATATATCACATGTAAAAAATATATTTTTGGTGTTTTTATGTCTATGTAGGTATTTACAAATTTATCCAGGTATTTACAATTTACAAAACATTTTCAAATATGTGTTTACATATGCAAATCCGATTGCACAGAGATTCCTAATTCACACTCGTACATTTCTGTAGACTTTCTCAAATATCTGTTTATGCAGACAGCAATAACAGCCCCATACCACTTCTTAATTACACTGGTTATATAACATACTTCATCTGACACATCCGAACAAACAACCAAAGTTCAGAGGCGAGAATCATTCTGCCACCCTACCCTTTCCTTTCACTACAGCGCCACTGTAACGTGACGCTGAAAATTTGGCACGAGACCGGTGAGAAAAATCCCCAGCCTCTAAGAATAACTTTCCCTGCAGGTATAATTCATTTAAAAGCTACTTTAAAACGAACAGCACCTAAATTATGATATGTGACATCTACTCTTTTAAAAATATAATGCCAAATACACACCGTGCACTACAATGTATTTATTTAAATACATTCAGCCCTAGATCTTAAAATCTGCTCACTATCTCAATGCCCTTTTAACACCTTTAACACCACACTCGCATACACGCACACACACACACGGAACACAAAATCTGTCGTGTGGAAGGAGTGGCCCTTTCTCAATCAATCAAATGAAATAAATAAATAAATGAATAAATAAGCCCTACTTACCACAAGCAATGGTGAATCCAAAAATCAGCAAAGCTGAAAAAAACGAGCACAGAAGCATTATTACAGCTTAAAAAAGGGTAAAACATCCCTCAAATGTTTCAAATTTTATTTTATCAAATAACCTACCAAACCCGAGAGTCCAAAGTGGGAACATCTGGGAGCCTTTTAGGACAATGTGACTGTCCATTGAATCTGAGAGTGAAATGCAAAAGAGGACAAGGGATGAATTTAAATAGTCTTAATTAGCTCCACCTCCTACGTGAATAACGCCTTAAAATATGGCATTTGTGACCAGAGGGTCAAGGTGGCGGGCGCACACGACCAGTGTGCTTGGTAAAACCGTATGCCCAACGAGAGCCTCCACAGCAATATATGACTTTTGACATACACCTGGCAAAATCTACAGTAGCTATAGGCAACACGGAATCCAGTTTTCAACACACTCCACTCAGGTGGAACTTCCAGAGAGTTAATCCCCAAATTTTAAAGTTGATTCCATCACTATTTCTGTGCCTGAAATGGTTAGATCCTAGGGAGATGAAGATGTTTCAGCGCAGCCTTACTCATTGTTGCGTTCAGTGTTTACTTAGTCGATATATAAGGCTGAATAGTTTTACCTTTGTCTATTATTGCTTTTTTTTTTTTTTTCTTTTTTCTGATGACGCCAGCAAGCCGCCCACGGGAGTTAGTCTGTGAAGTGAGTTTGTTATGCAGCTTGATGCATGTTTCAGTGGATGACATTTTCTTGTAACTGACGGCAGACTCTTTGAAAAGTATTTGTCTCAGATCTCTCACGACAAACATGCCAAACAGGTAGTCCATATGGTCTTCTTAAACCCACATCGCTGTGTGCTGACACGAGCCACCTACCTGCTGATAGTTCCCACCTGCTCTCCTGGCACCGCTGTGCCTCTACATGCAGTCCTTCTGATAATGGGCTCCTTACTTTCACGTACTTACACTACATGAAAAAAAAATCATCTAATCCCTGATGAAAATATAATTAAATAATAAAAACCTTGCAAAAACAAAAAACAAAACAAAACAAAACAAAAGTACAATTAGTGCATGCAGTCTAGTTGCAGTGATAACATCGACGGGCAGGGACTGAAACAGTCCTTTAGGATGAGACTCATTCTCAGGCCACCCTCTTCAGACTAAGTTAAACTTAGTTACCGCTGATTTTAAAGGCTTTATGCTGATTTAAGGGGTTTAAGATTTGTAAATTTGCGAACTAAGAGGAAGAGAGGAAAGTTATCTAATTTAAAAAAAAAAAGAAAAAAAAAAAAAGGAATGACCAAGAAGCTCATCGGAATACTGTTTTTAAAATACGCAATGGCCATGGGCACAAACGTAAAAACTCCCTAATGCAGTAATCGTGTCACTAGGAAACGTACGAGGCGAGACACACAGAACAATAACCCCACACTTTAAAAAAAAAAAAAAAAGACCATAGTTAGATCAAATGTTCAAATTAATCTTTAAATTCAGCATCAATCATATGAAAAGTATTAAAAAAAATCACTCATAAACAGTAAAAGTAAACAAAATATAATACAATACAAAAACGTGTGATTGTGTGTGTGTGTGTGTGTGTGTGTGTGTGTGTGTTATGGCTTTGACTAACCTGCTCCCTAACTCCCGATTTACTTTGCGCCATGTAGCTCCATCTTGGGGAAAACATTTGATTTTACTTTACAAGCCATCATTTCTTTATATTACCTGTCAAAAAGTTATGTGCAGGGAAGGCGATAAGAAATTTTGTGGGTTGGCCAAAGACACACATACCAGCCCACGCGCGCGTCGTAACCCACCTGGCGCTATCAGTTTTAACAGCGCCCGCATCTCACAGACTGGTGCTGTGCCAAGTGTGTTGTTCCAAAAGTTTTGTTTTGTTTTGTTTTGTTTTTTAATATGTTTAATATCCTTGCTTATGTTGATGAATAAACTGTAGTCAACAGGAGTTACGAAGGTGTTATATGTAAAATAAAGAAATTATCTGTCTATTACAATAATTATCGCACTTCATATTTTAGGCTGGTTTGCCTTTGATTTCGCTCTCAAGCCAGTTTTCAGAGAAGCATGTTGTTGGCAGGCTCTTTGAAAGGCTGTATGGGAGAGACATTCACTTATTATTAATACAATTTAGATTTATCAAATCTAATTCAGATCTTGGCAGGGTACTGACTCAGAAAAGAAACAAACATTACATTTCCAGTGCATTGTTGCATCATGTGCACTGCACAGGGGCAAGAGGGGAAGGGGAAGGGGGGGGGGGGGGGTCAAAGCGATGCGGGGAAATTGTTTCTCTAGTCGACATTTTCTGTATTTAACAGCTGTTCATGTGATATGACCAATAACAGAGGCATGGTGCTGATTAGGCGCCCCGTTCTCCTTCACCTCCCCTCCTCCTGATGTTTTTATATGTGGTTTGACTGCTGATGGAGAGAAAGAAGAGAGGAAGAATCAGGACAGAAGGGGAAGGCAACAGGTTGGTCTAATAGGAAAGTGTAGGAAAAGCTGTCATATGTGACATAAAATAAATGCCTAAGAAGGGTTTCCCTATAGGGAAAAAAAAAAAAAAAAAAAAAAAAAAAAAATATATATATATATATATATATATACAGAGGTGGGAAGTAACGAAGTACAAATACTTCGTTACTGTACTTAAGTAGATTTTTTTAGGTATCTGTACTTTACTTGAGTATTTATTTTTCTGAGTACTTTTTACTTTTACTCCCTACATTTTTACACAAGTATCGGTACTTTCTACTTCTTACATTTTCAAAACAGACTCGTTACTTTTTAACACGTCAGGGAGAAGTTTGCGTTTTCGGTCAGTGCGCCGTCAGTCATCAAGTGATCTGAGCCGGAGGAATATTAACATATAAGAGACAATCATACTGGCGTATCCTCCATCACCGGGGCTTATCGGGTACAAAGGGATTAAATACACAAACCCATGTAATTAATGTCTCATTTATAGCGCTATAATCAGGGGTTACAGCGGGCCGGACCGAATCGGTAAGTTATGCTCGCGGCACATAAACAACTTAGCTAGCGCTACTGAAGAGGAGCGAGCATGAAGGGAGTAACGTGTGGCAGGTAAATGCAACGTTTTTAAATGCTCAACAAATATCAGCAAACACACAAAGTGTGTGCAGTTTGTCACACAGTGTGTCTGCTAGCTAAAAGAAGAGCTGCTGCATTTCAGGGAGAGCAAAGAGAGAGAAGTTCACTCAGAGATGGAGAAAGAGGACAGGAGAGGAAGAAGAGAGGTTAGATTTAAAGGTAAGGACTGGAAAATAAACTGAAGTATGCTGACTTTGTGTTATTCAAAGATTGTATGAAAATACTGCAGTTTAGTACGTAATAAACAGGTTATCTTGTTGTACTGTATTTACAGTAAAGCTCTGTGTTGGACTGGAGCACAGTGTTTGTGTTCATGGTCAGAGTTACAGGTTACATCAGTGCAGCAGAGATGAGTCTGAATCAAAGCTGCTGATGCTGAGATTCATTCACTGAATCCAACATTTCTACAGCCTGTATGCTGTCAGTGTAGGGGATGGAGATCAGCTCAGATAGCTGTGAAATACTGGGTTACATCTTTGTGAGTTCAGTTCATCCACACAGAGCAGTAAACCTCAGAGCAGCAGCAGCAGGTCAGCTGATCACAGCCTGCACACCAACATCATTTACTGCAGCTCACAATAGAAAGCTGTGATTCTTCTCCCCATGCAGAACCACTACAGCTGATCTTAGGGTTCCTCCAGCTTCTGAATCCCACTGTAACCCCTGAGTATCCTCATGTTGGTGTTTAGGTGGAGACACAGTCACCCTCTACTATGGAGGACACAGAGAACAGAGCTGTGTTTAAATTCCCTTTCACAGTTTGTGATTCAAGCTGAGTACATTCATTAGAATTAAAATTTAGATGGAATAACGTTTGTGTTCTCATGTATTATTTTATATATTACAATAATATATAATAAGGTTCAGTTAGCTTTACACAAAAAAAACAGGTAGAAATGTCCTCCAAAGAGCTACTTTTACTTTCTTACTTTGAGTAAATTTCAGAGCCTGTACTTTTTTACTTTTACTTAAGTAAAGAAGTTGAACCAGTACTTCGACTTTTACCAAAGTATTTTTTAACACAAGTACTTGTACTTCTACTTAAGTACAGAATGTCAGTACTTTTGCCACCTCTGTATATATATATAAAGACTATTTGTAATAGCCGTAATTGTGTGGTGTCTCTTTACGACAGTCTAAGCTTTTCTTAGTGATGTCACAAGTGTGCGCCACTGCTCCTCTGTAAAGAGCGTGGGAGAAACGTTTTGGCAGACGGATACATGGACCGAGGCGGACATATATTTTTCTATTTCCCCAGCTTTTTGTAATGTTACGGGTTGTATGAACTCTGCTTACTTCATGTATGATAATGCAGCAGCCGTTCAACCGGGCTTTACAAGGTTGGTGAAGAATATGTTTAAGGACAACACTGGAATTCCTAGTACCAGTGTGGATGTGCGTTTTTGACTGTCTGCTAAGTACGTTTGTCGCCTCCTTTTCACCACCGAAGACAACCAAACGTTACAAATTCCACACTGTAAAAGGGATTTGGGGTTTTAGTCAGCTGGACTCATATAATTATGTTGAGTGAACTCATTGGCCATAACAACTTAGATGAGTTACAACAACTTCAACTTGAAAAAATACTTAAAAACTCAAAATAATCCGTTAACTGCAGAAATCGCGTTGGGATTCGTATTTTATGTAATATGCATGTGCCCTTAATATGGTGTCATGGTCACATGATGCTCACACTCCCGGGTCACATTTGAAATTTAGCGAAGAACCTGGCAGCCATGTTGGTTAAGAAGTGGACTGTACATTATTATTAAGTATTTCTAGTTGTTTTATTCCGAAGCATTAAACATCCATACTCTGTCTCAGTCAGCCACCACAACTTTTAATACATATTTCATGTTTAGTTCATTGTGGCTATTGGCAGTACAAGTTTGCTCGTTGGTTAGCTAACTTTCAAAACCTCTTGACTTAATGTCAAATTTGATTAAATCTGCGGTTGGTTTTGGTGAGCGGATTTAGTCTTTATTACAAATTTTTCCCTCCTTGATATTTAGCTGTCTCGGATGAATGCACAATGCATTTTGCACTGAACAAACAAAAACGGCTGTCGTGATTTGACGAGAACACGTGCACACGCCTATCTGTACTGATGTCTGTCTGAGGTTCTGTAATGTGATGTTAAAGCTATATATAAGTGTGCTGTAAAGGTTGCTGCATGTCTTTTAGAATGGGCCCACCACCATCATCAGCTTAACATCATCTTCTCCTGTCTGCTGTCAGCGGCAGGAGGAGGAGTTTGGTTTTCTCCATCATGGCTTTGAATCTTAAATTCAGTTAAGTGAGATACAGAAATTGGGTGACACTGTATATAACCATGGTTAATAATTGGTGACTTGATAGTTTTACTTTTCATAAACAATATTATTATTGATATTAATTGGGAGCACTAATATTAATAATGTAATTACTTTGTTATATAGTATGTATAATAAAATACACACGTCATTGTATCATATTTCATAAGGAATGACAATCAGCTGTGACAGTATAATTTATAAAAATCTAATCATAGCAGCACTGATTACTGGTTTAAAGAAGGTGCTAATTATTTAATTGTTTTAATGTAAAAAAAAAATAATACATCAGCTAAAGTTTGTGTATTAATTTATCCATGTGTTACTCAGTGTGGGAGAATGTTTGATCGTCTCTTTCTCTTTGTGCAGTTGCAGTTTTTTAGAAGCCAACCTGCAGTCAACACACACAAGCAAAAGGTATTGTTAAATTTAAAGTATTTGATTTTTCTATGCAGAAAACTGAGCATGACAGTAGAAAGCCAGAAGAAGAGTGAAGGGGGGGGGTTTACAAGATGGTACTGAAACCTGCTGTGATGTATGGTTTGGAGACGGTGGCTCTGATAAAAAGACAGGAGGCAGAGCTGGAGGTGGCTGGGTTGAAAATGTTCAGCTCTTCATTGGGAGTGACCAGAATGTAGAGGATCAGAAATAGTGACATCAGAGGGAAACAACTTAGTCTCCAAACTGCTTAATCCGAGCAGATTAGAGAGGCAAGGCTGAGATGGTTTGGACATGCGGAGAAGGGATAGTGGATATATTGGACAAAGGAAGCTGAATATGGAGCTGCAAGGCAGGAGGAAAAGAGGAAGACCTCAGAAGATTCATGCAAGGAGGACATGCAGAGGGTTGGCATGGCAGATGAGGATGCTTGGGATAGGGTGGAATGGAGGCAGGTGCTCCACTGTGGTGACGCCTAAACGAAGCAGCTGAAAGAAGGAGAATGTATTAATAGGGATAAGGCAGAAGGATGAAAGAAAGGAGGAGGAAAGATGGTTAGTTAGTTAGTTGAACTGAAAGCATGTAATCATCTCTTTCTCTTTGTGGGCTATCACATTGTGGGTTGTGGGCTACCCACAATGTAATTGTGTCCTTGTCATTGTGTCCCTGGGCAAGACACTTAACCCACATTGCCTAAGTGTGAATGTGGTTGTGTGTTTGGTGGTCGGAGGGGCCGTAGGTGCAAATTGGCAGCCATGCCTCTGTCAGACTGCCCCAGGGCAGCTGTGGCAACATTTGTAGCTTACTACCACAGGTATGATTGAGGTGTGAATGAACAGTGCATGAAATTGTAAAGCATCTTTGGGTGTCTAGAAAAGCGCTATATAAGACTGGCATTATTATTATTATTATTATTATTATAATCTGAACTCAGTTTATCAAGTTCAGATTACATGCTTTCAGTTCAACTAACTAATCATTTTTAGTCCAAATTACCTGATATAAAAGTAAAGTCAACTGACTGCATGTTGGATCAACTCATTTATTTAAGTGTAGTTCACTTGAAGCTTTTCATATTCAGAACTTAACTGAGTCAAAGCAACAAGTTTACTTGACAAAGTCAAGTTGAGTCAACAAATTCTTTTTTACAGTGCATGCCAGAACGACAGTATATAAAAAAACTAAACTTTCCAAAAGACTCAAACCTGGGTATGTGCAAGGATGATGCACTAGATCTTGTATTTATAGAATGAAGCTTATTAATCATATTAAAGCCATCGGCCAAAATAGTTGGTGCCGTGACATTCAAAATTTTAAAAACAAGACTAAGCTTCAAGCTTCACCCACATACTAACCAGTAGCATACCTGCCTGACAAAATTCAGTAGCAACAATATGCCTTCTGGCTGGTGGATTCAAGATATACCTAATTAATTTATTCTGGGATACCTGTAGTCTATTTTGAAGCTTTTTTTGATATCCCAGTGTACCATGAAATACTGGAATAGTCACAATGACTTTGAATAACAGACAGTACCAGCATTCTCTTGGTTTTTTGGGTCACATGATTTGCTTGTCTATAAAGAAACTTAAAACTCAGCACTAGATTTTTTTTTTATAATTCCATCCACAATACTTATAAATATTAAGTCCAATTGAAGCAAGTTCTATAACTTTGGAACGACAACCTGAAAACCAAAAAGCATTAATCTGACCTCAGAGACCTAGTAGTTACATTATATTGCCACAAGTATTCACTTGTTTGCCTTTACACACGTATTAACTTGAGTGACACCCCATTATTAATCCATAGTGTTTAATATGATATTGGATCACCCTTTGCAGCTATAATGGTTTCAACTCTTCTGGGAAGGCTTTCCACAAGGTTTAGGAGTGTCCATCTCTCCATCCATCTGCTTATCCGGGACTGGGTCGCAGGGGGAGCAGCCTAAGCAGAGAAATCCAGACCTCTGTCTCAACAGCCATCTCCTCTAGTTCCCAAGTTAGCTGAGAGATGTAACCTCTCCAGTGTGTCCTGGGTCTGCTCTGGGGCCTCCTCCTGGTAGGACATGCCTGGAACACCTCAACCAAGGTGCGCCCAGGAACCATCCTAGTCACATGCCTGAATGACCTCAACTGTCTCCTTTTGATGTGGGGGAGTGTGGCTCTACTCTGAGCCCCTCCTAGATAACTGCACTTCTCACACTGTCTCTAAGGGAAAGGCCAGCCACTCTTCAGGGGAAGCTCATTTCTACCACTTGTATCTGTGATCTTTCAGAGAAGCCAGCAGGATCACATCATCCCCAAAAAGCAGAGATAAGATTCTGTAGCCACCAAGGAGGAAGCTTTCTGCCACTTAGCTATATCTAAAAATTCTGTCCATAAAATTAATAACAGAATCAGTGACAAAGGGCAGCCCTGGTGGAGTCCGACACCCACCAGAAACAAATCCAACTTATTACTGGCAATCAGTGTTAATTTCGTTGACGAAATATTTTTGTCATAGTTTTCGTCGACGAACCTTTTTTTCATGACGATAACGAGACGATAACTAAATAAAAACTACCTAAAATGATGAAAACCATAACAAAATTAATTGACACTTTCGTCAACGAATGAAAACGAGATGAAAATGCTTGGCGGGGACAAAGTCCAATCAGAACTTATTTAATTTTGTGAAGGGGCGGGACAAGTTAGGAAAACATCCAATTAGAACTGATTTTATTTTGTGACAGGGCGGGACAAGTTAGGAAAAAATCCAATCAAACGCACAGATGCACAAATTTGCTCTAAACCTGGGAAGGACAAACTAGCCTGTGATTTGTCGTTCTTTCCGATAGAACTAAGTTATGTAAACAATGTCAGCAGGGAGAAAGAGAAGAGCCGATATATGGACACATTTGTCCTTTGATGCTGTGACAAACAAAACGATGTACATAAACCATGTGGGGCGACTATCTCGGGTAAAAACACGACAAATCTTAAACATCTACAAACCAGTCACCCAGGTCTCCATTGCAAAGGTAAGCATTTTAATGTCATGCAGGGTAAATTGTTTTTCCCAGTTTAGCGTTTGTGTGTAGAGAAAATCTCCACACCGTGGTGGATTAGCCTTTCCTAATCTTAGTCCTGAACACTGGCCTGTACCTTTCAGAGCGTGCACTGCTGTAAAACGCTCGTATTATCTCAGTAAGGTGGTGTTAATGATCAGGTGTGTGGGAAGCAGGTGAAACACTGTTAATATTATTAATAATATTGCATAACTTTTAAAAAGTGTTTAATTTTGTGTAACTGTGTATAATGACTAATTCAAGGGAACTGAAGAAAAAGCATTTACATTTTACACTTTTTATATTTTAGTCGACTAAATCGACTGTAGATTTAGTCGACTATATTATTACGAAATTTCGTTGACTAAAACTAGACTAAAACTAAAACTATTCAGATGACTAAATTTTGACTAAAACTAAATTACATTTTCATCAAAAGACTATGACTAAAACTAAATCAAAATTTGCTGTCAAAATTAACACTGCTGGCAATCTGGACCGAGCTCTCCCTCCACGAATTGCCACCTTATTATGGTAGAGGGGTTAGTGTCCCAGTGATCCCAGGAGCTATATTGTCTGGGGGTAAAACTGCAGTTACTTTTGAATCCAATGCTTGTCTAATAGATGAATTCCCATTTCAAGCACCCTGGTATAGACCATCCCAGGGAGGCTGAGGCATGTGATCACCAATAGTTGGAGCACACGCTCAGGTCCCTCTTCTTAAAAGATGGGGACCACCACTCCAGTCTGCTAGTCCAGAGGCACCACCCCAGATCTCCACACAATGTTGCAGAGGCTTGTCAACCAAGACAGCCCTAAAACATCAAGAACCTTCTGGAACTCAAGGCAAATCACATCCACCCCGTGGGCCTTGTCACCAAAAAGCTGTTTAACTACCTCAGTGACCTCATCCCCAGTGATGAGCTCATCATCCCACTCGTCTTCAGACTCTGCTTCCTCTACAGAAGGCATGTCAGTGAGATTAAAGATTTCCTGAAGTACTCTTTCCACATAAAAAACAATAAAAACAATAGGCATTGCAAATAATATTTGTTTTCATTCTCTCATTATTCGGTTATCTTTCAATGACAGCATTAGAATTTGAGTTCTCATTAGGCGTGTCATTGAATGTCATTGTAATGGAAAATTTGCCAAAATTACAAATATTATTCTTGTCCTAATTGTTAAAAAGAAAAGGAAAACTAATTGGAATTAATTCTGTCTTACATCACACACAAACAGTCTGCTTTCTATTTATATGACATATAAATTATATGATATATGACAAGGGCAAAACAAACGTGTTGGAGAAAATGTGGACAAATTGGAGACCATACACACATTTTCTGGGACTGCCCAAAGATTAAAACATTTTGGGAAGGAATTAGAGAGGAAATTTACATATTTTTATTGATTTTTTTTATTGAATATTTTTATTGAATGGAACCCCCTTGTCTTTGTCCTGGGAGTGCTGCCAAGCGAGTGGTTAACCAAAGAAAAATTGTATCTGCTTGGAATTCTGGTTTTGGTGGCAAAGAAAATGATTACTGTATGCTGTTACAAACCCCCCCCCCCCCCCCCCCCCCCACTGTAAATCAATGGAAAGAGAGATTGTTGAAAGTTTATAATATGGAGAAAATAACAGCAAAGCTAAACCTAACCATTGATTTATTTAAGAAAAAGTGGAATCCACTGATAACATACTTAGAACTGACATAACGTGTAAAACTACACAAATGTGGATATGTGCGTATGTATATAGGTGTGTGTAGATAGGCGCATATGTGCATAGGTGTATGTATATGTATATATAAATATATAGATATATGTATGAAGTGTCACGGCTGGCGCAGAGATGGGCGGAAATGGGCCAAAACGGAGGACTCCAGAAAATGGCATCACTTAAAAAAGGTGTTTATTTAAGGTTCGGGGGATGAATACAAAATCCTTCTGAGGATAGGCGAAGGGAAAACCACAGAGAGCACAGGGAACACTGGAACACGCTGGCACAATAACATCAACGACGCGACAACAAGCAGAGAAAACACAGGACTTAAATACACAGAGGGTAATCACGGTAAGAGGAAACAGCAGGGCTCAGCAGGTGAGGCAAATGAAACTAATAAGACAGGGGAAGCAAAACTGAACACAAAGCACAGGGAAACCAGACTGTCAAAATAAACAGGAAGTGACTAACCAAGGAACATGCAGACTCAACACGGGGAACAGGCACACAGACACAGGACAGAGATGCAGACTAGTCACAACACTAGGAGACACAAGGAACCAGAAATAGCTGAGGGCAAAATACACAAGTTAACAAAACATAACTCGAGAAACAAAAACAATATCAAGAAAACATAAGACACTGGGCCACCCGCCCAGGACATGACATGTAGGTGTAATTTGTTCCTTTTCAATCCCTCCGAGATGTAGAGGAAAAATTTTTTTTTTGCTAAGATCACCGCATGCCAAGATGTTCTCAATGTTCAAATTCATTTGTTTTATTTTATTTTGTTGTACTGAAAAAGATGTGACTTGGAAATGTAAACGGAACATTCTATTTAAACAATAAAATACACTATTGTTCAAAAAAAAAAAAAAGGGTGTGTTAGTGTGGGTTTATCTTTAATTTTTCCTTTTTTTCCCTTTCTCTCCTTTCATTTAATGAATAAAGTTGCAATCAAGTGATTAATTAAATGGTGAATCAACCAAAAGGGTGGACTCATACCCAAAAGGTGTGAACCGGGGGCGCTGCTGGGACTTGTTTTTACTCCCTGTTTTGACTCTTCTCACTTAATAAAGATTACAATGTTGCAAAGTGAAATCATTCGAATTATTATGTAGTAAATCAATCAGTTGATCACTTAAAAAAAAAAAAGACTGAATCAAGTAAATGATTAAATTAAATGCAATTAATAGCAAATAATAATTCAGCAGCTGACTCAAAACTCTAAAGGGCAGAGCGGAATTAAAAACCATTACCTGACCCAAACAACGACTGAACCAAATAACTAAGTAGTGTCTGAAGCAGTGGGTTAAAAGAATTCAGATAAATTGGATAGAGACACAGGGAGCAGCTAAAATGTGAAACCAGAGGTCAGAGTGTTCTCACAGCTATAAAAAGATGCATTAATCTCTGTGATCAGCCGTGAAAATATGTCCTGTACAAGAACCTTGATAAATTCAGACTTCAGTGATGTAATAATCTTGTTGTTCGGCTGTCATAACTTTTAAAATATGTTTGTACGTAAGTCCCTGATCATTTTACTGTTAGTGTGAGAAACCTTGATTATTTTATATTTTGTGTACTTTGTGTATCTTTATTGGTCTTGCTCTGAATATAACACCATGTAGTGCAGTCAGTCAAAATCAAAGTCTGAGTCTGAAATGTGGTAATTCTCGAGTTAGAGGTCATACTCACACTTCCCTCTGTCGATCTTTTACACAGAGCTCACAGCAAAATTGTTTTCTGTGATTATCTAACTGAAATCAGGACGTGTCCCTCCATAGACCTCATGTCAAGAAAAAACAATTAGTGTTACAAGAAACAGACACTGCATGAAAAGTGGGTTTTTCGACAGTTACTGGCATGTAATATTGCTGCGCGCCTTGAGATTTAGGGCTCTCAGCAGGAGGCTTTGGTTAGAATAGAAAACTGTAGGGAAACTGCCGTGGACTTTCTGTGTCAGTGTTCCCCCAGCTCCCCCCTCTCCTCAGGTCTAGGGCAGGATTTCATATGTAAAGGAGGTTTCTGTGAGTCATACAAATGCAAATCAAGTACTCACCAGTGGTCACCAGTACTCACCAGTGATCTACCCCTCCCAACAGTTGTAACCAGCATATTTTTATTTTGAGATATATATAATCAAATTTACATTATTATCTTTTAAGCCTTTTTCCATTATAATGTGACTACACATAAATTATTATACAGCTAAACATTCAAATAAGACTAAATTCACAAGAAATCATTCCAATTTATAAATTAGTATTATCTAGTTGGAAATATACTTTCAGAAGTTTTCAGCTTTTGTCCTTTTTTCCAATAAGGCTGTGAGCTTCTGTCTTGTGAGCCTTTGTCATGGAGTTTTTTGTGAACCCTCAACTTTAGTGGACTGAGGGAGATAAAGGCTATAACTTGATGTAGGTGACCCCACAAGCATTATTTTCATTGAAAAGCATACTCAATTTTCAGTCTAATTCACTGTAGCAAGAAGTCTGTCACACCATCATCCTCTTCTGTGTAGTGGCTTCCCAGCTAGCATTGAACATTTAGACAACATCCCATGAATGCTGCCCTAAACGTTCAGTGAATGTTTGCAGACAATGTTCACATGCATTAGTGACATTAAAGACTACCAAACCAGAAGTAATGAGAAAACATCTACTTTTATTTTGCTATACATGGCTGTATCAGCAAAACCTTCATGAGAAAAATGTAAAAAAAAAAAAAAAAAAGTAAAAATTTTAATGCAACAGTCACCTTCTCAGTTGTCCTGATTAAACGGACAGTGGATGTGTGTACAACACATCTTCCAGCTCATAGGGCGTTGTTTTGACTGTTGGGTTTTCTCTGTATTATTGTAGGGTCTTTACCCACAATACAAAGCGCCTTGAGGTGACTGTTGTGATTTGGCGCTATATAAATACAATTGAATTGAACTGAATTGAAATGAACTGAATTCTGTGTGGCAGTTTCCTCGCCTGTGATTGGACAATACAGATCACATGTGGGATCATGCTGAAGGTCTCGCAAGACCAAAGGAAATCAGTACCATCATTTTCTTCCGTTCAAACTGAATGATGTTCTGTCTGTGCTGCTTTCTTGGTACAACAATGGAGGACGTCGTCTGTATTTTCAACACCCCAGAAGCTCCTTGTGAAAGTGGGCCTCTCTACCGGCTAGCTTGAACCAGCCCCACTGGAGACGAGAAGACACTGCTGGTTGCAGTGAGTGGGTTATCTCAAGTTTCTACTAGCGCAACTGAAAGACAAGATGGCCTCTATTGTGTAGAGACTCGATGCTCTGGAATCTAACAAAGACTCACCTACAGAAGGACTCAAGAGGAAAAGACAGTAGCACAATCTGAAAACTGCGGTAAGACTTGGTCGTTTCTAAAACAAAAATACTAAGAGTTGCGGAATGGTCACAGTAAGTTGACAGACGGATGTTTATATATATATATATATATATATATATATATATATTAGGGCTGGGACTTTAACGCGTTAATTTAGATTAATTAATTACGGGGAAATTAACGCGTTAAAAATTTTAACGCATTTTAATCGCACTTTGCACCGTGGAACGTTTCTCAGTGCACGAGTTCCCGGCATACAGATTATATCGACGCACAATGTCCAAATTAGGAGCCGAATCCTGCGAAGGACCCGGCCCACGTCTTTCGCAGCCCACGAACACCACAAAGGCCGGAAGTGAGCAGCTAGCCTTCATATCAGCTGCCGTCACCTCTGCGTAGCTCATGTCGCCTAGCAACCGTGAGTGCGAAGCACAGCTGTGTAAAAGCAGCTGTTAAACGGAGAACGAACTTTTTCTCCTTTTTGTGGTTTAATTTTAAGTCTTTAATTCAAAATAAGCTGTTAAAACAAGCATAACACATTTCAGCATCAAGGAATACAGCTGAGCTAATGATTAATTTTCAACTATAACAAGTGAGACTTTAATGTTGAATAAAACTATCCAGTTATGATGCTTAACTTTAATTTCAGGAGTTTGCTTATCACAGGAGCACTTCCACCCTTCATTGGTCTGTGTAGTAGACTGGTGGGAAAATAAACAAAATTTTGAAGTTTAAGCTTATGTATATTGATTCATTCATCAACCAAACTTAAATTAATATTTCTCATGTCAAATATTGAAATGCGATTAAAATGCGATTAATTTCGATTAATTAATTACAAAGCTTGTAATTAATTCGATTAATTTTTTTAATCGAGTCCCACCCCTAATATATATATATATCACATTAAATAGTTGGACTTCTGGACCTTCGCCTGATGAAATTTTGTCTGACTGGACCTCTTTAAATTTTATTTGAATACCCCTGGTATACAGGAACATCTGCACCAAGTTTGACCTGGAAATCCCGAGGTCAAAATGGGATATGTGCCCAAGGGTGGTTGAGAATGACAGAGTTAGTCCTGTGGGACTTCCAGATACAGACAAACTTATGATGGCCAACCAACCGAACATAGAAGTGGTGGACAAATAAAGGAAGAAAGGTGTAGTGATAGACAATGCAATACCAAGCAATGCCAACATCAAGAAGAAAGAAGACAAGAAGCTCAAATATACCAACGGCTCAGAGGAGAGTAAGAAAGGATGTGTAAGTTGAATGTAACAGTGGTCCAGTGGTAATCAGAACACTCAGGGCAGTGACAACCAAACTGGGAGAAAGGCTCCAGGAACGACATCTAAGATCTCCGTCTTGAAGAGCATAGTCCTGGGAACAGCTAAGATGCTGCACAGGACCCTCAAGCTCTTAGGCTTCTGGTAGAGGACCCGAGCTTGGAGGACAAAGACCACCTGCAGGGCAAGCTGGAGGTTTTTTTTTTATTTATTTTTTTTATAGTACCATACAAATTTTGGACACACTCACCTTACAATTGTAAGGTAAAGACCCTTGAGGCAACTGTATCTTTGATTAGAGCCTCTGTATATATATAATTTTAACAACTAACTTCTCATAGTCTTTTTTTTTTTTTTGGTTTGTTTTAATTGAACTCCATTCTGCACACCTCATAGTCACATAAAGCTGGGTTGTTATTTCACCTATGGCACTAACGATGAACATGCTGAGGGGGAGGAGGGCCAGACCATAGAGCAGGAAAGTAGAGGGGAGGACATCCCAGCTTTTGAGAAACCTGAGCATTGGCAAAATGACAACACCTCAATCCTTTATGGATAAGCAGTATTGCGAAAGCTCTGAAGTTGTGAGATTTGGTTTTTCAACTGCTATGCAGGCCACTGTTAAGGGAATCATTTTTCCATGGTCTCAGCAGATTGAGGCAGACTTGTTGCATTCTGTTTGAGAGGTCCCCCAGAGGGCTTTAACCCCCTGCCCCATCAGCATCAATATCATTTGTTACTTTGATGGACTGGTTATCTATGGTTATAAAGAATGTTTCTAGGTCCAGAATGTTTTCAGTTTTAATGCTGCCTTCAGAATTGAGCACCTCTCTTTGGTTTGTGTGCACTGACTTTTTCTTTCTAGACCCTGGTTGCCTATTTTCTGTTTGATGTAATCAGAGGACCACCCGTCTTGGTTGTTTAGAGCAGTGTTGTCTTGTGTTCCTGTTTCATGTTAAAAAAAACTATTTCAGTCCAATTTTAGTATTGTTTAAATTGAATTGATAAAGACAGGAGAGGGACAGTTTAATCAATAATGTAAAATCAACAGGGTAAAAGCAGTGTGTGTGTTTGTGTGTGTGTGTGTGTGGGGGGGGGGGGGGGGGGTGAATTCAACTGAAAAGAATTTTATTTCCTCTTCTACAAATTGTAATGCCTAAAAACAGTAGACTCATCCTGTTCTCCCCTCTCCTCCCTCCTTTGAAGACTACTTTTGTATGCTAAACATAATTTAAAATGTCTCTACTGACTAACTACTCTGAGACACTCTCTAAAAACAAACAAATTGTTGTACAACTGGTTAACAGGTTCGTGGCCATTTTGTGCAAATGACAAAGATCAAGGTCAGTAAGTACAAGTAATATTTCCCAACATGCTTCTGTGCCATCAAAACCTTTCAGAAAAGGTTCCCACTTTAATCAGTCGAGTGTGAAATGACCAAGTAAATATTTGCAGACCTAGTTAACAACATAGATTAAATATAAAGTGGAACTCTTATAATGTGTCCCCATTTATTGCAGTGCTGTGAATTTGAGCATTCACTATAATATAGAAGAGACGGCCATTGTTCTGTGGGATGTTAAGCCTTTGCTAAAGACAATATACTGGTCAAAGCTCTGATTATGATATCTAGTCCCAGTTTAATGGTCAGCCTCTTTTGGCGTCAAAAAGCTGCAGTCAGGTTTTACCAAAGAGGTTTTGCGTCCGAAATCCATGGGAAAATTAACACGATGATGCATTTGTTAAAATGCTCCCATTGGAGTGGAAGTAGTTTAGGTGATCTAACAGTCCACGAAGATATATAGGAAGAGGCAGTCTAGCACACTCTATGAGCAAGAGTAAGGAGTGATTGATGTCCTAACAAAGATAATACAGTGAAATCGCAGGTTTTGCATACTTGTCTATGAACACAATGTGACATTAAGATAAATGTCACTGTGTGAAGTCCTGAGGACTGAGACTCAGGTGGAGTGCAGGATTTACCATCAGATCATGAGTTGTCTATGTGTTAATGAAAATACTGTTACTGTGGCATGTTTTTTTTTTTGTTTGTTTTTTTTTATTTATTTAAAAGGGACAGCGCACATTAATGGACACCAATGTGTAAATATGCCAGAATTAGCCAAAAAGGCTACTTTTCATCTGTAGTCCCTGGCAGGTCAGACAAAAGACATCAAACAATTAACAAGTAAATATAAATATAGACAACAGAAGCATTAACAAAAACATTAAATTACCCCCCCCCAAAAAAAGACACAAGAAACATCAATTAACAACAAATCAAAGACCCACAATACAAAACAAATATAAAACATATATGAAACATACACCATTAATTACAACACTTTAAAAACAAATTAGTGATTACAAATCTGATTCCTTTTTGAAATCTGTCAAAAGTGGTGCATTCTCTTAACCGTGCATAAATGTGGCGCAATGATCCTCTTATGTTGTGTGAGGCTGCAGGTAAAGTTGATATTACATATTTTTATATATATATATATATATATATATATATATATATATATATATATATATATATATATATATATATATATATATATATATGGGGTTTTTTTTTTGGACCCTGGTATGGTGCTCAAATGACCTTTTTGTTTTAACCTAACTACCCCATGATGTATGTTTGTTTCCTTTTCCGGGGACTGATTGTAGCGGCGGCGCCAGTGTGGCGGCGGCTGCAGACACCCATCTCCCCTATGTTAGTCTTGTCTGTTCTTCTCTGGATGGTTGTTCCAAACGAAATTTCGTTATATTATGACGGAATGGCGTTATATAATTTGCCGTATAATTATTTATTTCGTTGTATGTATAATGACAATAAAGTTCTGTTCTATTCTTTTATTAGAGGACTTTGTCACTGATTCGACCGTTTTATCGCTGCAGAATGAACACGAACGAACAGCTGTTACTAGGAAGGCGTTTCATAGTAAGTCTAAGTTTTTATTCCCAGATTTTCATACCCTGTCCAGGTTCCTCAGAGTTGCAGCAACACCTGGCCCTCTCCTGGCTCTTTTTGGCATCAGTGATGAGGAGTTGGCCTTACTGGCCCCTAAAAGGAAGGCATTGTCCTTTTGTTCTCTCTTAGCAAGGTGTGCGGTCCTAATCAGATGGAAGGGTGCTGCTCCTCCAACAAACAAGCAGTGGTTATATGACCTCATGTCATGCTTGAAACTGGAAAAAATAAGATATTCTTTTCAGCACTCTACTGGGAAATTTAAAAAAAATATGGGGCCCCTTTCTTGACGCATTTCAAAACATACAATAATATTTAAGGTGAATTCATTTTTATTAATACATGCTCCGCTGCTGTCAGGGGCAAGGATGAAGCGTGCAGACCTAGGGCAGTGGCCTAGGTAGGACTGAATGGGGTTACTTTGCAGAGATTATTTTGTAGAATTCTCTCTTTTCCCTCTTTTTTTGGTTGTGTTTGAATGCTATCATATATTTGACTCCTTTGTACCCACTGGCTGTTATTTGTATGTACAAAGGAAAAAACTTAAATAAAAAGACAGTGATTAAAAAAAAGAGTCTACAAAGAAGCTGAAGGGACACAAATATATTTATGTCTGGGGTAGAAGAGAAAAGCAAAAAAATGACCACATAGACTGGGGACCCAGGAGAGAAACATTTATTTAATTGTTTCATGCTGGGCATCACATATAAAATACCGGAACATGGCAACAAAGTAACACCTGGCATGAGCATGAATGATGGTGACAGCTTTGGTGTTGTAACCTCTACAAAGATTCACCATGGAAGTGCAAAACTGCCATTAGATGTGCAGAATTTAATCAAAAACTCAACTATGAAAAAACATCATTAAATTACATCATTCTGTGATCAAATAAGACCCGATATCCACTACAAGGGACAGAGGATAAAAAGAAATAAATGAAAATTTTGAAAAAATAAATGCTGTAACATGTTTTCTTTCAGTTCCACAAGGTTCTATGCTGGGACCAAATTTATTTACACTATAAACACTTCCTCTAGGCCAGGGGTCAGCAACCTGTAATCCAGAAAGAACCACTTTTTCACAGAACTGTTGTTGGGCCCAGGAGAATAAAGGGATCATGACGACCCCAAATTTGGGTGCTGTAGACTATGTTTGGTCTGTGGGATGCCAAGCCGAGTTAGCATCCCTTGGTGAAAAAATATTGCCACACAACTGGCCGAATGTAATTAGCCAGAAGTGCATCAACCACTCTTTGATATTACAACAATAACCATTTTGCAACCATTTTAGTAAATAATAGATTTACTAAAATTAGCATGGTGGCACGATGATTAGCACTGTTGCCTCACAGCAAGAAAGTTCTGGGTGTGAATCTTCCACCTGGCTGGGACCTTTCTGTGCAGAGTTTGCATGTTCTTCCCGTGCTTCCGTGGGTTCTCTGTGGGTACACTTCCTCCCACAGTTCAAAGGCATGCATTTAGGGGAGTTAGTTTAATTGGTGATTCTAAATTGCCCATAGGTGTGAATGTGAGTGTGAATGGTTGTCTGTTTCTCTGTCTTAGCCCTTCAACAGGCTGGCGACCTGTTCAGACTGTACCATCCCCAGTGGCGGTCCTAGCCTGTTTGGCGCCCTGGGCGAGCATCCCTGCCGGCGCCCTCCCACCCCCACCCCCACCCCCCATAGCAATCGCGCAGCAGCGCCTACCGCACTACTCCACTTGGGGGGTAATGAGCACCTGCTGTGTGGTGCATGTAGCTTTCTGCCATGGTCTGACAGACAGGTTTTAACAGAAGGTCTCCCCACCATCACAGGCACACTCAGAATTTCTTTTAAATTTTATTTGAAAAAAACATGGAAGAAACTGAAATATTACACAGCTTCTGCTTACCTTCATCTTTGCTTATTTCTCCTGTTGTTCTTTTCTCTTTTTCCTAAACTGCACACCTGATGGCTTTGACCTTTTCCTTTCCATCTGCCGTAATTTGCACTGAAGCTGAATAGGTTATAACCACCACCCATCCACAGGGTTGTCAGATCTGACTGACAGTGACCAGCCCAACACAACAAAACCTCCATTGAAACTCATGTTAATAGCACCAGGTGTGATATATATTTAACTAGAAGCACTCAGAGAGCGCAAACCTCCGCCAAGGCCATAGGGTCACTGACGCTGTAATACGTGTATCTAAATACTTTGAAATAATCTTTCATCTTTCCCAGACAACAATAACCCCCTATCCTGCAATAGTGTGTTACCTCGACCAGATCGCGGCTCCTAACCGTAGTAGGGAGACCTCTGGTCTCTACTTCGCTTGGCTCGTGGCTGGTAACTAACTTGCTCATCCATGTGGGTCACCTTTAGCAAGGCGGAGAAATGCAGCAAGTCGAAGGATTGTAGCAACAGAACTTTTATTCCTTTTTCCACCGCCACCGAACACACTTTTTCCCTCGCGCTCGTCTCCCACGCTAGCCCGCATACACACACACGGGGCAGAGAAAAGTGGGCGGTGTCTCTTAAAGGGGAAGGCTCTGCCTGTATCCCGCAATACTGAAGAATCCTTAAAAAAATTCCTGGATCCAGATCGTGATTTGGATCGCCACCAAAATTTAATCACTTCTTCCTCTTGTCATTTCCAACCGCTCCACAAAATTTCAGTGACATCCGTTCATAACTTTTGGAGTAATTCTGCTGACAAACAGACAGACAAACAAACAACGCGACTGAAAACATAACCTCCTTGGCGGAGGTAAATATACAGAGCTTTGGGTGAGTTGCCTTTATTTATAATTCAGCAGTTACTGTTGGCTGTAACCAGGCCAAAACTGTACAGGCATGAATGAATGAACCCGGCTGACTGTCTCACTCTCACGCCATCACTGCTTCACTTGACTCGCACCCCAGGCTGAGAGGAGAAGGGGGCGGGGCAGCGCTGTGTGTGTGTGACGATCTAGTGAAGCAGTGACAGCGAGACAGAGAATCCCCCGCCTGCCCCTTTCCTTCTGTTACAACCTGTCTGACCATTGCAGAAAGCTACATGCAATACACAGCAGGCAGAGGGCGCCCATTACCCCACAAGTGGAGTAGTGCGGTAGGCGCTGCTGCGGCGATCGCAATGCGTTGGGGGAAGGGGGGCGGTCATGCCGCCCTAGATGAAATGCCGCCCTGGGCGGCTGCCCATGTCGCCCATATCAGAAACCGCCACTGACCATCCCTCTCACCCTATGGCAGCTGGGATAGGCTTCAAAACGGTTTGTCTTAAGCCCTGGATCATTTACCATTAAAGAGTGTTTTATTTATATTTTGGCTCCTACCTAATTCAGGGTGAACATACAATCACGTAAATTAAGTCTTGTCAGCTGTTCTGGAACTTAAACCTACGTGCTACAATACTACACATGTAGGTGGGGAGCCATAGACAATGATGTGGCAGAGGACAAGGGAAAAACATAATATATGCAAACCAGCGTAACAAGATAAGAGGGAACACCTCGGGAGAACAGGTGAACAGAATAAACAAGACAAGGGGAGGCAAAATTGAACACAACACTCAGAACAGGAGACTATGAAAATAAAACAGGAAAAGACTAAACATGGCAGAAACACAGACCTGACACGAGGGAGGCAAGTGTGACACCTACAAGTGTAAGCGTCACAATTGTAATTTGCTTAGAAGTTATTTGTGGAAAGGCCAATGGTAATGGTAGTATTATGTTGAATTTGAGGAGATGTAATTGTGTAGTTTCGCCACTAGGGGGAAATAGCGCGGGTGGTATTCGGTGCTGTGGGGCTTCCGGGCTTCAGACGAGGAAGAGCCTGCAGACCGAACGCAACTGATGTCTCCCGTCTCTATTTCTTTCTGTGTGAAACAGGTTAGTAATCTGAGTTATTTCACCTCAGTACATGTTTACAGAGAGGCGATTGTGCTTAGATGCTCGTGATGTTGTGTAATGTTGTAAGTTGTGTGTTCGAACATAGAAAAGAAATATAAACTGTTTTCCGTCGACCAACGGGAGAGCAGCCATCTTATCGGTGGGTAATGGTACGAAATGGTGAGGCTTTACAATGTGTGTTTCATTTTGTTATGGATGTTGCTCCGAGATATACCTCTTAAATGCAAAGGATTGTTGTTGACTGTGTTTTTATATGATGATGTATTCTGTTTCTTTTGAGATTTTGATATAGATGTGTTTTAGTTGGAAAATATGGGTTTTCATATGTTTAGTTAGAAAGAAGTGTCAGCAAAAAAAAAGGTAATAATAAGCAGGTAAATAGTGATGATATTATTACATGATAGGTTTTTGCAGCAGGATAGCTGTAGCATTTCGCTGTAGTAGCAGTGCACAAAAGAGACCCTGAATTATGGGGCAGTTATTTTGTATATTATATACAGTGGAGCAAAAGATGTGAGTTTGTTTCAATATTGTAGTTTGTGTTTAGAGATATGTTAGATGATATTGTGAATGAGAAGGATGATTTAACGTTTTGTAAATAAAGAGACGAGGAAGAGCCTGCAGACCGAACGCAACTGATGTCTCCCGTCTCTATTTCTTTCTGTGTGAAACAGACCCCACCAGAGGTCTGTAACATAATTTTGGTGGCCCGTACGGGGAACGGCATGCTACAAAGATGGATGCTGATCCTTTAATCAACAAACCCGCAGCAGACATCGCAGGCGTGCTGGAGTGGTAGCTGTGGGACCAGAGAAAGGAGGGGACCCCTGCTGGAGGAGTGTCGTGCTACCGGTTGAGCTGACTACGCTGTGGAGAGTGCTGTCAAGGGACAAGATGGAGGACAAGGAGCGAAAAGAGTTGACGTGGAAGATCAAAAAGAGTCTTCGTGAGCTGACAGCAGAGGAACTCTTTCAGATTGCAGAGGACATCACATGGCTGTCGGACTTGGACCCTGTGAGCTACAGACTTGGTGATGAGGAAAGTTGTTTTGATTATATTTGTGCATACCTTCATTGTAAAACACTCTTGGGTTTAGAAGATGCAGGAGTTTCACACCTACTGTCTTTAAGTGATGCTATTGTTCAGCTTATAGCGAATCGTACTTGTGAAGGAGGTGCCCCTGTGGTGTCAGAGGAAGAGGGTGTTGTCTTTAGCCCGACACTCGTGCATCCTCAAGCTACAATGTTCCATGAGTCTGTTGACCCACAAATAAATGAATATGATGAGTTGAAAGCTAGCTATGAAGCACTTGGTAAAAAACTAGCAGAGTTAAACCCAACACCAGCAGTACAGTACACACCTGTTCTGCCTGCTCCACAGATACCGCCACTTAGAAGTGCAAATGCAGCTAGCAGCCATGCAGTGAGAGATGTTAGACACCAGAGACCTGAGCAGGTGGTTTCTTTGAGGGATCTGCCATTTCTGCAACGCAGAGAGTTTAAGGTGCATGGGGGCCAGGTGGGAGACACTACATCTGACATCACCTACCACGGACTATGTAAACAAATGGAAGAGGGATTGAAAGCGAACCATACAGAGGGTGAGATCATCCAGGGCGTGCTTCGTATCATTAAACCTGGACAGTTTAAGGATATGTTAGTCAGTAAAGATGACTTGAGCCTTGGGGAACTTAAAAGTTTATTATGTTCACACCTCAGTGAGAAAAGTGGGAGTGAGTTATTTCAGGAACTACTGAGTACCAAACAACATGACCACGAGACTCCCCAGCAGTTCCTTTATAGGATGATTGGGTTGAAGCAGAAAGTCATGTTTGCTTCCAAACAGGATAACATGGATGTTGTGTATGAGACACGGACAATTCAAAACGTGTTCCTACGCACCATTCATCAAGGTCTCCTTCCGAAATATGGTGACCTGCGCAACGAACTTAAGCCGCTGCTCTCAGATTATAGTGTGTCAGATGAGACACTGATAAGACAGGTAAATAAGGTGTCGAGTGAGGAGAGTGAGAGGCAGCGGAGACTGGGGCATGTTGCTCGGCAAAAGGTAACACATGCCCACACTGCTCAGCTGGAACCGGCTGATGATGCAGGTAAAATGAAGAGTAGGAATAAAGTAGTTGATGAATTGAGTGCAAAGATAGACGCGCTGACTAAAGTGGTGGAGTCTCTCACGTCGAGGCAGACTTGTGAACCAACGTGTCAGTGTGCGCACTCAAAACCAAAACCCAGGCAAAGCACAAAGCAGTATGGCTGTCCCAATTGTATTCAAAAGGGGGCAAGCACATGTAATCATTGTTTTGTCTGTGGGGAGGCAGGTCACAGAGCAATTGGTTGTCTCCAGCGAGGCCAGCCAAAACACTCTGGTTTGTCCCCTGCTGGTGCACCGTCCTCCAGCAGCCGTGGGCAGCCCAACCCCGAATCACCCCACCAGAGCCCGAAGGAGTTTGCTCATGTGAGAAGCAGTCAAGCAACCCCCCAACTCAAAACTAAAGAGACTGAGGGGAGTGAGAGAGTGGCACAGTTGGTGGGCAAGAAGTGTAAAATTAAGTGCTACATCCACAGCTACGCAGTGGACTGTGTGCTAGACACTGGTGCACAAGTGAGTCTTCTAGATAGCCAGTGGGTGAAGACTTACCTCCCTGACCACAAGCTACGACCACTGACTGAGCTCATCGGTGACAAGGCCTTCAGTGTGTTGGGTGTTAATGGCCAGCCATTGCCCTATGATGGATGGCTGGGTGTGATGGTGAGTCTACCAGAGAATAGCAACCCGGACCTGACTATTCAAGTGCCCTTCTTGGTGAGCAGCGTGCCATTGGATTGTCCCCTGATTGGGTTCAATGTGATTGAGCAGCTGGTCCTGGGGCCGGACGTGAGTGCGAACCTCATGCCGACCTTAGTGAGCCTCCTGCGGAGCGCAATGAACCTCCAGAATGACAAAGCCACAGCACTGGTCAATTTCATCCAGACCAAGCTTACCAGAGATAGTAGAAGCAGTCAAAGTGTACTCACAGTAGGACTGCATGATGTAGTTATCCCAGCTGGCCAGGTCACATATGTTAAATGTAAGGTCCCTTCTGCACTTGACATTTCCAATCCCCTCCTGCTCTTTGAACCAACTGAGAGCAACCCACAGTTGCAACAGCTGGATGTAGGCAACAGTCTCCTAACAGTTTATGAAGCAAAAGTCCCGTATATTAGGGTCCCCATTGGGAATCACACCAAGCATGATGTGACGCTCACCAGTCGGGTCGCTCTTGGGACTGTTGAATCGATTGCCGGGATTGTACAAACCGACTTACCAACCACCAGTTTGCCAAAGGCACCCTTGGGAGTTGGTCGCCGTGAATCCACAAGCGTTCCGAAGGGCAATGGGAGTAAAGTTGCAGAGGAATGGGATCCGCCTGTTGACATTAGCCATCTAACAGGGGATGAACAGAGAGTAGTGAAGCAAATGCTGAGGGAGGAGTCCGGGGCATTTGCACGGGATGAGAATGACATGGGGTGCATTCCTAGCTTGGAAATGACAATAACCCTGAGGGAAACAACCCCAATTCAGAAATCGTATACGTCCATCCCGAAACCCCTTTACAAGGAGGTTAAGGAGTATATTGAGGACCTCCTGGCAAAGGGATGGATCGTTAAGTCCAGATCTCCTTATTCTGCACCCATCGTGTGTGTGCGGAAAAAGGATGGATCCCTTCGACTTTGTATAGATTACCGCCTCTTGAACCAGCACACGGTGCCCGACCGGCACCCCTTACCGCGAATTCAGGATCTCATTGACACTTTGGGGGGTTATAGTTGGTTCTCTGTGCTAGATCAGGGGAAGGCGTACCACCAGGGCTTCATAGCCGAGGGATCACGCCACCTGACTGCCTTCATCACCCCCTGGGGTCTCTATGAGTGGGTGCGGATCCCCTTTGGGCTGACCAACGCACCCGCGGCATTTCAGCGGAGTATGGAAGAAATGCTGGCTTCCTTACGGGATGAGTGCTGTATTCCATATCTGGATGACATCCTGTGTTATGCGAAGACTTTTGAGGACCACGTGGAAGGACTGAGAAAAGTCCTAAGAGCCTTGCAGGCACATGGAGTTAAACTCCGACCTGCAAAATGCGACCTGTTCAAGAGAGAAGTAAGGTATGTGGGACGTTTGGTCTCAGCTGAGGGGGTGCGAATTGATCCAAAAGACCTCGAGGCCGTGTATGCCTTGAAAGATAGGACACCAGCGACAGTTGGGGATGTAAGAAGGGTTACTGGCTTCTTGAGCTATTATCGTTCTTACATCCAAGATTTTTCAAGGATAGCGAAACCTCTCTATGAGCTCTTGCAAGCCCAGAAAAGAACAGAGGGACAAAAGGGAAAGGGTGCACAATTACCCTCAAAGACTCCAGTTGAGTGGACCGTGAAACATCAGGAGGCTCTGTGTAAGCTGATTGACAGGTTGACAGCTCCTCCTGTCCTCGCTTATCCGGATTTTGAGCTCCCTTTTGTGCTTCACACGGATGCCTCCAATGACGGACTTGGAGCCGTCCTTTATCAGAGACAGGGTGGGAAGCTCAGAGTGATAGGGTATGGTTCAAGAACGCTAACACCCGCGGAAAGAAACTATCGACTCCACTCAGGCAAACTCGAGTTTCTCGCTCTCAAGTGGGCCGTTTGCGAGAAATTCAGGGATTATCTCTATTACGCCCCGCACTTCACCATCCACACAGACAATAATCCCTTAACATATGTCATGAGCACTGCCAAATTGAACGCGGTTGGTTTCCGGTGGGTGGGGGAACTGTCTGACTTTAGATTTGACATCAAATATCGACCTGGAAGAGTCAATGTCGATGCAGATACACTGTAGAGAAACCCTCTTGATATCGAAAGATATATTGGGGAGTGTACAAACGGGCTCCCGAGGGAAGCGGTTGCTGCTACCTGGGAAGGCTGTGGAGCAGGCGAGCGGGGGGATGTAGCCTGGATCGCTGCTCTGACTCTAGCACAGCACAGCCAGGGCGAACCAGGCATCCAAGAGGTGGGTCCGCCCATCGAGTTAGCTGAACTAATCCAAGCTCAAAGATCAGATCCCATAATCGGTGTCATTTTGGGAATGAAAGAGTCAAGTCAAGTACTCACCCCTGAAATGAAGGAGAAGGTGAGAGGTCCCGTTAGAAAAATGATGCATGAGTGGACAAGACTGAGTATAGAGAATGGCATCCTGTACCGCAGAGCGAAAGAGAAGCATCAGCTAGTCTTGCCAACAAGTTTCAGATAGGTTGTCCTCAAACATCTACATGATGATGTGGGGCATGTCGGAGTTGAGAGAGTTCTCAGTTTGGTGAGACCTCGGTTCTATTGGCCATATATGAAGCGAGACATCGAAGCTTATGTCACCCGGCAGTGCCCATGCATCAAGCAAAAGAAGCCGGTGGCACGCATCCGAGCTCCCATGGCCAGCATCGTCACAAGCTCACCCATGGAATTGGTCTCGATTGACTACCTGCATTTAGAACCGAGTAGGGGTGGATACCAGTACATCTTAGTTGTGGTAGACCACTTCACTAGGTATGCTCAGGCTTATCCGACCCGCAACAAGAGTGGCAAAACTGCTGCTGAAAGGATCTTTAATGACTATATTTTGAGGTTTGGCTATCCGTTGAAGCTACATCATGACCAAGGGCGGGAGTTTGAAAATGAACTGTTCCGAGCTCTGCAGCAGCTGGGCAAGGTAGGACACTCCCGCACGACCCCGTACCACCCCCAGGGCAACCCAGCTGAACGTTTCAATCGCACCATCTTGCAGATGCTGCGGACCCTGGGGGACGAACAGAAGGAAAGGTGGAAGGATTACCTTCCACAGATGGTACATGCATATAATTGCACACGCCATGAGGCAACTGGCTACTCACCTTTCTTCCTGCTGTTTGGTCGGCATCCGCGGCTGCCAGTAGACCTCCTATTCCAACTGGAGACTGGAGAAGAGCCACAGACAGCAAGGAACTACGTGAAACAATGGAAGGAAAGGATGACTGAAGCTTACCGGATCGCATCTGGAAACAGTCAAAAGTCAAGTGCTCGTGGGAAGAAGTACTATGACCGACATGTGAGGGGAATTGTGCTACAACCCGGAGATCGGGTACTGGTACGGAACTTGACTGAACGAGATGGTCCGGGGAAGTTGCGGTCCTATTGGGAAAACACCATCTATGTGGTGAAGCAGCAGATTGGAGAAAGCCCAGTCTATAGGGTGGCTTCAGAGATGGATGGAAAGAAGGAGCGTGTGTTGCATCGCAACGTATTACATCTTGTCAATGAGCTCTCCAGGGACTTGCCAGCCACAAACCAAGGAAGTAAGCCCCCAGGGGTCAAAAGAAAAGAATCTAAACCAACTCGACAAGAGACAAAGGCGCAACGAGACGACGAGTCAAGTTCGGATGAGGATGGGGGTTCCATTTATTATGGACTAGGATACGATCTGAGAGGTGGACATGGAGACAGTGCTGTGGATACCTTTGACTCTACTAATGTACCCTCAAGATGTGTAGTCCCGGCTGAGTCGGATCCAGATGTCAGCGAAGGGATGCCGCTGGAGGCAGAGGGGACGCCACTGGAGGAACGCATGGTAATAGAAGAACAGGGGGGATCAATCGACACGGAAGCGGCCCTCACAGAAGACAGAGGGGGGGGTTGAACTGTTGCCTGAAAAGCAAATGCAGTCTGCATATAACCTGACCCCTCCAGCTGAGGTACCAGGGTTGAGAAGGTCAACGAGAGAAAGGCGACCAGCTGCACGGTTCACCTATGAAACACTTGGCCAGCCTTCTCTCCAGTTGCATTCGTCAGTTAGTTTCGCAGATGTACATGAATCGCCAAACACATCAGCTTCTAGTATGCCACTGTATCACTCAGTACCTTATTTCCTTTGGACACCACAGTCCATTCCATCATCTCATGGTATACAGAGATATATCCTCCCAGTATACTATAAAGAGTTCATTTACTGATGTTAGCAAGAGGGGAGGTACAAAGTGATCTGAATATTTTGAGTAAATGTTATAAGCCATTTTCATTTTGTTGGGGAGTGTGTGACACCTACAAGTGTAAGCGTCACAATTGTAATTTGCTTAGAAGTTATTTGTGGAAAGGCCAATGGTAATGGTAGTATTATGTTGAATTTGAGGAGATGTAATTGTGTAGTTTCGCCACTAGGGGGAAATAGCGCGGGTGGTATTCGGTGCTGTGGGGCTTCCGGGCTTCAGACGAGGAAGAGCCTGCAGACCGAACGCAACTGATGTCTCCCGTCTCTATTTCTTTCTGTGTGAAACAGGTTAGTAATCTGAGTTATTTCACCTCAGTACATGTTTACAGAGAGGCGATTGTGTTTAGATGCTCGTGATGTTGTGTAATGTTGTAAGTTGTGTGTTCGAACATAGAAAAGAAATATAAACTGTTTTCCGTCGACCAACGGGAGAGCAGCCATCTTATCGGTGGGTAATGGTACGAAATGGTGAGGCTTTACAATGTGTGTTTCATTTTGTTATGGATGTTGCTCCGAGATATACCTCTTAAATGCAAAGGATTGTTGTTGACTGTGTTTTTATATGATGATGTATTCTGTTTCTTTTGAGATTTTGATATAGATGTGTTTTAGTTGGAAAATATGGGTTTTCATATGTTTAGTTAGAAAGAAGTGTCAGCAAAAAAAAAGGTAATAATAAGCAGGTAAATAGTGATGATATTATTACATGATAATTTTTTGCAGCAGGATAGCTGTAGCATTTCGCTGTAGTAGCAGCGCACAAAAGAGACCCTGAATTATGGGGCAGTTATTTTGTATATTATATACAGTGGAGCAAAAGATGTGAGTTTGTTTCAATATTGTAGTTTGTGTTTAGAGATATGTTAGATGATATTCAGAGAAGGATGATTTAACGGATATGAGAAGGATGAGAAGGATGATTTAACGTTTTGTAAATAAAGAGACGAGGAAGAGCCTGCAGACCGAACGCTACTGATGTCTCCCGTCTCTATTTCTTTCTGTGTGAAACAGACCCCATCAGAGGTCTGTAACACAAGCACACTCAGGAAAACCCACAAAACACTAGCAGAAACTAAATACAAAAACTGAAATACAAAAGGAACAATACAAAACTGTGAAACCTACCATAAACTCAAAACGCTGGGCAAAAGGCCCAGGATGATGATAATTACCCTCTTTCAAACTATTACTGGAAAGTGTTGGCAAAGGACGAATGCAGAGTAGCAGAAATGATCATCATTTCACAGACTTTCAGTGGGGTTGCTATAATTAGTGAGGTGTATTTCCTTACAGGAATCCTTCAGTTGAATAATGAATTTCTCATGAGGATTACAGGGACGCATGTATTTTTTACAGCCGTTTAAATTGTTTCCTGCTGCAGGTCAGCATATGATCCTCCCACACATTGGTCAGAAGACAGATTTTTTGTTGTTTTTTGCTTATCACTGTAGACTAAACAAGTCAGAAGTTTGTAGAACACAATTTTTTTGTGATAAACAATCTGGGATCCTTTTAACAAGAGCTATGTCTGCATTCCTCCCAAAAATAGAAAATGCACGTGGACATTTGATGTTGGAATGTCCCAACATATTTTTAAAAAAAAAAACACCACTTAATAACTCTTACTTTAAAAACATCCTATCTTGAATAATATTGAAAAGCTAGTTCATGCATTAAATACTTCTAGGCTGAATCACTGCATTTCATTATTATCAGGTCACTCTAAAAGCTCCTTGAAAAGCCTACAGCTCATGCATAATGCTGCAATGAGAGTACTAACTGGGACTAGAAAGAGAGAGTATATTTCTCCCAAATTAGCCTTTCCTCATCGGCTCCCTGTCAAATCCAGAATTTAATTTCTAACCCTTCTCCTAACATACAAAATCTTTAGTCATCAGACACACTACTGTAGTGTGTCTGATGACTAAAGATTTTGTATGTTAGGAGACTCTCTATTGTAGTGTGTCTTTTGTCCAGTCTCTCGCTACTATTTTCTCTTTCCCCTCACTACCAACCTATCACCTGTATTAGCTAATTACCTTCTTTTTCTCTCAAAGATTCTTGAAAAAATAGCTGTAAAACAGCTAACTGATCATCTGCAGAGGAACACTTTATTTGAAGAGTTTCAGTCAGGTTTCAGAAATCATCACAGTACAGAAACAGCATTAGTGAAGGTTACAAATGATCTTCTTAGAGCCTCTGACAGTGGACTCATCCCTGTTCTTGTCCTGTTGGACCTCAGTGCAGCTTTTGATACTGTTGACCATAACATTTTATTACAGAGATTAGAGCATGCCATAGGTATTAAAGGCACTGCACTGCAGTGGTTCAAATCATATTTATCTAATAGACTCTGATTTGTTCATGTAAATGGGGCGTCTCCTTCACACACTAAGGTTAATTATGGAGTTCTTGTGCTCGGCCCAACAAATCCTAGAACATGGTATTAAACCAGATACTTAGTCTGGATGGCATTACCTTGGCCTCCAATAACACTGTGAGAAATCTTGGAGTCATTTTGTCCTTCATATTAAACAAATATGTAGAACTGCTTTTTTGCATTTGCACAATATTTCTAAAATTAGAAACATCCTACATAGTGATGCTGAAAAGCTAATTCATGAATTTATTACTTCTAGGGTGGATTATTGTAATTCATTATTATCAGGCTGTCCTAAAAGCTCCCTGAAAAGCCTTCAGCTGATCCAAAATGCTGCAGCTAGAGTACTGACAGCGACTAGAAAGAGAGAGCATATTTCTCCCATATTGGCTTCTCTTCATTGGCTCCCTGTTAAATCTAGAATAGAATTTAAAATTCTTCTCCTCACATACAAGGTCTTGAATAATCAGGCCCCATCTTGTCTTAAAGACCTCATAGTACCATATTACCATAATAGAGCACTTTGCTCTCAGACTGCTGGCTTACTTGTGGTTCCTCGGATACTTAAGAGTAGAATGGGAGGCAGAGCCTTCAGCTTTCAGGCCCCTCTTCTGTGGAACCAGCTCCCAGCTTGGATTTGGGAGACAGACACCCTCTCTTTTATTAAGATTAGGCTTAAAACTTAACTTTTTGATAAAACTTATAGTTAGGGCTGGATCAGGTGACCCTGAACCATCCCTTAGTTATGCTGCAATAAGCCTAGGCTGCTGGGGGGGTTCCTATGCCTGTGGTGCACTGTTTCTTTTCATTCACTTCTTTTACTCTGTTTATACCCCACTCTCCATTTACTCATCAGTTATTATATTATATTATATTAATACCTGGCTCTCTTCCACAGCATGTCTTTTGTCCTGTCTCACTCCTCAGCCCCGATTGGTCGCGGCAGATGACTGCCCCTCCCTGAGCCTGGTTCTGCCTTTAAATTGTTTATTTCCTAATAGAAATAGAGCACCAGGCAATACCTACATAACTGGACAAGGGTGTTTGTGGTCTGCGAAAAGGGCCGGAGCAGATGGGTGGTCCTGAGGTGTCTCAAAGCGAGCAAAGAAACAGTTAAGTTCCTCCGCTAGTGACAAACTCAGGTCTCCTGCAGTCACATCACAGCCTCTGTAGTTTGTGATGTTCTGAATGCCCTGCCACACCTCCCGTGTGTTATTGCTGGAGAGATGGGACTCTGTTCTCATCCTGTAGTCCGCCTTGACT
Organism: Archocentrus centrarchus; assembly: GCF_007364275.1. NCBI lineage: Eukaryota > Metazoa > Chordata > Actinopteri > Cichliformes > Cichlidae > Archocentrus > Archocentrus centrarchus. The sequence goes on along the minus strand of NC_044358.1, from coordinate 24,949,634 downwards.
ATTTTAATTCGTCTTTTCAGGTCAGCTGGAGCAGCACTGTACAGAGCTCTGTCGCCTGACCTGAAGGCACCATCGCGGGTTTTGAGGAGTGAACAGACCTGGCTGTTCATCCAGGGTTTTTGGTTAGGGAAGACCCGGATGTTTTTGCTAAGGGTCACATTTCCGATAGAGAACTTAATGTAGCCCAGTACCGTCCATGTGAATGTTTCCAGGTCCTCGTGTTCAAATAAGTCCCAGTCTGTGTGTGTGAAGCAGTCCTGTAGGTCAGAGAGTGCGTTTTCAGGCCAGGTTGTAATGGTTTTTCAGTAGGCCTAGCTCTCCGTCTGAGGGGAGTGTATGCTGGTGTGGGCAGCAGGGAAAGATGGTCGGACTGGCCAAGGTGGGGGAGGGGTTTGCTTCCATAGTGTTATGGAACATAGACCTACATGCAGACTCGAAGGGTGAATTGAATGAATAAGAAACTGACAAAATACTGGCAAAATAAAGCATGAAGTAAACTATAACTTCACAGATGGCACAGGGACAGCAGAGGAAGCATGATAACTGATACAATCTGTAGACAAGGACAGACCCTGGATACAAAAAAAAACCTGAGAATGTAAATATAATAAGACCAGCCCAGAAACATTTTTAACAAAGCACCAAAACTTCAAAAGCTACAATAACTTAAGATTCAAGCAGAAACATTAAAAAACAGAAATTGAAAGTTTAAAATTAAAAATGTTAATTCTTAATGTTAAAATACTAATGTCAATCTATTGGCATTTTTTTTTGGTTTTTTTGCTTTATCTTTGCCAACATCAAAACCAACTATTTTCCCACTACTTCTCAACAAATTAACAGGGGCCAATATAAACTGGACACGCCATTACATTTTAAGTAATTGTTACTAAAATTGTTAGCAAAATAACCTGGACAAATTTACAGTGAAAAACAGAACATAAGAAAAATGCATTAGCATAAAAAAATACAAGATTTTTATGTATAAAACACAAATTTAAAAATACTTTTTTTTGAAGAGTCAGAACATTTTGAAAGGTATAGCTCAATACCTTTTTGAGGACATAAATTTAAAAAAAAGAAAAAAACTAAATCAAAGAACACATTTCTTAAGCCACTAAAGTTTAACATATTTAAATGGGGTTAAAAGAAAGACCTGGAATAGCTGAGGACATTTATTTAGAGCAATGGCTCCCAAGGTCAAGAGTTCTGCAGCCCACTTAAAAACCAGAAAATCCCACACAGTGCCCCCCCAATTGTCTGATAGACAGTACAATTTCACAGGCTGGTGCCAGACAGCGTCTCTACCTCCTCAGGCGGCTGAGAGACTTCAAGCTCCCACTCAAGGTGCTCAGGAACTTTTACACCTGCACCATCGAGAGCATCATGCGTGGGAGCATCACCACCTGGATGGGAAACTGCACCAAGCAGGACTTCATGGCCCTAAAAAGGGTGGTTCGTTCAGCTGAACGGACCATCAGAACCACACTGCAAAAACTACCTGTCTAAATATAAGGAAAAAACTACTTAATTTGGAAAGATTCAGACTATAATCAAGTGAAATATTCTGCCAGTGGATTGAGATAATTACACTTGATAAGATTTCTTGAAATAAGACAAAATATCTAGTCTTTAGACAAGTGAGAAATAACTTAAAACAAGTTGTTTAACACTCATTTCAAGTGCTTTATCAAGTCAAATAAACTCAAAACTAGCCTGCCAATGCTTCTTTCAGTGTTTTTTTCTTTCTCACTTTGAGAGAAAAACTCTTAAAACAAGAGGAACTAACAGCTGTTCTTCTGAATTCAAGAATTGCTAATTCTACATATTCTGTCTTAAAATAAGAAAGCATTTACACTAAATGAATCCAAAAACACAGTACAATATACAACAGCCTTTATTTAAATTGCTTCTCCAAATAGCAACAATAGTATACAGCATTGCACACATGAATGTGCAAAACAAACCCACACAGAAATGGTAATGTTGAGGTTGTAATGCAAGTAATGCTATACATTATACATGGTGTCATTGAACTAATAGTAACTTTCAATTACAACTAAAAACTGGTAAAGTTAATTAACTCTAATCAACATTTAAAGCTACTGAAACTCACATTATAAAGCAGAACATTTGAAGAACAGAAGATGTGTTTGTATTAGATAAACAAAAATGAAGAATTTAAATGTCTTTTTACAGCTCTTATGTTAGGTTAAAACTTTCCAACACAGACATGAAAGTCGTGTACCTGTACAACTCTACTCCTGAATAAAAGCCTTCCACTCTGCCATGGCTTTTTTGTATGAGCCTGTGGTGTCTCGCTCATGGATACTGTCCTTTAACACTTCAGTCTGAATGACAGACAGAAGGGTTGCCACACACTTTGGATATGTGAGATGCAAGGTGTAGTAGTATGCCATCAGATACAGCAAACCTTGACGGAGGTCTTCTTCAGCAAATGTGGTGATGGGTGTGGTTCCAATTGCCATAATACAGTGGGACCCATCAAAGAGCAAAACAGGGCTGAAGAGAGATCTCCTCTGAAGGTAGATGGCTGGATCTTCTGTTGGCTAAAGAAAAAAGGACAAAACAGAGAAGAGAGACATTAAAAAACTAGCTGAGCAGTCAAACTACTGAGACACTATTATGTATATATGTATATATATATATGAATGATCACAATCATAGAATACAGGTGGTACAGCTCATCTTCATATCATTTTGTTTCTTTAGTTTGAAAAATGCCCCACAGAAAATGTCAAATATGCCTGCCAATGAAATAATTATGACAAGATTAACTTGTGTCTTAGTCACTGTTAGTAGTCATTCTCCACATACTTTGGGAAATGACAGAGATACTGCACCTGTAATGTTTTAAATCTGTTATTACTTCCAGTTTGTTTTGTGAATTTTTATGATTTTAATGAATTTTAGTTTAATTAGTTATTTTTAATCAATTTATTAGTGTTTCCTGTAGACATTGGTCTGTATTTGTATTTTGGCAGGCCATGCTGTCCTCTGACCAACATAGTGCTGCAGAAATTTCAGTATCAATTTTCAAATGTAAATTCTATTATTTTTAGGAGCAGAGATGCTTAAAAAGGACCAAATAAATTGCCAAAATGTACAGTGAAAGCCCTTGCAGACATACATTGCCTACTTTCCTTCGGGATCAATAAAGTATCTATATATTAACTGATAACAATATGAACAAACTCTGACCTGAAGGACATGAAGCAATGCCTCACTGGCATGTCCCAGCTTCTTGGGTGGCGCAGTTGGTGAGGGGAAGAGTGTGGGGAGTGCCCTAAACAGGGCGATGTTGCATTCCACTGGAACAAAATAAATCAATGTTTAGTTCAATCCTAAATGATCTAAATTTGATTGGCAACTTAATCTTGATACCACAGAAAATTAGGTGTCACCATGAACAGTACTGTTGTTCCAGTTTTATTTAATCAGCACTATCATACACAATCCTATACATATTTATGTCTCTGAAAACAGCTACATGATGTATTAAAGATAGCACAATGACTAACCTCTATTTTGGTTCATCGGTGGCTTTAACACCTTCTTCCAAAGACCATAAAACTGAACCATGGAGCAGAAGTCCTCCCATCTTGCCTTTACTTCAGTTATGAATTTGTTGTTGTTCTTATCCAGGATCCGCCGTAGCTCATCCATCACCTATAGTGCAAGTAAATGTTAAAACCTGCACCAGTGCTTGCTTTATAAGAAAGCCACGATGAAAAGTAAGTCACTTACATTGTGAAGCTCCTTGAAACATGGATATGCCTCTAGAATCTTTGTTGGCCTATCTTCTTCTTTCAGAACATCGCTGTCAATGAAGGCTCTTCTTGATTGAAACTCAAGGTCAAGAATTTGGCAAACAGCATCTCGGTTGTGTTTTGGCTTCTTATACAGGTCCTGCAGAGTCTTGTAATGCCTGGCCTGTGTTGCTAGACTATCCATGTTGACTAAAGGGGAAAATACAGAATCAGTAACTGGATCCAACATATCAATCTAAATGATACTATGTGTTTTAGCCAGCAAGCCTAACATTGTGTGTTATATATTTATGATGGTTATTCTACAGAAAGTCAAATACATGAATATTGAAAAATCACATCCTGTCACAACAGATCAAAACCTAATCAAGTTTAAATTTAAAGTGTAATATATCAAGACATCCCAATCTATCAAAGTCATCCAGCCTTCACGTCCATCATTATTGCCATAATTAGAATTTGTCAATTACCTGAACTGTCGCCATCAGAACTGCTCACTGGTGGCAAAAGAATCGTTGATCCGCCACTTGAATCTGCATCATCATCTTCTCCCTGGTCACTTGGTGAGAACTCAATGTGGCGCCTTTTTTTTGAACGGCCCCTCTCTGGTGTGGGACCCTGCCTCTTTCGAGGGGACTTAATATTCAGGATCCTCTTCTGAAGATAACTGTACATGCTCGTCTATGGTGAATAAGATGTTGAAAGAAAAAAAGAAACGTAATATCACGTATATAATTTCAGAAGTCTGAAATAAATGTGAAAAAAATTTAATCACATACATATTTGGCAGGTAAGTCGTTATCCTGTAGCATGGGATAATACTCCACTAGTTTCTTAGCCATGGCAGTAACATCGTACTTGGACGGGTATCGTAACTCCTCTCCTTGTCGACTTGCTCTCAAGATTGAAATCATGCTGGTGACAGTGTTTCTCACCAGCCTGCATCTCAGCTCTTTGGACATGGCAGCTTCTCCCTCTCTACCAGTGCAGGCCATCTCAAAATAGTGTTTCCGAGCTAGTTCCAGCTCACCATCTGTATAGATCACATATTCAGGAGGACTGGGAAGCTGTAGAGTCTTCTCTGGGGTTTTCTTTACCAAAGGAGTGGATGTCTGGGGAGATGGAGGTGTTCCTTTAGGTGAAGACCTAGTTCCTGCTTCACCAGGGCCAGCTTTGTCTGGTAAGGTGGAATAGTCCTCCTAAGAAAATAATTCAAAACATAAATGTTGTAGGTGTTACAAACAAAACTGCACTACACGTTTTTAGATCAAAGGCAGCAAAAACTTGCCTCTTTGTGAAGATGAGCCCACAACTGTTTCCTCCTGAGAAAGTTTTCTGGACCAGGAAAAAGATCTCTTAAATCATCACGACTGAGGGTGTGGATTAAAACCTCATCTATGTTGGCAGCTGTAAAGAGAGGTCAAATAGTAATAAACCTTTTAGAGTTGAAAAACTTGGACCTTATAAATTTAATGGTATTCAACTTGACAGGGCAAATAAAATCCAAATTGTCCTCTTACTGTTTTATCTCCCAGCTACAAATAAATATAAATAGAATAAAATTTTGACATTTGGGTGTTTTGAGATTACATAAATAGTTAAAATTCAAATTTGAAACCAATGTCAGCATGGACAACTTTATTTTATTAAAGACACTTAAACTTGACATACCATTTAGAACTGATACTGTAACATCATCTAGTCCATCCATGATTTCCGTGTGTCTTCCTTTTAATTGCGCCTTTATCTGAGGGCATGAAAAAAAACACGACATTAAGCCAAGGCTCAAAAAATCATGCTCAGAAGTATGTCAGACCATTCAAACAGTACAACACCTTATGGACTTTTCAAATACAACACATGTATTTTCCTTCTGTATACAGTGGACCCAGAGTGATTGACAGGAGCCTCAACTAGTGCAGAAACTAAACTCTCAGCATTTTCCTCCACAGCCTGCATAGGTCCCTCAGCTAAGACATGCACACCTGCCTCTGATGTTCCTACGTTCATTAGTACCAAGTCTGTCTGCATGTCCTGCTAATTACATCAAACATGTACATATTTTATGTGGAAAATTATATTCAAACTTTTAACACCATTGGTTAGTCATGGTAAACAAAAAAAAAAATCGCATTGTAACGTAAATTGCAGGACCAAACCTGTTAGCTAATATTAGCTAAGCAAGCTTAGCTAGCTGGCTTTTAGGCTACAGTGGCAAAAAACTTGTGGACGTATTATGAGAACTGATAGTCCATCCATGGGTAAACTGATTGCTGGACCAGGCTGCTGTTTTCCCAGTAGTACAAAATTTTTAAATCAAATGCTGTAAAAGTTCTCCTTACCTCAGCAGAATCCAGTCCAAGCCTGCTTCTTCGCTCCCCTTCAAACGGTTACAGGACAGACGTGACCACATGAGGGCAGTCAGGGGGGAGTAGGTGCAGACCATAATAATGTTTCTAAAACTTGTAAAGTAATAACAGTCATAATAGGGGGATATTATAACTATAAATTACATTTTAATTATTACTCCTGTTGTGGTCCCTTACTGAATCACAATAACTAGAGTTTAAACTAGATTTAATGAGAGTTTTGATGTAACCGACCCCCCTCCATATTTGGTAATGACCTGCAGCGCCTGTATGAGCCCGCCAACAACAGCTCAAAAGTGATGTGAAGCAGTAAGGTATTTGTTTCTGCTCTTGCTTCTTAGACTGAACGTTTTGTCTACTTTCTTCTGCTACATTTAAATTTCTAATAGAGGTTTACGAACGTGTGCTGTAGTGCTAGCATGACTTGATTTTGCCGTGAGTGAAGATTTTCATTAGGCTAAGAATAGACTGTCTGCATTCAGCTAGCTGCCCTGTTTTTTCTTTTTGGCGGTTTAACATGGCCTGTTGGAGGTGTATGATTTGCTTTGTTTTTGTTGCCTTAACATTGAAGTCTCTCTTGAGCCATATTAACAAAACACATAGCCGCAGTCCAAACTTCCGAGTCATATGCGGAATAGATGGTTGTACAGAGGAATACAGAGTCTTTAACTCTTTTTACTACCATATCAGACGCACTCATGCTCTGTATCTTGCGACTGGGAACCCTCCTACCCAGTGGATGACAGCAGCATCATCTGACTTATCACATGCTGCAGGTGAACATTTTGACATACCAGTTTTTTCTGACTGTGCCACTAAAACACAAGGAATGCAAAGGACCGACAGTGAGGTCAACATACCTGTCATTCCAAATGAAATGTCAAGTCCGGAGCTTGAGGATTTCCAGACTCCAAATACTGATAATCAGGTAAGATGCAATGTTTGCTAATGAAAATGTTTAACAGTTAACATTCAGGTGTTTATATTATTTTTTTAATGTATATTAACACAACATATCTACAGGAAGGAGCTGCTACAGCAAGTGAAAATCTCGTCAGATGTGCAGCTGCATTTACCATCAGTGTCCGGGAAAGATGTCACCTATCCCAGGTATTGCACAAACCTAAGTGTTAGGGAAATAAAATATATATTGAATATATGTATGTGTGTCTGCATTTAAGTATACGTTTTACCACAGTCATAATTTGCTTATAAAGACTTGAAAATTGGTCCTTGATAGAGTTTGAAAAGTGCTTGAATAAGACTGGGAAAAGGTCTTGAAAGCATGTAAACTTACAATTCTAATTCTATGGACCATTTTATAATTCCACTGTCAGAGCTACAACAGTGTCATATTTTGTGACAAGGATACACACAAACTTTTTGGCTCTGGGGCCACATTGACTTTTTGAAATTTGACAGACGGGCCGGGCCAGCACCAGATGGATACATATTTAACATAAACATATAAAAAAGCATTACAGTGTTAATACTTAGATTTGCATTTAGTGGGAACAGTGTTGTTTTTAAGTAATGAGAACACGCACGTGTGAAAAGAGGTCAAAAGGGTGCAGGAACAAGAGCAAAAAGAAAGTCTGCACACCAGAGAAGTGTAATTCTGACTTTTGAATTCTGAGCAAGAACTGGACAGAGATCATTTTGGTATGAAATCCTATTCAGAATGTTCTTAAGAAGTGTAATGCTAGTCTCATATTGAACAAACTGTATATAGCTCATATTTCTTTGTTGTTTTTGTTTCAGAGGGGTGTCAACAGTATTGTCTCTGGAGTCCAGCAGTATCAAACTGCTCTTCTCAGTACCATGAAGGACACCATGAAGTCGCTCTTTCAAAGACATTCAGACAATATGGAGCAGCTACAAGAGGCAGTATTGGCAGAACTGGAAAATTTTCAAGATCCTTTCTCCATGATGGCTTCCACATACATTCAGGACAGCACAATCCAGAGGCTTTTTAACCCAGTCATACCAGAGGAGGTAGTTATGTCTCAAAAGGTTTGCAGAGTTAACAAAGGACAGTCAAGAGTAATTGCCATCAAAAACAGAAGTTTTTACTATATACCCCTTATTAGGAGCCTTGAACAGTTGTTGTCCAATTCCAGGATTTTTGCCATGATCAACACCGCACCTCAGAGTTGCCACAAAGATGGGTTTTTGTATGACATTATTGATGGGAGCATTTATAAATCCCATCCACTGTTTTCAAAAGAACCTTCTGCTTTACAGATAATTTTGTATGCTGATGAAATAGAGATATGCAATCCTCTTGGGTCACATGCTTCAGTAAATAAATTATTCATGTTTTATTATACTTTAGGAAACATAGACCCCAAGTTTAGGTCAAAGCTTGCTGCAATCAGACTCCTTGCTATAGCAAAAGCTGATGATATTGACAAATGTGGTGTTGATTTTGTATTACAAAGGATTAATGAAGACTTAAAGTTGCTCTATAATGGTGTCAAAATCCAAACACAGCGTGGTAGCATGGATTTATTTGGTGCTGTAGTTTCGGTCTGTGGTGACACACTTGCCCAACATGAGCTTGCTGGTTTCAAGGAAGGAGTTGGTTTTGCATATAGTAAGTGTAGGCATTGTGAATGTACCTTTGATGAAATGCAAATTAATTTTAATGAACTAAGTTTTACTAAAAGGACAATGAAAAAACATATTAAGCAGTGCTGTGAAATAGAAAAGGCTTGCACAGACTTCTTGAAATCATCTCTCAAAACCACCTATGGTATAAACAGAAGAAGCAAGCTGATTGATTTCCCAGCCTTTGACCTCATTCAACAAACACCACAGGATATAATGCACATCATTCTTGAGGGTGTTGCACCCATGGAAATTAAGTGTGTGCTAAAACACCTTGTTCTCTCTGGACAGATGGAGTTGGATGTGTTCAATTCTGCCATGCAGAGTTTTCCTTTGTCACCAGTAGACATACGTGACAAACCCTGCCCTATCAGTGTCACTACCTTGGCATCTAATGACAATAAACTGAAACAGTCCTCGGGGCAAATGCTGATACTGTTGAAGATCATGCCTTTTCTGCTCAACAGTATAGAGAAAAATGAATATGTTCAGTTTGTTTTGGACTTAATTAAGATTGTTCAGATACTCTTTGCCCCTATTTTATCTGTACAAAGTGTGTTCAGACTGAAGAATATGATTGAACAGCATTTGAAACAGTTTAAGAAACTTTTTCCTGAGAATAATATAATACCTAAGCAACATTACCTGTTGCATCTCCCTGCTCAGATTCTTCATCTGGGGCCTGTGATAAGGCACATGTGTATGAGATTCGAATCAAAGCACTGTTTTTTTAAACAATGGGCATCTAAATTGAACTTCAGAAATGTCTGTAAGTCACTTGTGAACCATAATCAGCTTTCTGAATGCTGTCAAAATGAATTGGGCACTGAGCATCCAATATTTGTACATGAGAAGGAATTGGGTCCTGTCTCTGAAGTGAAAAATCCTGAGTATATTGCAGCAAAGATAAGAGATTTTTTGGGGATAGGTGGCATACAACATGGAGTCAAAGTAAAATGGCTTATTCTCAATGGGAACAAGTACATAAGTGAAAAGTCTCTAATAATCACCAGTGTGAGTGACACAGTTCCTGTTTTTGGACTTATTAAAAACATTTTTGTGGTAGACAGCTCATTATACTGTTTTGAATACCAGCTTTATGAGACTGTGGGCTTTAATACAGATTTTTTAGCATATAAAATTGTAGTTCCTAATGTCGCCCAAGCAACAGAGTTTATAGATGCTGAAAAGCTAGTTGATCCTACATCATATTATCCAGTCAGTTTCAAATGCAGTATGTATGTTCTGACAAAATATAACCTTGATGATGTCATTGCACTTAAAAGTTGAAATGAAACAGGGGAAGATGTGCTGTGATTTATTGCCTATGTTGTGGCTGTGGATTCGTACTACATAAAATGTTACACTGCAGCTTTGTAAATATTGTAAATAAATGTGTTAATGATGGGCCAACAAAAGCCTAAGCGACTTATTACTGAGAGGCCTTAAAATAAGCTTTCGCATCTAAAAATGGTTGTGAAATATACAATGTGACCTCAAACAGTGTCTCAGTGATATAATTTAGCCTAAAATGCATGTAAAGTAACTAGTTTAAGGATTTAGTAACTAAGTAAGAAATAAAAGTAATATATTCTAAAAACAAGTTTTATAATCTTACACATTCAGCTCCTGCTTAGTATATCACTCTCAAAACAAGATCAAAAATACTTTTTGGCTCAATGTAAGATTATTAGACTTAGATAGACTGTCAGTTTTTGCAGTGCACCCTCCCCAACCTGCAGGACATTTACACCAAGCAGTGCAGGCTGAGGGCCATGAAGATCCTAAAACAGCCCAGCCACCCCGGACACTCTCTCTTCTCCCTGCTCCCATCAGGCCGGCGTTACCGCTGCCTGAGGGCTAAGACTGAAAGGTTGAAGAAGAGTTTTTACCCACAAGCCATCCGTCTGCTCAACTCTGAGCCCTAACTGGACCATTATTGCACAATGTAAATATTATAATCTATAATCTATAATTCCACGTAAAAGTGTGTATACTGTATAGTATATAGAGTATAGTGTATAGTGTGAATTACTTTTTTATTTTTATTCTTCTTATTTATATGTGTGTGTATATATGGTTGCAGGTACAAAATACATTTCACTGTGCATTGTACTGTGTATAACTGTGCATGTGACGAATAAATACTCTTATCTTATCTTATCTTATCTTATCTTATCTTATCTTATCTTCACTCTCAACAAAATACAAGAAGAAGTGATGTATTTCCTTGAAAACTTGATTAAAAAACATAAACAACTCGGGCTATAAATTACTAATACTACCCAGTCACATGTAAAGTGCTAATGCCAATCTCTGACCCACTTGCCAATGGGACACAAATTTCCAATACAAGAGCAATAAATTTAGATTAGAGTAATATCACAAACTAGCCATCTCCTATTACCAGTTTGAATTCACTTTTTATATTAATAAATACATGTGTTTGCATGTTCTCCCCATGTTTGCATGTTTTTTTTTCCAAGTACTCTGTTTTTTTCCCCACAGTCCAAAGACATGCAGTTACTGGGGTTAGGTTAATTGGGGATTCTAAATTGCCCATAGGTGTGAATGTTAGTTTGAATTGTCGTCTGTCTGTGTTAGCCCTGCGACAGGCTGATGACCTGTACTGGGTGTACCCTGCCTCTCGACCTATGACAGCCGGAATAGGTTCCAGCCCCCCCGCGACCCTTAACATGATTAATGGATGGATCGATATGTAACTCTGCCCGTGAGTAATTACAAACAGAATTTCTGTTATTACTGTGGCCTTCCCTGCAGTACCTTCACATCCCACCAGATGAATTTTTGAACAGGAGTGAATAGGAGTTGTGGTTGCTCCACTGTCTGTGCTGGGTGGATCTGTGTGCAACTGTCGCCATACAGTAGCGTTGTAGTCAAGACCACCTAACCTGAGACCGAGACAAGACCAAGACTCTTGGGGTCCGAGACTGAAACAAGACCAAGAACAGTGCCCCATGCTACATGACACAATAAAATGTGAAACATGATCAGAATCATTTCTCAAATTGATCTGAAAGATCCACATTTCCATAAAGAGTGTTAGCAGCAGTATACAAGCATGACTGACAGTGCTAAGACCCTCCTCCTCGATCTGATTGGTTGTTTCTGACCTGTATTTCTGCAGTTACTACTGGGAGCACTGGAGAAGGTAGAGGAGCTCTGTTTCATACTATACTGTCATGACATAGTGTGTTTTAATATGTAAAAAAAAAACATATTTTTTATAAAAGTTACATACTCCAGCATTAAGTTTTGCTTTTGAATTAATGTGTAAGCTTTTATAAGTTTTCAAACTACATAAGAATACAAAGAAGTCAGAATTTCAATGGGCTAACCACATGTGTTTCAACCATAAAATTACACAACTGTTAAATTGGGAGCAGTTTCATCATATCCCAAGGCTTAAAAAACTGCAGTGGCAAACCACTCTTTGTTAGTCTAAACCAGGGGTCCCCAAACTTTTTCCTGCAAGGGCCAAATAACTTTTCCCTTCTCTGATGGGGGGCCGGGTCAGTTTGAAATAGAAAAAGTGTGACAATTGCAGGGGTACCTCAACATAAACATTTATTGTTTTCAGAAAACGACACATAACCAAACATTAATAACCCTTTCCGGGATCTTCACAGAAAAAAAAAAGTCAGGAAATAAATAATAACACTATTAACAAACTAAATAACACTATTTACAAAATAAATAACACTATTTATGAAATAATAACCAAATAACCCTCTCTGGGTTCTTCACAGAAATAAAAAGTCTGTGGAACATTAATTTTATGTTGTGCCGTGCACATCTTAACAGGTAAAGTTGTCAGAGCAGAATCTCTTTCTTAAATGACTCATATGAGCAGTCTTTCAAAGTTCTTGTGTTCCTTCCTTATAAGGAAGGTTTCAGAAGGCTTGTAGATACCACTGTTTGCAGCTTTCTCTCTCATCAACTTCCCTGTGAAAACCACAAAGCAAGCAGGCTGAGAAACCAAACTCAGTGATACAGCACCTACACAGCACATTACATTTTACTACCAGTATGGTTGTGGGGATGGATTTTATCCCAGTAGATTTTATTATGATCATATTTGTTTATACTCAGAATGACTCATTCAAGTCCGAAAAGTGAGCTTACCTATGTATGTTCATCAGTGTGAACTGTGGGCCTGCATCTGGCTGGTGAGAAGTTGAATGTCAGGTTCCATTCTAGTCACAGCTAGTCTCAAACACTGATGCAGATGTTCATCTGTCAATCTTTTCATGTGTGAAAAGGTTTGCTCGCAGATATACGTGCTGCCAAAAAGTGTGGACATCTTCATTGCGTGTTTTTTATGTTAGGGTACGTGTCATTTGGGAGGGCGGCATAGAAGTCAATAAGACTGTTGGGCTTGAACGCGTCTTTCAGAACATCACAGTTCTGTAACTCGGCCAACTCAAACTGATAAGAAGGCTGGGCTTCATCGATGTCGGCAACAAAGGGGTTCTGGGAAAGACGGATTTCTTTTGCATTAACATGTAGTTCACGGAATCGCACACCGAACTCCGCCTTCAGCATTTCCAGTGCTTCCACACACTTTTCAGTTGGGAACGGGACCGCTGGGTTCTCTGCAGAGAGGTTTTGGGTAGCAGGGAGATGGATGAAGTTGTGCTTTTTCACTTGTTCCAAAAGCAGCGCTAGTTTTACCTCAAATGCTTTTAGAAATATCTATATACCGCAAAATCCCGCAATATAATGAAAACTCCGTGGAACAGAATTTGTAATTTTATTTTTTTTTTAAATCAACGATAAAGTGAAGCCACAATAAGTGAACTGCGATATAACGAGGGACGACTGTATTACATTCTCTTTGACAGGGGGCAATATTTTTTTCCCTTGGGGTGGGGGTAAGGGGGGTGTTCAGGGGGCCGGGCCAAATGTGAAGGCGGGCCCGCGGGCCGTAGTTTGGGGACCACTGGTCTAAACTCAAGACCAAGGGTATGTCACGGCTGCTGCAGCAGGCAACCATAAATGCAACCATAGCTCTAGGCCAAGGAACTTTAAAAGAGTTAAGTTCACTCAGAGCAATGGTGATGCAAAAGAGGATAGTATTAGATCTCTTGACAGCTTCCCAGGGTGGAGTGTGTAAGATCATTGGTAAGACATGTTGTACTTACATTCCAGATGAAGACAATGCTGGTGGAGCCATAAGGGAGGCACTCGACAGACTGACTGACTTACAGAAATATGTACACCAGCACACTCAGGGAAACCAGAGTGACTGGTTTTCTTGGCTAAATGCAGGAACCTGTTGAAATGCCTGACACCTGTTTTGTGTGTGTTGGTGTTGATTTGTGTGTTCACAATGTGCATTCTGCCTTGCATCAGATCTATGATAACAAAGGTTTTCACAGGTTATGTCGTTTCATATTTGCAGCTTCAGATGGTCAACCAAGGCGCCGTATTGCCTGAAGCTATCTTGTAAATTTGTACATATCTGGCAATGAATGAAACCCACACTGAAAATGTGTAAGCAAGTGGTGTGGCGTGGGGAAAAAAAGGTGCCAGTGAAGTTATGATATGTTATGATAAAAAAATGTTGGAATTATAGTATAAATTCCATTCTGTTTATTATGAATTATCATATGTTCTGTTTGTATGTTTTTATAGGTTGTTTGATGTACATATTATACTGTTGTTGTTATGTTTGAAATGGAAACACTTAGTGACATTTCTTAAAAAGGAAGTTGTAGTTATGTGCAGGCTGTTTCAAACCTACAGAACACACATAGGATACGTATCTCACGTATGCCATGTCACGTATGTACATTCCACAGTACACTTACTACCATATATGGTAAGGAAGAAGCCGAGAATGTTGTTTATTACATGCTATAAACTGAGTTTTGTGTAACCCACGTGATTTTATTGTGAAAGTCTGAATAAAAAGCTGCGCAGGAAGCCGTCCCTTGGGACAGATAACTTCCGCTCAGCCGAGAGCTGAGCTTAAGGAACGGATCTCTCCTCCTTGCGCAAGTTAAAAAGAGTTGTGTGTTTGTTCTCTGAGTTTATTAAAATGATCTGAACCTATCACAGACAATAAATACACCAGAGCTAATGAGAGTAACAATGGGTGAGGGGCACAGCTGAACATAATTACACAGGGGAGGCAAAACTAAACACAAAGCACAAGGAACACGAGACTGTCAAAATAAAACAGCAAGTAAGTAACCATGACAGACACGCAGGCTTAACGCACAGAAACCTGACACAGACGGAATCTAAACATATGACTAAAGAGACACCTACTTGATCACTGTCTTCCCCATGTTGTCAGCCTGAGACAAGACAAGGACAGGACACTAAGGGAAAACACAGGGAGAACTATAAAGCTACAGGAGAGGGAACCTAAACACCACACATCCAAGGAAACAATAGGAAGGGAACTAAACACAGAGAAGAGCCAAGACATGGGGACAAAACAGACACAAAAATGGAAAAGACCAGAACAAAGGGGAACCACAACAACATACATGTAACTAATAACAGAACACCCAAACAATAACAAACTGAGGATCTAAACTGAAAGGAAATCTAAGACAACGTAACTTCAAAATAAAACAAAACAGAACTTCACAAAAAAGGAACAAAACACTTGGCCACAGGCCCAGGACATGACAGGATAACCATATAGTTGCACAGTGGTTGCAATAAAGTAGTCGATGCACACCTCTTAAGTTACATCAGTGAAAATCACTTTAAAGTAAAGTTTGGTTGCATTTTAGAAACATGTAAAATGCCTACAGTCCAGCAGGTAGGATTCAAGTGCATAGGAATTCTTTGATTCCTAGCACACATGGGCAGTTACTCCAAGGAAGGAGCGTAGCCTGCAATCAGACCAGAGGTCAGTTGTTAATGACACAGACGACTGGGTCTTCAGTTTCTCCAAAACAGTTTCCTTGACTTTCCTTACCAACTCTGGTATTCACCTCTCAGAATCTGTTCTTCTAGAGATTGGTGTGTATTTAATTCAATTAAATTCAATTCAATTCAATTTTATTTATATAGCGCCAAATCACAACAAACTGTCGCCTCAAGGTGCTTTGTATTGTGGGTAAAGACCCTACAATAATACAGAGAAAACCCAACAGTCAAAACGACCCCCTATGAGCAGCACTTGGCGACAATGGAAAGGAAAAACTCCCTTTTAACAGGAAGAAACCTCCAGCAGAACCAGGCTCAGGGAGGGGCAGTCATCTGCCGCGACCGGTTGGGCTGAGGGGAGAGAAAAGACATGCTGTGGAAGAGAGCCAGAGATTAATATCAATTAATGATTAAATGCAGAGTGGAGTATAAACAAAGTAAATAAGGTGAATGAGAAACAGTGCATTATGTGAACCCCCCAGCAGACTAGGCCTATAGCAGCATAACTAAGGGATGGTTCAGGGTCACCTGATCCAGCCCTAACTATAAGCTTTATCATAAAGGAAAGTTTTAAGCCTAATCTTAAAAATAGAGAGGGTGTCTGTCTCCCGAATCCAAGCTGGGAGCTGGTTCCACAGAAGAGGGGCCTGAAAGCTGAAGGCTCTGCCTCCCATTCTACTCTTAAGTATCCTAGGGACCACAAGTAAGCCAGCAGTCTGAGAGCGAAGTGCTCTATTGGGGTGATATGGTACTATGAGGTCTTTGAGATAAGATGGGGCCTGATTATTCAAGACCTTGTATGTGAGGAGAAGAATTTTAAATTCTATTCTAGATTTAACAGGGAGCCAATGAAGAGAAGCCAATATGGGAGAAATCTGCTCTCTCTTTCTAGTCCCTGTCAGTACTCTAGCTGCAGCATTTTGGATCAGCTGAAGGCTTTTCAGGGAGCTTTTTACTATCCATAACCTCAAGAAAGTGTTTAAAATGTCCATTTTCCACAAGTGAGATAGGCAGACAACACCCAGTGATCAAATCTTGAACAATGGCTTCAGTGATGGCTTGTTGCCTTGGTGATTGTGGGCTGTAGAGCTGCACTTTATGGGTAAATAATGATATTGCTGGCTGTGTGACATCAGTCTGTTGCCCTGCCTTGTACTCCAAGAACCTAAAAAATAGGAAAGAGGAATCAGTATATCTGGTCATATGTACATCAATTACATCAAAAGAACAATCTTAAAAATATGTAGCTACTTAATATTAATAAATGTATGTCAAATATGTGTAATACTGTGTTACTGCATAGAAGGACACGTGTGGGTAAACAACACAATGTAAATCAATAGTATTTTTGGCCATCACATTTTCCACATCGATAAACAAGGAAGTTACTTCACTGATATGGAATGAGCCTTAGAGAGTGCACTAGTAAGAAGTTATTTGATCTGCAACTGTAAATTGGAACTTAAAAATTATAACTAAAAATAATTTGCCTATAGCCATACAAAGAAACCTATTTAGTCATTTCTTATACATATTAAGTTGCAACACATTACTCAGTCTCCACTCTTTGCTCAGCCAAACAAGGGAGCACCTTACCTTTAATGTCAGGATCTGTATGCAGCTGATATTAACTAAGGTCTGTGTAACTTAATATTGGCTACACAGGTTTTTGTGGCCTGTCTCATCATTGTTTATCATAAGCAAAAATTAAACTTAGAGACATTGAGGGGACAGGGCTTATGGTAACAACTTGTTCCTAAGTTAACACTGCATTTGCTTACTTTTGTTAATATGTTAATTATATTAGTGATGCAAAAACTTTTGAGCTACAGCAGATGTGGGAGTGTATCAGGCAGGACATTTTTTAAATATGTAGGACAATGTACTCGTGTGCTGCAGATTTGTATCTATTTAATAGTGGGTATTGTAGTGGCCTCTAACAGTTGCATATTTTAAACTGTACTTGAACATTAATATTCTACTCTGCATAGATCTGTTTACATATTTTGAATATGACGGCACACTAAATTAAAACTCATTTAAGGGTTAAACAAAGGGGGTCTGATGCACATTAATAAATATCATTATCAATTCAAACCCTTCTTTGTTCTGCTTTGCTTCCACCTCTGTGCCACAATCTGCTCAGTTTGGACGCAGCGCAATTACACTATACCGTGATGTGAAGTCATGTTCTTATATTTTATTTAATCGCCGATTAAACAAATGTAATTTTTAATTCAAAAGCATCTTCAAAGTGCCTTGAGGCGACTGTTTGTTGTGATTTGGCACTACATAAATAAAATAGAATAGAACTGAATTAAATAGAATAATAGCTACTGCACTGTGCAGAGCATTACAAAAATAAAGAACGGTTTTCACTGAGACTCGAGTCCTATCGCTCATAGTCAAGTGCCGTCACATCATTGAATTTACAATTTGCAAAGAAACAATTTTTTTCATCACAAATGCAACATATTTGTCGCTGTAGAGCCCTGCAATTTTCAAGATTTATTTAATGGCAATATACTGTCATGGTCCTGGGCCGCTGGCCCAGTGTTTTAGGTTTTTTTGTATTGTTCTTTTTATTTTTGGTTTCTGTGTTGGTCTCCCTGTTTTTCTGGTGGGCTTTTGTGTTCCCTTGGTGTTTAGTCTTTGTGTTCAGTGCCAGGTTACTTCCTGTTTTGTTTTGAATAGTCATCTGGTCTCTGTCTGTCATGTCCTGTTTTGCTTCCTCTTGTCTCGTCTGTGTAATGTGTTTCACCTGTGTTCCCACTCCTCTCGTGTATTTAAGTCCAGTGTTTTCTTTGCCTGTTGTTGCGTCATTGGTTGTTGTCCGCAGTTCCTCACGTATGTCAAGTCAAGTTTGGTAAAGTCTGGTTATTTCTTGTCTCCCCCTGTTCGAGGTTTGTTTTGAGGAGTTTATTCTTTTGTTAACCACTTGTAAATAAACTGAGTATACTAACACCGTCCTGGAGTCTGTATTTTGGGGTTCTCCTTCCTGCCTGCACAGCAGCCAGATGTAACATATTGTAGCGATTCTCTTAGTTAGAGAGCGTGTTGATGTTGTGGGATTTCGGACTGTTCGGGAGGTTCGTGAAGGCAGCATGGAGAGAGAGAAAAGACCGATAGCTTGCCTGTGTGTGTGTGTTGCTGTTCCGCTGTTGTAGTTGTGGTTGGCGTGGCTGTGGCCTACAGCAGCCGTTTTTCTGCTAATAAAGACGACCTTTGTTGTGAATATCGCCGACTGTGGAAGTGTGTTTACAACGTTGCAATATACACTCCTGATCAAAATCTTAAGACCAGTTAAAAATTTGCAAGAATTTGCATTTTGCACTATTGGATCTTAAGAAGGTTCTGAGCAGAGCTTCACAATGCTACAAGAAGAAATCTGCGCAAGAGACAAAAACTTTTGAGCAGGGAACTTGCACCCTAAATATACATACTCTACAGCATTAGCTAACTTAATGTGTAGCTAATATTGACAAAATGTCTTTGTGTGGTGGCCAGGTAAAGAATTTTGGTAGAGGCAGATTACTAATGTTAGCTAGCTTTGCTAACATCACTTACGCATAGCTTACCTTGCATTGTGCTTCCTTTCTAGGTGACTAAAAGTTGGATGTTGTCCCCACCGTCTGATAGTGAAGCACTGCAGAATTTACATGTCCCTGTATGCTTTTTTTCTCAATGTTGTTTTACGAACATATTCTTTATGATTTATATAGCCGAATTTTATAACATCTCCTCCCACTCCCAGACATACATGTCAAGTTTTGTATTTAAAAATTAGTGAAGTTTTGCGCTGCTGAAAATAGAAGTCGCTACATGACGTCATCGCCTAATTTGCATAATTTGTCATTTGTATGTAGTTGCAATCGAGGCTGTAGGAGAGAGGAAAAACATCTTTGCAGAGACAGTGTAGGAAAAAACACCATAAATATGTTTAAGGATCTAATTCCTTCATTGTTATGCTCTTTAGTGCCATGTGCCAACACAGTGCAGAGCAGCTACCTAAACTCTGCTCCCAGTGAGGTCGATTATCTCATCAATAATTTTACATCCTCACTGCGTATGACTTTGGATACTGTGGCTCCTCTGAAAAGGAAAGCTTCAAATCAGAAGTGCCTGACTCCGTGGTATAATTCACAAACGCACAGCTTAAAGCTGATAACCTGAAAGCTGGAGAGGGAATGGCGTCTCACTAAATTAGAAGATGCTCATTTAGCCTGGAAAAAGAGTTTGTTGCTCTATAAAAAAGCCCTCCGTAAAGCTAGGACATCTTACTATTCATCATTAATTGAAGAAAATAAGAACAACCCCAGGTTTGTTTTCAGCACTGTAGCCAGGCTGACAAAGAGTCAGAGCTCTGTAGAGCCGAGTATTCCTTTCACTTTAACTAGTAGTGACTTCATGGATTTCTTTACAAATAAAATTTTAGACATTAGAGAAAAAATTATTCATAACCATCTCAAAGAGTTATCTTCATGTTCAGCTGCTTTCAGCACTGCTGGTATTTGTTTAGTCTCTTTTGCTCCAGTTGATCTTTCAGAGTTAACTTCAATAGTTACTTCCTCCAAACCAGCAACTTGTTTATTAGATCTCATTCCTACTAGACCGTTCAAAGAAGTCTTTCCAATTATTGATGCTTCAATCTTGAAAATGATCAATCAGTCTTTATTAGTTGGCTATGTACCACAGACCTTCAAGGTGGCTGCAATTAAACCGCTACTTAAAAAGCCATCACTTGACCCAGCTGTCTTAGCTAATTATAGGCCAATCTCCAATCTTCCTTTTCTCTCAAAGATTCTTGAAAGAGTAGTTGTAAAACAGCTAACTGATCATCTGCAGAGGAACGGTTTATTTGAAGAGTTTCAGTCAGGTTTCAGAATTCATCACAGTACAGAAACAGCATTAGTGAAGGTTACAAATGATCTTCTTACAGCCTCTGACAGTGGACTCATCTCTGTTCTTGTCCTGTTGGACCTCAGTGCAGCTTTTGATACTGTTGACCATAACATTTTATTACAGAGATTAGAGCATGCCATAGGTATTAAAGATCATGAGCTGGCATGAGCCAGTGGATCAACCAAATCAACAATTAAATAATACATTTAATTGTTGATTTGGTTGATCATTTAATTGTTGATTTTGGTTGATCATTTAATTGTTGATTTGGTTTAATACCTATAGTATGAGCTGACATGAGTCAGCTCATACTATAGGTATTAAAGGTCATGAGCTGGCAGCCAGCTCTCTGGCTGGCTGCCAGCTCTTCCTGCTGCTTTTCACCAGAAAGCGTGGACCCATCCTGCCTGCTATCAACAGTTCAGGGTTGGCGCGTGGGGGGGCTCTGCCGGGTGTCGGGCTGCTCTCGGGCGCTTGGGGCCTCGGGGGCCGCATGCCTGGCTCGTGCTGGGGGTGCCGGCCTGCCGGGGGGGGGGGGGGGCTGCCCGTCGTCTCTGGCTCTCTGGACTCTAGCCCCGGGATTGTGGGGGTTCCGTCTGTAGCCTCCCTCCTTCCTCTTCTGGGGAGTGTACGCGGTTGCCATCAGGATGTGTGGCCCCAAGTCTTCTGAGCTCCTGTGCTGTGGATGGCCTGGGTCCCCTGGGTCCTTCCCTATCTGCCTCTGGATCGCGGGGGGCATGGTTGCAGTTTCTCGCCCTCATTATCGAATACATTGCATGACAAAGGCGCATACACACACATTACTACAAACAATAAACTTGTGTGTGTGTGTGTGTGTGTGTGTGTGTGTATATGTAGGTGCATATGGGTGTGTGTATGGATGTGTGTGTGTGTGTGTGTGTGTGTAAGTATATCAACCCCTTATATTTTTTTATTTTTTTATTTTTTTTCTATCTCCTTTCTTCCTTTTCTCCCCCCCCCCCCCCCCCCCCTTTTCTCCCCCCCACCTCTTGTTCTTGCCCCTTCCTTGTTGCCTGTCAGACTTGGCATGAATAACTAAATAAAAAGATAAATAAATAAAAATAAAATTGCAAACATTAACAAGAAGAGCCTATAGGAAACATATAGAGCTGTTCTTGTCAAAGCAAATATGTTTGGTACATCAGTGCATTCGGATCATCATTCCGATTGTGAAAGATGCCAGACATGACAGGCTAAAAAAAAAAAACAGTTCAGGGTTGTGTGTGTGTGCGCGTGTGTGTGTGTGTGTGTGTGTGTGTGTGTGTGTGTGTGTGTGTGTGTGTGTGTGTGTGTGTGTGTGTGTGTGTGTGTGCATGCGCTGATGTAACCTGTACAAGAAAGAGAAGTGCTAACTGGGAAGTTAACAGGTTTTGGGCCAATAACAAGGTTTGTAAAGGGGTTAAAGGCAAGGTGTGACATGCAAAAGAACGAATGGAGCCACAGTTAGCAAATACATTGAATTGTATTGAACAGTTGCAACATTAACAGTGCGATATTAATTGTGCACACTACCGGAACTGCTCTGCCTCTTTGCACTTGCTGCTGAAACAGGACCCCCTTCATCAGTTTTCCAGGCCATTTAATTACTGTATGATAACTCCTTAGTCAGCCTATGAACATTTCAATCCCAGTCCCAGTGCTAATCTGGTCTGCCTGCAGTCCACATTTGTCATAAATGAAAACATTTTGTACTTAATGAAATGAAATGAAAAATATGACAAATGAATAAACAAGCTGTTGAGATGTTGGGAAGAAATCCTATACTCAGAAAGAATGAAAAATGTGTTTCACTTTTATAACTAGAACAACCGGATCCTCATCTGTTGAAAGAGATGGTGCAATAAACTTGTAAATGTGTCACTGTCCTCAGGGTTTTTAAAGTTGTTGCTGGCAACAAATTTATAATATAATTAAAATTTAAATGCTAATCATCAAATTCTGGCTCTAACAAAGAGATGCAGAGCTGAAGATGTTTTCACTGGGAGTGACCAGAAGGACAAAATTAGAAATATGTTGAGCAGTTTGGAGACAAAGTTAGAGAAGCAAGGCTGAAATGGTTTGAACATGTGCAGAGGAGGGATAGTGGAAATACTGGAGTAAGGGTGATAAAGATGGAGCTGCCAGGGAGGAGGAAAAGAGGAAGACCACAGAGAAGATTCATGGCTGTAGTGAAGGGGACATGAAGGGTTGGTGTGACAGAGGAGGATGCTCGGTATGGGGTGAGATGGAGGCAGATGATCGGCTATGGTGACTCTTAAAGGAAGCAGTTGAAAGAAGAAAAGAAGACTCATTAAATTCTGTTTTCATTCACATTTTACGGACTGTCCCAACTTTCTGAAAATGGGGTCATACAGTGCCACATGTGCATTCTCCTCCATTTCTTCAAAGACATACAGAGGCCTTTGTATAGCTTAATCTCAACACTGTCAGAAAGGATTACAGACAATTTTCTTTTTGAAGTTGTGAAAAAACAAAGCTTGAAATTGTATTTGAAGGAAAAAAAAAAAAGGTAAAATGATTATTTTTGTATACAGACAGTCCAATGATTCTGTTGAAAATATACTTATTGTACATATAAGAGCTTTGTAAATATTTTACATTACACACTACATTATCCATTATTTCCCAGAAAGCAGCACGTACACAATATTACTAGGGGTGGGACTCGATTTAAAAAAATTAATCTAATTAGAAGCTTTGTAATTAATTAATTGAAATAATTGCATTTTAATCACATTTCAATATTTAACATGAGAAATATTAATTTAAGTTTGGTTGATGAATGAATCAATATGCATAAGCTTAAACTTCAAAATGTTTTTTCTTTTCCCACCAGTCTACTACACAAACCAACAAAGGGTGGAAGTGCTCCTGTGATAAGCAAACTTCTGAAATTAAAGTTAAACGGAGAACAAACTTTTCCTCCTTTTTGTGGTTTAATTTTAATCCTTTAATTCAAAATATGCTGTTAAAACAAGCATAACACATTTCAACATCAAGGAATACAGCTGAGCGAATTATTAATTTCCAACTATATTAAGTGAGACATTAATGTTGAATAAAACTATCCAGTTATGATGCTTAACCAGCTGCTTTTCCACAGCTGTGCCTCACACTGTCACGGTTGCTAGGCAACATGAGCTAGGCAGAGGTGAGGGCAGGTGACGCTGATATGAAGGCTAGACCGGTCTTCGTAGGCTGCGAAGGACCCGGTCTACGTCGGACGGGCCCTTCAGAGGATGCGGCCCCTGAATTTGGACACAGCTCATCATTCTTATCACACTGTGCGTCGATATAATCTGTATGCCTGGAACTCGTACACTGAGAAACGTTCCAAGGTGCAAAGTGCGATTAAAATGAATCAAAATTTTTAATTCGTTATTTTCCCCGTAATTAATTAATTGAAATTAACGTGTTAAAGTCCCACCCCTAAATATTACCTCACCTATTGTTGACACAGTGGGCATAGAAATAAAAAAAAAAAAAAAACATAATTCTTTCTTATCTACAGCTTCAGTATATAGGAAATTTCACTGAAAGCTCTATGTGTAAGTGCTCTGTGTATGTTTACTCAAACATTAATCTACCTTTGTTGCTAAGAAGATCCTGTGAACCCAGAAATGAGTCACAGCATGCTGATAGGCCAGTAACATAACTAGCCCCTGCCTCTTCCGACTCATTTTGTCAGATTGGGTCACATATTAACTAAGACTTCAGCTTTAAAGTTTAAAGGAACCTTTTTTAAAATAAATTTAAAAAATACATAAAGGCGCATTTCTTAAGGGTTTTCCTGGTGCAACATTAGCCTTATTTGCCTAATAAGGTTCAATAGTAGTACCACTTGTCTCATAAAGCAGCTTAGCATGTGAAAAAGAGATAAAATAGTGCCTTAGCTCCAATTATAGGTTTATAGTCTTTAGCCTTAACTTCAATAAAATAAAGCATTACCAATCTGTCTCAGCTCAGATCAGGTAAGCACAATGTTATCAGCTCTCAAGAGCTTAGTGGGCGGGCTTAGCTAATGCAGCCAATGAGGCAAAGACTAGTATGGGGAATAACAGTGATTGACACAAACATGTATGAAGATAACCTAAAAGATTGGAAAGCAGGATTATAAAACTCACTGGGTTACACTGACTATGTCCATCTCTTTATGACAAGTGCCATCTTATTTTATATAATCTCTTCATGTTGTTCTGCCCAGCTGCCTGCTCTGCTTCTTCTGTCATGTCATGGACAAACTGTCTCTTGTCGCATCTAGCACTTCTCTACACATCATGGTTCACTTGCTAGTATTGTGCTCGCAGAGCTCCTTTTTCTTACTGGTACTGACACTGGTTGTGTTTCAATCTTTTCTTCTCTGTCTTGGC
Source organism: Archocentrus centrarchus (assembly GCF_007364275.1). Taxonomy (NCBI): domain Eukaryota; kingdom Metazoa; phylum Chordata; class Actinopteri; order Cichliformes; family Cichlidae; genus Archocentrus; species Archocentrus centrarchus. The sequence goes on along the minus strand of NC_044358.1, from coordinate 24,924,659 downwards.
CCAGTGTCTCCAGTGTCAACCATTCTTTGTGCTTCCTTTCCTTCTTTCCCAGCACTTTAGTGCAGGCACTCTTTCAGGTGTCCTTGAGAGTTACCCAGTGATCTTCAAATGTTTTCTCTGTTATCTCCTATACATTGAATCTGTTTTTGACTTCACAGTTGAATTCTTCCCTTTGCTTAGTTTCTTTAATTGGCTTCTTCTCCATTTGTGGGTAATGGTGATGTGATCAATTTGGTTTTCTGTTCTTCCATCGGGGGACGTCCAGATAGTCTTGTGGCTCAAGCTGTGTGGAAAAACTGTGCCTCCAATGACCTGTCGTTGAATGAACAGAAATCTGTGAGTAGTTCTCCGTTTTCATTGCAGGCCCCCACACCATGTTTTACCATTATGAGTTCTCTGCCTGTGTTATCTCCTACCTTTGTGTTCATATTGCCCATGACAATCTTGATATCCCTTCTTGACACACGGTCTAAAATTGGCTGTAGGAAGTTGTAGAAGTCTTCTTTCTCAACTTTTTTTGCTGCATTGGTTGGTGCATATCACTGGATGATGGTAATCTTTCTGCCTTTGGTATTAAACCTGGCTGACATAAGTCTTGGAGAGATGGGTTACTATCCAATCAGTGCCTTGGAAGCCTCTGGTTGCATCAATATTGCAACTACTTCAGTGTGTCTGTGTGTCACGGTTGCTAGGTGAGATTACCTGCACTGAGGTGAAGGCAGGCGATGCTGATATTAAGGCTAGACCATCCAGTTTCACAGCCGCTCACTTCAGGCCTTTGCACTCTTCATGGGCTGATCTCTCCGGCTTACCAATTTCGTGAATCCACCATTTTTTCTCACAGTGATTTTGTAGTCCAAGTTCAGTTATGCCAAAGTTGCAAGTAGACAAGTCAAAATAATTGGGTGTTGGGTGAATTAACCCACACGATTACTTACATGGCCCCCTGGCATCAGAGCCTCCTCAAAGTGCCTGTTTCTCTGCCGGTAGATAATCGTATCGCTGCTATCAAACTACAAAAATGGCCAAATGGTGTGGAGTGGAACGCTCTGTGACCTGAAGGGGCGCAGGGCTTGAAACATCTCATTCACATTTAACGAGGCCGCACCAAAACAAGTTGCTCTAAGACACGCCTCAAAACAGGGGTAAAAGAGGGGTCTGTGGAGCTGCAATAACGAAGAATTCAGACGAAAGCATTGCAGTTCTCCTCAAAACCCGTGATGCTGCCTTCAGGTCAGGCGACAGAGCTCTGTACAGTGCTGCTCCAGCTGACCTGAAAAGAGGAATTTAAAAAGCCAAAACGGACTACAGGAGGAGAATAGAGTCCCATCTGTCCAGCAATAACACACGGGAGGTGTGGCAGGGCATTCAGAACATCACAAACTTCAGAGGCTGTGATGTGACTGCAGGAGACCTGAGTGTGTCACTAGCAGAGGAACTTAACTGTTTCTATGCTCGCTTTGAGATGCCTCAGGACCACCCATCTGCTCCAGTCCTGCCCCCCCCCCCACCAGGCTGCACCCACTCACTGTCCAGGAGCATGAGGTACGGCGCGTGCTCCTGGCAGTGAACCCCAGGAAGGCTGCCGGACCAGACAGAGTACCTGGCAAGGTGATCAGAGCATGTGCCCACCAGCTCACCCTGATTCTCACCAGGATTTTCAACCTCTCCTTGGCCCAAGCAGTCATCCCCCCCTGCCTAAAAACAGCCACAATCATCCCCGTGCCCAAAAGGTCATCTGTCACCAGCCTAAATGATTACCGCCCTGTGGCCCTCACACCGGTAATCATGAAGTGCTTTGAGAGGCTGGTTCTCCAGCACATCAAAGACCATCTGCCCCCCACTTTCGACACCCATCAGTTTGCATATCGTGCAAACAGATCCACAGAGGACGCCATTGCTGTAGCTCTCCACTCTGTGTTGAGCCACTTGGAGCAGCAGCAGAGCTACGCTCGCATGCTCTTTGTGGATTACAGCTCAGCGTTCAACACAATCATCCCGGACATTCTCACCACCAAACTGCACACCCTGGGCCTCCCCCCTCTCACATGTTCCTGGATCAAGGACTTCTTAACCAACCAGCCCCAGACTGTGAGACTTGGCCCCCATCTCTCCTCCACCCACACACTGAGCACTGGCTCCCCACAGGGCTGTGTGCTGAGCCCCCTCCTGTACTGCCTCTACACCCATGACTGCAGTCCGGCCCACAATAACAACCTCATCGTCAAATTTGCTGACGACACCATAGTGGTCGGACTCATCTCAAAGGGAGATGAGGCAGCTTACAGAGAGGAGGTCCTGAAGTTGACAGCCTGGTGTTCAGAGAACAACCTGGTACTGAACACCATGAAAACCAAAGAGATCATCATCGACTTCAGGAAGCACAGGACTGACCCAGCTCCCCTCTACATCAATAGCGAGCGTGTGGAGAGGGTCCACACCTTCAGGTTTCTCGGTGTCCTCATCTCTGCTGATCTCTCTTGGTCAGATAACATCACAGCTGTTATCAAGAAGGCTCAGCAGCGACTTCACTTCCTGAGGGTCCTCAGGAAGAACAACTTGGACTCAAACCTGCTGCTGACCTTCTACCGCTCATCCATTGAGAGCCTGCTGACGTACTGTATCACAGTATGGTACGGCAGCTGCACTGAGGCAGACAGGGTCAGGCTTCAGAGGGTAGTCAAGACAGCACAAAGAATCGTTGGCTGCCCTCTCCCCTCCCTGATGGACATCTACACCTCCCGCTGCATCAGCAGAGCCAGGAACATCATCAAGGACAGCTCACACCCTGGCTTTGACCTGTTTGACCTGCTGCCCTCTGGCAGGCGCTACAGGTGCATCAAAGCCAGAACAAACAGACTCAAGAACAGTTTCTTCGCCAGAGCAATCACCACCCTGAACTCACACACTCACCCACCGTAACTGTGCAATACCCACATCTCTGTGCAATATTATATTATTCATACTGAACAATAACTATCACTCCTATATTGTGTAATATCCAGTATTCATTCACTAGTGCAATATTCATTCACCAAGTGCATAATTCATCACCTTAATTATTATATGTATACACGCATTTACTTTCTTACAATGTACAGATGCACCAATGTAGGTATGTATGTATATATTTTTATACATTCTATTTTTTGTCTATTTTACACATTGTTTATTTTCTGTATATCTCTTGATCATATTGATTATACTAGATTATAATATTTTTATAATATTTTTATTTTCATTTTAGAGAGTTTGATTTTCTGTTACATGGCACTGAACAGGAGTGGCCCTCCAATCTCATTGTACATCCTGTATAATGACAATAAAGGCATTCTATTCCATTCTATATTCTATATAGACCACAAGTGAATGATTTACATATGAAAAGGATCTAAAAGCACAATATGTCCCCTTTAATGTCGTATCCTGTCATCTCGATGGTGACTTGAGCTACCTTACTACTTTCATACATGGTTCCGATATTCCAGGAGCCTATTGTGATTTTTACCTTGGCCGTAAGAAGATAAATTGGTGAACTGGCTTCCTGAGGGTTTTCACTGGTTTGTGTCATGAGCTCGTTCTCCGAGAGATCTTCCCGTCCAAAGTCTCTCTGATATAATGGTGTTGTTGCAGTTTCTGTGGGGTTTTGTTTTTTTAAATGGTTTGGAGTTACTAGGCCCACATCCAACCCTCCTCACTTTATCCAGGCTTGAGACTGGTAGGATCCCCCATAGGGTCTCCAGGCTGAGTTTCCAACCATCTACACAATGCAAAGTTTGACTGTTTCTATAGGAAAACAAAGATGGCTACCAACCATCAAGGATAGGCAACCCAACTTTTATTTATGCAGTGGAGTATATAACTTTTCACAATCAGAAAATTGGTAGGGTACTGCAAAACAACTTTCTGAATATTTAATGTGTTATGGCTGCATGCTGTATTATTGCTGTGTGGGTGGGATCACCCTGCGGTCTCTCTCTCTCTCTCTCTCTCTCTCTCTCTACAGCTGGGGCATCTCCTCCTAATTTAGGACACAGGATATAAGGAAGTGGGATAGGAGGCGCCGGAGAGAGTGGTGTCAAGATCAGTCAGCACAACATTGTTCTGGGCGGATGCTTTGTTACTCCAGTGGTGGAATGTGACTTGTCTGTGGGCCAAAAACAGATGTGCTCTGAGGTTGTGTTCTTTTGCTTTAGTTGACTGTGAGTTTGGTGTGTGTCTTTTCCCCCGGCAGGACAGGTGGCGTCTCCCATTTGTGTCACAGTTGGGGCTGTGTGCAGGAAGGGGTGGACCCAAACGCAGGACAAGGGACACAGAATTAAACTAAAACTGCTTTATTTGCAGGTGATTTGAATAATACAAAAGAAAAAAAGAGCGCGCGCGCGCGCACACACACTCACACACACACACACACACACAAACCTGAAATCTCAACCTCAGCAAAATCAAACACAAAGCCTGGGAAAAAGGAGAACCCAAAACACTAAACTGGAAACACACAGCAAAGGGGTAACCCTGACAACACCACAACCACAAACTAAACAACAATACCTTAGGGCAGAGGTCCCCAACCCCCGGGCCGTGGACCGGTACCGGGCCGTGGGACATTTGGTACCGGGCCGCACATAAAGAATAAATAACTTAAATTATTTCCGTTTTACTTATTATCTGCGCCTAAACTATATTTTATTTTGAAAAATGGGCGGATTCGCTCCGTTACTTCCCTCCATGACTTCCTCTTGACGTGTCAAGACGTTTCTGCTCACATGATACGTCACTGCTAAAATTAAACCCAGAAGCTTCAGGCCTGTCTAACGAAATCGGTTGGTTGACCTACATAACGCTTCTTTAAATTTTTGAGTGCTCAACAAGAGTAGAAAAGCGCTATGTAAGAACTAGTCCATTTACCATTTTTATTTATCAACACCGGGGATAGCAGTGAGGTAGACCCAGCCATCAAACTGACTCTCCAGCGCTTGACACCGCGGCTCTGCAGCCACGCTCCATGTGAAATCGGCCGAACCCAGTCAAACCAGAAGCCAGCAAAAATGAGTATCAGAGAAACAAGCTCAGGGGGCTTACACTGATTCAGTGTTATGGTGAGTTGTATTTTTCATTCGCTTTATACAGTAAAAATCACCTAAGTCGAAGTCGCACAAATCGGGTTTTCGCTCTAGTTGGATGGCATCTGCAGGTCCTGATTTTTCCTAACATTAATTCCAATATAATCATCACATAAATCCGTCGGATATTCACCTACCTCGGATGAAAAATCTGGTCCCATTGTAATAAATTTCCAGTTAAATGTGATCACATAAACTGGATGAGTTTAGCGCTAAAACCCTCCTCAGCTCCTGTCCGCCCACTTCCATGCATCGGCTCGTTCATGCACAACTACACACACACTAACAACGCCTGGAAATTGTTTTAGTGTTTATATCAGTTCATTTCACCGGGGACAATCGTGGCAAGTGTAAGCTACAAACTTGCACTTACGAGTAAAATTTCAGATTATAAAATTTGCAGAAGCAAATTCATAGATGAAGCAGAAGCCATTGCAGCGAAATTCGATAATAGACCCCAAACTGGGCCATTTGAATCCGACTGAGGTGATTTCTACTGTATTTGTTTTTACGGTGTATCTTATTTTGAAGGCATGTTTTACCATGGCTCTAACAGCTGACCAGGGAGCGCTGTGGGCAGAGAGCCTGTTATTCATGTTGAGGCGGGATGTTACGAGAACGCTGCTGATAGAGTTGCATACGTATACAAAGTGGATTCACGTTTTTTATTATTATACGTAGAAAATATCACACTTGGTTATGGTCATATCATTTATTTTGACGTATTTATTCGCCACACCTTAAAAGCCGGTCCGTGGAAATATTTTCTAACACTAAACCGGTCCGCGGCTCAAAAAAGGTTGGGGACCACTGCCTTAGGGTATGATGAGGGAAAAGGAAACAGGTGTGAACACAGGTGAATAACATAACACTAATGAACAGGGAAAAGCAAAACAACACAATACACAGAGACCAGAATACTATCAAAATAAAACAGGAAGTCGAACAAAGGAACAGAGATGCAGCCCTTACACCAGGGGAGCTCAAACTTGCCCGTGGGCCGCTTCCAGCCCCGCCCCCTACTTCTGGTCTGCGAATTGATGTCAAAAATAACATACAATTTGGCCCTTTAAGTTACTTTTTGACATTTCGTCTTCCCCTCCAATTAAGAGGGTTGAGCAAAATGTCCACTGGGGGCCGGGAAGCGGCCCGCAAGTTTGGGCACCCCTGCCTTACACTGAACACCGGGAAACACAAGGAACTAGAAAATCAAACCCCATAACAAAAGAAAAACCCCAAAACAGACAAAATAAAACCAAAACAAAACACACAGGGTCAAACGGACCTTGGATCATGACAGTTTGGAGATTGTTTTGTCTTTTTGTTTTTCTAGCAAATAAACATTATTTATTTTACCAACAATTTTGTTTCCTTGGTTGATTTTCCTGATCGTATGTTGCTCCCTTTTCCTCTAGGCCAGTGGGACGTAACATAATGTAGCGATTCTCTTAGTTAGAGAGCGTGTTGATGTTGTGGGATTTCGGACTGTTCGGGAGGTTCGTGAAGGCAGCATGGAGAGAGAGAAAAGACCGAGAGCTTGCCTGTGTGTGTGTGTTGCTGTTCCGCTGTTGTAGTTGTGGTTGGCGTGGCTGTGGCCTACAGCAGCCGTTTTTCTGCTAATAAAGACGACCTTTGTTGTGAATATCGCCGACTGTGGAAGTGTGTTTACAACGTTACAATATGTTTTTGGTAAATATGCACACCACTACTTCTGGAAATGTGAGTCACAAGGCTGTTGTGTAAACTCTACAATCTCAGCAGATAAAAATCATCCTTAGGGAAGTGAAACTGGAGATGACTGTGAGCAATGGTGAAAATGTCTAAACGACAAGACCAAACATACAAAAACCAGCCACCCACACAGTGCAGTTACATAAAAAAAAACAAAAACAAAACCCAGAACTCAGTCATTGTCATCATCATCATCATCATCATCATCATCATCATCATCATCATAATCATCATCATCATCAAAAAAGGACTGATGCAGTCTGTGCTGTTATAATTACTGCCAATGATATGATAAAGGTAAAGTCTTTTTTACATGAAAGAGCATTCAAAAGGTTATCAGTTGGTTCCGGTGGTTTAAAAACACAAACATGTTCACTTCAACACAGCAATCACATCCTCTCAAGAGGCAAAGATAACAAAGACATCATATTTGATTGTGCAATAATCTGAAGAGTACACAACAAAAACGCTTTGAAAGACACAGTCATTTATCTGGCTATTTATTATAATAAAGCTGTAGGAATGAAAAGAATTAAATGAAAAGTCTGCAATGTGATGTGATTCACATTTTCAGAGAAGGTGTTAGATAGATAGATAGATAGATAGATAGATAGATAGATAGATAGGATATGCAAGCTTCAAAAACTGTCTTTGCCTGCTGGCATATTAACAAATCTATAACAATGCTTCTGCATGTGCTGCACATTCCAATCCTAGCCACAAAGCTGATTTTAAAAAAAGAGCACAGTAGTCAGGACAGAAAAAAAACACAAACAAAAACTCCTCTGTATCAAGTCTCAGCATGTAGAAAAGGTGTTTTGCTTGAAATGTGCACAGCAAGTGTTCGAATATGACTTTATATTTGTCTCCTGTACATGGATGAGATAGAGGATGTTAATATGCCAGACAAAAAAGACATTAACTAAGAGTAATGGAATGGTTCTTATATAGAGATTTTCACTCAAAGTGCTTTGTACAATAAATCTCATTTACACCAACACTTTGAATCTCCTTAATCTTAACATTCACACTCCAGTGAACACAGTGGAGAAGATTAGCATACCCATTAGCAGATGACCTGCTCTACCTCCTGAGCTACAGCCACTCCAAACAGCTTCATTAAATTGAGATAAAGTTAAAAAAAATCCTAAAAAGCAATATTTTAAACAAATAAAAGATAAGCAAACATCTCAAATACAGAATCATGCATTTATTAAAGAAGAAAACAGAACAAAACACAAGAGTTTTCAGCATGGTCCCTGACTACGTAGAGTCCAATGAAAAACTAAATACACCCTTACTGCTTCCATGGGAACTAAGAGTGTAAAAGCATTAGTTTGGGCAGATTGCAGGTCTGGAGCATTCAGGAGTGTATATTCCAGTAAATTCACCTTAAGGCCAAACTGTGCAATTCTCTGGGAAATTGCAAATAATTCCAGGAGCTACATCTCAGACACTACAGGCCTCATGATTAATATTAAAATTGATGACAGTACAACTGGAACAAGCTTGAACAAGTCTACTTACGTTTGTACTGCTCCTTCCCCTTTTCTCTATGTAAGGAACAAATTTACTTCCAGGGGGAACAGAGAAAATAGTGGCAATGCTGTAAAAGAAGCCTGCACCTCTAGGGCAAGAAAAAAGAAAAAAGTCTGACTGAATTAAATTGAACAGTTTTTGAGGTCCAAGGAGGAAGATAGAAGAGGCACAGCATTCCCAAGTGTTTCCACGGGGCTGTTTAATCCATCCATCCACCCATACATCCATCCATGGCTGAACTTGTTGACCTATATCTAAGGGAGAAGCCAGCCATCCTTCGGAGGAAGCTCATTTCTGCCACTTGTGTTTGTAATCTCATACTTTTGGTCATTACCCAAAGCTCATGACCATAGGTGTGTCATGCCAGATGGCCAAGACAAAAAGTGGACCCACATGCAGATACAGCAGAGATGGCACTTACACAACACTGACACTTTATTATGAACACACACACACAATGGCTACCATGTAACCATAAATTGCTCTTAACAAGGTAGCGAAGAATCTGCAAGGGAACCGGTCCAAAACTGCACTGGCACGGAGCTTGAACGGTTCACAAAAAGAGGAAATGGTTCTAAACAGAGGGAGAGACGGCTTTAGCAGACATATAATTACAGAGCTGGTCTAAATACTGCCAAGGGGAAAGGATTAATGCGACTTACTTACTTACAGCTTACTTGGAGGGTGCAGCAACTGAGTCCATGGGAGGGGTATCCAGAGGGGGAGGGGGCTCTGGGATATCGAGGGCAGGGAGGCTGTAAGCGACCACATCCAGCAATGACAGAAGTCATTTTTAAAGCAAAATCAGCAGCCCAACTTTCAACAACTTGCATGCAGAAGACAAATCCACCAATCAGTTTAAAGTATTATGAGCCAATCAGGCTGGCTGGCTTTTTACTAGTGCACTGCTGCCATTTTCCTGCCAAAACTGGTGGAGTGAGAGCAGGCTCTTTGCTGCAAAGCCCTATTGAATTTGCCTCGGCGCACCTCCCGAAAAAATGCTTATAAATCAAAAACCGTAGCGCCTATCAAAATAATTTTTGAACTGTGAGCGTCACAAGGCCCTGCTCTAAACAGCGGTGTAATTTTTATTTTCGTGGCTTTAAAAATGTGGTCATGGGAGCAGTTCAAAAAAGGGCTCTTTTCTGGTTTTGAGAAAATCACCTCTCTAAAATTAATATGGAGGCTAATGGAGGAGTTGGAGGGTGCTCCCTCTGCTTGAACCCTCACAGTTTAAAAAGTTTACAGTTTTCAGAGTTGACAGACACATTGTTTGAAAGTAGGGAAGCAGCTCTACATTTTGAGCATAAAATAATGGCTGTAGCGCAAAGAGTGTGGACACAGTGGCAGTTTAAAAATACATTTTCCACCTGAAAGCTTTGAAGTCTCGCACTCTACTAATCAGGCTCCCACTCTAGCAAACGCAATACACAACCATTATAAACTCTGAAACGGCTGAAAAAACACCTTAAACTTAAACGCTCACTGTGCTTAAACCGTAAAAGATTCTGAAACACCAAGTAACAGCTGAATAGCTGAAAGGCTTGGGTTCATTATAAAACTTAAATGGTTTTTCTAGCTGAAAGTATGCTGAAGTTATTAGCTTTTAAAGCCTGAAAGGATTTGAAAAGGATTTGAAACTTCCCCATTCATTTTGAATGGCAAAAATGAAGATTATAAAAAGTTCAATACCTTAAAAAGTATAAAGGTTACAAAAAAGCAAAGTAATAGCATAAATCTCCAGAACAGGCTGAACGTTTTGATACCAGAACAGTGTCTGTAGCCCAAACGCTGCTTGAGTTTTTAGGGACCGAAGGTTTTTGGAGTACAAGAACATTACTGTGAATGCTTTGCAGCATTCACAGTAATGAAAGCTAATAAATGACTAAATAAAGTCATAAATAAGATGAGAAGAGGGATCATGGAAATGTTTAAATTAAAAAGGTTAAAACCTACCCCCTTTCATTTACTGTTCTGTTTTCTTCATGTACATTTTTTTTAAATTGCAATTCTGAGCCTTTTCTAGTTAATGGTGTTTTGGAAAACTGTAAATAATTGTCATGGTCCTGGGCCGTGTGTCCAGTGTTTTGTGTTTAGTTTTGTTTTCACTTAGTTTTGTTATTTCCTAGTTTGTTTTGGCTTTCATTGTTCATCTTAGTTCTGGCTTTGTTATCAGTTGTGGTTTTCTAGTTTCCTTTGTCCCTGTCTCCCCTGCATCTGAGCTCTTGTGTCTGTTTTGTCCTTTTGTCATGACCCTGACCTCCTGTGTTTTCGTATTGAGTTTTATTCCCAGTGTTGTGACTAGTCTGCATCTCTGCCCTGTGTCTATGTTTCTCTTTGTCTGTTTTCCTGTGCCTTGGTCCCGGTTTAGTTTCCTCTGTGTTCCAGTCCTCCGTGTTACGTCTGCGTGTACCTTGTTAGGTAACTTCCTGTTTTATTTTGATAGTCTTGTGTTCTCTGTACTTTGTGTTTAGTTTTGCTTCCCCTGTGTTATTAATCTCATTTGTTCCACCTGTTGTGCCCTGCTGTTTCCTCTTGCCCTAATTACCTGATGTGTATTTAAGCCCTTGGTTTTCTTCTGTTTGTTGTTGTTGATGATCCTGTTACTGTGTGTCACTTTGCCTGTTCATTTTTCTATTTAGTCCTGGCGCCCATCTTTCCCAGTATAGCGCTGTTCTTTTGTCATTCCACAATGAACACCCTTTCAGTTAAGTTTTGCCTGTGATTCCTGCATATTTGGGGTCTATCTGCTCCAGCCACACAGTGCACCATGCAAAAAACAAAAAAAACCTACTTCACAAACTTCTAAACAACACAGTATACATTTAATGGAGGAACTCCTAAACGTAATGACCAAAAGGCAATAACAAAAATAACTATTATTTTTGTTATTATTTTATATATTAATGTTTTTTGGGGTTTTTTTGTAGTAGTAGTCATTTTAAAGACTTTTGCTTAAATTCCTAAGGCAGCCAGGCTAGCATTTGTTTGTATGTGAATAATTTTAGCAATCATCTGCTCACCGCACAAAATAATAGCAACAGTAAAAGTTGGGAGAAAGTGGCCATATGGGATTTCTTTGAATACAATAGCACAACAGGCAGAAGCAAGTGTCTTGTCTTGCGCGTAACACTTCTCAAGGGGAAAACCCCACCAGTCTCAAAGTCCGCCTGAGAAACCCCTCTGAACTCTATGAACCTCCCGAGAAATGTAACTACACATCAGGTCGACATCATTGTTGTTTTTGGCAACCAGCACTTTTTACAGTTACATTTAAGGCAGTCTGACCCCCCCCAAAATGGCCAAATTAAAAGTGGAAAACGGGGATTTTCCAATATAGGTGGGAGGCAAAGGATCGCAGCCATGGGAGGTAAACTATGTGTCTCTTTTCCCACTTGCGATGTGTGGGGAAAAGAGCAGATTGGTGGGACAGATGCGGGAAAAGATGCAGAGAGACCTGCACAGGTGAGCTGAAAGTGCATCACACACCAAGAAACGCTGCGCTGCAAAGTCCTGAAGACAGAACACGCCATGAGCACCAGAACACAGACACTGAACTTTATAAGAGGCAAAGGTCACCGGCAGTTTCGGAGGAAATAGCTTCTGAATTTGGTGGCGTGCCTTATCACACAGGTGCCATGAGCTACCCGAGGAAATCTGTCAACTACATGAAAAGTAAAGTAAAAGTCGCAGCAGGGCTCCAGGATGAAAGGCGGCTGTGTGAGAAGCATCCATACCTCAGTGGAGCTTCAGGCATGGGACCATGTGGTTATGTATGTGATTGGCAAAAAGAAAAAATCAGAGCAGGTCTCCACTGTTGTGTGTTTGCAGCTGCGCTTTTTGCTGAGAACCTGGACACTGCGCAGTTTACGCAGCTTTTTTCTGACGGTGAAGCGCAGAAATTATTTTTTTTTCCTGAAAATTTTGCTAATTTTTATCAGCTTGAAATATATTCATTTTTCCTGATGTTATTTTTGAAGAAAAATATAAATTTTTGTTTTATTTGGTTTGAGGAAAAAGTTGCTGTATTCTGGCCATTCTAATTCACATTGCTGATTAAAATTATCATTTTTAATCCTGTTCGGCCTGCGACTCAGGTTGTGTCTTCAATTTTGGCCCGTCCTATGACTGAGTTTGACAGCCCTAGATTAAAGTAGTGGAGGTTGTTGGCGTGACCAAAAATAGATGGGATGGATGCAGCAGCATTACTGATAGGTTTTAGCGTTTGACTGACAGATTACAAGCACAATAGGCAGACATACGTTTTGGATGACTGACGGAACATCCATTAACCTTCTCGTCTAATTTCATCTTGTCAACAAAAAAACAGACATCTTGTCATGTTTTAGTCATCAGAGTCATATTTATCTCATCATCGTCTTGTTATCGACATGAAAAAAAGGATCCTTGGGACTCCACCAATGGTGCCAAGGCTCACCTGTAGCTGATCTGACACACCTGCTCTTCATGTCACTAAAGGAGTGGAGTTATAAGCTGGTGGAAAAGACTCAGTCAGTGCCAGGTTGTTGCTGCAGCAAGGTACCCAGTGACAAAAATAATGGACTGTTTTCACCAAAAAATAACTACTGGATAGTTAATGCACTGTTTGTTGATTATTGAGACTGGGATCCCTTAGCAAAAAGTAGTATACTTAAGTGCATTTTATTAAGTATACTTCAGTATAAGTATAGCAAGTATACTACAGACCATGTACTGTAAGTGTACTAGAAAGTATACAAATTTAATACTTTTTCAGACTAAATTGGAACATTTCAAGTTTATAAAAGTATACTTTAAAGTTCATTTTAAGTTTGCAAAAGTACACTTTAAAGTATACAACAAGTACACTCATCTATATACTATCAATGTACTTGGTATATCCCTCTCATATGCTTAAAAGTATACCACAAGTACACTTATCAATATACTGCCATTGTACTAGTTATATACTTTGAGTCCCTATTTTCATTGTATACTTTAAGTATACTGTTATAAAGGTTGTTTACTTGTTATACTTTAAGTTTGATTGGCATATTACTTGTAGCTTACTATTTATATACTGGAAATATACTCCTTAAAGTATTTTTAAAGTTTACTCATACTGTATGTACACAAGCGTGTGATGCATTTACAAAATCACAAGACAGAATGTTGAAAACAAGTTTTATATATTTTCAAACATTTCAAACATCTCAAAAACAAAGACCTATGAAAACAAGTCCTTCCTTACTGGAGAAAATGAAAGGAAAAATGCACATTTGCATGTAAAAATATAAACATAATGGTCGCTCAAAGATCAAGTCCTTATTTGTAAAAAGTGGTAGAGCAAAACTTGTGCATATGCTTGTAAAAATGTAAACATAGCTTCTTCAACTGAGAACTAAAGTCCTTCCTTGTCAAAAAAGGTAAAAGAAAAGTGCACCTTTGGAACCAAAAATAAATAAGATAGAAACAAAATCTGTACTTTTATGACTTCTTTTCATTTACTTGCTTGGCATAGATTATGTTGTTGCATTTCTTTCTTATGGTTCGTCTCACATCTTGCATGGTGGTGCCAGGGAATTTCGCCTGGGCATGGGGCTGTGAGTGAAAAAACACATACAGAACAAAACATTACCTCAGTGTTATTCTTATTCACTGTCCACAATTAACACACACATTTCTGAACTTAAATGTAATCAGCAAAAACTTATAAAGGGATTGCACACACATCACACCCCAGTCAGTTAGACTGAATAAGACAGAGCGGTAACTGAGTGTCAAAACAATGGGCAGCATGCTGGCGGTGACATCACGTGTAAATCCTCTGTAATTTACGACAACTGAAAAGCATTGATTGTTTACCATCATATAGAAGCATTAGTATGTATTGTTTTTATTTTATTTTATTTGTAGTACTGATAGTGTGAGTGAGTGAGTGTCTGATTATAACTATCTCTTCCTATTATTCCAGTTCTGACTTAAATTAAATGCACTCACCAAATATAGCATCAAGCTTGGTGTTATCCAGTTGTGGCTTTGATTCCACATCTTTGTGGGCCCCTGACTGCCTCCCGGTCAAACTTGAGTTGGACAGTGTGTCTTTACCATAGATGAGCACTGCAAGATCCCCAATGTACAATGCTGAACTCGCAGTCCGCAGAGAATTCAGCTTTAGTCTTGGGACTTTTACATCACAACCTGGCATAAGAGGCACCTGCAAAACATTTGCATATTACTCACAAAATAATAATGAAACAATTGCATTAAATTTTCTTTGAAAAATCTATCTATTCATTAGTGCAGTGAATATAGGCCTATAGTCTATAGACTAGCTCCATAACATGAGAAATTTGGGGGGGCATCGTCATAGCATTTCCAAATCCATCATGATTTGTATACATCCAGTAGAATGTTGATTAATATGCTTTCTTTCTAACTTATGTGTACAGTCACAAGGTGTAGAGGGAAATTGTATAGCAAACCTTTCCCCACATGGATATATACATACACTATCAATGCATTCTGAGGTATTTACCATTTCATCAGGGTCAGACAACACTTGAGGAGAGGCGGGTGGACAAACTTGTCGGTCTGGTGTGGGTGTTGACCAGGTGGAAGCAGGAGTTGAGATCTGAACTGTGATTTTTTTCTAGGATCTCTTTCAGCGTTGTCACTACTGCTGGAAGCTCTGTAAAGGGAATGAAAGCAAGGCAACAAAAGCTTTGTGTCATTACTGTGTTTTGAGACCATTTTACAACATTAAATTAGTCATTTTTGTTATGAAGACTGTGACTGGAAGTGGAGCCGATTAGGCCGATACAAGCAGGAGGAGACTGAATTAGCCATAACCTATAAATGTCAGGTTGAAGCCAGGTGTGGACCTTTTTCCACACTTGGAAGCAAATCCCAGCTCTCCCTGCCAGCAACTGTTTGTCTGTGTGATTTGTGAGTCTCTTTTTTCAGATTTCAATGCTTCAGTATGAGAGTATATGAAAATTTCAGGTTAGTTCATTATGCCTGACCTGCACACCCACAGTGTTTGTCTGACTTCAGGAATCAGTATAGGCACATCTTCAGTCGATAAAAGCTGTTGTATAATTTGCTTTAGGCTTCTTGGATTGATAAAGAGAAAATACCTCTCACAGCATCTAGTATCTCTTTCCCATAGTCTGCTTTCAGGCTCTCGATTTCTCTCTGAAGCTCTTTCACTTTCTTCTGTGCTCCACTCCAGTTTCTGGGCAGCTGCTCCTCATCTGATGACTCCTCATTTGAGTTAGTTGACTACACCAAAACACGTGAAATCAGAGAATCATGCAGAATCAGGATCAGGGAGAAAATCCACACCATAATTATTGCTTCAACTCAAAATACCATAATAGTCAAATATTTTACCTTTGAAGATATTTTGTTTGCCAGCTGCTTCTTCAGCTCTTCTATCATTTGGTTTGCTGACTCTTTTTCAGCACACATTGACTTCTTTCTCTTCTGTCAAAATTATAATTCAGTTTTATATGTTTATAACAGGCATATAATAACATCTATGGTAATGATGATGTAGTTGCATTTACAGAATCAACTGTGCCACTAATGGATCATACCTAGATTCAAAAATGTGTAACTCAAAACAAAATTCATATAACTATGAAGTTAAGTTTTATGCACACCACAAATGATAAAGAAATGTCACTTACAATCAGCTAGTGTCATACCAAGGTATTTATCAAGGTATCTACCTTTTGTGATGGAACTTCATGATCCTCTTCCACATCTTTCCACTTGCTGTTCGGCTTACTCTTCCTCTTGGTTGCTTCTTGCCAGATTTCTTCACCCTTTATGAATTCCTGTCTCTTCTTGCAGAGATCACTGTAGTTGTCTGTGTAAGAAACAAGATCAAATTAGCATTTAAGCCAAAACAAGAGCTAATTTTCCTCAACATTTTCAACTGTAAGCAACAATAATAGCTGCTAGTTGACAATGATACTACAAGTTAGTCTAACCTCTTTGGTGACTTTTATGTTTGTTTTTATCAAGGTTAAACGCTGTCACTGACATTAAAAAATGTCTTTTTAAACAGAAATCTGGCTGAGAAGAATGCAGAAATTGCTGTCTGTCTGTCTTGTGACTCCCAAAGTTTGGGCTGGTGCTCCTTTGTGTGGCACAAAGGTAATGCAGACAGGCCGCAGTCCACAGAAATTCCGTTTACAATTAATCACAAGTATGTACAGTTACACATTTACATAAATTCATTCATTTAAAAAGTGAATTAAAACTGGTAACAGGAGGTGGTTAGTTTGTGCTTTAACTCATTACTCTGACATAAATTTGCTGCTCTTGTAAGTTTGTGTCTCAGTGGCAAGTGGGTCACAGATTGGCATTAGCACTTTACATACGTGTAGGTAGAACTAGCAGTTTATAGGCTGGTTTACAGTGTTTGACAGAATGTCAAACATTTGCTGTGTTCTGATATTATATACCATATCTGATTTATTTTTTGAGATAAGAGTTTATTAGGTTTTGGAGTTTGTTTTTCTTTGTTTCTCCCTATTGAGTCTTATGATCATGTGTATCCTGAGTATTATACACATTTAGCACATAATGCTGCTATTTTGTGGTTGTTGAAAACACACACACACACGTGTCTGTGTGTTTGAATGGTATGTTGGGTTGAGGTTGAGTTCGTGTAACACAACAGTTACTCTTGCACCTTGAATCTTGCATGTGACAAATAAGGTATGAAAAAAATAAAACTAATACCTGAACTAATGAAAACTAAACTAAAAATGAGCATTAAATACACAGGTAAGTGGAAACAATGGGTGCAACAAAAAACTACACAGAAACAAGAAACTAATAACACATGGGAAGCAAAACTAAACAAAGTGCAGGGAACGTGAGACTATCAAAATAAAACAGGAAGTAACCCAACATGGTACACGCATGTTGTACTGTGTGCCAGTACACCTAGGAGTACTGGCACACAGAGACAACTAAACAGGGGTCAAGACACAGGAAGACAGACACAAAGAGAAACACAGACCAGGACAAAGGGAAATCAGAATAACAAACAAATAACTATAATAATTAACCAAAAAACAGAATACAAAACTACAACAAATTGAGAAGCTAAGAAACACAACCAGAAAATACAACAAAACAGAACTTCACAAAAAGAACTCAAAACACTGGGCCACCGACCCAGGACCATGACAGTTGTAACTTTTTTACCTCTACTTTATTTAGTTTCAATTAAGATAAGATAGATAAGATAAGATAGTGTTTATTTGTCACATGCACAGTTATACACAGTACAATGCACAGTGAAATGTATTTTGTACCTGCAACCTTATATACACACACATATAAATAAGAAGAATAAAAATAAAAAAAAGTAATTCACACTATACACTATACTCTATATACTATACACTATACACACTTTTTAAATTATAATATTTACACTGTGCAATAATGGTCCAGTTAGGGCTCAGAGTTGAGCAGACGGATGGCTTGTGGGTAAAAACTCTTCTTCAACCTTTCAGTCTTAGTCCTCAGGCAGCGGTAACCCCGGCCTGATGGGAGCAGGGAGAAGTGAGAGTGTCCGGGGTGGCTGGGCTGTTTTAGGATCTTCATGGCCCTCAGCCTGCACTGCTTGGTGTAAATGTCCTGCAAGTTGGGGAGGGTGGTTCTGATGGTCCGTTCAGCTGAACGAACCACCCTTTTTAGGGCCATGAAGTCCGGCTTGGTGCAGTTTCCCATCCAGGTGGTGATGCTCCCACGCATGATGCTCTCGATGGTGCAGGTGTAAAAGTTCCTGAGCACCTTGAGTGGGAGCTTGAAGTCTCTCAGCCGCCTGAGGAGGTAGAGACGCTGTCTGGCCTTCTTCACAGTGATGTTAATGTGATGAGTCCAGGACAGGTCCTGTGAGATGGTCACTCCCAGGTATTTGAAGGTGTCCACTCTTTCCACCTCAGCACCACTGATGACAAGTGGATGGTAGTCCCTCTGCTGCTTCCTGCTGAAGTCCACGATCAGTTCCTTTGTTTTGCTGACGTTGAGCAGGAGGTGGTTCTCCTGGCACCAGTTCTCCAGGCGGGAGACCTCTCTCCTGTAGGCTGTCTCCTCATTGTGAGAGATTAGTCCCACAACAGCAGTGTCGTCAGCAAACTTGATGATGACGTTGGACTCTGACGTGGCCTCGCAGTCATGGGTGTACAGTGAGTACAGCAGAGGGCTGAGCACACAGCCTTGGGGGGATCCAGTGTTGAGGGTGAGGGAGGATGAGGTGAGGTGACCCACTCGTACCACCTGTGGTCTGCTGGTCAGGAAGCTGTGAACCCACCTGCACAGGGATGGGCCCAGGCCCAGGTCCAGCAGCTTAGAGACCAGCCTGGAGGGAACTATGGTGTTGAATGCTGAGCTGTAATCTACAAACAGCACTCTCACATAGTTCCCCTTACCAGTGTCTATGTGTGAAAGGGTCTTGTGGAGGAGGAAGGATATGGCGTCATCTGTGGAGCTGTCTGGCCGGTATGCAAACTGTAGTGGGTCGAGGGTGGTGGGCAGTGAGGAGGTGATGAATGTCTTGATGAGTCTCTCAAAACACTTCATCACCACAGAGGTGAGTGCTATGGGCCTGAAGTCATTGGGGCTGCTGGGGTGTGGTTTCTTTGGGACTATGATGGACTTTTTAAAGCAGGTGGGAATCACACACAGTTTCAGTGAGAGGTTGAATATCAGTGTAAACACAGGTGCCAGCTGGTCAGCGCAGGTCTTAAGGACACGTCCACTAATACCGTCTGGTCCAGCCGCTTTCCTGGTGTTTACACGTCTAAACGCCCTCCTCACGTCGCGCTCGGTCACAGTGAGTGTCTCCGCCCCTCCGGCCGGGAGCGCAGCGGGCTGTCGGCTTCCCGACTCAAAGCGCGCAAAGAAGATGTTGAGTTCATCAGCCAGAGAAGCGTCGGCACTCACCGGGTGTGTGTGTGGTGCTTTGTAGTCCGTGATGGTGCGTAGTCCCTGCCACAGTCCCCTGGAGTCAGACTGTTGTAGTTGCTGTTCCAGTCTGCGGCCGTAGCGATGTTTTGCCTCTTTCACCGCTCTGCGGACGTTGTATGATGCAACCTTGTAGTCCTCCATGTTCCCAGAGGCGAGGCCGGAGTTGTAGGCAACGGTGCGGGACCTCAGGGCGTCGCGGACAGATTTATCCACCCACGGCTTCTGGTTGGGAAAAGTCCTGATGGTCCTCCTAAGTGAAGTGTCTTCAACAACTTTCCCAATAAATCCCACAACAGTTTCCGTAAACTCCTCGATGTCTCCGCCCGCGCTGCTGCGAAACATGTCCCAGTCGGTTGAATCCAACGCACCCTGCAGAGCGGCCTCTGTTTGATCAGACCACCGTGTCACTTCTCTCACAGCAGGGGGTTCCTGCCTGAGCCGTTGTTTGTATTTCGGCATGAGAAGTACAGAGGTGTGGTCAGACTTCCCAAAAGGCGGAAGAGGCTTTGCTTTGTAGCCATCTTTGAATGGAGAATAGCAGTGGTCTAGTGGTCTAGCTTTTAGAGTGTTTTTTCCTCATTTTTATTGTTTTTTATTTTTTGCTTAAGCCCTCAGTTTTTCTCTGTTCTTTGTGTTGTTGTCGATCCCCCTGCTGTATGTCTTCCATCTGCTTTACCTTTAGTTTTTCTTCTAGCACTCGTCCAGCCCCAGTGTGGTTATGCTTATTGTTTTCTTGTCCCATTCATTCAATAAACTCACATTAAGCTCCAGTTTTGTCTGCTGAGTCCTGCATTCCAGCTCCATCCTCTCCAGCCACACAGCACACATGGCAACAAGGAAATAAAACTAAACTATAATATAAAATCTCTGGTCTTGAGTAATGGCTGGTTCTGCTCAACAAGAGTTTTATGAAAAAATTAAAGTCTTACAATGCTGTCCAAGTAATGATGTTACAACAAAAGAAAACAGATTTTATTTTCCAGATCCAAGTTAACATGCTGCACTACAATTAGAACACATAGCCTGCTTGGATGACAGAAATCTGTAGCTGAAATACACTGGATAGACCAAACACATAATGATTTCTGATGTGACACCCTGATTGTGCTCTATTTGCTTTTTTTTTTTTTTAAATTTGTTTTTTTCATTAAGTGGTTAAGTTAAAATTATTGTCTTGACAGATGCACAGGGTAGCACCAGAAATACAGTAAACCAGCATTTATATTGGTGTGATTTATTTCTTAAGACTTGTAGCCAACAGCCTAGTGTAACCCAGATTAAAGAAATCCACTTTCAAACATGGGTTTTCCCAGAATCAGAGGGGGAAAAATGCTGAATATAGACTTTGTACAACTGACAGTAAAACCCAGTCATGTGTTTAAATAGCAGCTGATTACAAAAGGAGAACCAGATGTCTGACCTAGCAATAGTTGTACATTTATAGTCATTCTACTTGCCATGAGACTTACTGAACTGATTGATGTCCTTCTCCTTTTGATGTGAATGATGAGGAATAAGGATTAGAAAACATAGAATTTTGATGTGGACTATGTCATAGTAGAGTTTATAAGAAGAGAGATTTTCATGTGTTTTAAATATTCTATACATCTTTATTGAATGCCAGTCTGTGAAAATGACAGGTAATGCACAAAACTAAACTCATCCAAGTTTATGCTTCAAAATACAATAAATGAATAAATAAAACCACCATGAACAAGGAGTTCAAAGGCAACGGAAGTCCAGCTACATTGTCTGTACACACTTGGCCCATCAGAGGTCACTGCTGCCAAGGTTATTATGCCTCAGGAGTAATCACAAGAGATCAACATGGTCAAGGTTATTAGGCCTCAAGGCTCAGGAAATGCAGTTTTACAGACTGTATGGAAAGAAGCTGAGTCAGTAGAAAATGTCATTATGTTAATAATGACACAAGGTAGATGTGGTGAGGTTTAATTGCCTAAATCTGGTGTGGTTTTAATCATAAAATTCTCCAAAGTTGTGGTCCTCTAAATTGTGATTTCTGTCATTGCCTTATGCCTCAGTTCACCACTTCTGGTCAGGTTTTGGGGTCTATATGCACAATAGAGAAGAGACTCAGAACACAATTATCTGCTTGTGTAACCAGTGGCTTCTTCTTCCTTTCTCTGCGTTGTGTTGGATAATGATGATAAGACCACTGAAGTATTTTGGAGGGAATATCCGTTCATTTGCTGACAACATAGTAATAAAACATCATTCTCCAGTTAAGGGGGGCGGTTCAGGGTCACCTGATCCAGCCCTAACTATAGGCTTGATCAAAAAGGAAAGTTTTAAGCCTAATCTTAAAAATAGAGAGGGTGTCTGTCTCCCAGATCCAAGCTGGAAGCTGGTTCCACAGAAGAGGGGCCTGAAAGCTGAAGGCTCTGCCTCCCATTCTACTCCTGGGAACCACAAGTAAGCCAGCAGTCTGAGAGCGAAGTGCTCTATTTGGGTGATATAGGACTATAAGATCTTTTGAGATAAGATGGGGCCTGATTATTCAAGACCTTGTATGTGAGGAGAAGGATTTTAAATTCTGTTCTAGATTTAACAGGGATCCAATGAAGAGAAGCCAATATGAGAGAAATCTGCTCTCTCTTTCTAGTCCCTGTCAGTACTCTAGCTGCAGCATTTTGAATCAGCTGAAGGCTTTTCAGGGAGCTTTTAGGACAGCCTGATAATAATGAATTACAATAATCCACCCTAGAAGTAATAAATGCGTGAATGAGCTTTTCAGCATCACTCTGAGAAAGGATGTTTCTAATTTTAGAAATATTGCGCAAATGCAAAAAAGCAGTCCTACATATTTGTTTAATATGTGCATTGAAGGACTCCAAGGACTCCAAGATTTCTCAGTGTTACTGGAGGCCAAAGTAATGCCATCCAGAGTAAGTATCTGGTTTGACACCATGTTTCTAAGATTTCTGGGGCCGAGTACAAGAATTTCAGTTTTATCTGAATTTAGAAGCAGGAAATTAGAGGTCATCCAGGCCTTAATGTCTTTAAGACATTCCTGCAGTTTAACTAATTGATGTGTGTCATCTGACTTCATTGATAGGTAAAGCTGAGTATCATCTGCATAACAATAAAAATTGATGCAATGCTTTCTAATAATACTGCCTAAGGGAAGCATGTATAATGTAAATAGAATTGGTCCTAGCATAGAACCCTGTGGAACTCCATAATTAACCTTAGTGTGTGAAGAAGACTCCCCATTTACATGAACAAACTGGAGTCTATTAGATAAATATGATTCAAACCACTGAAGTGCAGTACCTTTAATACCTATAGTATGCTCTAATCTCTGTAATAAAAAGTTATGGTCAACAGTATCAAAAGCTGCACTGAGGTCCAACAGGACAAGAACAGAGATGAGTCCACTGTCAGAGGCTGTAAGATCATTTGTAACCTTCACTAATGCTGTTTCTGTACTGTGATGAATTCTAAAACCTGACTGAAACTCTTCAAATAAACTATTCCTCTGCAGATGATCAGTTAGCTGTTTTACAACTACTCTTTCAAGAAGAGAACAGACATCACTAAACTTTCTAAATTTTCACTCACCGCTGCTGCCAAATGCCACAGGAAAAGGGGGAGGGTGAAGCGCGAAACTGCTCCTTATAAAGGAGTTGTCCCAGAAACCAACCGTAGGGGTACAGAAAACAATAACAAAAGAAAGGCTCCCCAGCCACCTCCTCCAGCTCATCCGGAGGGACCCCAAGGCGTTCCCAGGCCAGCCGAGATACATAATCTCTCCAGCGTGTCCTGGGTCTACCACGGGGCCTCTTCCCGGTGGGACATGCCCGGAACACCTCACCCAGGAGGCGGCCAGGAGGCATCCTAATCAGATGCCCGAGCCACCTCAACTGGCTCCTTTCGATGTGGAGGAGCAGCGGCTCTACTCTGTGCCCCTCCCGGATGGCCGCACTCCTCACCTTATCTCTAAGGGAGAGGCCAGCCACCCTTCGAAGGAAACTCATTTCTGCCACTTGTATTCGCGATCTTATTCTTTCGGTCACTACCCAAAGCTCGTGACCATAGGTGAGGGTAGGAACGTAGATCGACCGGTAAATCGAGAGCTTCGCTTTTACGCTAAGCTCCCTCTTCACCACGACGGACCGGTGCAGCGTCCGCATCACTGCAGAAGCAGCCCCGATCCGCCTGTCGATCTTCCGTTCCCTTCTCCCATCACTCGTGAACAAGACCCCGAGATACTTAAACTCCTCCACTTGAGGCAAGAACTCGTTCCTGAGCCGGAGATGGCACTCCACCCTTTTCCGGCTGAGGACCATGGCCTCAGACTTAGAGGTGCTGATTCTCATGCCAGCCGCTTCACACTCGGCTGCGAACCGTTCCACTGCGAGCTGGAGGCCCCCCCCTGATGAAGCCAACAGAACCGCATCATCTGCAAAAAGCAGAGATGAGACTCTGAGGCCACCAAGGAAGAAGCCTTCCGCCACCTGGCTACGCCTAGAAATTCTGTCCATAAAAATTATGAACAGAATCGGTGACAAAGGGCAGCCCTGACGGAGTCCAACACCCACAGGAAACAAATCCGACTTATTACCGGCTATACGGACCAAGCTCTCACTGTGGTTGTACAAGGACTGAATGGCCCGCAACAATGGGCCAGACACCCCATACTCCCGCAGAACCTCCCAAAGAACACCCCGAGGAACACGGTCGAATGCCTTCTCCAAGTCCACAAAGCACATGTAGACTGGTTGGGCAAACTCCCACGCACACTCGAATATCCTTGAGAGGATAAAGAGCTGGTCCAGCGTTCCACGACCAGGACGAAAACCGCATTGTTCCTCCTGAATCCGAGGTTCGACTAACGGACGCACCCTCCTTTCCAGCACCCTGGCATAGACCTTACCGGGGAGGCTGAGTAGTGTGATACCCCGAAAGTTGGAGCACACCCTCCGGTCTCCCTTCTTAAAGATGGGGACCACCACCCCAGTCTGCCAATCCAATGGCACTGCCCCAGATCTCCACGCGATGTTGCAGAGGCGTGTCAACCAAGACAGCCCTACAACATCCAGAGCCTTCAGGAACTCAGGGCGAATCTCGTCCACCCCAGGGGCTCTGCCACCAAGGAGTTGTTTAACTACCTCAGTGACCTCACCCCCAGTGATGGTCAAGTCATCCCCCTCATCCCCAGACTCTGCTTCCACTACAGAAGGCGTGTCAGTGGGATTCAGAAGGTCCTCCAAGTATTCCTTCCACCGTCCGACTATAGCCTCAGTTGAAGTCAGCAGCACCCCCCCCCCCCCCCGCACTATAAACAGTGTGAGTGAAGCACTGCTTTCCCCTCCTGAGTCGCCTGA
Source organism: Archocentrus centrarchus (assembly GCF_007364275.1). Taxonomy (NCBI): domain Eukaryota; kingdom Metazoa; phylum Chordata; class Actinopteri; order Cichliformes; family Cichlidae; genus Archocentrus; species Archocentrus centrarchus. The sequence goes on along the minus strand of NC_044358.1, from coordinate 24,899,941 downwards.
CGGTTTGCCAGAATCGCTTCGATGCCATCCGAAAGTCTTTTTCCATAGCCTCACCGAACTCCTCCCACACCCGAGTTTTTGCTTTGGCCACTACCCGAGCTGCTTTCTGCTTGGCCTGTCGATACCTGTCAGCTGCCTCCGGAGTCCCACAGGCTAACCAAGCCCGATAGGACTCTTTCTTCAGCTTGATGGCTCCCTTCACCTCCGGTGACCACCATCTGGTTCGGGGGTTACCACCACGACAGGCACCAACCACCTTGCAGCCACAGCTCTGAGCAGCAGCCTCAACAATGGAGGTGCGGAACATGGTCCATTCGGACTCAATGCCCTCAGCCTCCCTCGGAATGCTGTCGAAGTTCTGCCGGAGGTGGGAGTTGAAGATCTCCCGGACTGGGGCTTCTGCCAGGCATTCCCAGCGCACCCTCACAATACGTTTAGGTGTGCCAGGTCTGTCCAGCATCTTCCCCCGCCACCTGATCCAACTCACCACTAGGTGGTGATCAGTTGACAGCTCAGCTCCTCTCTTCACCCGAGTGTCCAGAATATATGGCCGCAGCACTGATGATACGATTACAAAATCGATCATCGACCTGCGACCTAGGGTGTCCTGGTGCCATGTGCACTTATGGACATCCTTGTGTTCGAACACGGTGTTTGTTATGGACAAACTGTGGTTTGCACAGAAGTCCAATAACAAAACACCATTCGGGTTCAGATCGGGCAGGCCGTTCCTCCCAATCACGCCCCTCCAGGTCTCACTGTCATTGCCCACGTGAGCGTTGAAGTCTCCCAGCAAGACTATGGAGTCCCCAGATGGAGCACTCTCCAGCACCCCACCCAGCAACTCCAAAAAGGGTGGGTACCCTGAACTGTCATTCAGTTAAACTAAATAAACAAATAATTTTTGTGAAATTCTATATAAATAAACATGAAGATAACAGGTAGAGACAACTGTAAATACTATTAACAAAGAATTGGCATTTTTACACTTGCTATTCCAGAACACCACAAACGCCAAAGGTTGTGCCATATCAATCTGTTAAAACCTTACCGTGTCCTTGAGTCTCAGGAGCAAAGTTCTCCAGTCAATTTTTTGCATCCCACTTGTGTTCATGATACAGTTCCTTCAAGTAGGATACAATGTGATGAGGTTTAATTGCCTAACTGTGTTTATATTTTCAGGAAAATGCATCAGTACTTAGCTCTCTGATTTTAATGTTTTTTGTTGAAAGACCCTACAGTAATTACAGAGGAAACCCAACATTCAAAACAACCCTCTATAAGCAAGCACTTGGTAAGAGTAAGAAGGAAAAACTGCCTTTTAAAAGGGGAACAAACCTGGATGCAACACGGTGGTTTATAGTCTCTGCTCAGATTCATACAAATGCTGTAAAACTGATCCAAATGAGCTTCACAGTGCAAATGGATAATGACTCAAAGCAAACTGCAAAAGCCACCCTAGAGTTTCTCAAGGCAAACAAATGGGATATTCCTCAACAGTCAAGTCAGCCACTTGATCTCAACCCAATAGAGCATGCTTTGCCGTTATTAAATACAAAACTGAAGACTGGGAGACCCACAAACAAGCGGCAACTGAAGGTGGCTGCAGCAAAGGCCTAGCAGAGTATATCAATAGAGAAAACACAGCATTTGGTGATGTCAATGGGTTGTAGACTTCAGGCAGACATTTTTTAATCAAAGTATTAAATTCATTCTTATATTTGAAATTATGTTACTTTTGAGCCTTTGAAAATACACACAGGTGGCTGTAATTCCTAAATAGTTAATGGGATACTAATAATCAAAATTTTTGGTCCATACTTTAATCAGACCTTGAATCCATTATGGTGGTGGAAGACTGTTTTATTTACACTCTTCTGGCTGTGAGTTTTAAAAGCGCCAGTTGTGTGCATGTGTGTGTGTGTGGGGGGGGTCCCTCATGGTAGCCAAACCTCCAAAAAAAATTGTTGATGGTAAAAATAAAGGCCCAGTGTTTTAGTCATTCATTACCACTTGTTGCACATTTCCTTGAATTATAACTTGACCTTTGTTTCGGAACAAAATGACTTTGAGGTTTTCACTTCCACTCAGGATCATGGGCTGCCCTTTCTCTCTCCTTCAGTTTGATTGTTTTTATCAACACAATGACCAGCCTATTAAAAATGTCTCAAGAATTCTCATAGGAAAAGCCAAAGTCATAATCCTCACTGACAAACAGCTCTAAATTGTGTATCATCTATACAGTACAAGGATTCACACACGGACAAGGACTCACACACATCACACAATAATAAAGTTAATTTAGGACAATGAGTGTCAAGGGAGAGAGGAAGGAAAGGCACCAGATCACTGATGTTGGAGCCCAAATGAGTCACACGGAATGCAGTGTTTACTCCTGGGAAACATTAACATCTTTCATATAATTGTGTTCTGTGTCAAATATCTGAAGTGTAAAATGACACAATGTAGTGACTGGAATCAGTGAATATGGATGCTTTGTGAAAAAGAAATTGATGGTGGCTCAGAGCTGCCCTTCCGTTGAATTTCACCTATGACATAAAGCTTCTGAAGATAGACTGTAAAATTGATTCTCAAAGATCAAGCTGGTTTAATTTTTATCTTACAGACATTGGAATGAACTTTGAACTATTAAAATTCATACCAACTTCTAAATTTTTCTACATAATTTTTAAAGGTACAGTCAGTAATTTTTCCATCCTTCCATCCATCCATCCATCCATCCATCCATTCTCTTCTGCTTAGTCGGTGCAGAGTCGCGGGGGCAGAAGCCTAAGCAGAGAAGCCCAGGCTTCCTTCTCACCAGCCACCTCCACCAGCTCATCCGGAGGGACCCCAAGATATAATCTCTCCAGCGTGTCCTGGGTCTACCCCGAAGCCTCCTCCCCTGGACGGGCACAGCCTGAATAGATGACATGAACCTGAACCTCGTGTAGACCCACCAGCCGTAGGAGACGTTGTCGGGGGTCGGGGGCAGTGTGTGTCGGGTGGTGGCCAAGGGCAGAGGCCCTGGCAGACCGATCCCTGGCTATCGAGACTGGCTCAGAAATTTTTGAGGTTATCTAATAGAAAAAATGATATTACACTCAGATTAGTGTGTAATTTCATCTTCCAACAATTGATGCATTCTCAATAACTTATAATTAATCTATTATATTTGAACAAAATGACTGTGGCTGGAAAAGACATCTCCCTTTCAATTAATCACGTGGCTAGAGACCAGTCACATACATAGTACGCCCAATGTGGAAAAGAGAAGTTGTAGGTGTCCACCTGCTTTCCACAGCCTTTTAAATTTGTGCCTGCACCTTCAGGCTCAAGATATGAAGGATCCTACCTGTGTTTTATCGTCACCAAAGAAACCAAAACACCAAAGAACAAGTCAACTTGACTGATGTCTGGATAAAATGGCATCTTCTTCGTCCTCACCTTGAGCCTCACCTCCTAAACTGAAGACAAGACCCTAACACACAAAACTGTGAAGAAACATATTTTATTCCCAATATTGTCACAATTATTTAATGTCAGCTGATCAGACATGTGACCCTACCATCTCCAGACAGTGAATGAATCAGCTAAGGAAAAACAAAAGCTGGTTATAAGCTAATCTTGGACTTGAGTGTCCTAAAAATTACACGTTCTCTCTTGGGATAGGAGTTTATTCACTAAGCATCAGTCCAACAAAGTTATATCCCCTTCAAAGACTGTTTCACTAACAGTGGCAAAACAACCGTGCTTACTAACAGAAAAGTTTGGGATATCCTCAACAACTCACCAGAAGATCATTTTCATTAGTCAGAAGTTCTCTGACTCATCGACCCATATCAGACTGCTTTGCATTTGTGCAATATTTCTAAAATTAGAAACATCCTTTCTCAGAGTGATGCTGAAAAGCTAATTCATGAATTTATTACTTCTAGGGTGGACTACTGTAATTCATTATTATCAGGCTGTCCTAAAAGCTCCCTGAAAAGCCTTCAGCTGATTCAAAATGCTGCAGCTAGAGTACTGACAGGGACCAGAAAGAGAGCAGATTTCTCTCATATTGGCTTCTCTTCATTGGCTCCCTGTTAAATCTAGAACAGATTTTAAAATCCTTCTCCTCACATATAAGGTCTTGAATAATCAGGCCCCATCTTATCTCAAAGATCTTATAGTCCCATATCACCCAAATAGAGCACTTCACTCTCAGACTGCTGGCTTACTTGTGGTCCCTAGGATAATTAAGAGTAGAATGGGAGGCAGAGCCTTCAGCTTTCAGGCGCCTCTTCTGTGGAACCAGCTTCCAGCTTGGATTCGGGAGACAGACACCCTCTCTGTTTTTAAGATTAGGCTTAAAACTTTCCTTTTTGATCAAGCTTATAGTTGGGGCTGGATCAGGTGACCCTGAACCATCCCTTAGTTATGCTGCTATAGGCCTAGGCTGCTGGGGGGTTCCCATCATGCACTGTTTCTTTTCATTCACCTTATTTACTTTGTTTATACTCCACTCTGCATTTAATCATTAATTGATATTAATCTTTGGCTCTCTTCCACAGCATGTCTTTTTTTTTCTCTCCCCTCAGCCCAACCGCTCGCAGCAGATGACTGCCCCTCCCTGAACCTGGTTCTGCTGGAGGTTTCTTCCTGTTAAGAGTTTTTCCTGCCCACTGTCGCCAAGTGCTGCTCATAGGGGGTCGTTTTGACTGTTGGGTTTTCTCTGTATTATTGTAGGGTCTTTACCCACAATTCAAAGGGCTTTGAGGCGACTGTTTGTTGTGATTTGGCACTATATAAATAAAATTGAATTGAATTGCTTTTACAAAGTTTTACAGCCTCTTCCAGAGTTAATAAATGTGGATTATTCTCACCCTGCATTGACAGCAAAGGTAAACTGACCAGCCTTCCACAGATAGGGAAAAACTGTGGGGTTTATCTGGATTCAGTCCAAATGGTAGTAGAAAGATGCCAGCTGGCTGTAACCATTATGGGGTACAGTATAAATTTAATGTTCTTCATCTCTTTTCACTGATTAAAATACGTTTGTCCTATATGACATCTGTACATGTAGCTTATTCAATGCACATCCCATATTACCACTACTCACAGAACACTACCAATTTCTCAAGTTGAAAGTTTGGTGGAAACCTTTGTTTGACTCTGCAGATGGTCTTAGCAGTGGTCTATGGTGCTTGCTTATCACCAGTTCAACAATCCATCTCTACTCTCCTTTTATGAGCCATAAATATTCTTACGGACCTGTTTTTATGATGATGATGGTGATGATGATGCTTATTGTGAATCTCAAACCTTGCTAAAACCTTCATATTTTACAAAAGTCTGTGTGAAAGAAATTAAAATAATAATTAAGTTACATATTTTAAAGGTTAAGAATAAAATGTTAAAATCACCAGTCTTCTTGCACTTACTTTCAAAAGCTGTTCAGTGCCATGTTAAGTATTTTGGTGTGTCCCTAAAAGCTGCCAGTATATTGTATAATATGTCTGGTATTTTCATTGTTACATGGAATCCCTTAACAAACACACAGCCCTTTTAACATTGTTCCAGAGGAAAATGTGGGAGTGGAATGAAGCAAACTAAAAGTCTGAGTGCCAAAGGTTGCTTTTAAACTTGCTTATCCCAGGGCTTTGCTATTCCTGGATTGTCTTGCGCATAGTTCCTAACTTGTATCAGTACAACAACAAAAAAGGGTGGGGTCGTTTTCATTTTTTCATTTTACTAATGACTTCATGTCTGTTCTTGAAAGATTTAGTCTTCTGTTTAGTATATTTTTATTTTATTTTTTAAGAATTTTATTTTTATTTATTTATTTTTATTTATTTATTTTTTAAGAAAGAGAAAAACAGACACACAAGCAAAAAACAGCAACATTTGTCCTTTATATTTTAAATTTTAAACTACATGGTTAAATCATTAACCCTTACATACTGTTTGGGTCAAATTTGAGACATTATGACACTACAGTACAGTACAGTAGCAGAAATACCCTAAATTTAATTCTTAGCCCAAAATTTGGTAAATTTTCCTAACACAACCCAAAATTCCCCCAAAATGAAAATATTTTAAAACTTGATTCTTTTGTACAAATGCTACAAATTTTTGTACATTTTGGCTGCTCCAGATTAAATTTGACCTGTATCTACTGAGATGGATTTTAGATCCACAAGTGTGGGTCAGACAAAGGAAAATTGTGGTTTTAGGGAATTGTCTGTGTGTATTATTATTATTATTATTATTATTATTAATGTTATTATTTTTTTATTTTTTTTTATGGGACAGAGGAGACAGAGATCAACAGAGACCGTGACACTGTCATCAGAAGTGGCTCATGGTATGTGTTCCCACCAAATTTTCCCAGGTTCCTACACAGTCACATGCTGGTCTTTAAAGGGTCTTTAAAGGGTCAAGGTAAAACAACATAAGAGTGAACATACGTGGTTCACAGAAGGAACAGAAGTCATTCAGAGGTCAGAGGGTGCCTTAAGAAAGGGTACCTTGACAAGGACATGAGATTTGAATAGGGCTGCATGGTGGTTAGCACTGTTGTCTCAGGAACAGGACATAGTATTGTGTGATGTTTTTCTCCATAAATGAGTGGTATGAAACCTAAAAAAAAAAAAATCATTATCCCTGCTCTCTGAAACATTAATCAAGGATTACTCATCAATTTCATCAGTCAGGTTATTTATGCATTCTAAACTGAATTGTAGTAAACATTCATTATGAATGAACTGGCTCGAAAGGGGTCAGTTGAGGTGGCTCGGGCATCTGATTAGGATGCCTCCTGGCTGCTTCTTGGGTGAGGTGTTCCGGGCATGTCCCACCGGGAGGAGGCCCCGTGGTAGACTCAGGACACGCTGGAGAGATTATATCTCTCTGCTGGCCTGGGAACACCTTGGAGTCCCTCCGGCTGAGCTGGAGGAGGTGGCTGGGGAGAGGGAAGCCTGGGCTTCTCTGCTTAGGCTCCTGCCCCCGCGACCCGGCCCCGGATAAGCGGAAGAAAATGGATGGATAAATGGATGGATTCATTATGAAGAAATTCTTGGCCAAGTCTCAAAATTGATATGAAACATATTTTTAAGGCATAGAATATGTATCTAAGGGTTAAATATTAACACCATTTTCCATTAACAGATTTTGGAAGGGAGTAAAGCATCATGCTATAAATTAGGCAGGTACCAAGTAAAGAGTCACATCAGGGTTTTAAAATAAAATTATTATACTGAGCACAACAGCATTTTCTCAAGAATGATGTCTGAAACATTGTGAAACCTTTGGAATTTACTATACTTAATGCTTTAATGTCTAAAACCAGATCGCCAGCTACATCTTTAGTGGTGGCTCAAGATTTTAATCAGTGGGTTAATAAGGTGTAGAAAGCCTCACCTTCACAGCATGTTTGAGGAGGTGAACTATGATACACACAAGTATTGCATGTCTTTCTCTCTCTCAAAAAGAAAAGGCTTCCTTATCTGCAGTTTCTTCATGGACAAGCCAAGGGCTGTTTGAAGAAGACAAAGTAGAGCTTTTTAGTTTGTGTGATTTATTTTATTTATTTTTTTGAATAACTTTTCCAATTCATACCTGTTTTGGACTAGGTTTGATCTTTGTTTTTGTAACTTAAAAAACAAACAAACTGCCCTGTCTGGCAGCTTTAGTAAGCAAATTCACAGTCTGAATACACTGTTGTACTAAATACTTTTTAGCAGATCACCAACTGCTACATCTGTAACTAAAAACAGTTAAAAGACAAAAAAAGCACCTGAAAAAGAGAAAAAAAGACACATACACAAACATAGGATCTTGATAATGACGGTGACAAGTTGCAACAACACCTCCTGGGAACCAGAGCCAGACAGTGAAAGGCATAAGAGACTCAAGCCATCTAAATCCACGAGTCCACGCATGCCAATATTTGCACAACCTAAGTAAAGGTTTTTTTTTGCATTTTGAGCCAAACTGTGACTCTGGATTTGGGCCTCAATCCTGCATTACATAAAAATTTTCCAATGAAGGTCTGGATTTTAAAAAAAGGATGTGCAAATTCAAAGCAAAGATTATTTAGAAAACTAAGTCACAAAACACACTAACAACGCACCATGCAAAGGGCGCCTGTGGGAGACAGTTGTGAGACACAATTATATTACAACACTTGCAATACTTCCTGTTCACTGTTTGGTTAGCTCTCATGCCTTAAATTCCTGTAGTGCTAAGAAATTCTGATGCTTTTAATAGCATGTACCCCCCCCACCCCCCCACCCCCCCCACCCCCGCCCCCGCCCCGCTCAACACAGGAGGCAAGACTTTAATGTGAAACAGCTTTATTGCTGTAGGCGCTTCTCAAAAATATACACATAATTAACACAGGCTAAACTAGGACTTGAAACAGCTAATGCTTAAGTTATTCCTCGAAAACATTAAATACCAAATAATATGAAAGAATACAAAGGACACACTGCCAGGTGGGAGGAAACGACAACAAACTGAAGAGGAGTGAGGGCTTACAGGTGCTGGTCATAAAAATAGAATATCATGAAAAAGTTGATTTCTTTCAGTAATTCCATTCAAAAAGTGAAACTTGTATATTGTATTCATTATAATATTCATTCATTATACACAGACTGATATATATATCAGTCTGTGTGTAATAAATGAATATAATATACAAGTTATATCATATATCAAATGTAAATTTCAAAAGTTCGCTTAATCGCTAAAGAGATGTTGCCCTTTAATATTGTTGAAAAGCCAGCATTCCAAAAAATGTTGCAAACGCTTAACAGCCAGTACAAAACCCCTGGGAAAACATACGTATCACAAACGGCAATTGCACAACTGTACAACAGTATTATTATGTCATCATTACTAGTTTAAAACGGTCTCCAAACAATATCATTTATCGCAATAATTTCTGAGATAATTAATCATCCAGCAAAATTTGTTATCATGACAGGCCAATGTACAGCACTCAATACTTAGTTGGGGCTCCTTTTGCCTGGATTACTGCAGCAATGCGGCGTGGCATGGAGTCGATCAGTCTGTGGCACTGCTCAGGTGTTATGAGAGCCCAGGTTGCTCTGATAGTGGCCTTCGGCTCTTCTGAATTGTTGGGTCTGGCGTATCACATCTTCCTCTTCACAATAGCCCATAGATTTTCTATGGGGTTAAGGTCAGGGGTACCATGGTCCTTAAACCAGGTACTGGTAGCTTTGGCACTGTGTGCAGGTGCCAAGTCCTATTGGAAAATGAAATCTGCATCTCCATAAAGTTGGTCAGCAGCAGGAAGCATGAAGTGCTCTAAAACTTCCTGGTAGATGGCTGCGTTGACCCTTGGACCTCAGAAAACACAGTGGGTCAACACCAGCAGATGACATGGCACCACAAACCATCACTGACTATGGAAACTTTACACTGGACCTCCAAGCAACATGGATTCTGTGCCTCTCCTCTCTTCCTCCAGACTCTGGGACCTTGATTTTCAAAGGAAATGCAAAATTCACTTTGATCAGAGAACATAACTTTGGAGCACTCAGCCGCAGTCCAGTCCTTTTTGTCTTTAATCCAGGCGAAAGGCTTCTGACGCTGTCTCTTGTTCAAGAGTGGCACGAGGAATGCGACAGCTGAAACCCATGTCTGCATACGCCTGTGTGTGGTGGTTCTTGAAGCACTGACTCCAGCTGCAGTCCACTCTTGCTTATGGTGTTCTGAAAAAGAACAACATAAGCATGTTATTGGTAAAATGCACGATCTGGGCTGTGCCATCAAGTTAAATAACATAAAATGAAGCTCTACTTTGTGAGAGTACATCTAAGCTGGCATGACAGACCTTTAATCATCTTTATCTTATCCTGGTCTGGTTTATGAATTGATCTCAGCCTCAATGCACAGCATGACCACAGGGTGGTGTTGTAGTAGAGGTCACCGCAACAACTGAACCCTGTCTTGGCAGAGTAGAGCATCTGTTTGTCCTCACTTGAGCAGCAAAATATGTTTTGAAAAAATATGTAGCGTTTTTAATGGTTAATGAATGTATGTTTGTTTTGAATCACTGAGAACTGTGTTAGTCAACGTCAAGTTTACCCAATAACGGGTAAGTCAGCTGATACCAGCTATATACTGTATGTCTGTGTAGATTCTCAGTCATCCAGTTCATGGTAGTCTTAAGTGACTAAATTGAAGGCAACTATGTGTAAATCAAGCAGTGGATCATTATGGTAACTGAAACAAAGCATCACTTTTTTGTGAGACATTGCCCCATCTTGCCTTCATGTGAGTCATTAAGGTCACAGGGACTGGGAACTTGGAAATTTTGACTTTTGAGTGAAAGCATTACAAGCCTGCAACCACCTCCCCTTAGTCCCCCATCCTCCTTTGAAAGCCCCTTTTGCAACTCCTCCCCAAAAGAATACTTGGACCATGTAGCTACTGCCAGCTGTTCAGTGACCTAGGTCAGTTGCTAGATATGGGGAATCTCCACTTTATCCATTTCAGTCAATAATAGTCAAGTAGCTATACCCAGTCACATGGCACAATATGATCACATCCTTAGGCTAAACTAATCATGCATGCTAAAAAGGATGCATATCATTAGCTTTTATTATCATAGCATTAGCAGGATAAAGAACACATATAGCAAATTTCATAGCTCAACCCCTTGTGGTTTTGGAGTCTATTGACCGGAAATGTAAAATCTCATGGACGGATGCCAGGACGTACAGACAGACGGATGGCATGACAATATCCTCCTGCTTTATGTTGCATGGGAGGATAAAAGAAAGTGTCCACTGCAGCCACTGTTTGTCCTTTTCAAACTGTACTTCTGTATCTGTGATAGGGTTTTTTTGTCGTATCTCTCATTCCTGACGACCTCTGCTGTCACTCGCTTCCCTGTTCCATCAGCGTTCATCAAACACATAGTGTCAGCCATGTCAAGCAGTTGCAATTTTGTTTGAGAGCATGTTTGTGTTGGTTAAAAAACCCTCTCCATAGGCTTTCCATAGGCAAATACATACGCAGACAGACACAACATACTGTCATCTTAAGATCGATTCCCAGGCATTTCAGCCCGCATTTACACCTTGACCCATGTGACCTTAATAACTCACATGATGGCGTGGTTTTTTGTCACATCCTCCTCTTATGCCCTTTGCTCCCTCACTGAGTGTTTTCCCTTCATCTCTGAGTTTTTTGTACTTTTAGTTCCAGCCCAGCCTTGTTTTGTATTTTGTACTTTTTTAATACTAAAGTGACTTTAGTATTAAAGCTGCATTTTATTTTATTTATTTTTTTTTTTAGTTTAAGTCCTGTCTCCAGAGTCCTGCATTTTGAAATAATAAAGTGGAAGCCATGAACGGATACAAAAGCAATAGAGATAACATCAGAATTAATCAACTCTACCTGTGGCTTTTGCAGAATGGATCCGCAGCACTGTGCATCCTTCCCATGCTCGCCTAAGGATGTCAGATTGTACAGTGTTCCTGCACAGCACTTCATCTGTGGGTCTTTAATGTTGTAGGCTTTGACCCCACAGCAGTGAATGTTTTTTGATTTGGGATGTCTGGATGGAAAACAGAGGTAGCAGTTAATATCAAATAAGGAGAGTGAGATAAATATGTTTGGACACACCAAACTTTTGACTGGTACGGTATGCTCAAAACAGGATAAATTAGATGAGTCCTTATGTATTTGATTGATGTCAGCCAGGAAAATAACTTCTTCACATCTTCAACACAGTGCTTACTATGGTTGTCAAAAAAAGATTCTCATCAGTACTAAACTTGAATGATAATACTGAATATTGCTATCAAACTGTATGCTCATCTGAAACATTCTTGATACCAAGACCTCCTTGTGGACGTGCAATGTCTCCTGTCTCTTTAGAGTTTATTTGTTTAGTTGTCCCTGTGTTTTCCCTCAGTCTCCCTCCCCTGTGCTGGGGTGTTTCTTGTGCAGTGTTGTAGTCAAGACCACCTAATCTGAGACAACACCAAGGCTTTTAGGGTCCAAGACCAAGTCAAGACCAAGACCGAGGGAGGGCGAGACCGAGACAAGAACAAGACCAGTGCCTGACGCGATATGACACAATAAAATGTGAAACATGATCAAAATCACTTGTCATATTGATCTGAAAGATCCACATTCCCATAAAATCACCTAGATGTTAAACACTCAGAGCTTAAATAAATTTAACCATCTTTATTTAATACTCCTGGGTGACTTCCATCATTTATCACAGAATGTAAAACAATTATTCATAGTTCATCACAATAGTCTTAACTGTTCTCTGCCTTTCATAAACAATACATAACGTTATGTTGTTTTTAAAACCATAAATCTGTTTTTTACATATTTGTTAAAACTTTGACCATGTCAAGACAGTATGAGACAGATAATCTGTGAAAAAAAAAAAAAAAAATCAAGCTCCTCCACCTCCTCCCTGAACAACTCCTAATCAAAAACAACCAATCAGAGCCAGGATGAGGTTCAATCACTGTCAGTCACTCCTGGTGTATGTGCTGCTCAATGTAGTGGTGTACGAGACTTCAAGGTTTGGTATTGATTCTATGCCAAGTAAATACAGGGCCAGTATCGCTGATACTGATACCGATACTGATACCGATACTTTTTAATAATTATTAGAATTTTCATCAAGTTTAACTGGTTTGAGATTTTTTTTTCCTTTGGATCATTAATTAGTTAAAACCCAAGATAGAATTGGACAAAGTTTATAGGTAAGTAAAAGTTATTGTTCTGAAACAATACAACATTAACAAAGCAATTTTCCCCATATATTGATGTCTGAATATTTTTCATGAATGAAGTGTACAAAATCATCACTCAAGAACAAATGTAAACTTTTTTCTTAAATAAATAAGCTGTACAAATTTAAATTTTAAATTTGCTTTAAATGTTTTATAGGAAATTTCTTTTTTTCCTAAATAAAATATGTTATGTGTCACGTGACAGTATAACAAAACACTGTGGGGAGGGGAGGAGAAAACACAGCACACAGCCTGCTCTGTGCTGTGACAGGAGCGGCACTTAAACAGTCAGCTTGCATCTTTGATGAAACCACAGCACTGCATACAGGAGAGAAACTGAAGCTAAAGTATCGATCTCATTATACTGATATTGATCAATACCAATACCAAAGTTGCTATTGATATTATCAATATTAGGATCAATCTGCCCACCACTAGTACTAATGGCAGAGAAACAGCTTACTTATCTGCTGTCATTGGTAGCCATGGTAAGTGCAGGGTTCTAGCAAGAAATATTTTTCAGCCCAGCACTAACACTAATACTAATTAAAGCCGCAAGCGGCGTTTTACGGCCCTCGCTGCCTGCGCGACCGCCAAACCCCGCGCGAGCCGCAAGTGAGCCCCCGCGAACCCCCAGCGAGCCCCCTACGAGCTCCGCAAATCTCCAGCCCGCCACCTGCGCGCCCCGCAAACCCCACTGCATGCCGCCTGAGAGCCGCTGCTCCTGCAACCTGCGACCTGCCTTCCCTGCGAACAACCTGCCCTGCAAACAGCCTGCAACCCACCTGCGAGCCACCTGAGATCCCCCTTCAAGCTGTCAGAGAGCCACCTGTTCTGCCAAATGTAATCCCCACTGGCAAAAGATGAAAATCTTGGCAAGGATGGACATGATAACACTGTCGAATCTATCTATTTGACTGTTGCGAAGTTTTCTACCTTTTTGTCATGCATTTCAGAAAACCTAAATGTGATTCCCACCATCTAATGATTTTGTTCCATCTGTAGGGGGCACTAGTGCACTTGTTGCTCTGAATCCACAAATCTAAATTAAGTCTTGTCCAGTACATAAGGGAAAGGAAATTGCAAGCAAAGTGCAGAAAGAGTGCGTGAGTGATTGCGCAGTACGTGTGACAAGGTAGTGGTTTCTCCATAGTGACGTCATCTTGACATTGGGGTGGTGGTCACGGCTGCAGCGTGCAAAATAGGGCATAGGTCTGATTGACTTTTCTGATCAGGAGTATCTGAAGAACATGTAAAAAAATTTTCATGCATTTCAAAGAAAGTAATGCGGTGGACCTCCATACAAAATTGCAGCTTCTTCTGTAGGGGGCGCTATTGCAGCAATCGCCATTGTTTCTCCACTTATGGATTCAGTGTAGGTGTGTTCATAAATGATTCCATTTTGGGGCAGATCGGGTAAAGCACGTGCGATTGATGGCAGGAAAGAGGACGGGAATTTTTGGTCAAACGAACGCCAAAATCAGGGGCCTCATGTGACAAGCCCGTTGAATTGAATACGAAGCCTTCGATAACTTTGGATGCCCCATGTCTCTAGATGATGCAGAGCCATTTTGGTGTTAGTGCGTCAAATGCCCTAGGAGAAGTTTGAGCAAGTATGAGGTGTCCAACAGTGCAAAATTGGCAAAAACAGAATTTCAAGCCAAGCTAGCGGATTTCCTGTGGGAATGTGGGCATGGGTGTCATTGACTTTTTTGATCGTGCTGGGGTACAGAATGTTTGTCTCGAATTGCATGCATGTCTGAGAAAGTAAATTGTTGGCTCCCCATATAAACGCAAGGCACATTTGCGGTGTGGTGGCGCATGTGGCGTGCAAAATTGGGCATAGGTCTGATTGCCTTTTCTGACCAGGAGGATCTGAAGATTGTGTAAAAAAATTTTCATGCATACCAGAGAAACTAATTTTGTGGACCCCCATACAAATTTTCATTTTGTTCTGTAGGGGGCGCTATGGCATCAATCGACGTGGTTTCTGCACTTATGGATTCAGTGTAGGTGTGTTCATAAATGATTCCATTTTGGGGCAGATCGGGCAAAGCATGTGCGATTGATGGCAGGAAAGAGGACCGGAATTTTTGGTCAAACGAAGGCCAACTTCAGGGGCCTAGTGTGACAAGACCATTGAATTGAATACGAAGCCTTCGATAACTTTAGATGCCCTATGTCTCTAAATGATGCTGAGCCATTTTGGTGTTTGTGGGTCAAATGCTGTAGGAGGAGTTCGCGCAAATACAAGGTGAGCGAAATTGCTGACACGGCGAAAGCCAAATTTCAAGTGAACCTGGTGGATTTCCTGTGGGTCATGGAGGGGTGCCTCAAGAGGATTTATTGTTTGCCCAGACATGCTCTATGTGTGACGAGAATTTCATGACTCTAGGGCAAACTTGAATTTGGCCTCTCCCATAGGGGCCCCGAAAAATGAAATTTCCAGGGGGCGCAGTGTAGCCGTGTTTTGGAGTTAGTTTGTGGCGACATTAAAATACGTAATTTTTCGCCAGACCTGACCACCATGCAAAAAATGGTGACTTTTCGCGCATGTTCAGGGGGTCAAATTTGGGTTCAAAGAGAGAGAAAGTATAATAATAATAAAGAAAAATAATAATAATAATAATAATAATTAAAGCCGCAAGCGGCGATGAGCGGGCCCTCGCACCCGGCGCGCGTCGACCCCTGGCGCGCTCCAGCCAAGCCGCGCGTCGACCCGTGGCACGCTCCAGCCGAACCGCGCTCGGAGGTTCTCGCAGACGAGAGAGTAGCTGGCTCACCCGGCTGCTGACAGCTCAGCAGGCTAGCCGTACTTCGCGTCGATCGTCTCCCGCTTCCACTAGGTGGCGTCGGTGAGTGCCCACTAATTAATATGTCACAATGCTCTATGTAATGCCTGCAGCCATCAATGAAACTGTAATGACCATAGGATGATGAGTATCAGTGTCCTACTGATTTCCTGTTGCCACTAGGTGGCGTTATGAGTGTGAAACAAAGCTGATAGAGGGGTGTGTCCAGTCTCCCTTACCCTCCCATTAAGCCTGTGAAGTTTGAGGCAGATCGGACAATGTATGTCAGAGATGTAACAATTTGGTGCACTGTGGTATATGAGTAAAATCCCACATTTAGAGGGTTGCTACGGCAACACCGTTCAATATTCTACAAAACCATGAATATCTTTTGATGGGCTACTTGTGTAGATGATCTGGAGCCATTTTGGTGTGACTGGATGAAAAGCTGTAGTAGAAGATGATTCAAATAGCAGGCCTGAAAAATGTGACAAATGCTGCAAAAATGACACCTTAATTAGAACATGTCAGGCTTCCTGTTGGATTTCGGCTATCGGTCCAAGAGACTTTTTTGTACGTCTTAGGATGTTACTTCAGCATGCACGATTTCAGGTACACAGACCAAGCACTGCCCTGGGGCTGATGTTTAGAACCTATCTGGGCCTGAAATGGAAAAAAAGTCCAAATTCAGAGGGTTGCTACGGCAACACCGTTCAATATTCTACAAAACCATGAATATCTTTTGATGGGCTACTTGTGTAGATGATCTGGAGCCATTTTGGTCTCACTGGGTCAAATGCCCTAGGAGGAGTTGAGGCAAAAAGGCCTGAAAAAGGCGAAAAATGCTGCAAAAATGACACTTTAAAGTGAACGTGGCTGACTTCCTGTTGGGTTTCGGCTATCGGTCCAAGAGACTTTTTTGTAGATGTTAGCATCTTACATCAGCAGGCACATTTTCAGATACACAGAGAAAGCACAGCCCAGGGGCTGATGTTTAGAATCTCTGTGAATTTGAAATTGAAAAAAGTCCAAATTCAGAGGGTTGCCATGGAAACACCGTTCAATATTCTACAAAACCATGAATAACTTTTGATGGGCTACTTGTGTAGATGATCTGGAGCCAATTTGGTGTCAGTGGGTGAAATGCCCTAGGACAAGTTCGTTCAAATAGCAGGCGTGGAAATCGCAAAAATTGACACCTTCAATTGAAGATGGCCGACTTCCTGTAGGGTTTGGGGTATGGGTCCAAGAGACTTTTTTGTACGTCTTAGTATGTTACATGAGCCTGTACATTTTCATACATGTAGATAAAACGTAGCTCCGGGGCTACTCAAAAAACTTGCTATTTTAAGATATTCGGAGCTGCCACTAGGCGGCGCTCTAACGTTTATGGACTTTATGCATATCAGTGTATTCAGGGCAGCATGCTTATCACACCACTGAAGTTTGAGCCAGATTGGGCAAGTTGGCTTTGAGTTACAGCCATTTTTGTGTTCATGGCGAATCATCGAACTTTGCCGTCCCATAAGGGTCACGCCCTTTTGTCAAAAAGTCACAGTTTTGAAAACACAGTAAGTCCAAGTTCTTAAGGCTTTCCAGGTGAAATTTGAGATGGTTCTGCTAAACCACCTTGGAGCTGGACCTCCAAGTGTAAAATATGACATTTCCTGTTCCCACTAGGTGGCGCTGCGACTGATATTAAATATTGTCATATGTATGTGTTCAGGGGGGCACCCTCATCCTACTGGAGAAGGTTGATGCACATTGGATCATGTAGGTATGAATGAGAGGCAATCAAAATTTCATGGCGAATGATGAAAGTTCAAAGGGGCATAAGGACCCCTCCCCCTTGGCAAAAACTCACCATTTTCGAGATTTAGATTCCCCTGGGGGTGTAGGTTAGACAAACCAAATATGAAGATGATAACGTCTAAAACCTCTGAGTTATTAGAAAAAGTGTGAGGGCTGCAAATCGCCAAATTTGCATAATTAATTCAAAATGGCGGACTTCCTGTTGGGTTTAGGGCATGGCTCCAAGAGGATTTTTTGTGCGCCTGGACATGATATACATGTGTATGAAGTTTCATTCATGTACGTGAAACACAGCGGTGGGGCTCCAGTTTAGGGGGCGCTAGCGAGCCATTTGGGCGCGCCCTTGCCCGAGCCCATTAAAATACTTAAATTTTCACCAGGTGTGACGCATGTGCAAAGTTTCATGAGTTTTTGAATATGATAAAGCCCCCAAAAAGCCAATTCATTTGCCTGAATAATAAAAAAAAAAAAAAAAAAATTAAAGCCGCAAGCGGCGATGAGCGGGCCCTCGCACCCGGCGCGCGTCGACCCCTGGCGCGCTCCAGCCAAGTCGCGCGTCGACCCGTGGCACGCTCCAGCCGAACCGCGCTCGGAGGTTCTCGCAGACGAGAGAGTAGCTGGCTCACCCGGCTGCTGACGGCTCAGCAGGCTAGCCGTACTTCGCGTCGATCGTCTCCCGCTTCCACTAGGTGGCGTCGGTGAGTGCCCACTAATTAATATGTCACAATGCTCTATGTAATGCCTGCAGGCATCAATGAAACTGTAATGACCATAGGATGATGAGTATCAGTGTCCTACTGATTTCCTGTTGCCACTAGGTGGCGTTATGAGTGTGAAACAAAGCTGATAGAGGGGTGTGTCCGGTCTCCCTTACCCTCCCATTAAGCCTGTGAAGTTTGAGGCACATCGGACAATGTATGTCAGAGATGTAACAATTTGGTGCACTGTGGTATATGAGTAAAATCCCACATTTAGAGGGTTGCTACGGCAACACCGTTCAATATTCTACAAAACCATGAATATCTTTTGATGGGCTACTTGTGTAGATGATCTGGAGCCATTTTGGTGTGACTGGATGAAAAGCTGTAGTAGAAGATGATTCAAATAGCAGGCCTGAAAAATGTGAAAAATGCTGCAAAAATGACACCTTAATTAGAACATGTCAGGCTTCCTGTTGGATTTCGGCTATCGGTCCAAGAGACTTTTTTGTGCGTCTTAGGATGTTACTTCAGCATGCACGATTTCAGGTACACAGACCAAGCACTGCCCTGGGGCTGATGTTTAGAACCTATCTGGGCCTGAAATGGAGAAAAAGTCCAAATTCAGAGGGTTGCTACGGCAACACCGTTCAATATTCTACAAAACCATGAATATCTTTTGATGGGCTACTTGTGTGGATGATGTGGAGCCATTTTGGTCTCACTGGGTCAAATGCCCTAGGAGGAGTTGAGGCAAAAAGGCCTGAAAAAGGCGAAAAATGCTGCAAAAATGAAACTTTAAAGTGAACGTGGCTGACTTCCTGTTGGGTTTCGGCTATCGGTCCAAGAGACTTTTTTGTAGATGTTAGCATCTTACATCAGCAGGCACATTTTCAGATACACAGAGAAAGCACAGCCCAGGGGCTGATGTGTAGAATCTCAGTGAATTTGAAATTGAAAAAAGTCCAAATTCAGAGGGTTGCCATGGAAACACCGTTCAATATTCTACAAAACCATGAATAACTTTTGATGGGCTACTTGTGTAGATGATCTGGAGCCAATTTGGTGTCAGTGGGTGAAATGCCCTAGGACAAGTTCGTTCAAATAGCAGGCGTGGAAATCGCAAAAATTGACACATTCAATTGAAGATGGCCGACTTCCTGTAGGGTTTGGGGTATGGGTCCAAGAGACTTTTTTGTACGTCTTAGTATGTTACATGAGCATGTACATTTTCATACATGTAGATAAAACGTAGCTCCGGGGCTACTCAAAAAACTTGCTATTTTAAGATATTCCGAGCTGCCAGTAGGCGGCGCTCTAACGTTTATGGACTTTATGCATATCAGTGTGTTCAGGACAGGGTGCTTATCAGACCACTGAAGTTTGAGCCAGATTGGGCAAGTTGGCTTTGAGTTACAGCCATTTTTGTGTTCATGGCGAATCATCGAACTTGGCCGTCCCATAAGGGTCACGCCCTTTTGTCAAAAAGTCACAGTTTTGAAAACACAGTAAGTCCAACTTCTTAAGGCTTTCCAGGTGAAATTTGAGATGGTTCTGCTAAACCACCTTGGAGCTGGACCTCCAAGTGTAAAATATGACATTTCCTGTTCCCACTAGGTGGCGCTGCGACTGATATTAAATATTGTCATATGTATGTGTTCAGGGGGGCACCCTCATCCTACTGGAGAAGTTTGATGCACATTGGATCATGTAGGTATGAATGAGAGGCAATCAAAATTTCATGGCGAATGATCAAAGTTCAAAGGGGCATAAGGACCCCTCCCCCTTGGCAAAAACTCACCATTTTCGAGATTTAGATTCCCCTGGGGGTGTAGGTTAGACAAACCAAATATGAAGATGATAACGTCTAAAACCTCTGAGTTATTAGAAAAAGTGTGAGGGCTGCAAATCGCCAAATTTGCATAATTAATTCAAAATGGCGGACTTCCTGTTGGGTTTAGGGCATGGCTCCAAGAGGATTTTTTGTGCGCGTGGACATGATATACATGTGTATGAAGTTTCATTCATGTACGTGAAACACAGCGGTGGGGCTCCAGTTTAGGGGGCGCTAGCGAGCCATTTGGGCGCGCCCTTGCCCGAGCCCATTAAAATACTTAAATTTTCACCAGGTGTGACGCATGTGCAAAGTTTCATGAGTTTTTGAATATGATAAAGCCCCCAAAAAGCCAATTCATTTGCCTGAATAATAATAAAAAAAATAATAATAATAATAATAATAATTAAAGCCGCAAGCGGCGTTTTACGGCCCTCGCTGCCTGCGCGACCGCCAAACCCAGCGCGAGCCGCAAGTGAGCCCCCGCGAACCCCCAGCGAGCCACCTACGAGCTCAGCAAATCTCCAGCCAGCCACCTGCGAGCCCCGCAAACCCCACTGCATGCCGCCCGAGAGCCGCTGCTCCTGCAACCTGCGACCTGCCTTCCCTGCGAACAACCTGCCCTGCAAACAGCCTGCAACCCACCTGCGAGCCACCTGAGATCCCCCTTCAAGCTGTCAGAGAGCCACCTGTTCTGCCAAATGTAATCCCCACTGGCAAAAGATGAAAATCTTGGCAAGGATGGACATGATAACACTGGTGAATCTATCTATTTGACTGTCGCGAAGTTGTCTACCTTTTTTCATGCATTTCAGAAAACCTAAATGTGATTCCCACCATCTAATGCTTTTGTTCCATCTGTAGGGGGCACTAGTGCACTTGTTGCTCTGAATCCACAAATCTAAATTAAGTCTTGTCCAGTACATAAGGGAAAGGAAATGGCAAGCAAAGTGCAGAAAGAGTGCGTGAGTGATTGCGCAATACGTGTGACAAGGTTGTGGTTTGTCCATAGTGACGTCATGTTGACATTGGGGTGGTGGTCACGGCTGCAGCGTGCAAAAAAGGGCATAGGTCTGATTGACTTTTCTGATCAGGAGGATCTGAAGAACATGTAAAAAAATTTTCATGCATTTCAAAGAAAGTAATGCGGTGGACCTCCATACAAAATTGCAGTTTCTTCTGTAGGGGGCGCTATTGCAGCAATCGCCATTGTTTCTCCACTTATGGATTCAGTGTAGGTGTGTTCAAAAATGATTCTATTTTGGGGCAGATCGGGCAAAGCACGTGCGATTGATGGCAGGAAAGAGGACAGAAATTTTTGGTCAAACGAACGCCAAAGTCAGGGGCCTCATGTGACAAGCCCGTTGAATTGAATACGAAGCCTTCGATAACTTTGGATGCCCTATGTCTCTAGATGATGCAGAGGCATTTTGGTGTTAGCGCGTCAAATGCCCTAGGAGAAGTTCGAGCAAATATGAGGTGTCCAACAGTGCAAAATTGGCAAAAACAGAATTTCAAGCCAAGCTAGCGGATTTCCTGTGGGAATGTGGGCATGGGTCTCATTGACTTTTTTGATCGTGCTGGGGTACAGAATGTTTGTCTCGAATTGCATGCATGTCTGAGAAAGTAAATTGTTGGCTCCCCATATAAACGCAACGCACATTTGCGGTGTGGTGGCGCGTGTGGCGTGCAAAATTGGGCATAGGTCTGATTGCCTTTTCTGACCAGGAGGATCAGAAGATTGTGTAAAAAAATTTTCATGCATACCAGAGAAACTAATTTTGTGGACCCCCATACAAATTTTCATTTTGTTCTGTAGGGGGCGCTATGGCATCAATCGACGTGGTTTCTGCACTTATGGATTCAGTGTAGGTGTGTTCATAAATGATTCCATTTTGGGGCAGATCGGGCAAAGCATGTGCGATTGATGGCAGGAAAGAAGACCGGAATTTTTGGTCAAACGAAGGCCAACTTCAGGGGCCTAGTGTGACAAGACCATGGAATTGAATACGAAGCCTTCGATAACTTTAGATGCCCTATGTCTCTAAATGATGCTGAGCCGTTTTGGTGTTTGTGGGTCAAATGCTGTAGGAGAAGTTCGCGCAAATACAAGGTGAGCGAAATTGCTGACTCGGCGAAAGCCAAATTTCAAGTCAACCTGGTGGATTTCCTGTGGGTCATGGAGGGGTGCCTCAAGAGGATTTATTGTTTGCCCAGACATGCTCTATGTGTGACGAGAATTTCATGACTCTAGGGCAAACTTGAATTTGGCCTCTCCCATAAGGGCACCGAAAAATGAAATTTCCAGGGGGCGCTGTGGAGCCGTGTTTTGGAGTTAGTTTGTGGCGACATTAAAATACGTAATTTTTCGCCAGACCTGACCACCATGCAAAAAATGGTGACTTTTCGTGCACATTCAGGGGGTCAAATTTGGGTTCAAAGAGAGAGAAAGTATAATAATAATAAAGAAAAATAATAATAAAGAATAATGGAGAATTCGAGCAAAAACAATTAGGCGTTTTCCCAGTCACCCCGACGCATACCTTTTCGGAAACGTGTCGACCTGACCCACGTCACTATGAGGTCAGGGGTCACTGGCGACCGCGTCCCATGCGACCGTGGGGATTTTAACGCATTTTGGGGTATGTGGCATAGTGAATCCAATAGGCTCCTCGCCGAGACTTCGTCGGCTCGGGCCTAATAATAAAGAATAATGGAGAATTCGAGCAAAAACAATTAGGCGTTTTCCCAGTCACCCCGACGCATACCTTTTCGGAAACGTCTCGACCTGACCCACGTCCCTATGAGGTCTGGGGTCACTGGCGACCGCGTCCCATGCGACCGTGGGGATTTTAACGCATTTTGGGGTATGTGGCATAGTGAATCCAATAGGCTCCTCGCCGAGACTTCGTCGGCTCGGGCCTAATTAGTAAACTAATGCTAACCGCTAAATGCCGCTCCCGCTTGTTTCCTGAGTGACGGGCCTACGATGTAACTGGAAAGCACCTCTGAAGCCTAGGCAGTAATCACAGTCGTTGTGGATGTGTAGTTACATTTCTCGAGGTACATGTTTCAGAGAGGATTTTCAGTTATGTACAAAGGACCAATGCAGAACTCTAAATCAGGCCTTATTAGATCAATATAATGATAATTTTTGCATATAATCCAGAAAAATTACATTTATATAGTATGCATTTAATGTGTCCCAGAGTGCCATTTCCTTCCAATAATGTGTTTACAGAAATCACATAAAAGGCATACACAGCAAAAATATAATTCAGATTTTTTAACGATCAGCTGCTAAAAGCATTTCCTACATTTGAATATCAGCCACCATGTTGTGAGAATAAACTATCACGTTTTTAATGCATCAACAGGAAGTGACGTCTTGCTGGGAACTGTAGTTTTTATTCTTGTAGGCCTTTCATAGCTCCTCTGGTGTTGAAAACTAATGTTTGATTGAGGCTTTCTGAATACAAGTAGGACTGCACGTATTGATTATTTTAATAATCAAATATTGTATTTATTACCCAATCAAGTAATTGGATAAGAAATAATTTTTCATTTTAAAAATTCATCAACATATTTTAACTTCCATACTTCAGATGTTTCTCTGTGTGAAACAAACAGCGCTAGATAGAGCAGCTACAAAGTTCTCTTTTCTTCATGTTGCTGATCAGGTGGTTGATGAAGGACCTCCAGCTGTTTCCCAGTAAATGTTTTAAGGTGGTTACAGGAACAAGAGCTCCTTTTGCTCCACCTGAGCTCACCGTTGCTACTTTTCCACCGTGAAGGTGCCGATGCTCCTGCCAGTACTGGTGCTGGTTTAAATGAACCGGCAAAAGGCTTAAGAACGCACTTCGTGAACTGCTCCTTTACATAATATGAGTGTGGGAGAACACGCTCCCCTTTCTTGTGCTGCAAACACACTGTGCAAACCAAACTACTGCAGCATCTGTGTGCAGCACAGAGGTAAACACAGACAGATTACGACCAAGTCGACAAGTACGCACTTTGTGTCAACAAATTTGTGTAGAGGAATTTTACCAAAAGAATTGAGTTACTCCAAGAATTGTTGCAGCCCTAAAACTTGCATTTATTTTTCAGTTTTTGTATCAAAATATATGAAGGTTGGTATTTACCTTTCATGCTGGGATTTTTTTGTTGAACAGGAAGCCTGAAATTATCCTTTGATCTTCATTTCTTACTTCTTGTGTTCATATTGGTTGTCATTTTAATTTCTGTAGCCCACGAAATCAAGGGCACACATGACCATAGTGAGATCAAACGTGCACACTGTGAATGAAACTGTCCGTGCTCTGTGGTAGATTGCAAACTGCAGTGAAATGATGCAGGCGCAAGCGGCGATAATAGCAGCGACCTACCTGGGGCGGAGTCTGCGAGGTGCGCTCCTTTGAGAGGCAGAGGAGCGCAATCTTTGTTGGAGTTTAATCTGTACGTTTTGCATCCAATAAATGCAAGGATGTTAACAAATAAATTGGACAATATTCTGGCAATTTAGTGATATTTCCAAATAAAATCCCGAGTCTGCAATGTCCGAGTCCATGACTAAGATTAAGATTAAGATTAAGATAGTGTTTATTCATCACATGTACAGTTATACACAGTACAATGCACAGTGAAATGTATTTTGTACCTGCAACCATATATACAATATGACTAGACCGAGACCAAATGCGGTTGAGTCCATGACAAGACCGAGATCATTAAAAAGCGGTCTCGAGACCAAGACCGATCTCAAGTACTACAACACTACTCTTGTGTCTGTTATTCCTCCTGTTCTGTTAAGTCTGCGTGTGTGTCATGGTTGGTCACTTCCTGTTTTATTTTGACACTCTCATGTTCCCTGTGCCCTGTGTTTATTTTTGCTTCCTCTGTGTTAGTTTCATTTGTTTTACCTGTTGTTTCCACTCTCCCTGATTTCCTTGTGTGTATTTAAGGCCTCAGGTTTTCTCTGTTCTTTGTTGCAGTGTCGTCTGTGTTCCCATCTAGCTGTGTGTTCCCTGTTCAGTGTTTTGCCCCCCCCCCCCCTTTGTTTTATCGCATCCTCCTGTGAGGTCCTACCCTTCCCACCTCACAACCCACATATGACACCCAGATTGAAGCTGAGAAGTCTCCCAGCAACTAAACAGAAATGGTTGCAGCCCAACTTACCAACTTTATTTATTTTACGCAGTTTGGTTTTTGCACTACCTAAAAGAATCTTAAAATATATATGGCCTAGCTTACAGTTATGCAAGCTTATGTGTACATTCAATAAGGAAGCTCTGTAATCACTCATCTGCCTCATTTCCCAGGTGTTTGGCTGCTAGTCGATTGCTTACACCACATCCTCTTTCTCATGCTGTCAAAGTCACTGCTGATTTCATTACTCTAATTCAATCATCTTCTGGCTTGCCTTCTCTGAGCCAGTCAGCCTACACTCTGCATACTATAACTCTTCTTCTGTCATTCTGGCCTTCAGACTCTGCTCCTCTTCCTCCTCCTCCTCCTCCTCTCTATCTCACCGGTCACTTAAAGCTCCATCCAACTCTCCATCTTCACCACCACTGGTGTCTAGATTCTGGGGCTCCTGTCCTAATTCCTGTTACTATTGACATTCCATTCTGCTGTGTCATCAGAGTCTAATTGCCAAACAGTTCAACTGAAACATGTATCTTAATAATTCATGTTCAATTCTTCTAAATGACCTCTACTTGTTAAATGTTACTGCAGTTTTGTTTTGTTTTTCCCTTTTGGTCATGTCATTATTTGTTTTCTGCTGCTCTTCTGGTGGTCCCCTTGGCTGGGCCAATCCCCAGAACTGTTTCTTTGCTTTGGACTTTTTTGTTCTGGTCTCAGTCCCTTCATCCTGTTTCCCTCCAACAATCTGGATCTGGTAGACTTTGTTTCTGGTTGTGACACTCTTTTTGTTTTCACAGGCCGTGCACGGAAAGCAGAACATCAGAGCTGCAGCGTCAGCTTTCCGTCAGTGTCTACAAAGAATACATTCATGCCCAGTAGTGCTGTTTTGTTCCCACACTTTGGCAATTACTGCAACTGGAAACAGGCTTTATGTGAGCAACCAAGATTCAAGGAGTTCAGCTGATTCAGAGCCAACCATAAAAGAAAAACTTAGGCCTGAATACAAATACCTGCTGAGATGGGTGATTCACATAATTATTAATGACTCATTTTAACCCTCAATGTGAAATATTGATTGATGCAATAACTGTAATTCCTAAACATTTTAGCTCCGTTAAAAAGAGAAAACTGGAAAACAAGTGGCATACTTGTAAATGAATTATGCACACAGACAGACCCAGTCGGAGACCATGCAGACTGAGAAAGAGAAATTCTTTGGCACAGTTGCTCAGCACATTTTAAAGAAACCAGAAAGAAAACGAAGGCGGGACAGGATTTGTGCACAGCTGGAACATCTGCATGATGCAGAGACGTGCAACACATGAAAGAATTTTTCCATGCCCCTCCTTTCTGGGTTTTCCCTCTATCATTATCACTTACATTCCTTTCCACATACCTGACCTGACTGACAAAATGCAAACCAGTGTTACATACCAGCTGAAAGATTTAAAAAAGAGTTTGCTTCATTAGATCAGCAATACAGACATAAACACTTCTTTCAGCTGGTCCCTTTGGGAGATGCCACACTGAATCATTTGCTTTCATCTCACCCTATCTTAACAATACTCTTCTGCCACATTAATCTTCTGCATGTCCTCCTTCACTACATCCATGGATCTTCTCTGTGGTCTTCCTCTTTTCTTTCTGCCTGGCAGCTCCATATTTAATACTCTTTGTCCAATTTATCCACTGTCCCTCCTGTGCACATGTCCAAACTGTCTTAGTCTTACCTCTCCAACATTGTCTCAAAAATGTTTTACCTGAGCTCTTTATACTCTTTTCTAACAAACACACACACACACACACACACACACACACACACACACACACACACACACACACACACACACACACACACACACACACACGCACACAGACAATTACCTGTGTCGATTGCAGCAGATCTCAGCTCGAGGCCGGTAAATATCTGTCCCACAGCAGTGCTGTCCAGGGGTGCCATGAAACTGAGAATAACATATAGTCCCTTTAGCCGGGTTGTAAGGAATACCCATCTCCGAACATTCCTCTCCATCTTCTCTGTCCGTGTACAAGGTGTTATTACAAAACAGAACACCACGTTGTGCCAAACCATACGGTCTCTCTCCACAGCACTTGAAGAATCAGGAGCAATAAAGTAAATTGTGGAACAATGCAGACACAATCAAGCCCAAGTTATTTACACATTCAAATGCAAATAAGTGAACATTCAGTAATGTTGAAATATGCAACAATTCCCACACATAAAATGTGTGTGAGTTTATGTGTGGGAATCCTGTATAAGTTGCTCTTACCAGACTTATGACCCTTTTTCACAAGCGGTAACAAATACCTATGATGTTAAATGCGTTGTATAGAAAATACCCTCAGTTACTGTATAAAAGGAGTGGGGTGGAGCGCCGCACTCTCTCAATGTCTAAGAAAAACAGCACTTTTTTCTAGGACCACTGGATTCCACTGCTCTTAACTCTCTGCATCTTAATGTTCTTTGCAGAGAATTTAAACCTGAAATTTGTTGTCCAGCATTTTTACTAATTAAAGAGCTCACTAAATATCTTGCCAAGATCCCCTTTTACAGTTAACAATGCTTCAGGCTTATAGCCTTCATGGAAAATGTGGTATGATTTTCCCACCACCAACAAAAGACTCAGACAGCTGGGCAGGCCTGGAAAAAGAAAAAAATAATTCAATTAATACATTACTTGATCTATCCAAGGGTTCCACAGCGATACACATCCGTCACAGCAGACTTGCGTATGTGGGTTATACACAGTGGGTGTGCTCTTACTTTGACCTGTACAGACAAATGTGAAGGCGGTGAGGGTAGAATGAGGAGAGAGGAGGAAAAATTTATCAGACTGAACATGTTGGGATGAAAGAGGATCGGAAAAGATTACTCAAAGGATCTGAGACAAAACAAGAAGATTTGTTGAGACAAAGGAAAGAATTTGAGAAAATATGCACGCTCTCATCAGTTACTTACAGCTGCAGCTTGAAAATTTCTTTGCCAAAATACAACAGCCTCTTTGACATACAAGAGAGCCGGAATATTTTCGAATCCTTTGCACTGTCCTGAATAAAGTGAAGAAATTCAGCACAAAGGAATTTATGTCTGAAAGCAGCAGCGAGTAATCAGCCTTTAAGTTGCTTTCCAGCTTCTGGTATGGTTAAAATGTTTATATTGGCTAAACCACATCATTAAGACCCTGCAACTTTGGGCTTAGTGCCTTCATTAAATTGCTCCACTGGGAAAATAAAAACATCAGAAAAATAAGACATAAAGAATATAAAGAAAAGTGTGGACAAATTACCTGCTGCTGTTTATGTTATAGATGTTATAGTAGGAGGAGGAAGAAGAAGAACTTTATTCGTTACATACACATTTCACATAAACATGTATATCCATGCAGCAAAATTTGGTCTCTGCATTTTCCCTGTCACACATGTATCACATAAGTTTAAAAACACATGTAGCACATGTGTGGCGCACAGTACACACAGCACAACATGCAGAACAGGGGGCAGTTAGAAAGTGCTCAAGAGTCCACAGTGGTGCTGATGGGGACAGAAAGTGGCACTTCACCCTCCCCACCTCAATTTTCTATGCCAGTCCATAAGTTCTCTGAAGCCTTCTCAGATGGTTTCAGTCCATCTGAAGGTTCCAATCGAATTTTTTTTTTTTTTAAATACTCTTGGTCACAAACCTGCTACTTAACCTCTAGGTCACTACGCCCCCTCAGACTGTTATTTCAGCATCTGTTTGGCAACTCTCATCACTTGTTTTTTGAGGATTTAAAGAAGTTCTTTCACATCCAATATGATCAACTTTACAGTTTGTGATCTGCAAGTTTTCTCTGAATGTGTGTGTGTGTGTGTGTGTGTGTGTGTGTGTGTGTGTGTGTGTGTGTGTGTGTGTGTGTGTGTGTGTGTGTGTACTACTACTAGTATTTCCTTTTGTTTATCACACAGTTTAGCTTATTTCACAGTTGAGCTTGTATACTCTTGTAGTATGTGAAGACTGGAGCTGTGTGATCAGTTGCAGTGTGTTGTCTGGGCCAAAATAATCAGAGAATTTTTTTTTTTACCCAATTCAATTCCTCTAACTCATGATCAACAACAACTAGGAAAGCTCAACAGGAGTCAATAACTCAACAATCAGGAATACACAGGAAAACTCAGATTGCACATAGATTGCACATAGGTACAAGGAGGCTAGGAAAGCTCAACAGGAGCCAATATCTCATACACAGGGAAATGCAGAACCAGGAAACACACTACCTAAGTTGGACGATGTGACCAACAACAGGAAGGCAGAGACAAATTCCATGATGTTGGGTTTGGCAAGAAATACAGTATTTCACTCTGAAATTATGAAGAAACATACTTTCCTGGATTCCGATTTTGGACAGGTCACAGTAATTTAGGCTGGGCCTTGTAAGTTAATGTTTTTAATAATTATTTTTCCATTTATTACAGGTGGATACGTGTGCACATTCATATTAACATATTAAGTAAACAATACCTGATATTGTTTTTTCTGTGGGTTGTGATGACCAATAATATATAAATATTGTTATTCAAATGATTACTGCCATATAGATGAGAAAGAAAAAAGAGCGTTTTGGGTGAGATATACTGACTCATATCAACAGAGAAAGCGACACACTGCACTGTAAATTCACTCTCCTATCAGTAGAACCCTGCCTGTGATTTTTAAGGAGAAAATAATTTTTCAACTTTGAATAGAAAATGTATTTGCTGCATTAAGTGACACAATCCTCATTCTAAGCCCGTACTTGCAGTCTGGAGTGTTCTATTGAATAAAAAACAAAAAACTAAACAAAGAAAGTTCGAGGAAGTTTTCTTCATGCTCTGCTTGCTCAAATTTAACAGTAATTCCTCTGATTATTTAAATTGAAAATAAAACCTCAGAAAATGCTTCTCAGGGGCGGTTAGGGTGAGCCCATTCTGTGAATGGGTGTAGTCAGTGAAGTCAGACAAAAACAATTCTTTCCAACTTTCCAGAAACCACAGAGCATAGCAAGCATTCATACACCCAAGACAAAAATGCATCTGAACTTTGAATCAAAGCTAGGCGGAGGAGCACTGTAATTCGTAACAGACGTAGATGGATTTGGTTCATCCTTCATAAACTGGATAAAAACACTATTCAGCTCCCCAAATGCATGTGCCAGGGCAAACAGTTTTGCTTCCCAAAGCTTCAGTCTACAGAGGGGTTCCTGGCCCACTCTCTCCCTCACTTTTTTTTCATCTTTATTGAGCCACTAGCAGCAATTAGACAAAAAAAATGCAAATAATAAAGGAATTCAAAGTGAAAATACAGACCATAAGATAAGCCTCATGGCTAATGATGTGTTACTTTTCCTTGGGAACTCACAAGCTTCTCTTCCAAAGATGACCATACTTATAGATGAGTTCTCATCTATATCTGATTACTCCAGTTTTACAGTTTTGCCTCTGAATTGTAATTTTTTTTTTTACCCCACTACAGTCAGGCAACATTAGATATTTAGAAATATTTCCACCAAACTTCCACTCTTGGTACGGTTGAATCAGATTCCTCTATTAAAAATGATAGAGTATGATCTCACATGTCAGATTACTCTACCTACTGTATATTGCTCACAGGGAGAGTTGCCACCATTAAAATGATGGGTTAGGGTTATTTTTGTTCTCACTGATCTGTAATAAACCCTCTGTTGCTTTTAAGTCACTAGACTACAACATCTCAGAATTTCTATGGAAAAAGAAACCATCACAAATAAGTTTAAAAACTTTTATAAAGCCAAATGGTTGGACCTAGAACAAGCACTGTCAAGTTATTCATTTTCTTACAAAGTCTGCAAACTGCAAACCACCTCTTCACCTAGGAATGAAGGCAGTAGACTGCGAGGCTGGCAATGTCTGAATTTCCTCCCCTGGCGCAGTGTGTTCACTCATTTCCAGCTTTAGGTGTGTTGTTCAGGCAGCTATGCTAGCGCACAGTACGGGCGCTCTCGATGCACATTTGAATGTTGTTTTTTTTTTTTTATTCCTAATTAGTATACTCAATAATGTCAGCTCACACATCGTTAACACGGCAATTACGATATTATCGTAGACAATATATATCGCACACCCCTAGGTCTGCCCTGGTTGTTGTTGGTGGGGTGCTTGGGTGGGTGTTGTCTTGCAGTCTTGGAGTGTGGGGCCTGGGGCCGGGATGCTGCTGGCTCTGAGATGGGTGGCTGGCCTCTTCTGCACCTGCCCAGGTGTGGGGTCTGGGGCTCTTGGTCTCTTGGTCGGGTCTCTTCCTGCGTGGGGTGGTGTGTGTCCCCTCGGGCCACACCCCCAGGTGGGGTGGGTTGGTCCATGTCAGGACATCCTTCAGGGATTCCGGGGTGCCCACTGGCCCCTTTGGGGGGCAGGGCGGTCAGGTGAGGGAGCAGTTGTCAGTTGTGGAATAGTATAGGAGAGTTGGGAACAGCTTGTCTGAGACTTACTGTAGGCCAGGGGTCTGAGTTAGTTAGCTGGCTCTCCTTCTGGGGGTCTTATGTCTCTCCAGAGAACCTTTCACCTATAAACAGTATAAAGACTGGATGTAGCCACCATGACATCAGCCACTGGTTTGTGAAGTCCCATTCTGAAGTTTCGAGATGAGAATTTTTGCTATTGCCATCTCTATTTTTGAAACCGGATGTGACAAATAGGGGCGGCTCTGACTAATGACCATACACTCATTAGCTGATGACTTGTCATTCACAAGTCATCAGCTAATGAGCATACCCCAGATAACTCTCCTTTCAAAAACACAGTATGCATGAAATTTGTGAAGTGGGTGCAATTTTTATTTAATATATTTCAAAATGAGTGACTGAACTCAAACTCAGCAGGAGAGTGTTTACAGTGTTTGAGTCAGAGAGCTGCTTTTCCCATACATTTGACTGGATGTCTTTTTGCAATGACTGGTGACCAATAAATAGAATACAGATTTAAGGCACTTCCTCACTGGCTTCACTTTTCATTACTGGAAGTTACATCCATCTTTTGTATAATCTATGCTTTCACCTTTTAAGATGTTAGCAGTTACCATGTTCTCTTGTACAAATTCAATACTCACCACTGTATTCTACTAAATCCTGCACACTGCTCCTTTAAAAACAACTTATCAGCCAGTATGATGTCACTGTTTGTATATTATGATCATTTCGTTGTGTGCACAATGACAATGAGCTGAATCTAACATCTAACATTTACAGTACCTTCAAGATGATGTTGCAGCCCATCCATCCATACATTAATCACCACAAAAATAAATGATGTAGAGGGGAATTTTGTGCTGAAAGCTGTTCTTTGTTCTTTGACACATTCACGATTGAAAACATAGTGGAAGGAACACAGTTGGTAACACAGGGTGGTGTAATGTCCCAGGTGATAGTCACTGACAGATAACTGACAGATAAAACAGCTACATCCAAAAGCAAACAAACATGGTGACAATGATACCTGAGGTGCAGAACCAATGAGGAGTTTGCTTTCTCTCGCAGCAGCGATGTTGCTTTGGATTGTAACATGATGACCCACAGAGATGTGTGTTTGGTTCTTTACTGGGGACATGCAGACAGGCAAAAATAAAAACAAAAAGAATTCACATCACATGAACACAACCATAAATTTGAACACAAAGTATCAAAATATAATTTTTTTAGAGCATAGGCTACAGGATAGCCTAAAAAATTGTTGTGTATTCAGATTTCATTAAATTAAATTAGCACATATGGAACAACTAATTTAATAGTCCTCCAGATGACCTTTGACCTGTAGTAGTGTACAGATTGCTTTTCCTGGGAGTAGCTTCCCATGTTGCCTTTCTTGTGAATAAAATGCTGCCATTTTGTCAAAGCCACTGGCATCTCACAGATATGCATAGGGTGTTGTTTGGAATCAGTGCCATGATGCAGCATGTTTGTTCATAAGATATTAATGCTTGTGAAGGACCTCCTGACTGTAGTTTATAACTTGGAGGGTAATGTTTAGGCACATATTCTGACCGAAAAAAAGAAAGTTCTGTTGCTGCCTAATCCTAACCAGCGAGTGAAAGTGAAACAAATCCCAAAACACAAAGTTCAAACTTACTTAACTTCATAAACCTGAAATTATTGTGACTAATAACATAGCAGCCATAAAATAAATTTCAAAGAAACCCAATAGCAATGTTAAAATTTTTGAAATTTTAATCCCTGTGGCTCAACAGTTAGCTTATATTCCATGTTTGCGTTTTTACTCCCCACTAAGGCTACACGTTCCCACAAAAGGAATTGCTGAATTTCTCTCTATATAAGGCCCCGAGCTATGGAAGTGCCCCAAGTCTACTTATAAAATGTAAATGGATATTATATAAAGAAAGTCCATGAAATATTTACTGCACAGGATGACTTAATGATTGTCAGTGTTGACAATAATATGCCATGTTAGTTGGCAAACCTTCAGTTAACTTACCAGCTGGGTTGGCGCTCCAGTGTCTGAAAAATAAATTGAAATATATCAATGCAAACACACACACACACACACACACACACACATACACACGCGCACACACACACACACACACACACACACACACACACACACACACACACACACACACACACACACACACACACACACACACACCAGGAACAGTGGCCCTTTAATCACCCCGCACCCACATACACAATTGAAATCTTACATTTATTGTAGTTTGTTTCTTACCTGTTGTTGCACATCTGCAGACATAAGCACAAAGACTTTTGAGTACAAAACAAAAAAAAACAAACAAAAACCACTACCTGATTAGTATACATTTCAGCAGATTGAGAAAAAACTTGAGGTGTGACTATTCTGACAAGTTTAGACATAATACTTAATTACAATCTGACTGTGCAAGAATCAGACAAAACTAATAATGAAAAACTAATAATGCTACATCTGTCCCTCCAATATTAATAGCACTGTAGTTTTCACACAGTCATACACATTCTTCCCACTACATACACTCACATCCACCCAACACATTACCCCAAACATATTGAGAGGAAGAAGGGAGTGGGTGGGTCTTCCCACACCCTGGTTTTATGCAACCTGCCAGGGGTAGGGACTGGCTAGTAGTTCGGTGCTGGGTTGGCTGCTTCCTTGGGTTGCCGCAGGGTCTGTGCTGGTACCCGCTCACCCACATTTACTGTCCATGTAAGATCCGTGTGTGTGTGCATGAGTGCGTGACTGGCATATATGTGTCTGTACAAGTCTGAGCCTGGGTCTGTGGCTTGGCACCTCTGGGACACGGTTGCGGAGGGTGGGAGTCACCCCTCCCTACCGCTCCCCACTGACCGTCACTGCCGCCCCTGGGGTGTGGGTGCATGTGGGTCCCGGGGTGCATGGCTGGATGTCTTGGCATG
Source organism: Archocentrus centrarchus (assembly GCF_007364275.1). Classification (NCBI taxonomy): domain Eukaryota; kingdom Metazoa; phylum Chordata; class Actinopteri; order Cichliformes; family Cichlidae; genus Archocentrus; species Archocentrus centrarchus. The sequence goes on along the minus strand of NC_044358.1, from coordinate 24,865,450 downwards.
GCTTTTCACCTGCTCCCTTGGTGGTTATAGCCTGGGGGTGGCTCAGGCCTCTTTGGTGTGTGTGTGTGTGTGTGTGTGTGTGTGTGTGTGTGTGTGTGTTTTGGGGGGGGTGTCACTCCTCTGGGGTGTTCATGCGGTTGCCATCAGCCCCCTGGGTGATTCCTTGTTTGCCTCTGGATCATGGGGGGCATGGTTGCAGCTTCTTGCCCTCATGCATGCGCGCGCGCACACACACACACACACACACACACACACACACACACACACACACACACATTACTACAAACCACAGCAAGATTGTGTGTATGTGCGTATATGTATATGCATGTGTATAGATATGTGTATATGTGTATGTATGTGTATCTACCTCTCCGATTATTTTTGTTTTCTCACCTTTAAAATCTCTCTTTTTCTTTATTTCTCTTCTTCTTACCCCTTTCTTCCTGCCTACCAGGCCTGGCATGAATAAATAAAATAAAAATACAAACAAACAAGAGTAGCCCATAGAAAACTTATAGAGCTGTTCTTGTAAAAGCAAATATGTTTGGTACACCAGTGCATTTGGATAATCATTCTGATTGCAAAAACTGCCAGACATGACAGGCTTTAAAAAACAAAACAAAAGACAAAACTAATAAAAATGAACAGAATATCTACTGCAATCAGAATGAGCATTGTGGTGTGGTGTGACAAGCATTGCAGTTTTTGATTTGATTTCTTTGATTTCTTTGATGTGTTCTAGGAGAACTCATCAGCTCTATATAGTTCTCATCAGGTCTATAACAGTTGGTACTAACATGCAACATGCAGTTCTGACGTCCAAATGTGACTGTTTACATCACACAGTGCCTACTTGAATGCTATTCCTCCTCTAAGCCCAAAACAAGGTTTACCACACTTGATGCCTGTAAGAGCTCCCCCTTGTGGAATGATCCTGTTAAATCTCTTTCTATACCTGTCCAGATTATTTAGAAATCAGCTGTCCATCCAGCCATTCTGTGCTTTACATCGTGGAATAAATGTAGCACATCACTATCCACTGGAATTTTGTGAAAATACAAAATGCCCTACTAAATGTCAACTGCACTCTCGCCTCAGTGGGGGAACCTTCTAGTTTTGAAGTACTAATGTGAAAACTCATTCTTGACATTACTGTGGGTTTCATATGTTTTAGACCTCTGGACCAAATAGCACATGTAAAACCCAAAGCCCTGGATCAGTGAAAATATAAAAAGCCTACAGACCGTAGAAGAACTTAAAATCAGTGGAACAATATTAAGTATATTGGCCTTAATATGAGGTAGCTGTTGTTTTCATTGAATAATCTGATAAAGACTGAGAAATGTGCATTTTTTTTTCAAAGATAGTTTAGCACGACTGAATATAAATTGGGACTTCTCTTTAATACCATCAGCAGTCTATTAAACCCTGTTCCAGCTACTGTTTGTTCCACCTAAGCTGAAAACTGTGAGAAGTTACTAAAATAATTTATTGGAAAGATTGACATATTAATTGGGTCCCACTTGTTCATTTCTATCCCAACCTGGGCACCCACCATCTATCACATGTTTAACCTCTGTACCATCTGAACAACATTCTGTCCAACATAAATATAACATGTCTATTGGCAATTATTCCACCTAAGTTTTTCAGGCAGGTTTTTGACATCACAGCTCCATCGATACTTAAATCATAGACTGGCCATGTCCCAGTCTCTTCCAAAAAGCCATGTATCCAGCCTCGCTTAAAGAAAAGAGGTTCAACAACAATCCCATACCTGCTGTCTTATCTCCAAATTACCTCTACTTTCAAACATTTTTGAAAAAAGTGGTTAGTGGGCAACTCTTTATTTGGCACATTTCAATCTGGCTTTAGAAATGACAGTAGATAAACTGCTTTAACAGGGTTATGAGCAACATTTTAATGAGTGCTGAAGCAGATTATTTTACTAGACTTGACGGCAGCATTTGATATAGTCGACCACTAGACTTAGAAACAAGATTAGCCTGGGTCCAGTGACACAGAAATGGATCACATCCTACTTATGAAACAGAGTATTCTGCTACTGTTGACAAACTGAGCTCATCATCTTTCCCTAATGACATGGAAAACTAATAATCAACCCAAAGCCATTTGTTAGAAACCTGCAAACACTGTTTTCCATCAACATCTCAGTTTCAATCAGCATTTCCAGGTCTAGCTTTGTACAAATTACAAATATTATATATTATCTTATACATTATATTATGATCCAAAACTTCTGAATAACTGAACACCTTATCCACTTTCTCATTTTCCTTATGATTAAATTATTATATTTCAACCCACTGTGTGCGTTGTCTATAATGATGAAACAGTATCCTTCTACAGCTAATACAAAACAAGGTAGCAAGAATATTCACAAACACAAATCACCCCCGTCCTCACAGAATTACATTGGTTTTTCATTCATGACACAGTCCTATTTACTGAGTACTCCATAGTATGGCATCACTTTGTAGCTAAAAACTCCTTACTCCTTATTCTGTCCTCAAAACCTTCAGATTGGGACACCCATTATTATTACAGGTGTCACAGTTCAGGTTTTAAACAAAAGGGGACTGTGTACCCCCCCCCCCCCCCCCCCTTTTTTTTTTTTTTTACTATTAGATCAGCATAATCAGTTCTACATTTAAAAATACATTCTGTGAATTACCTTGTAACTTAAATAGGTGATATAAAATTAAAGTTGGAATAAAGTACAACAATTTTACCATGACTATTACTATAGTCTTGAATTGAAGTTGACTATAAAATATGAAGAGTTTACTGTGGATTTCTAAGGCATACATGAAATGGCATTTGGCAAATTCTGACCTTTAAATAGAGATGTCTCCTCTACACAGCAATAATATTTCTTCTGCTCTATCTCAGCGGTACCATTCTTCCACCAGCAGCACTCAGTCTTGGTGTTGAACTGGCCATGATGACAGCACTGGTGATCTCTGGATTTCTTTTGCAGGATCTTCTTATCATTAAACGGACCACAGCACAGCTCATTTTCTACATCATATGCCCCTGTGGAAAAGATCCAGACACTAAAAACTGAAACATATGCAGTGTACGTTAATAATTTAATGTTGAGCTTTTTAAAGCCGGATGCCTTTACATGATTCTCATAGAGCAGGTCATTTAATTACTGTCTTTTGATTAGCCCTTCTTACCTTTATCACAACAACTGTGCTTTGGTGAAGGTTTGTCAACAACTGTTGACTCACAGCATAGATGCGTATGTTTGTCATAGGCAGGGTTATAATAGTTTTGGATTTTACATTATAGTTTAGTTTTAGTTAGTTTTTACTTTTTTTTCTCTAATTCAGTTAGTTTTAATTAGTTTTCAGAGTGGTTTTGCTCGTTTTTATTAGTTTTTATTTTTGGTTTCATGCTTAGTTTTAGTTAGTTTCAGTTAGTTTCAGTATTAGTTTTAGTATTTTCATACCTAATCAGGTGCAAGATTCAAGGCGCAAAAGTGACTATTGTGTAATGAAAACTTGACAAAAGATACAGTTTAAAGAAATATAGTCAACAACCAACTGTTCACAAGACATGCTAAATTTGTGTAATATTAAGGACACACATGAGCATAACCAGGGAGAAACAAAGAAAAACATGAACTCCCAAACTCAATAAATTCTACAATAAACTCCACAATAAACTTCAGCATCAGTGCAGCAGATTAATAACGCCTACATGTGGTGTTAAACAAAAACAAACTCTTTGAAGGAGTCAAAGCTCAAATCCAGCTGCATCCTGATGTTCTCACCACCTGAAGCTGCTTCTGTTTTGGAGCTAGCTTGGTTAGATGCTCGCTAATTAAACCTGCAGGGTCTTTGCGGCCTCTGTACACAACCTACAGAAGTTGCCGACCTCATGTCCGCATTTATGCTTGTGTAGCTGGATTGTGTGTGTTAATTACCTTGTGGTCGTGTGCAGGTGTTTGTACTCAAAGAACCTCCATACGGGACTCGGCAGACCGCAGCCATTACTTTGCGGACCAGCGCGGTGAGCGCACGCACATGCGCACTCACACAGTTGTCCTGTGGCGCTCCCAGCTTAAACTCGGAGAGCGGAAACAATGATTTCATATCAATCCACAAGGCTTAAAAAACCCCCCCAAAAAACAAGTAAATGAAAGTAAGTTTATCGATTATTTCAGTTAGTTTTAGTTAGTTTTGTAAACTCACAATTCAGTTTTAATTAGTTATCGTTTTTTCCTTTTAATTATAGTTTTTATTTATTTCAGTTAACGACAATGTTTTTTCAATTTCAGTTTTCGTTATTTCGTTCGTTTTCGTTAACTATAATAACCCTGGTCATAGGTCACATTTCCACATAAATGAGCTGTAGAGGCAAATTCAACAGTAGGGGGATCACTCACAATAATTAGCATAAACCACTTTTAACTTGAATAGTAAGTAACATAAGACAAATATAACAAATGTATTGTATTGTGTTATTATGATTGTGTGTGCGTGAGCGTGTACTGCGGAGCTTTTTGTTAGAAACTGGGCAGCCATCATACCACACTGTTACAGCTACCATATGATAACTACTGAATTTCCGTGAAGATGAAAGTTGTATAATGGAAAACAGAAAATGTAAAATTTGCTCCAAGTTAACTGAGCAGAAAAGTGATTGATTTTTAGTATGAACAATATTGTACACTGGCATATTGTAAACTACTGAATCCACTACAAGTTAGAGTCTCAATAGAACACGAACATCCAAAGTAAAGGGTGCAGGAAAAAACGAAGAATCAATGGAAAAACAGAATTCCGTACACCAGAGCGCTCTTTGACACTACAAGTTAGGACATCGATAGGGTAGATTTACTAATTTGTCTGTGACTGTCTACTTTCTAGTTAGTCCATTGGCTTTCTGTGATTAGGCTGCCTTAAGTTTGATTTGTACAATTTTGATTTGATCTGTGGTACATAGTGTTACATACAGGTTATTACTGACCTGCAGGTGCACAGCAGGATGAATTCTTCGGTTGTATCTCCAAAACATGTTCCTTATTTGAACAGCAGCACTGATTCTTGGGGTCATATTGGTTGTGACCACAGCACTGGTGGTGACTGGAATTCCTCATCAGAATCATCCTGTTATCAGTCGGACCACAGCACAACTGGCTGTCTTTATCAAAAGCCTCTGTGAAAAAGACCATGGTGATTCTACACTTATATTTCCAGCAGATGTTGGAGATAGAGTAGATGTTGTATTGTTACCCAGTGTCCCAACTTTTTTTTTGAATTGAGGTTGTAATATTTTTCATCAGTGTGTTCAACTCTACTCACCTTTACCACAACATTCAGCCATTAGTGCAGGTTTTGCTGAGATGGTTGACTCACAGCATAGATGCGTACGTTTGTCATAGGTCGCATTTCCACATAAATGAGCTGTAGAGGCAAAGGCAACAGTAGGGGGATCACTCACAGTAATTAATATAAACCACTTTTAACGAGAATGGAATAGAACAGAAAATGTAATGTCATTTTAATTAGGATACAATAAGTTTGGGAATATATATATATATATATATATATATATATATATATATATATATATATATATAATGTGTCATGGATCCGCTGTGTGGCAGGCAGGAAGGAAGACCCCAACGCAGGATACACCAGACAGGTAGGATATAAACTCGGCTTTATTTGGCAGGGCTAACAAAAGGCACGAACAAAATCAAACTCCAGAAGCACAGGGAAAACTGACAGCAGCACACAGCACGGGAAACAAAGAGCAAGAAGATGACAACAGGAACTGAAAACAAGGGACTTAAATACACAGGAGGATAACGAGGGAAGTGGAAACAGCCAGGAACACAGGTGATGCTAACTACAAGGACAAGACCAGGGGAAGCAACACTGAACACAACCGACAAAGACCGAATGACTATTAACATAAAACAGGAAGTAACTTAACATAGTACACACCGACTTGACACCTGACGATATTGACACAGAGGGATAACAGGGAACAGAACAATAGAACACAGGGAGACAGAAACAGCGAAACCATAATAAAACAGAACTATATAACAAGAACATAAAACATTGGGCCACCGGCCCAGGACCATGACATTGTATTCCCAAACTTATTGTATATATAATAGGAAACATAAGACAAATGTATTGAGTGTTATTATGACTGTGTGTGTGAGTGTGTACTGCAGCTCTATGTCCTGCGGAGCTTTTTGTTAGAAACTGAGCAGCCATCATACCACACTGTTACAGCTACCATATGATAACTACTGAATTTCCGTGAAGATGAAAGTTGTATAATGGAAAACAGAAAATGTAAAATTTGCTCCAAGTTAACTGAGCAGAAAAGTGATTGATTGTTAGTATGAGCAATACTGTACACTGGCATATTGTAAACTACTGAATCCACTACAAGTTAGAGTCTCAATAGAACACGAACATCCAAAGTAAAGGGTGCAGGAAAAAACGAAGAATCAATGGAAAAACAGAATTCCGTACACCAGAGCACTCTTTGACACTACAAGTTAGCACATCGATAGGGTAGATTTACTAATTTGTCTGTGACTGTCTACTTTCTAGTTAGTTCATTGGCTTTCTGTGATTAGGCTGCCCTAAGACTGATTTGTACAATTTTGATTTGATCTGTGGTACATAGTGTTACATACAGGTTATTACTGACCTGCAGGTGCACAGCAGGATGAATTCTTTGGTTGTATCTCCAAAACATGTTCCTTATTTGAACAGCAGCACTGATTCTTGGGGTCATATTGGTTGTGACCACAGCACTGGTGGTGACTGGAATTCCTCATCAGAATCATCCTGTTATCAGTCGGACCACAGCACAACTGGTTGTCTTTATCAAAAGCCTCTGTGAAAAAGACCATGGTGATTCTACACTTATATTTCCAGCAGATGTTGGAGATAGAGTAGATATGGTATTGTTCTACTAAATTGTCCCACTGAAGAACCAGTTGTGTTTTAGTGAGCAAGGCTGCTCTGGTGAGCAAGGCAAACAGCAGCTACTTTGAGGACTCTAAAATTAAACTTAATTAATTCCCAGATTTCCCCTGGGTCTGGTGCTGGTAACACTGTCATCAAAAAGCTAATATTTGTCTTAAAATGGTGCATTTTCTCATTTTAAACATTTGATTTGTTTTCTTTGTCCTATTGTGAATAAAATATGGCTTTATGAGGTTTGCAAATCAGTGCATTCTGTTTTTATTTACACTTTACCCAGTGTCCCAACTTTTTTTTGAATTGAGGCTGTAATATTTTTCATCAGTGTGTTCAACTCTACTCACCTTTACCACAACATTCAGCCATTAGTGCAGGTTTTGCTGAGATGGTTGACTCACAGCATAGATGCGTACGTTTGTCATAGGTCTTCAGGCCACAGCAGTTGGACACCTTTTCACTCAGACCCCATGTAACATTGGCTGTAAAAACGAGACACAGACACCAGCACCACAGTGCAACTGCTGAAAGCGTGTTATGGTAGCTGCATTAAATCACTATTAGAAGTCTGTGTAGTTGCTCAGTCAACCACTACTAGAAGGTTCACAACTCAAAGGAGAGTCCCAAAGCTCAATCTAAGAATATCATATTTTTTTTTTTTGTTTTTGTTTTTCTTGTACTAGTCATCTACAAGGGAGCCTCTTGGACCCTGGAATAAATTATGATTTTAATGGAGACTGTGGTGGTTTGAAAAAAAAATCTTACATGCCATAGGATTTCATCATGAATTGCAGCTCTGGGGAGAAGTGGAGGAGTGGGCGAATTAAGCGTCTAATTTTCTCACTGATGCTTTTCTATTTACTAAAAATAGCCCTTCCTTTACTTACTGTGCACAATGCAAGGGTGAGTAATGCACAGATTTCCTAATGCTGTGAACCTGTTCACCCTTATGGCAATAAAAACCTTCTGATTCTGATGATCACAGATCTGCAACAAAGAAGTGTTGCAAGCTTTGAATAAATGGAAACATCTAACTTCATTTACGTGCTAGTACTGTAGATATGTCGATGTGTCATGAATATTTATTGCAGGCTCATTTTTTGGATTTTGTTACAATCTTCTGTGTTTATGTTTCTATGTAATCTTCTAATGTCAGTAAAGCATTTTGTGAACCCAAAAAGTTTCAATTATTGGGTAACTGCAGACTCCAAAATGGCCAGAAAGGTGAATTAACATCTTGTTGTCATCACATTGCTACTGACTGTGGAAGCACAGCTAGGCAGTTAAACACTGAGGCGCCTGCTTTATATCTTTTAATGGTCTTCACACCATTACCTATGTAGATCATTAAATGATATATTGACCTCATTCAGACACTCCATTTCTTGTCAAAGTCAAAGTTACAACTCTAGTTAGTCTTTAGTTAACTACCTGTGATTACCTGTGATGGTGTGTCCATGTTGTACTTTACAACAAGTGGCTGTTGCGGGATTGTAAAGGTCCTTTCCACAACAAGATAGACTTGCACCTACGTGAAGTTTGGTTTCACAGCAAGTAGCCTCTTGTGTTCCATTACAGTCTTTTCTGTAAAGCACAGGTGACCAAACCCATGATATTATTTCCAGGAGTAGTAGCAGTATATATATAATGTATAAATAGAATCATTATTTTACAATCAGACCTATGCATTTCCCCCTCTCCTCTACAATACTGCTCACTGATGGATTAGTGTGATAACATCCTTACTGTACATGTGTTAAGCTAAAAATGTGACCTATTCCATTACATTTTAAAATTCCCCCAATACTCAAAAGCATGCTTTTGTCAGAGTTACTTCTCTTGGCAATTAATTAACAATTAAAATACTTTTTAAATTCTTGTCTTAAAGTGGGAAGTTCTTCTGAGGTTCTTTACACATGGGTCTTAGGATATCTACCTTCATATATTTGCAACTGGTACAAAATGTAGCAGGAAAAGTAAAACTACATTTCTCTTATTTTGGTCTCATGTCCCTGGCTTTAATATGTTTTGATCATATGATCAGACTGTGACCTCAAAGTTCCTAAATAATTTACTATTTATTTATTGCTTCTATTTATGATAGAATAGAACACACTGTTTTATAACTTTGAATTTAATAGTATAACTGTATGCACCAATGCACAATGCACAATAAATCTTATCTTATCTTTTCTTATCTTATCTTTACCCTTCAGGAACTCTGGGCAAATCTCATCCACCCCAGTGATAGACAAGTCATCCCCCTCGTCCACAGACTCTGTTTCCACTAGAGAAGGCTTGTCGGTGGAATTAAGGAGGTCCCCAAAGTATTCCTCCCATTGCCAGACTATAGCCTCAGTTGAAGTCAGCAGTGCCTGACCCACACTATTAATCGTGTGAGTAGAGCACCGCTTTCACAGTCACCACTTGTGGTTCGGGGCAGCTTTGGCCTCTTGTGTGTGTGTGTGGGGGGGGGAGGCTGGCCTCTGGGGGAAGGCTGGCTTCACATTTCCTCAGGTTTTCTGAGGTCCTTGCCCTTTGGCTGAACGGGCTTCCTCTGGGACCTCCCTCTCCCTTCTGCTGGGGTGGGCATGCAGGTGGCATTGGGGTGTGTGGCCATGGGTCTTCAGTGCTCTTGATGGGTTGCAGACAGCCGGGTGTCCTGGATCTTTCTCTATCCATCTCAAGGTTCTAGTGGGTGAAGCTGCAGCTTTCCACCCTTGTTAGTAAGTACGTTTCACGATATGAAATGGCCAAAAAAATGATTGCGTGTATTTAAACGGCTGTATTTAAATGACTTGTTGACCAATAATCTGTGAAGCATGTGTCAAACATATCTCTCATGAATGATATCAGGTCATTTTGAGCGAGAAACAGCCAAGGTAGAAGCTGCACTCAGTTTTCGGCAAAGTGACTTTTATATATTCATTTTTTATCAAGGTAAAAACTGTCATTGACATTAAAAATGTCCTTTTAAACAGAAATCTGGCTCAGAAGGCTACAGAAATTGCAACAAATATAACATCACAGTTCTATAAAGATATTTTAAGTGGCCCAAAAGCACTGGATTGATTATAATGTAGGTACAATAACAAAGACTCCTAAAGATTTTTGAAAAATAGGTTATTTTCTCATTTTCTTCATATTTCTTAATATAAGCCCTTCATAAATCATGTTGACTGCACTCTATTTACCAATATAATATCGGAATCACTTTATGGCAGATGATCACTTTTTGGCACAACACTGGCAGCTGTTGAAAGTAACTTATAAAGTAACTTGTAATCTAACTTAGTCACTTTTAAAATGAGGTAATCAGTAAAGTAGCTAAGTTACTTTTTAAAGGAGTAATCAGTAATCTACTTTTTACTACTTTTTCAATGTAACCATACCATTACTGATAGTTGGTTTGTGTAGCCATGCTTTGTTTCTATCTTGTTTTTTTTTTTCCTTATAAATTTATTTTTCCAGTTATTGTTTGTTCTTTTTTGTATGCTGTTTTATCTTTTCTTTTTTATCTTTTCTATCTTTTCTGTCTTATCTCTTCTTTCTCTTTTAAGTGCAGCAGTTGATGAACCATTGTGGTTTAATTGCTTCTGCTCTGTCCTCACTATCCCCTTTTCCTATTTTCTCCTTTTTCTCTCTCTCTCTCTTCTCTTTTAGCCTGTCAACTGGCATCACAAGGACACCGGTACGTGTATGGGAAAAATGGGACAAACATTAAAAGGAGGAGCCTATAGAGAATCTATAGAGCTCATTTTGGAAGAGTAAATATGTCTGGCACAACAGTACATTTAGATCACAATTCTGGTTGCATTATCTGCCAGACATGACGGTCTAAAAAAAAAAAAAAAAGAGCACCACTTTCTCTCTCCTGAGTTTGCCAGAATCACTTTGAGGCCATCAAAAGTCTTTTTCCATGACCTCACTGAACTCCTCCCACGCTTACATTTTTTTGCTTCAGCCACTGCCCGAGCAACCTTCTGCTTGGCCTGCCAGTACCCATCGACTTCCTCCAGAGTCCTGCAGGCTAACCAAGCCCAATAGGACTCCTCCTTCAGCTTGATGGCTCCCTTCATCTCCAGTGTCCAACATCTGGTTTGGGGATTACCACCCCAACAGGCAACAACCACCATGCAGCCGCAGGTCTGAGCAGAAGTCCCAACAATGGAGGTGCGGAACACAGTCCATTTGGACACAATGTCCTCAGTCTCCCTTGGAATGCTGTCGATGTTCTGCCGGAGGTGAGAGTTGGGGCCTCCGCCAGGCATTCCCAGTGCATCCTCACTATATGTTTAGGTGCACCAGGTCTGTCCAGCATCCTCCCCCCACCACCTGATCCAAATCTCCACCAGGTGGTGATCAGTTGACAACTCAACTCCCCTCTTCACCCAAGTGTCCAGAATATACAGCCAGAGATTTAATGATACAATTATAAAATCTTGTAAAATTACAAAAATAATTGACCTGGGACCAAGGGTGACCTAGTGTCACGTGCGCTTATGGACATTCTTGTGTTTGAATATGGTATTTGTAATAGACAAGCTATGGTTTGGACAGAAGTCCAACAACAAAACACCACCTGGGTTCAGATCAGGCAGGCTGCTTCTCCCAGGTCTCACTGTCACTGCACACATGAGTGTTGAAGTCTTCCAGTAGGACAACGGAGTCATGGATGGAGCACCCATGTGCACCTTACACAGCGTCTCCAAGAAGGCTAGGCACTTTGAGATGTCATTTGGTGCATATTCTCAGACAACAGTCAGGAACTCTTTCCCGGCCTAAAGGCGAAGAAACCTTCTCGTCCACCTGTGAAAGCTCAAACGTACAGGCAACAAGCCGAGGGGATACAACGATACCCACCCCGGCTTGCTGCCTCTCACCAAGGGCAGATTCCAGCCCCTCTCCAGCAGACTGGTTCCACAGCCCAGGCCATGAGTTGACGTGAGCCTAACTATATCTCTTAACCTCATGCACTAACTCAGGTACCTTCCTGACCATAGAGGTTTCATTCCATGTCCCAGTAGCTGGCGATCAGCCTGCCAGGGCCTCCACCCTTGGCCACCACCCAACACACATTGCACCTGACCCCTATGATGCCTCCTGCTGGTGGTGGTCTTACAGGAGGGTGGGTCCATGTCTCCTCTTTGGGCTACACCACGGGTTAAGGCCTGGCCACCAGATGCTCTTCCTTGAGCTCCCTCCCCAGGCTTGGCTCCAGGATGGGGCCCCAGTAACCCTGTCCTGGGCAGGGTGAACTGTTCCCTCAATACCTCTTCCATAAGGGTTGTTGGAATCACTATTTGTCTGGCCACTCACCGAGGACCAATTTGCCTCTGGAGACCCTACTAGGGGGCAAAAGCCCCCAGACAACATAGTTCCTGGAATCAGTGGGACACACAAACCCCTCCAACCCGATAAGGTGAAGATTCACTGAGTAAGGCTTTTAAGTGTTTTCAGTAGGGGTTGAAGTCAGTGTTTTGGGAAGGTCATTCCAGTAGCTTAATGTGAGTCTGCTTTATCATTCCAAAACCAGTTTTGATGTGTATGGGATCATTTTCCTGTTAGAACACCTAATTGTGCCCAAGGTCTTTGTACAGAAACCTCACTGGCAACCAGTGGGAGATATACAGGGTCCACAGGGAGATATAACTGAGTATCGTCAGCATAGGAATGAAAAAAGATTGAAGGCCTCATCTTTCCACCTCCAAACATACCTATTGTGATTGTCACCATGGAACTTTTCTCCAGAAGGCTTTTGGCTTGTCCATGTGGGTAGATGCTAATTTCTTGACACTTGAAGGAGTCAATTTTGGTGCAGGGGATTCTTTCTTGGTCATCACCCTCCCAGACCATGGTGATATGTAACTTAAGTGTGGACAGTGCTGGTGTTCCAGCAGTTTCCTGTTCATGACAGATTTAAAACCATGGTAGTTCCTAGTTTGTTTCCTCTAATCAGTGGGTGACAATTTGGGTCTTTTTCCAGACCTTGGCAAAGTGGTCAGAATAACTTGTACTTATGTACAACAGTTTGAACAGATGATCTTGGAATATGCAGCTGTTTAGAAATGACTCAAAGAGACCTTCACAACTTGTATTGTTTATGATTGTCATTTTTAGATCTTCATTGAGTTCTTTGGACTTTCTCCTTGTTCTGAGTATTGGCTGATCCAATGACTGCTTTCAAAAAAATATTTCAATGCTCTCAAGGAGAAACTTGGGATCACTAATGAGAAGTCAATAGGCTTTGGCTTTGTCAAGTTAAAATACATTGTAGTACCTTCAGCACCATTTATAAAAAGATTTAAATGAGTACATGTAAAGGAGCTTGTATGTGTATTTTGATTCTGTGTAGATTGGAGAATATACATTCAAACTTGTGCATCCAAATCTTGTTGTGTTTTGTTTTGGGTTTTTTTTTAAGTGATTTAAGATGTATGCTGTGCGATCACCCCACTCTGAAAAAAGAATAGTTCAAAGACCTCATTAAAAGCCCATAATTACAATGATATTCATGCCAATGATAATGTTTTAATTTAATTTAATCTTTTGTCAAAAACTGTAAAAGAAAATAGTCTGCATCATCAAGATGGGTTTTTTTTGGCAAATGTGACATGAGCCTTTGTGTTCTTTTTGATCACTAATGGTTTTCACCTTGGAAGTCTCCCATGAATGTCACTTTTGCCCAGACTCTTTCTTATTGTTGACTCATGAACAGTGACCTTAACTGAGACAATTGAGGCCTGCAGTTGTTTAGATGTTGTTCTGAGTTTTTTGTGAGCTCCTGGATGAGTCGTCAGGGGGCTCTTGGAGTAATTTTGGTAAGCTGGCCACTCCTGAGAAGGTTTACCAGGCGTTCCAAGTTTTCTACACTTGTAGATAATGGCTGTCACCATGGTCCACTGGAGTCCCAAAGCATCAGAGGTGGCTTTGTCAACCTTTCCAGACTGATGTCAATGACTATATTTCTCCTATGTTCTTGACTTTATTTTGATCATGGTATAATGTATTGCTTTTTAAGATCTCTTAGCCTACTTACAGTAATCAGAGAGATTCTATTTAAGTGATTACTTGTTTGAACATATCTGGCAGGAATCAGCCCTGAGTGTAGCTAGTGAACTTGAACTCAGCTGTCCAAAAACTGTGGTTAATTAATTTATGATTTAAGGGGAGCAATTAGTTTTTTCATAAAGGGCCAGGTAGGTTTGGATAACTTTATTCCCTTAATCAATGAAATTTAAAAACTAGATTTTGTATTCACTTGAGTTATCTTTGTCTAATAGTAAAATTCACTTGACCTAAAACATTTAAGTGCGACAAATTACCTAAAGAAAAGAAAAAAAAAAGAAAAGAAAAGAAACTGGGAAGTGGGAAGTGGGCAAATACATGTTCTCAGCACTGACAATTGGTAACCCCGACGTAATAATGGGTGATAACAGGTGATTTGTGAAGGAAGACAATTGGCAAAAGAGGACAAAAGGGAATATTTTCTGCACGACTCACCTCGAGTTCTTATCTCCTGTTGCTGTTACAAACATGGGGTCTGTTAAACACTACTCTGGTAAAAGTTGAAGTACTGGTTCAACTTCTGTATTCAAGTAAAAGTAAAAAAGTACAGGCTCTGAAATCTACTCAAAGTAAGAAAGTAAAAGTAGCTCAGTGGAGGACGTTTCTACCTCTTTCTTACATCTTTCTCCATCTGAGTGAAGTTATCGCTCATTCTTTGCTCTCCCTTAAAATACATCAGCTGTTCTTTTAGCTAGCAGACACACTGTGTGAAAAACTGCAGACACTTTTTTTGTCCTTTACATTTTCTGTCATTTATTTTTCTCACTGTTCCGGTGTGCAGCCTCTATGTAAAGGGCAACTTCCTCTGGCTCTTTCCGGTCTCCGAGTGAGCGTTGCAGGAGCCTCTCCCTCTACCGTGTGGGGTGTCTGGTCCCTCCCTCCCCCCCTGTTGTTGCGACTTCCAAGAAAAAACCACTTGCAATCAAAAGCCGGCTCCAGCACTAACCGGAAATGCAAATGTTTCTCAGATGCATTAAACCTAAAGTAACGAGCTTGTTTTGAAAATGTAAGAAGTAGAAAGTACAGATAATTGTGTAAAAATGTAGAGAGTAAAAGTAAAAAGTTGTCAGACAAAATAAATACTCAAGTAAAATACAGATACCTGAAAAATCTACTTAAGTACAGTAATGAAGTATTTGTACTTCGTTACTGTCCACCTCTGACGTTAACCATAGTGTAAGGGTACCGAGAAAGCCCAAGTCTGTGTTAAGAGGCAAGGGCACTGAGATAAGGATGCCGAGACACCTAAGTGTGTATGGGCAAAGGGTACCGAGGAGGGTGCCGAGGAAAGTCAAAGTGAGTGAATGGTAAAGGCCGCACATTGGAGTGGTTACTGGTTCGATATCAGAGGAAAGGTGATGAATGTGATACTGATGTTATAACCTTAGAAGATCTCCTAGGTGGGACAAGTATTGAGCAATAGTGGTGGGCGAATTGATCCAAATATCGATAATATTGATACCAACGCTGGCATTGATATTGATCAATACCAGTGTAATGAGATCGATACTTTAGCTTCAGTTTCTCTCCTGTATGCAGTGTTGCGGTTTCAGCAAAAATGCGACCTGTCTGTTTCAGTGCCGCTCCTGTCAAAGCACAGAGCAGGCATACTTTGCTCCTCCCCTCCCCAAAGTGTTTGGACGTTATACCGTCACGTGACACGTATCATATTTTACTTGGGGAAAAGACGGAATTTGTCAGCAGTCTCAAACTCCCAGCCCGCAGGCCCACTTGCGGCCCCGGCCCCTACTCAGTGTTAATTTCGTTGACAAAATATTCTCGTCATAGGTTTCGTCAACGACCCTTTTTTTCGTCATGAAAACGAGACGATAACTAAATTAAAACCATCTAAAAGGATAAAAACGATAAATTTAATTGACACTTTCCTCTTGACAAAAGTGTCAATTAATTTTGCAAGAAAATTAATTTACACTTTCGAAAATGGTTTCGTCTTTATCCTTTTAGGTGGTTTTAATTTAGTTATCATCCTGTTGAAATTCCCAATGAAATTAACACTGCCCCTACTTCTAGCCCACAATTTGATGTCAAAAATATAAGACAATTTGGCCCTTTAAGTTACTTTTTTGACATTTTGCTTTCCCCTCCAATTAAAAGGAGTTAGCCAAATTGTCTTATATTTTTGACATCGAATCGAGGGCCAGAAGTGTGTGTGTGTGTGTGTGGGGGGGGGGGGGGGCGTAAATGTTTTATGACATTGTGGAGTGAATTTTGTACAGCTTGTTTAGAAAAAAAACCCAGAACATTAGTGAATGAAGGGATATTTTCATTACATTTTTTTATTATACTTTCTGAACGCTCTACCTGGAAAAAAGTTGTAATTTGTTCTTGAGTGATCATTTTGTACACTTTATTTAAGAAAACAATACAGACATCCCAGTGTATGGCGAAAATTGGTTTGTTACTCTTCTAATGTTACAGAACAAAAAACTTTTATATTCATAAAGTATTTTCTATTTACGTATAAACTTTCCCCAATTCTGTCCTGGTTTTTAACTAATTAATGATCCAAAGGGAAGAAAAAAAATCACAACACACTTAAACTTAATGAAAATTCTTCATAATTATTAAAAACGTATTGGTATCGGTATCAATATGATACTGGACCTGTATTTACTTGGTATCAGAGGCCTCTTTCCCACCAACGGGGTTCTGGAGCCGGTGCCTTTAATTGTACCGTTAGGCGGGTTTTCCACCTCGGAAGCACTCGGTGCTCGGCAGAAAAACGGGTTCAACTCCGGCCCCGCAAACTAGCGGGTCTCGAACCAAGAATGCGTGACGAAAGCGGCAGAAGGGCGTGACTCTGCCATCTCAACATCAAGTTTTCTACCATATTACATGTGGATTACATGAGAACAGCGAAGCGATTTTCACGGCTGTTAATTAGGTTGCGCAGACGTGTAGGATTTTATAAACAGGCAACACTATCACACATACACACAGTGAAGGAGCGACTCACCGATTACAGTTCTTTAAGGAGGCATCATTAGGTCCCACAGCAGGATCTGTCAGCAAGCACAAGATCCAAAGTGAGAGTCATTGGTAATATAATTAGATTAAGACCTGCTAATAGTTCAACAATTTTTTTGGATTAATATTAAGTTTCCCAACCCTCATATAAAAATACAGTAACACATGGATTGGTGAAGTAATGTATAATTCAACTTGTTCTAAATCTGCCAGTCCTTCAGTCATTCATAGGTTATACATGATTCTTGACACACATCAACACAGGCGAGAGAGATCTTAAATACAGTACCGCAGTAACTGTATCAGCTGTGCGGCACAAGGGACCAAGCCCTCAATCAATCACTAAATTAATAAATAAATAAAAATATTTACCACAAGCAGTGGAGAAGCCAAATATCAACCAGGCTGAAAGAATGGACATAGAAGACTATATATTATATAATATATATTATAAAGTTAAATTAAATGAATGTTAACTGAAATTATTTTTTTAAAAATCCATTTTAGTAAAGGTGTAAAATAGCCTACCATATCCTAGAGCCCAAAGCTGAAATATCTGGAGCATTTTAGGAGAATCTAACTGCCCAATGAATCTGCGAATGAGAGGCAAACAGTCTAAATAATATTCAAAGCCACGCCTCTCTCGTGATTTGCCTAAAAATGTGGCATTTGTAAAGACACATGACCTACCTAACAATGTTACACCCAAAACACTGTTACACTCAAAAAGAAACTACATGTAGTCCTTTATTTATATAGGCTCTTTATTTTAACTTGCATATGAAAGGTTCACTAATTTCTCATGAAAACTAAAATATACTAAAATACTAAAATAGCCTGATAAAAATCTTATGAACACAGCGTTAAAATATTATTCATTCCATGTAGTCCATTTTCAGTGTGTCGACAGGGAGGGACTGAAGGAAGGAAAACGATCTAAATTGCAACAATAAAAATTATATATATAAATGACTAACAAACAAATCTTAAAAAGGAATTTTCAAAGTGTCTAGTGGCTATGTAAAAACTCAACTCACTAATACAACAAGCTTGCAAATGTGCAAGGCTAGAGACACAAAACAATTAGCTCACTTTTTTTTAAATTCAAGAGACCAGTTCGATCAAATGTTCAATTTAACACATTTATATTCAGCACGTGTGTGTGTGTGTGTGTGTGTGTGTGTCTGTGTGTGTGTGTGTGTGTGTGTGTGTGTGTGTGTGTGTGTGTGTGTGTGTGTGTGTGTGTGTGTACCTTTTTCGAGTGGCCTTGACTGTTCTCCCCCCTGCTTCCTGATCATGTCAGTTACTTTACAGCATTAAGCTCCAGGTGAAAAAAGTGAAGACTTCTTTTACTGCCAAGCGCCCGTTTCTTCAATTTACTTGTCTAATTGTTACCTGCTGGGCCGTATTGACACACACACATCTCCGTCTTGCTCAGAGGATGCTGCTGCCATAGTCACGCCTAAAGTTATCGGCTTTAAGAAATCCTTCGTCTCATCTCACAATTTTTCGTTTTGAGCAGATGCAAGTTTGTCTGGTTTCGCTCTTGATGGTATGGGTTTTTTTCATCTGTCTGTTGCACTTCTAGGTGACAAGATGGGTGGGACTGGCATCCTCCAAGGCAGCCGGAGTCACACCTGTGAATGATCTGCTCATTGATGGCGAGGTATTTAAGGGCCAATCGGGGCAGTCATTCTCCGCCAGTTCGTTCATCCTCTACGGTGAAGTGCGTGCTCATTTTAGTCTGTGCTCTAGGCCTTTGCATGTCTTTTTGTTTCTTCTAGGAGTCCTTTAGAGGAGCTCAGCTCACCGTTCGAAGAATCACCATATCTCATTTGTTGGCCGTCACCTGTTCACCATCCTGCTGCCTTCCACTTCTTGCCCACTCTCCATCAGTACCCAACAGTTCATCTTGGATCCTTCATATGTTTTCTGGACTTGTCTCCCCAGCCTACCTCATCTGCACTTAATGTAAGATCACTAAGTTTCCCAATGCCAGTCCCCAGTTATCTTACCTTCACAGTAACAGTTCATTCCCTCTGTCCATGGACATCACTCCCATTTCCTGTGCTTGTTCAGATCGGGTCTTGCCGCTTCCAGTAATTTCCTCTGTTCCCCAATTTGTACTGTAAATATACCACCTTGAGCATCTGATTGTAGTTGTTTGTCTGTTAGGTTAGGGCCACTTGATAACACCACTGTGCCAAATTTGATCCATTTTCACAAAATGTCTTAAGTACTACCCCCCCACCCCCCCCCACCCCACACACACACACACACACACATACAGTAGCTCGAGCTTTTATTTTATGAATATATATGAATGTGAATCTCTACAACGGATATGTGCCCTCCGTCACTGTGGTTGTTTATGAGCTGAGAGGTTGAGAGGGGGACTGGCCAGCGCTATGTGTGTTTGTGGCAATCAACTGAAGCAGTGGAGTGAGAGCAAGGCAGTCAGTCGGGTTCATTCATTCATGCCTGTACAGTTTTGGCGTGGTTATGGCCAACAGTAACCGCTGAATTATAAATTCCAGGTCTGGTCCGGAGCTCTGTATATTTGACTTGTTCTTTTGATGGAAAATAAATGCAATTGGAAAAACTTTTGAGCACCTCCTGTAATTTTCATTAAACAAACACACGAGTTTCATTTTTTAAACTCAACACTCTCTGTCAACAGTGGACAGCAAATAAACATTGGACAAACTGCTTTCTGTCATGAACAATGACAGACACCGATTACACACCATTATAATGAAAGCGAAATAGCTGCCCTGCACTGTGTTCAGGCAAGCATGGAGACCAGTCAGTGGTATAAATTCCTTCATCCTCCAGGAACTGCCTACATCCTCACTGTTCCTCCTTGCACAAAGGAGCAAATATCAGTCCTACTGATGGGTTAAATACCTTCTACAGCCCCGTCCATCTTTTATGGAGTAAGTCAAATGGCTCTCTCTTGTGTAGTAGTTTCTTCCCAGTGAACATCTATTGATCCTCTGTCACCTTTTTCTCCCCAGAGACTGGAAAGCTGGAGTGCGAGCCAGATAGTGGGTGAGCAGAAGAGGATTCAGGTCAAGGATCAGCTTTGAGAGACATTCTGTGTCGTGGAGCTTCCCAGGGAAGTTCTGCCCACCATTTGTCGACAATCTCTGTCTTAATGTGTGCACTGTAAACAAAAGTCCTTGAAAGTGTCACTTACAGTTTGCATCTTGAGTCCTCTCTTCACCATGACAAAAATAGAAAAGATGAGGAAGGACAAAGTGTCAGTGGGCTCCACCTGTAAAACCATTCCTGTTTTAGGGGTTGCCTCATTTCCACCGCCAAGGTGCCGATGCTCCTGCCAGTGCTGGTGTCAGTTTCAATGAACCGGCAAAACGCTCAAGAACGGGCCCGCGTTTCCACCACGCTTTCTGAACCTTTACGTATGAGTGTGGGTGGGTCCTCATCTGGACACAGAAGGCAAAGGACACAAACATGGCAGAACACGCTCCCCTTTCTTGTGCTGCGAACACATTTTACAGTCCAAATCAAACTACTGCAGCATCTGACAGACAGACAGCGATTACGAGCAAGATGACAAGTATGCACTTTGCATCCTTTTATCTGTGATATGAACCAGTGACGGCGCCAGGGGGTGCTATAGCTCCCCCGGGAAAAGTCATAGCACCCCTGTAGCACCCCCAAGAAAATAGCATGTGTCTGTCTGTGATGAGAACTGAAACAACAAATGAACCTTCATAGCACACTCAGTAAAATGCTTAGCCCCCCCTCCCTTAGCACCTGCAGAAAAATATTTCTGGAGGTGCCACTGATATGAACTGATACAAAGCAGCAATTTCAGCCTTAGAGCCCAACGTAATTCACAGCCCTTAAAATCACTTCACTTTTCTAATGTAATACACATGTAATATGGCAGAAACTTTATGTTGGGATGGCAGAGTCATGCCCTTCTGCCGCTTTCATCATGCATTCTTGGTTCGAGACCAGCTAGCTTGCAGGACCCGAGTTGAACCCGTTTTTTGGCTGAGCACCGAGTGCGTTTGCGGTGGAAAAACCGGTGAACGGTTCAAATACTGGCACCAGCACCAGAACCCCGTTCTTGGAAAAGCATCCATTGTTGCCCTTCTAGTGCACCTGTTGTTGATTAATTAACACCAAACTAGTTGAAACTGATTAAAACCCCCTCCGCTACTTACCTGACTAGAGCCCTATACCATGAAGAGAGTTCAACATACTCAAGGTATCTTTCTGTTGGATTCACTTACCCTAACACCAGCGATCAGGTTACATGGTAACACGAAGCTGGTTATCAACTCATTAAGCTGAGCACAGGATTGGAATAAGTGAAATGATTTTTGAACTATTTGAAGCTTCTGGAGGGATTTGTGAGGCAGGCCAATTAGAAGGGAATTACAATAGTCAATACGGGAGGTAACAAGACTATAAACAAGGATGGAGGTCTTATGTGGGGAGAGGGAGGGGTGGAGGCGATTTATGTTTCGTAGGTGGAACTATGCAGACCGGGTAATATTATTGATATGGAGTGAAAGGATTAGGTGCTGTCAATGATGATACCCAGACTCTTAACCTGAGGGGAGGGGAAAACTAAGGACCTGTGAGGGAGAAACTGTCAATTTTGGATAAGGTGGATTTTGTTCTGATGAGGAGGAACTCAGTTTTGTCACTGTTTAATTTAAGAAAGTTTGAGGTGAACCAGGATTTGACTTCAGATAAGCAGGTGGTGAGGGTGGGAGGGAAGAGTTAGGCTCAGTGGCTAAATAGAGCTGGGTATCATCTGCGAAACAATGGAAATGGATGTTGAATTTACAGAAAATATTGCAGAGGGGAAGGAGATAAGTGATGAAAAGGAGGGGGCCCACGACAGAGCTTTGAGGCACAGCTGAGGTTACAGGAGAGGGATGGGATTTAAATGACTTAAGCTGGATAAACTGAGTGCAGCCTGTGAGATAAGAGCGAAACCAGTCAAGAGGGGTGTGGGAGATTTCAACAGAATATAATCTGTAGAGAAGGATGGTGTGGGAGACAGTGTCAAAGGCTGCAGAGAGAGTAATCCGGAATCAGCTGCCATGAGAAGGTCATTCCTGATTTTCAATGAAGCAGTTTCTGTGCTATGGTGGAGGAGGAAACAAGACTGGATTTTTTTCATAAAGACTGTTTTGAGTTAAATGGGTGCAGGGGCGGACTGGCATACATTACTACCGGGGATTTCCCCGGTGGGCCGATGGGTTAGTGGGCCGCCGGGCCGCCGGCTGTTTAACTCAGTCCGTGGAGGAGCCATTGCCGCGCACTGCGGCCCCGGCCCATAGTCACGCTGCTGTTTAACGGTGCCTATTACCTCTCCCCCGCTCCAGTCAGGCAAATCTGCTTAGCGCGCGGCCGCGGAATGAGCCTGTAAACACATGAACGAGCATGCCGGCCAGCTGTTGCGGGCTGACGGCAGGCAGTGGAGATCAGAAAAAAAAAAAAAAACTTGTCCCAGAAAATCCGGGCCGGACTACGAAAACATACAGCAGCTGTTTCACTTATTAATACAAGTAGTCACGAACTGGAAAAGCCTTGTCCATACTAATGCCACATTAATTACATCTCCCTGTTTGTATCCCATGAGTGACAAGTCAAGAGAGAGACGCCAGTCGCACACTGACACTGCTGAGGGGGTCTAACTCATCATGTGATCCCTCCGCGACACTGTTGACACTACTGAAACGTGAAAAAATAAGTCCGCATTGCCATAAAGATGCACTAATACCAGCTACTAATATCATTAATTATTGCTTTTGTATTAGTATTATTACTGGTTGTGTAGTTGTTTTTTAGGCCTATTAATTCAATTAACAATTACTAATTATTTATAGGCTGAAAGTGAATCTGATGATTCTACAGAGAGAGATGTGACTCAAGAGGAAGGCCTAGATGCCCATCAATCAGAGATTGAGTATTTCACCAGACCCAAACCAGAGACATTAGACCTTTTTCCTCTTTCACAACAGCACCTTGAGGCTTTCATGCTCATGGCTACTCAGACAGATGTCCTAAAGATGCTGGAGAGTGATAAAATTATAGATGGTGTAGCAGAAAAGAGTCGGTTGCTGCAGGTTACTCACTGAGTGAACAATGTAGGTTTCAGTAGCTTTCCAGTTGTTTTTCCCCTGTATTTTGTCAGGGTCAAGTTGTTAAGTTTGTTAGTTATTTTGTTACGCCATACTATTGTATTATTGTAATCATATTATTGCTGGAAGTAATATTGTCCATATGACAATAAAAGTCATATACACTACGTGTCATGTATAGATTCATATACAGTATACACACACACACACACACACACACACACACACACACATACAGATATATATATATATATATATATATATATATATAGTGGGCCAGTCTGTCAGGAACTCCCGGGCCACTTTTTCTCCCCAGTCTGCCCCTGAATGGGTGTGAAGTTGAATAGCAACAGCTTTTTCAAGTATCTTGGAAATGAAGGGTAGGTTACAGAGGGGGTGAAGATTAATGTAGTCGATTGAATCGGAACCTGGCTTTTTCAGAGTTGGGGTGACAGCTGCAGTTTTGAAGAGAGTGGGTACAATTCCAGTGGCACATGGAGAATGAAGATATGGCAGATATAAAGGGGAGGAGAGAGGAGAGGCAGGATTTAACCAGAGCTGTAGAAAGGGGATCAAGAGGACATGTGAAGGGCTTGGATTTCCAGAGGTTAGTGATTTCAGAGGGAGATGGTATTTGAAAGCCAGAGAGCAGCTGACATCAGTGAGGAAGTTCTGACGAGGGGAGAGGAGGAGAAACAGGACATAGGTGTTGGTGGATTTTGTTGATTTTTTTTCACTGAAGAACAACATAAGGAAGGTAGAGGTTACAGTGGAGTAAAAATGAGAAAGATATAAGTCAGGGGGGTGGAGAATATTATTTAGCAGTGAAAACAGGGTCTTGGTGTTGTCTTCACTGGAGGAAATAAGGCTGGAGTAGTAGGCAAATTTGGTTTGGGTAACTGAGTCCTTATAATGTAACAAGTGAGATTTGTACATGTCTTTATAGACAGAGATACCTTTTTGTTTTAATGGAGATGCTCTAATTGATGCCCTTTGGTTTTCAGTGACAGTAGTTCAGGGGTAAACCAGGGTGCAGAATAAGTAAAGGAAGCAGACCGTGTTTTCATTGGGGCAAGAGGATTGAGAATGCCAGTTAAGCACGTATTATATTGAGCAGCCAGTACATCTGGGGTAAAAGAATGGTCAGGAATCTAGCAATATTTGCAGAGAGGATATCCAAGTTAATGTCCCTGATGTTCCTGCATGAGATGGGCTGTGGTGCTTTAGTTAGGGAGAGACGGAGTGAAACACTGAATGAGAGCAAGAAATTATCTGTAAAAGGAAGTTCATCTGTGAAGCAGTTGGAAGGGGTGAGGCCAGAGCAACAAATTAGGCTATCCTTTGTATGTCCTTAGTATGTCCTTTGGCATGAGTAGGGAAATTGGTGAACTGATGAAATCTGAAACTTTCAAGGCAGGTTAAAAATTCTTTGGTGAGAGGAAGATTGATATTGTCAGTGTGAATATTGAAGTCCCCCAGTAACATTACATTAGGTGAGAGAGTGAACAGATGAGAGAGGAGAATAGAAAAATCATCCAGGAAGTCACTGTGTTTTGGGGGAGGAGGGGACAATGATGTTAGGAATGGGTCCAGACAGTTTACAGACAATACACTCGAATGAGCTGTTGGTGGTCGAGCTACATCCCTACTCTTACCTATGGTCACAATCTATGAGTAGTGATTAAAAGAACGAGATCACGGATACAAGTGATGAAACTGAGGTTCCTGATGAAAACTGAGGGGTGGCAGGCCTCTCCCATAGAGGTAGGGAGAAGAATGCAGTTATTTGAGAGGGGCTCAGAGTAAAGCCGCTACTCCTTAACATCAAAAGGAGCCAGTTGAGATGGTTCGGGCATCTGACTAGGATGCCTCCTGGGTGCCTCTTGGGTGAGGTGTTCTGGTCACATCCTACCTGGAGGAGGCCCTAGGGTAGACCCAGGATACACTGGAGAGATTAGATCTCTCGCCTGGCCTGGGAATGTCTTGGTGTTACTATAGTGTTAGTGTTAAAACATAATGTTAAAAGTAACACCAGTATAGTGTTACTCACAAAACAAAATGTGGTGTTAAAAGGGTAAATAATGCGCACCACAATGTGTCAATACTAACCAAATCCAGTGGAAAAATATATAATAAATATTCAAAACATTAAATGGAAAGTTTAACTTTTATTAAACCCATTTCAATATTAAAGACCTTCAATGCACAGCTCATATAAAACAGCAGCAGGGCACAATATATGTTCTTTCATCATTATCAGCTGAAAACTGCCTGTCATAAGGCTGATAATAGATCAGAGATACAGATAACAGAAAATACATCATCCACAATCTCTATTCTGAAAGCATTCAGATGATCATCAAAATACTCTGTAATGACTTTAGCAGTCAAAAGAAATGCTTCATCATCCTTGACTATGATTTTAACAATTTTTTTGAAAAACAGGCATTTCATTTTCAATACTTGTACAGACCATCATTCCAATGAGGTACTCTGTTCCAAAGTTTTTCACCCATGAAGCTGTGGATACAGAAGGCACATTCAATCTGGGGCAAGACCTTAAGACCTCACTCCAATCTAGTTCACTTATTGGGTAATCTTTATTAAGAGGACCAAACTGAAACCTTTGAAAGTAAAAATTCTCCCAATTAAAAGCCAGCTGCCTCTGGTGCTTCTTTACCAGTGTTTTGGTTATGTTCTTAAAGTTCTTTACAGATTTCTTGAAAAATTGTGTTTACCTTCAAATCTCATACACCACACATGGATGAGTGGTCCTATTTTTCTAATGCATCTGGGGTAATGAATCATCAGATGATGTTTTGGAATCAGCTTCTTATCTGTTAATACAGACTTAAAAAGTTTATGATGGTCAGAAATTAAATTCTTTAAGAAATAAGTCATACCATATGTGATTTTTGGTGAGAACACAAACACAAGTAAACATAGCAGTCATCTGTCACTGGAACCCGAACCCATTTCTGGACTGCCTGATGATCCACTTGCACCACCATTTCTTCAGATCAAAAATGGACACAATCCAAGCTTTGACAACACATTACAGGTATTTTAAAGCACTGGTGTTGAGAATTAATGTTTGACTATAGCGTTCTGAATACAAGTAGGGCTGCAACTATTGATTATTTTTGTAATCGAGAAGTTTATTGATTACGCCATCCATTAATCAAGTAATCAGATAAGAAATTATTTTTCATAATAACAATTCATCTGCATATTTTAACTTCCATACTGCACATTTTGGTGGAGGGAGCAGCTACAAGGTTCTTTTTTTTTTTCACGATCAGGTGGTTGATGAAAAACCTCCAGGTGTGTCTCTGTAAATGTTTTAACTGTGTTTACAGGAACAAGCCTGCTGCTTTGGACTAGAAAAATGTTTCCTTTCACACCACCTGAGCTCAGCATCTCAGTAATGGCTGTGCAAGTGCAGACAGCACACAAAACAGCTGCTGAAAAAAAAAAAAAAACATTCTCTGCACAGCAAGCACAACGCACCACAGCACAACGCAGTGGGGGTGTGGAAAAACCTGTCAGCGATGATCCACTCCTGTTAAAGGGTCGTTTTTTTTTTTTTTTTACAAATGATGGAAATCTGTGCAGCAACAGAAAACTTTAATGCTGCTAATGTGAATGAAATGCTCCACTTACACAGAGACACCTAAGCTGCAGAGTTAAAAGGAAACATTGAAGCAACAAATTTGTATAGAGGATTTTTAGAATTATTTGAGTTACTCGAGGATTTGTTGCAGCCCTAAATTTTGCATTAAATGTTCAATTTGTGTATCAAAATACATGAAGGTTGGTATTTACCTTTCATGCTTTGATATTTTTTTTGAATAGAAAGCCTGAAATTTTCCTTTGATCTTCCCTTTTCCTCCAACTTCTTCCGTTTATGCCGGTTGTCATTTTGATTTCTGTAGCCCATGAAATCAAGCGCGTCCACAACCGTATCGAGATCAAACGTGCACATTGTGAATGAAACTGCCCGTGCTCTGTGGTAGATTGATATAGGCGCAAACAGTGATGATAGTTTGCTAAATGCAGTGACAGCAGAGGTCCAAAAGTAAAACGATGAAATCCTCAGCCCTGCACGAGGGCGCCTCAGCAAGGTTCAGAGCCTGGCGATCAATGGCTAGCTAGCATACTGTTGAAGGCTCATTAGCAGTCTGTATTGCTAGCTTTAAAAACGCACACATTGACAATATTTATTAAGGCCATACCACCAGACGAGTCATATTTACAGAGTAAAATGACTACAAGAACTGACCAAATATAACATTAAAATTCAAATTTACCGCTCCCTAGATTTGGCAAGATGGTGGGTCCTTGAATTTAGTGAACTTTCCATGCAAAATAGGTTAAATATAGAATATTTCTTGACGTCACAAACTAAAAAGCACATTTCCATCAAAACACTAATCATGTCTGGGCATTGAGCTTACCTTTAGGAAATAATGTTGTCTTCTGCAGGATAAAAGAAGCGGTAACCTCCGACCGAGTGACTGCCAGCAGCCGACAGAAAGCAGAATGCACTTTGCAGCCATAAAGCGAAGGTGTGGCTTAAGCAATACCAACCAATTAACGCTTGAATTTAACAACATAAATATGTCAGAAGTTACACTGGCAGTGTTATTTTACAGCTGTGTGTTGTTAATACAACACCAACACTTTTTATTTAACACTACAACTAAGATTTTAACACTGGTATTTTTACTGTATACCAAAATCAATCATATGAGGAATCTCAAACTAATTGTCATGGTTCTGGGCCTTACACCCAGCATTTTGTGTTTTTTTCTCTTATGGTTCTGTTTCATGGTGTTTCTTAGTTTATTTGTTTACAGTCTTAGTTCGTTTATTGTTCTATATTTGTTAGTTATAGTTATTTACAGTGATTCTCTGTTCCCTGTGTGGTACCCCTGTGTCTGCCCTGTCCCTCTGTCATGTCTCTGGTCTGATGTGTTTTGTTGTTATTTCCCGTGTCAAGTCTGCGTTTCTGTCTTTGGCTAGTTGTTTCCTGTTTTACTTTGACAGACCCTTGTCCCAGGTGCTTTGTGTTTAGCGTTACTTCCTCTCGTCTGTGTATTCCTTTCAACTGTGCCCTCACCTGTTGATTGTTCCCCAATTGTCCCTCTGTGTATTTATGGTTTCAGTCTTCCCTTATCTCTTGTCGGATCTTTGTTGTTTCTATGGCTGTACTCTGCTCTCTGGCTCTTTGTTCCCTAGTGATTTTAGTTTAACTCTCAGTTTAGGTTTATTTATCAGTTTGTTCTTTACTTTGGTTCTTCTGACACTTATGTTCTGCTCCAATAAATGCTCACTTCTTTTCATTCATGCCATCTCCTGAGTCCTGCATCTGGGTCCTGACCTTCACACAAGCCACATGGTCCGCTCATGCACCGTGACAGTATGATTTGACCAGAAAATAGACGCAGCGGACATCATCTACATCAACTGCGAGAAGTTTTTCAACTGGATAGCTCAGCTCCATAGGTAATGGATACTATCCTTGTCCACAGAGGGAAAAGAGACTGTTCAGTCCCAGCTGAACCAGGTGGTGTCAGCAAACTCCGGCTACATTGACAGCCTCCTGGAACACCTTAAAGACTTTGTAAAGACAACATTATCACAACAGCTGGAAGATTCCTCTTCCCTACTCCGGCCTCAGCAACCACCTGCTCAAGCAACTCCTCCATCCGAGCCTTCGGTGATCAGAATGGGTGGGCGCTGTTTGCTGCCCACCAGTGACTCATCAGTTCCACTACCTCCCAGTTCCTCGCCAGTCCCCACTTTCACTAAGGAGAGGAAGTATGGCTCCCAATGGAGACGAGAACTACTACAGAAAGATGCCATGACTTCTGTTGAACTCATCGCACTGCTTTTAAAGATACCACCCACAGACCCACTTCCTGCTTCAATAGCCCGGTGCAGTTCACTGGAGAGTGGGCTGATTTCCAGCTCACAAGTTTTCTTCTTGGCTGAGTTGTGGACAGAGGATGAGGAGTCTGCCTCAGACCCCGTTTACACAACATCGTATGCGTTTCAGCCTTCCGTTTACACGTTAGCATTTCAGAAACGATCTGCGTTTACACGGTGACAGGTGAAATGAAAATGATGTAGTTCCCATGCCAGGCCACAAGTTGGCGGTGGTTTTTTCTTTGTAAAGCTTGTTTACGCAAGACACGCATGCGTGGAGGGACACAGTAGGAAGTGCGGCAAATTGTTCATTACTTACAAAACGGCCAATCCGGTCTTTAAGTCTGACGTCACCAGTGAGGTTTCTGTCATTTCCGGGTCCAAATGGCAGAACCAGTTACTTTGTTCACCATTACATCCTTCTTTAGTGAGACACTGATTAGGGTTAAAAAGGGCCTTAATTCTTTTAACTCCAATAAAGTGGTCAGTGTATCTGTTCTCCCAGGTGGTGTCATTAAGGGTAGTGTCCACGCATCCATGAAAAAGAAGATTTACGATGTTGAGGTGAGTTAGGTGTAAGCTAGTTAGCTGACGTTTAAAGATGAAAAACCTGTACTGGCTAACGTATTTCTTAAAACACACACAGGTACAGCACAGCTAAACCGGTGTACGCAAACGGAGATGGAAATCTAAATAACAGAGAGGTTTTGGAGAGACTAAATACTAAATACACAAACCCATATAATTTATGTATCATTTATAGTGCTATAATCAGAGGTTACAGTGGGCCGGACCGAGTCTGTAAGTTGTGCTCGCGAGACAGAAACAGCTTGGCTAGCGCTACTGAAGAGGAGCGAGCATAAAGGGAGTAACGTGTGGCAGGTAAATGCAACGTTTCGAAATGCTCTGCAAATATCAGCAAACGCACAAAGTGTGTCCTCCAAAGAGGTACTTTTACTTTCTTACTTTGAGTACATTTCAGAGCCTGTACTTTTTTTATTTTTACTTAAGTAAAGAAGTTGAACCAGTACTTCGACTTTTACCAAAGTATTTTTTAGCACAAGTACTTGTACTTCTACTTAAGTACAGAATGTCAGTACTTTTGCCACCTCTGGTTATGCCTAGCTGACATTAACTGTCTTCTCTGTGGCTAACTACAGAGGTACCGGTACACACAGCAGCACTGCCAGTATTTTTTAGAATGTTTAGGGTAAGAATGAACTTGCTTTCAATATAAGTGCATGTTGAGGGTCAGTCAGTGAAGTACAGCTCCTGTGAGTGCGTGTATAGGGTGCAGTTAAAATTGAGGGGACAGTTGTGCCACAAGCACCAAAACGGAGAGGCAAGTGGTGGTGCAGCTCTCCACGTGGCCTCTCCATCCTACATCTGTGTATTCTGTGTGTGTGTGTGCGTGTTTGTGTATGGGGAGGGGGAGGGGGGAGGGGGGGGGCATATGACCAGGAAGAATCCTGGAAGAAGAGAGCCAGAGTCCGCTGGCTCAATAGGCACCCCGACCCCCCACACCCCAGCACAGGGCAGGGGGAGGTGAGCCCGGGGCCGTGGTGACAGCATCCCGGAGCACTGCAGCACCCGAGGTTGGCGCCCCTGCCCCCACTGCAGAGGGCGGCCCGCTCCCCCTAGATGCCCATTCACTCAACAATAGACACAAACAAGCGACAGGACATACTGGCCTGGGCATGGAAATGCAGTGCCCAGTCCCCCCCAAACACCCCACCGCGGCCCCATCCCTGCTCGTGACTTCTTGAAAGGGATTGGATCTTTGTGGACCAGCTTAATGAATATCTCAAAGGCAGTGTGTTTATTGTTTGTGCAGATAACCTTGGAGCACATGCTCTTGCTGGCTTTCAAGAAAGGTTTTAGTAGATAAGTTTTGTAGATTTTGTCTTGCCTCTAAAGAGGATGTGCAGAAAGCTGATGTTCAGCATGGATCCTTTCAACTAAGAACACCTGAGTTACATGATTTAGATCTCCAAGAACTCTCCACAGATGAAACTCTTGACTAATGTAAATGGTGTTAAGGCAGACTGTGTATTGAGAAAACATTTGTCGTATTTTCATCCAGTTACTGGTTTCCCTCCAGATTTGATGCATGACATTTTTGAGGGTATTGTTCCCTTTGAAATAGCTCTTTGTCTACAGAAACTTGTTTTAGAAAATATTCTGATACTGGAAGAGCTAAATAACAGGATACAGTCATTTTCCTACAATAATTCAGACAAAGTCAACAGACCACACCCAATCTCCAAAGCATTTGCTGCAAAGAAGAGTATTGGGGGTAATGCTCATGAGAACTGGACACTATTGCGGCTTCTTCCAATTATGATTGGCACCATTATTCCAGAGAATAACAGTGCCTGGAACACCTTACTGGATCTTAAAGACATTGTTGAAATTGTCACTGCTACAAGGTTTTCTGAAGAGTTGTTATGTTTCTTGGACTGCAAAGTTTCTGAACATAGAGAATTGTTCCAGGATGTGTTTCCTGGAGAGAAAATGAAACCGAAGCATCGTTTCATTGAGCACTATGCCCACCTTATTCACTGTTTTAGGCCACTGGTTGAAACCTAGACTATGAGATTTGAATCAAAGCATAGTTTTTTCAAAACTGTAGTTCGTGACAGCCACAATTCCAAAAATCTAATCAAGACTATGGGAAGTCAACATCAGCTCATATCTGCATTTTTCAAACTACAGTACAGATTGAGAAGGTCAGAATTATCAGAACCACTTCCCTTGAACCTGAGCTCCAGGCTGCTATTGAGGCAAACTTTGGGCATGAGAATACTGTGTCTTTTGCTACAACAGCATGTCTGCAAGGCATTACGTACCGAAAGGGAATGATTGTCTCTTCTGGCCAATGCGCTGGCTTACCCAAGTTCTGCAAAATACAACACATTTTAGTTGTCAGTGGTACTGTTTCATTTTTCATTGAGAGACTTGTTTCATGGTACATTGAACACTTTCGTGCCTATGAAGTCTATGGAAGCAGTTTCTCAGAACTGCATGTCATTATGCCTCAGGAACTTAATGACCACTATCCTCTGACAGCATATAGGATTGGTTCTAAGCAACTGGTGTCTCAACTGGTTTATTATTTGTTAAGAAATGTCAATACTTGGAAACCTGTTATATCCAGTGCCACTTATTTATTTTTCAGGAGGTCACATAAAGATCCAGTTATGTGGCTTTGAGTCATACTTGACTCAAACAATATTCAGAGACTCAAACTTGACAAAAAGCCATCTACTCTGGATGAACTGAAGAATATAATCAGCAACAGCTTAAAAATAGCAACTGGACTGTCACTTCAGTTTGCTGATCCAGAATTTGACAATCAACTGTGCAATTTAAATGATATTGAAGACCTCCCAAATGAGAAAGCTACTGTCAGTGTCCTGTGGGAGCTTGTATTAAATCCAGTGTTGAATGAACCTGAGCCAGCAGAGTTCTGTGCTGATGAAGGCAGCACACCTTTGTCCTCTGAGCCATCTCCCTTCCATTTTCAGCGTACAGAACAATGGCCAGTAACCTTCACTATTCCTTCATTCTCCTTTGAGCTTGACCTGCGCATAAAGAGAGGAAATGAAGAATACTACAAGAGTGGAGCTTTGCTGAATGTTACACGTGAAATTCGGGTTGCGATTTTGAGCAAACTTGCAGAAGCAATGTACTTCTACAAAGCATATCCTACTGACAATGAATTTGAAAAGGTTGCCTGTAGCCTGACTGAAAAGCATCCATGCCTAAGAGAACCAGGGCCTGGTCTGGGATATCAAGGTTGGAAAATGAGTTTGAAATTTAAAATGGGGAATTACAGACAGAAGTTGCGCTCTGCAGGGTGTGAAGAAGTCCTCATCAATAATAGGAACAGATGTGCACAAGCCAGGGGCATCAAGAGGCCAAGAAGGGCAGATTTAAATTTTCTTCCAGATTATCCTCAGAAGATTTGGCGAGGGACAGAGCATACCTTGTTCAGGAGCAAAAAAAAAAAAAGCATATCAATACAGCTATGGTAAACCTGAAAATGGGCCAAACACTCGCCCTAAGAAGAAAGGAGATTATTGAAGATGCCCAATTAGTTTCCCAGATCAAAGATAGATGGCCAGGCCTCTTTGTGGAACAGCAAGTAAGTCACTCAAAAGTTCTATTTGACCCACATGAATAAATAAGTTGAGCCAACTCAAAAGTCTGAATTTCTGAAGTTCTGTCAACTTAAGATTTTGAACTGTCAACTAAATGGCAACGTAAACTAATGTTTTTGGAGTAAATGCAAAAAAGCTGTGCAACTTGTAACTTAACTTTTTTACGTTGAACCACCAAGTTTTTTTTTACAGTGTTGGCTTTAAATCTAGAGTCTGTCAGTCAAGACATTTGACGGACTCGTTAAGAGTATGGGTTTTGTTGAAGCCGAGGACAAGCCTTTTTATGTCCTTGCATCAATGGCTGTCACTGAGGAGGAGAAAAAACAGGGGAAGCCACAGTTGGGCAGACAACGAATTCATTGTGGTAAGAAAGTACATTGATAAAAAACGTTTGTGCCCCTGCAAACAGTTCAGTGCAGCTTAAAAAAACACATGGAAATCGACTTTATTTAAATATGCTTTGTTTGGTAAAACTTGCTTGTGTTTAGTCTTTTTCATGTGTTTTCTAAAGCTGCTACAAAATAAGCTTTCAGGGCCCCTAACAAAACAAGATAAGCTTAATCAGTTTTTGGTATAAGAAAAAAATGACAAATTATCGCCACTGCTCTTGCTAACTTAGAGGGTTTGATTTAATATGCATATCTGTTAGTTACCCAAGAAATTTTAGTGAACTGCATCTTTTATTTTGTCTTTCTCTATAAAAGGTCGGCATATCGCAAGAAGTGACTCACAGCCAGCAACTTTGGTTTGGTTCTGGGTGCAGTACAGCGGCGCTCATACCCTCCTTCCTTATTCAAAACCCTGCTTGGCCAGTACAACCTCACAGAAGGATCTAACGTAAGTTGTGAGTAACAAGGGGTCTGTGCCTCTAAGAATGCATTTCAGACTAAGTTTTATTTTCACCCCCAAAGGCATGTGACTGGGGAATCCTTCACGAGCCAAAGGCCAAGCAGCTCTACACTGACTGCACTGGTGCGGCTATCAAGGAGAGAGGGCTGTTTTTATCTGACAGTGGCCTGCATGGTGGTTCTCCAGATGGGACCATCTCTGATGACTGCATCATTGAGGTGAACTGTCCATGGTCAGCCAGAGCCAAAACTCTCTTGCAGGCAGCAGAAAATAAGGACTTTTTTCTGGAAGTGGATAAAGCAAGTGGTTCCCTGGCACTCAAAAAGACTCATAACTACTGGCATCAAATACAGGGAAACCTACATCTCACAGGAGCTAGGAATTGTCACCCTATTATTTGGACTACAGTTGACTTTGTGATCTTGCCTGTTCAGAGAGACCAAACTTGGGCTGTTAACATCCAGACTTTGGAAACATTTTACCGGGATGTTTTCTTGCCCAAGATTTTATCAGAACTATAATTTGATATCTGCATTTGGGATGCACCAACCCAACTGTTTCTAGTTCATTTTAAATATTTATTCCTTTGCTTTGGATACCATTATTATTTGTAAAATATAGAAAAATGTATTCAGTTATTAAAAACCAATAAACTGCACTAATGTTATATGAATTGTTAGTGTTTACATAAATTAAATTTTGGTATTTCATAAGAAAAAGTTTTGGCCAAAAATGTTTCTGAAAATAAAGACTAACACGTTTATCTGATATTTTGTATTTTAATGAAAGTTTTCTCCAAAACAAATAGTAATCAGTCCAAAGACAAAAGGGGGTCAAAGGGCACCTGTCTCCTGCCACAGTAAAGAGTAAAGAAGCTGGAATAAAATGAATAGAACATAACAAGCCAAGGATAAGAACATCAATTAGAGCAAAATTAAATATTTTACAAACTACAATTAATTATCACCTTGAAGCTATGCAAATAAGTTGTATATGAAGAAACAGAGTATATAATTTACATTAAAGCAAACAGAACACAAGATTAGAAACTGCACTTAATAAACAGTCTTACATTAAGATCCCTATGTATTTGGACATTGACAATATTTGTGACTTTGACTTTGCCACAATGGATTTTTAAACTCAAACAAGGTGTGATTCAATTTCATGGAGAATGGGTGTCTGCAAATTTGAAAGACACACGCAGACTTTCAGTATCTTGTTAATGTTTTTTTTTAAGTGATGTAGGATGTGATCTAAAATGGAAAAGAGTTTCAGTTGACTTTGTGATCTTGCCTGTTCAGAGAGACCAAATCCTTGGTTAGTCACTTCCTGTTTTATTTTGCCAGCCTTGTTTTCTCTGTGCTTTGTGTTTTAGTTTTGCTTCCCCTGTGTTATTAGTTTAATTTGCTTCACCTGCTGTGTCCTGCTGTTTCCTCTTGCCCTGATTACCTATTGTGTATTTAAGCCCTCAGTTTTCCACTCAGTGTGCCACTTTTTGAAATGTGTTTGGAATATTAATGTGTATGAGGTCTTAGTCAAGACAAAGTCACAGTTACACCTTCAAGTAAGTGGGATACAGTTTTGTCTTTGGTCAGAGATGGGCGATCATCTTACATGGCTTAGTGCTGTGAATCCACCGCTACCCCAAAAAAGGCTGCTGTTCGATTTCATCCTGGTAGTAAAAATATTTTAGAGGTAGTAAAAATAGGTAGTAAAAGGTAGTAAATTTAACTCTAGGATTCCTGTATAAACCCTGAATAATAACAGCAACCGTAATTACTATAATCTTACACATCCTTCTGCTTTTGGAAAGTGAGGAAAGGTAAGTGCCACTGACAGCTAAAATCACCAGCTAAGGCAATCTTAACTTGGAGGCACAAAAATATGACACCAGAAACACGGGGATGTCTTTGTAGTATGAAAACACATTGAAGTCCATAGCCTATGTGTGACTTTACCACCATAAGCCAGGTATTTACTAGTGAGTGCTAATTGTTCAACGCTAGCAACATTAGCTAACTAACGTAAGAACTCACTTAAATTTTTCTTCATTCAGAAGATTTTAACATACCTTATCAACTGCAACCATTTCCTCTTCTTTTTCTCATCGCAAGGAAATCGATAAAATGACAGCTGAGTGTTTTTTTGATTCTGATCGATTAAAATAACGAGGGACACAGCATTGTGGCGTATTGAACACAGGAGAGTTTAGACCCGGAAATGCAATTCTATGTCATCACTTAACAACCGGATATGTGAGATTTTGTGTGGACTGAAGATGAGGTTGGATCGCTGCTGCACACAACGCTGAATTACAAAATGGTAAATGGACTAGTTCTTATATAGCGCTTTTCTACTCAGATATGAGCACTCAAAGTGCTTATACAACACGTTTTTACATTTACCCATGCACACCCATTCATACAAGCACTTCCATGATTAATTAATTAAGCTAAGTGCTTTAATTATGTAACATTCACTCTCATTCATACTCCCACAGAACGGTCGGAGAGCAACTTGGGGTTAAGTATCTTGCCCAAGGATACATTGGCATGCAGCCAGCAGTAGCCAGGAATTGAACCACTGACCTTCCGATCAGTAGGTGACCTGCTCTACCTACTGAGCTACAGCCACCCCAAAAAACAGTAAAACCACAAGAAAAGTACAAGAACCACTCGTGAATCCGCAAGTACTGTTTATCAATTTGCGCATGCATGGAAAACTGTGGCCATCGCAACCATAGTGCGCATGTGCGAGTCACCTGTTTTCAAATCACCCCAGTTTCAAGCCTTTACATGAGAACGCAAGCCGGTGCGTTTCTGAAACGCTCCACTTTGGACCCCATTTCCGAAACACATCGTTTTCACTCCATTGTCGTGTAAACGGAAGGGCGAAACGCATCAAAATGATGCCGTTGTCGTGTAAACGGGAGGCTGAAACGCATCGAAACATTGACCATGACGCTGTTTCATTTTGAAACAGCGTCATGGTGGAGTGGTGGCCTAGGGGAGAAGAAGAGGGTTCATCACTGAGAGGACCCTGGTTCAAATCCTCGGGCTGGCATCACTGTGGGTCCCTGAGCAAGCCCACCCCCCCCAGGTTGCTCCCCGGGCGGCCTTTGGTTGCCCCCTGCTCCATGCTGTGCTGTGTGTACTATATACTCCATGTGTGTGATGGGTTAAATGCAGAGAATGAATTTCACTGCATGTATATGTATGTGACAAATAAAGCTCTTTCTTTCTTCTTCTTCTTCTTCATTTAAACAGGGCCTCAATTTCACCTCCCGCTCCCTCTTTCAGGAGGAAGTGGATTTCGCACCGTTGGTACTCCCCACATCAGCCATGCTACTTTTCCACTGCCGAAGTGCCGGTGCTCGTGTCAGTGCTGGTGCCAGTGCTGGTGCCGGTTTCAGTGAACCGGCGAAACGCTTAAGAATGGGGGGGCTGCTCATCGCCTCTGGCTCTCTGGACTCTTGCCCTTTGGCTGTAGGGGCTCCGTCTGTGGTTTCCCTCCTTCCTCCTCTGGGGTGTGCACGCGGTTGCCATCAGGATGTGTGGCCTCAGGTCTTCTGAGGTCCTAGTGGGCTGTGGATGGCCTGGGTCCTTCCCAATTCGCCTCTGGACCGCGGGGGGCATGGTTGCAGTTTCTTGCCCTCATTATTGACTACATTGCATGACAGAGGCGCATACACACACATTACTGCAAACAACAAAATTGTGTGTATATGTATGCATATGTATAGATGTGTGAATGTGTATATCTACTTTTTTTTAGATTATTTTTTTCCTTTCTTCCCTTTGTTTCTGTTTTTCCCCCTTATTTTC
Source organism: Archocentrus centrarchus (assembly GCF_007364275.1). Classification (NCBI taxonomy): domain Eukaryota; kingdom Metazoa; phylum Chordata; class Actinopteri; order Cichliformes; family Cichlidae; genus Archocentrus; species Archocentrus centrarchus. Next base: position 24,827,507 of record NC_044358.1, on the reverse strand, counting down.
TCTCTCTCTCTTTTGTTTTCTTTTTTCCCTCTTGTTCTTGCCCCTTCCTTGTTGCGCAAACGTGGGAGAATACAATCCCCGTTCTTGTGCTGCAATCACATTTTATGGTCCAAACCAAACTACTGCAGCATCTGTGTGCTCAGAGGCAAACACAGACAGCGATTACAAACAAGACGACAAGTACGCACTTTGTATCCTTTTATCTGTTATATGAACTGATACAAAGCAGCAAGTTCAGCATTAGAGCCCAACATAATTCAGTCATGAAAATCGCTTCACTTTTCTCATGTAATATACATGTAATATGGTAAAAAAGTTTATGTTGAGATGGCAACCCCAGAGACTGCTTATGATTTAATGCATGCAGCCCCAGATACTGTTGTGGCTCCCCGGGGCTTATTTGAAGCTCAGTATTTTGCACCCATTTTTGACTCTAGGGTGGAGGTAGCCAGGCTCATCTTCCTTTTCAGCCTGCACTGCAGCTTCTCAGCCTCCTGCTGCACTGCAGCCTTCAGCGTCTCAGCCTGCTGCGGCCCCTTGCCACTCTTCAGAGCCCGCTGCAGCCCCTCGCTAGACTTTAAAGTCCCTAAGTCCCAGTTCAGCAGTCCCAGTCATCAGAGGTGATGGCTGTGCATCCTGCTCAGCAGCCCCAGTTGTCTAAGGTGACGGCTGCACATCCTGCTTAGCAGCCCCAGGCATCGGAGGTGACGGCTGCACATCCTGCTTAGCAGCCCCAGTCATCGGAGGTGACGGCTGCGCGTCCTGCTGAACAGCCCCAGTCATCGAAAGTGACGGCTGCGTGTCCTGCTCAGCAGCCCCAGTCATCAAAGGTGACAGCTGCGCGTCCTGCTTTGCAGCTCCAGCCTGCACAGCCAGAGCCAGAGGGTCTTGAGTCTTCCACCAGCCAAGGCTCTGGAGAGTCTCGGCCAGCCAGGGCTCTGGAGAGTCTCGGCCAGCCAGGGCTCTGGAGAGTCTCGGCCAGCCAGGGCTCTGGAGAGTCTCGGCCAGCCAGGGCTCTGGAGAGTCTCGGCCAGCCAGGGCTCTGGAGAGTCTCGGCCAGCCAGGGCTCTGGAGAGTCTCGGCCAGCCAGGGCTCTGGAGAGTTTCGGCCAGCCAGGGCTCTGGAGAGTCTTGGCCACAGGCCACGTGGCCAGCCAGGGCTCTGGAGAGTCTCGGCCACAGGCCACGCGGCCGCACATCAGAGTTCATCCATCTCAACCGCTGGCCACACCGCCGGGCCCCTGACCCGCCCCATTGCCACCGCTGGTCACGCGGCTGGCCCCCTGATCTGCCACGTGGCCGCCAATGGGATCACGGCTGGCCCCCTGAACTGTGTTGTCTCCCTTATGGTTTCCGTGGCAGGCTCCCTGAACTGTTGGGTCTCTAGTGTGCCTCATCTCCGATATTGTTGTTTTTGGACTGGTTTTCCAGCCTTGTGTTGCCGCCTTTTGTTTCTTTCTTGGTTTGTTGTTTGGACTGTGCTGTTCCTTGGTTTGGATGGATGGATGGATGGATGGTCTGGACTTTGTTTCAGGTTGGGTCATCTGGAGCTGGCCCTTTGAGGGGAGTACTGTCATGGTTCTGGGCTTATGCCCAGTAAATTGTGTTTTCTCTCTTATGGGTCTGTTTCATGGTGTTTCTTAGTTTATTTGTTTAGAGCAGGGCTATTCAATTAGCGGCCCGGGGGCCACATCTGGCCCGCGAACCCCCTTTGACTGGCCTACCCCTGACTGACCCAACGTAAGCTGCAAAAACGCATTTAAATCATATTTGCTGTGACAGTTTTAAAAAATCCCGCCCTTCCTCTTGTACTTGAACGCACCACTAGCAACGCCAGCCCAGAATACTCTCTCCAAGTGCGACAACCGCCAAAATATATCACTGACAGGTCAAAAACGTAAAATTGACAATGAAAATCACCGTTTTAACCCTTGGACTGATAAATCTGTTTATTTTACCCCAAAGACTGAACTCTAAGACTGAACTCATTAAGTCAGCATTACTTTGAATATGCAGAAGAAGCTTTAATTTTACAGTTATTAAGTGTTCACTTGGTGTAATTCTTTTGTTGAAATATTTAATGCACTGCATCAGTTGGTCTTTCTAGTTCAACAAATGCACTTTTGCAAATACATCTAAAATGTTATAGAAGACTTTACTGCTGCAAAAAGTTATTATTACATTTTTTTTTTATTAAACATATGTGTGGTGAATAGATGCTTTGTTAAAAATCTTCTGGTCAAGGTTTGGACCAAATGTTAAAATTTGCAATGCACTTGAATTATTTGCTCATCAATAAATGATGCAGTATAAAGCCTTTATTGTGAATGCCTTTATTTATTTTTATGACTTAGTTCAGGTGTTAGCATATTTAGAGTTAAACCTCAAGAAATAATATAGGTAGGGGTCTTCGGCCCAGTGGCATCTCAAAATTTTCAAATCTCGCCCAGAAGAAAAAGTAATTGAATAGGCCTGGTTTAGAGTCTTAGTTTGTTTATTGTTCTATATTTGTTAGCTATAGTTAGATTTGGTTGGTTTCATTGGAACTCTCACTTTTTACTTCATAAATTTTTATATTTATTTTTTCCCCCTAGAAAATATATGGTACATTATACTGAACATGATAATTGTTCCATGTTTCTTTTTCTGTCCTTCCTTTTGTTTGTTCTTGACAAATTAATGACTGGATTGTTTGGAAATTTAATAAGTGCTCTCTTAGGAAAAGGAAAGGCTTTCATTTTGGTCTCTTCAACCTTTTGATTCACTAACACTTAAATATCTGCACAGCATTTGTCATTTAAAAAGTATTTTTAAAAAAGATTTATCATTCTTATTTAGATATCCACAGCAGATAACCATATGTTAAATTTAATTCCAAGTTTTGTCTTCTTGGGGTGCAGCAGGCCATCAGTTATCCATACCTTGCTCCCCTCTCAATTTTCACACATAATTATGAAACAGTGCAAACCTGTAAGTACACTCAGTACATAACACTCAGTTTGACCCCCCCCCCCCCCCCCCCCCCCCCCCCCCCACACACACACACACACACACACACACACACACAGACACAGGCAAAGAAAAAGCAAACAAACAACAAAAAAAAAACCAAAACAGTATGAAGAGTTTGTGAACTTTTTAGAACTGTTCCTAGTACAGGAATTACCATGAAGGAAAACGATTAATTGCGTCTTTTCCTTTTCTCCTTATTCAACACACATCCTCTGTAAATTCCTTATGGTTTCACTGCACCATGTGAAATCCTGGGAAAGTTCAATGGAAATAGAAATATCCCAGATGTATTTCTCATTAGGTCAATTACAGTGTATCACAAAAGTGAGTACCAATGCACCCCTCACATTCTCACATTATTTTCCAGAAGTGCTTTAACTCTCCTGGGCATGGAGTTTACCAGAGCTTCACAGGTTGCCACTGGAATGCTTTTCCACTCCTCCATGATGACATCATGGAACTGGCGGATATTCAAGACTTTGCTCTCGTCCACCTTCTGCTTGAGGATGCCCCAAAGATATTTTATTGGGTTTAGGTCTGGAGACATGCTTGGCCAGTCTATCACCTTTACCCTCAGCCTCTTCAATAAAGCAGTGGTTGTCTTAGAGGTGTGTTTGAGGTCATTATAATGCTGGAACACTGCCCTGCGACCCAGTTTCCGGAGGGAGGGGATCATGCTCTGCTTCGTTATTTCACAGTGCATATTGGAGTTTATGTGTCCCTCAATGAAATGTAACTCCCCAACACCTGCTGCACTCATGCAGCCCCAGACCATGGCATTCCCACCACCATGCTTGACTGTAGGCATGACACACTTATCTTTGTACTCCTCACCTGATCGCCACAACACATGCTTGAGACCATCTGAACCAAACAAATTAATCTTGGTCTCATCAGACCAAAGGACATGGTTCCAGTAATCCATGTCCTTTGTTGACATGTCTTCAGCAAACTGTTTGCGGGTTTTCTTGTGTACAGACTTTCAGAAGATGCTTCCTTCTGGGGTGACAGCCATGCAGACCAATTTGATGTAGTGTGCAGCGTATGGTCTGAGCACTGACAGGCTGACCCCCCACCTCTTCAATCTCTGCAGCAATGCTGACAGCACTCCTGCATCTATCTTTCAGAGACAGCATTTGTATGTGACGCTGAGCACGTGCACTCAGCTTCTATGGACGACCAATGCGAGGTCTGTTCTGAGTGGACCCCACTCTTTTAAAACGCTGGATGATCTTGGCCACTGTGCTGCAGCTCAGTTTCAGGGTGTTGGCCATCTTCATGTAGCGCAACAATTCGTCTTTTAAGATCCTCAGAGAGTTCTTTGCCATGAGGTGCCATGTTGGAACTTTCAGTGACCCGTATGAGAGAGTGTGAGAGCTGTACTACAAAATTGAACACACCTGCTCCCTATGCACACCTGAGACCTAGTAACACTAACAGGTCACATGACATTTTGGAGGGGAAATGACAAGCAGTGCTCAATTTGGAAATTTACGGGTATAGTCTCTTAGGGGTGTACTCACTTTTGTTGCCGCTAGTTTAGATATTAATGGCTGTATACTGAGTTATTTTGAGGGAAGAATAAATTTACACTGTTATATAAGCTGCACACAGACTACTTTTCATTGTGTCAAAGTGTCATTTTGTCAATGTTGTCCCATGAAAAGATATACTTAAATATCTGCAGAAATGTGAGGGGTGTGCTCACTTTTGTGATACACTGTATCCTTGTGATCAAAGGCGTAGGAACCGGGACGACGTGTCCCCTCCAATATTGGTGGCAGGCGCATTTGTCCCACTCTATAATTACACAGCGGAGGAGAAAAATACCTGATTTTGAAATCTTAAACTTGCGTACTTTTATTTTGAAGGTGAAACATAGTGTCAAGTCACTGCGCTCCTCTGGCCCCCTTCTATACTGGATGGATGGATGGATGGATGGATGGAAGTATTGTTTGTTTGGGAGGATTGCCATGAGAAAGCATCTCTTTGAGGAGAGCATGGGCCTTGCAGCTTGCAGTCACTGCCTTCCTTTAACAGGAAGAAAACTCTGGCAGAAACAGGTTCAGGGTGGGGCAGTCATCTGCCACAAACGGTTGGGGCTAAGGGCAGAGAGACAGGACAAAAGACATGCTGTGGAAGAGAGCCAAAGATTAATAATAATACAGAGTGGTGTATATATAAATGCAATAAAAAAAGAATTACTAAAACAGAACTGGGATGAGGTTTGTGAAGAGGGGGATATAAACACAGCATATGATACATTTCTTAAGATATTTAAAACATTATATGATAGGAATTGTCCTATAAGGCGCTGCAGTGGTGGTCAAAAAACAAACAAAAAAAAAAGCCCATAGATCACTAAAGGTCTGAAAAAATGTCTGTAAAAAGAAAATTACTCTTTATAGGCAATTTATAAAAGATAGAACAACAGAGAAAGAGAGGCAATATAAAATATATTTAAAAATTAACTAATATAATGAGGATTTGTAAAAAGCAATATTACAATGAATTATTAGAGAAGAATAAAAGTAGGATTAAAGGTATTTGGAATGTGTTAAACAGCATTATTAGAAATACCTCAAGTAATGCAGCTTATCCTTAATATTTTGTTGAAAATGAATCATAAAAGACACGAAAGATATAGTTAGTGGTTTTGATACATTTTTTTTGTAAATGTGGGACCAGAGTTGGCCAATAAAATAAATACCTGGGTATCAGCAGGGTTTGGGGGAAGGCTAGGGGAAAGAAATACTCATTCTATCTCTCTTAGAGCAGTAGAAGGAAAAGAAATCATAGAAACTGTAAAACAAAAAAAACAATGCAAGAGTAAAAACTCAACTGACTGGAATTGTATTAATATGGAAATAGCAAAAAGAAATACTGAATAAATTGAAAAACCACTAACACATATCTGTAACTTGTCTTTTTAAACTGGTACATTTCCAAATCAAATAAAAATAGTGAAAGTAATACCTTTATATAAACCAGGTGACAGACACCATTTTAAAAAATTACAGGCCTGTTTCTCTGCTGTCTCAATTTTCCAAGCTACTGGAAAAAGTCTTTACAGACAGATTAGATGACTTTATTGAAAAACACAAATTGCTTACTGACAGCCAATATGGATTCAGAAAGACAGATCAACATCTTTGGCATTAATAGAATTAATTGAAGAAATCTCTAATTCTGTAGACAAAAAAAGTATGCAGCAGGAATATTTATAAACTTAATAAAAGCTTTTGATACCATTGATCACAGCATACTATTCAACAAATTGGAAAGGTATGGTATCAGAGGGGTTGGACTGAATTGGGTATAGAGCTTCTTAAGAAACAGGCAGTAGTTTGTAGAAACAGGTGAATACAAATCAGCCTGCATGGATAAAAACTGTGGAGTTCCTCAGGTGTCAGTGTTAAGTCCAAAACTATTCATAGAATAGAACAGAATGCCTTTATTGTCATTATACAGGATGTACAATGAGTTTGGAGATTATACATAAATGACATATGTAAAGTCTCCAACATACTGAAATTTGTACTATTTGCAGATGATACTAATATTTTTTGTTCAGGTGACAGTTTACATCAGCTTTTAAAAACAATCTCAACAGAAATGAATAAATTGAAACAATGGATTGATATTAACAAATTGTCAATAAATTTGAGTAAAACAAAAATTATATAGTTTGGAAAACAACACCTAACTGATCAAGTACAAGTGACAGTAGATAATGTATGTATAGAAAAGGTGTATGAGTACAAATTTCTGGGTGTAATTTTGGATCACAAAACTACTGGAAGCCTAATGTTAATCATGTGTAAGCCATCCATCCATCCATCCATCCATCCATCCATCCATCCATTTTCTTCCGCTTATCTGGGGGCAGGAGCCTAAGCAGAGAAGCCCAGGCTTCCCTCTCCCCAGCCACCTCCTCTAGCTCATCCGGGGGGACCCCAAGACGCTCCCAGGCCAGCCGAGAGATATAATCTCTCCAGCGTGTCCTGGGTCTGCCGCGGGGCCTCCTCCTGGTGGGACATGCCCAGAACACCTCACCCAAGAGGCGGCCAGGAGGCATCCTAATCAGATGCCCGAGCCACCTCAACTGGCTCCGTTCGAGCCAGTTGAGCCAAAGTAAAAGTAGCAAAAATTATCGCCTTGTTAGGAAAAACAAAGCATGTTCTGAACCAGAAATCACTAGATATTTTATAATGTTCAATGTGTTATCTTATTGAATTACTTTGTGGAAATATGGGGTAACACATACAAAAGCACACTACAGACACTATGCACATTACAAAAAAGAGCAATAATGTCGGATATCTGGAGCATACAAACACTTTATTTTTTAGGTCAAACATGTTGAAATTTATGGATCTGATAAAATTTTAAACTGGTCAAATACTGTACAAAGCAAGAAACAATATGTTGCCAGAAACCATTAAAAAATGTTCACAGACAGAGAAGGGGGTTATGAACTGAGGAAAGAGCTATATATTAAAAGAACATAAAGTAAGGACAACAATGAGAAGCATGTGCATAGTGGTAAATGGACTAGTTCTTATATAGCACTTTTCTACTCAGTATGAGCACTCAAAGCACTTATACAACCTGTTTGCATTCACCCATGCACTCCCATTCATACAAGCACTTCCATTTTTACGAAGCTAAGTGCTTTTTAATTACCTAACATTCACTCTCATTCATACTCCGACAGAACGGTCGGAGATCAACTTGGGGTTAAGTATCTTGCCCAAGGATACATTGGCATGTAGCCCAGAGTAGCCAGGATTCGAACCGCTGACCTTCCGATCAGTAGGTGACCTGCTCTACCTACTGAACTACAGCCAAATTCACTGTGGAGTGAATTTGTGAAACAATTTAGAAGAGAAATTGAAAACATGTACCAATATAAATCAGTTTCAAAAATGAATGATATATATATATATATATATATATATATATATATATATATATATATATATATATATATATATATATATATATATTAGGGGTGGGACTCGATTAAAAAAATTAATCGAATTAATTACAAGCTTTGTAATTAATTAATCGAAATTAATCGCATTTTAATCGCATTTCAATATTTGACATGATAAATATTAATTTAAGTTTAGTTGATGAATGAATCAATATACATATATACACTTCAAAATTTTGTTTATTTTCCCACCAGTCTACTACACAGACCAATGAAGGGTGGAAGTGCTCCTGTGATAAGCAAACTCCTGAAATTAAAGTTAAGCATCATAACTGGATAGTTTTATTCAACATTAATGTCTCACTTGTTATAGCTGGAAATTAATCATTAGCTCAGCTGTATTCCTTGATGTTGAAATGTGTTATGCTTGTTTTAACAGCTTATTTTGAATTAAAGACTTAAAATTAAACCACAAAAAGGAGAAAAAGTTCGTTCTCCGTTTAACAGCTGCTTTTACACAGCTGTGCTTCGCACTCACGGTTGCTAGGCGACATGAGCTACGCAGAGGTGACGGCAGCTGATATGAAGGCTAGCCGCTCACTTCCGGCCTTTGTGGTGTTCGTGGGCTGCGAAAGACGTGGGCCGGGTCCTTCGCAGGATGCGGCCCCTAATTTGGACATTGTGCGTCGATATAATCTGTATGCCGGGAACTCGTGCACTGAGAAATAGCTCTGTAAATAGCTATACAGAGCTATTTAAAACTATTGTATGCTTCTCACCACCATTGTGTGTACTGTCATATAGGGATATAAGGAATCTAAATATCATTCTAAATATCATGTTACTTTTGACCTCTGACCTCTTCTGGATAGAAATATACTTTAGTATAATATTATTCATTACGCTCAATTTATTTACAAATTAATACCTATTATCCATTACCTTCTCCTTCATAATGTTTGTGTAATCAAAGCAAACATCTCTCATACTATCCTTATCTGACTTTTATTGAACTAAAAACTTCTTAATGTACTTTTAAACAACAACGCAAAGAAAATAAATATATACAAAATACTGTTCCATTAAAAGATAGAAGCACTCTCAGAGTGCTTCTTGTTTCATTATTTTTATTTCCTACAAAAAAAGAGACACTTTTTGGGGAGGATGATAGAAATCTTATGTATGATTTTACGTGCTATTACGATTCTCACATACCAAACAAAACAATGACCTGTAGTGCAGGAAGGAAACGCAACAGATCACTGACATGGCAACCGTAATGAGTCACATAAAAAGTCCAGTGTATGCCCTTGGGAAACTAACGTCTAACAACACTAACATCCTTTAAGAATTAGTCTTCAGTTTTAAATAGCCAAAGTGTGGTTGCATCCTGAAGCGATTTTAATCAGTAAGTAGCAGAGTTTAGACAGAGAACAGAATAGTAAGGCAGTTAACTGATTCTCAGAGATGAAACTGGTTTTATGTTTATCTTAGACACAAGGTTGTTATCTATAAAGTCAGGTAATAACAATGTAACCCCCTGCTTAATTTTACCACAACAGTATCACTTCATGGGTCCTATTTATCTGTTGAAGTTTAAAGTATTGTTTCCATAGTGTGTGCTACTGCCTTGCATGGTCATGATGAGATGACAAGCCACGTGGAACTGTGTAATGGGCCAAAGCGAGCAGACAGCTGATTATCCATAAGTGGCTGGCTGAGAGGGAGTAGCTGTTGGCTGGACATGAGTAGAAAAAGCAACTGTGATCTGAGACTTGAAGGGACAAAACATACTTCCTGAATCACCCTGAGTCCCTGTGTGTTTGTAAATTGGGAAAAATTCACTAGTCAAATGCTGGATCACAATCAAGGAGATGTTTAACACACGTCACACGAAGTGTTACAGAGTACTCTGGTTCAGAATTGTCGAAGCTGCCTAATACAGTCAGTCCCTGCAGCTTCACACAAGTCTGACACCGCTCTCTATCTTAGTCCACTCTTATACACAGAGTTCGACAACCCTGTTACACAGTTATTGAAATATGCAAGATGCTGCCTTGTACAGCGGGGTACATGGAGCATGCTTATCAGTTCCTCCTTCTGTGTCCTTTGCTGTTGCCAGTTAACAGCCTCATATTTGTGTCTGTAGACACAAAACATCAGACCAAAAAAAACACACATTCTTTTCCAGTAACTCATCAGCATGTGATTTTGTTGTTTCTCTACTATGCGGTTTTATTTCTGTCTCCTGTGCCGTGTTATTTCAACACCTTCACCTTGTTGCGAAGATTAATGCTGTGATATGCTACTTGATACTAGAGTTCTATTTAAATTGTTATATTTATGGTATGTCTACTGTGTAGCTTATTTACACTCCTTCCTTCAGTCCCCCTTTTGACCTCAGACATCTCTGATCAGTGATGCTGAAAAGCTAATTCATGCATTTATTACTTCTAGGCTGGACTATTGTAATTCATTATTATCTAAAAGCTCCCTGAAAAGCCTTCAGCTGATCCAAAATTCTGCAGCTAGAGTACTGACAGGGACTAGAAAGAGAGAGCAGATTTCTCCCATATTGGCTTCTCTTCATTGGCTCCCTGTTAAATCTAGAATAGAATTTAAAATCCTTCTCCTCACATACAAGGTCCTGAATAATCAGGGCCCATCTTATCTCAAAGACCTCATAGTACCATATCACCCCAATAGAGCACTTCGCTCTCAGACTGCTGGCTTACTTGTGGTTCCTAGGATACTTAAGAGTAGAATGGGAGGCAGAGCCTTCAGCTTTCAGGCCCCTCTTCTGTGGAACCAGCTTCCAGCTTGGATTCGGGAGACAGACACCCTCTATATTTTTAAGATTAGGCTTAAAACTTTCCTTTATGATAAAGCTTATAGTTAGGGCTGGATCAGGTGACCCTGAACCATCCCTTAGTTATGCTGCTATAGGCCTAGGCTGCTGGGGGGGTTCCCACAATAGACTGTTTCTTTTCATTCACCTTATTTACTTTGTTTATACTCCACTCTGCATTTAATCATTAATTGATATTAATCTCTGGCTCTCTTCCACAGCATGTCTTTTCTCTCCCTTCAGCCCAACCGGTCGCGGCAGATGACTGCCCCTCCCTGAGCCTGGTTCTGCTGGAGGTTTCTTCCTGTTAAAAGGGAGTTTTTCCTTCCCACTGTCACCAAGTGTTTGCTCATAGGGGGTCGTTTTTGACTGTTGGGTTTTCTCTGTATTATTGTAGGGTCTTTACCCACAATACAAAGCACCTTGAGGTGACTGTTTGTTGTGATTTGGCGCTATTTAAATAAAATTGAACTGAATCGCTACCTACGTCATCATTGTTTACAAACAGTAAAAGGGCCTATTAGCTGGCATTAGTGAAACTCTCTTTGAAATAGATCTGACATTGTTGGGCTCAGACACTTCGCGCATAAAACCAAATTGTTTATCAGAGAGGGAAAGTTTAATTTTTAGAACATTTGAGCCTAACAATAGCTGCCATAACATCAGCTTATAACCACCTTTTATTGTTGTTTACTAACTGCAACAATATCGGGAATATAAACCAGATTGTTTTTGCATGTTGTCATGTGTTAGAGCCTCGAGATGCAGAGATGAGGCTTGAGGTGAAAAGGAATAAGATGGTATTTTATAAGTTTGACAAGTTTGCATTTTTTTGGAGAAGGGGACCTCTTCTCACATGATAAAACATGGGTAAGATCCTTCATATCTTGAGTCTGAAGGTGGAGATATGAATAAAAAAATGCCTCTACAGCACGCGAATGTCTGAGTTCTCGTCTGGCTTTGGCACACTATTTATTTAGCCGTTTTTAACAACATATATAAAATACAGTCGTGGCTTCCACAAACCTTGCCCACTCCAGTGTATTTTTATTGGGTTAGTTCCTAATTTATGAGAATGCATTACTTTGTTTTAAGATGTAATTACACACTAATTTATGTATATTTCTGAGTACAATATTATTTTTTTTCTATTAAATAAACTCAAAAACAATTGATTGTACCTTTAAACATAAACATATAATATAAAATGTTATATCAGCAAAAGTCACCACACAGAAAACAACAGAGTATCTTGAGTTTCCCAAAGACAAACAGGAGAGACATTTTGTTTTGATGCAGAAGTAGATCAACAAACTTATCACACACAAGAACATTTCTCTGTGAGCAATACATTGATTTCATTGTAAGAAACAATGATCCACTGCTGCAAACACAGAATCAAATCTCTTCAAGAACCTACAGTACAAAGAGAACCTGGGACCCTGAGCAATTTTCAAGGTGAGTATGCCAGCTGTGCAGAAATATGATGAACTAGCTTTTTATAAAGTTCTCTTTGAGTTGGTTTTCACCAACTTTGTTGCTAGCTTTTGCAGTTCTTAAAGAAGATCATGTTTATGTCTTTCCTTCTTTTTGTGTAGGCATCTGTAAGTTTTAGTGTTAGATTGCTAGCCAATGATAGGATGGTGCCCATAAAATTATGGTATTAGGCATTTCTCATTGCTTTTTAATTAATTTTGGAGAAAATAATTTTACATAAATTGTCATGCTAACAGTGTTGTGGAATACATCAACATTGACCATGTATAGATCAGCCAGTAGTCTAAGGTGAACACTTGGAAATAATAAAATGGAGTGACTGAAGAACAGCCATGGATGTTCAAGATTTAGGGTAGGGATCCTCACATCCAAGCCTCGAGAGCCGGTGTCCTGCAGGTTTTAGATGTGTCTCTGCTTCAACACACCTGAGTCAAATATAGAAGTCATTAGAGGACTCTGGTAAACTTGACTGCATACTGAGGAGGTAATTCAGCCATTTGATTCAGGTGTGTTGGATCAGGGATACATCTAAAACCTGCAGGACACCAGCCCTCGAGGTCTGGATGTGAGTATCCCTGATTTAGGGCAAAGACAGAGCTTTCACTTTGGTCTGCTTCCCACAGACCATCAGCACACTCCTGAACACAGTGCTCCCAAAGACACACTTTCCACAGTCCCGATGTGCACTAAACAGAAAGACACACAAGCACATCACATTACAAATCCACGTGTTCATAAACAGTATATGTTCTGGTATTTTTAAAAAAAAAATCTAAATTATAGACAATATTTGACTTTCTTTGAAAAGATTATTTTTATTCTCATTATTCACAGATAGAAGTCTAGATCCTGAAAATGAACATTGTAGACATATTAATGGTAAAATGCAGGATCTGGGCTGTGCCATCAAGTTAAAATGACACAAAATAAAGTTCTACTTTGTGAGAGAACATCTAACATCTAGCAGTTGGTAGGAATACAAAATGCTTTCTTGCTGCCATTGCTGTCAATAAATGTACCTGTGGCTTTTGCAGAACGGATCTGCAGCATTCATGCTTCTCTAATGATGCCAGCTTGTACAGCGTTCCTGCACAAGACTTCATCTGCGGGTCTTATTGTCATGGCCCTGGGTCTCCCTGTGCGTGCGCTGCCAGTTTTTGCTCTCTCCCCCTCTCTCTCTCTCTCTCTCTCTCTCATTTTGTCTCCTCCGCCCTCCGGGCACTCTTCCACCTGGAGGCTAGGCGACTTATCTGCTCCCGCTCTCATCAAGACCAATATTTAAGCGAGCAAGCTGTCATTAGTCTTCACTGGCTATATATATCACAGTTAGTGTTGCTGGCTCCCGTACCAACTTTGTCATTGTTGCTATGCTTATTTGGTTCGCTACTTATCTGCTTGTTTCCTGTCGCTCAGATCATCGGCACTTAGAGAGGAGAAGCCTGCCACGAGAGGAGAAGAAACACTCAAGGATTACTAAATCTGGACTGGAGCAAGAATACCCAGACCCTGGAGGACAACCACATTATCTTTTGATCTGAACTCTGTAAATAAACTCTGTTAAACTTTTATCTGGAGTCCTGCTTTTGAGTCCACCTGCCGTTGGACATGTCCGTTGTACACTTTAACCCAACAGCAGTGAATGTTTTCTGATTTGGGAATGTTTTCGCTGCTGGGATGTCTGAGTGGAAAACAAAGGTAGTAATTAATATCAAATAAGAACAGTGAGATAAAGAATGTAAGTTAATTAGAGAGTAAGTTAGATGAGTCCTTATGTGTACTGTTTCATGTCATTTAGTGTTGAGGAAACTTCTTCATCTCCTCAACGCTATTTACACAGGCTGTGCACTGAAAGCAGACTGTCATCAGGGCTGCAGTTTCAGCTCCCCATCAGAGTCTACACAGAATCCATTCATACCCAGCCGTGCTGTTGTCACCCACACTTTGACAGCTACTGCAACTGGAAACGCACTTGTTGAGAGCAGCTAAGGTTCAGACACAGAGCTAACTATAAAACTAAAACTGAGACGTGACCATGAATAGCTGCTGAGCTGGGTGATCATTCATACATTAATACTGGTTCCAACCCATATGTTGATGCAAAATACTGACTGGTGCAATAACTGATATTCCTAAATATATTAGCTGTATTACAAAAATCTGGAACACATGAATCATGACCAGTATAAACGCAGACAGGCTGTAACAATAAACTTAAACTCAAACGGCACCAAACCTAATTAAAGACCAAGACAGACGGAGACAGAGAAATTCTTTGGCAAGCTTTTAGCTCAGTGGACTTCAAAGGAAACAAAGGTGGGACAGTATTTGTGCATTACTAACAATGCCTGTCTCAGAAACCATTTGGAATCTGTTAAAAAGGATTTTTTTTTCCCATGCCGCTCCAGTGCAAATAGGTACTATTAGATACCAACTTGATAAAAAAAAAAAAAAAAGTAGAAATTTCCTTTCACTGGATTTCATCAGCAATAAAAAGGAATTATAAACAATACACACATGCACACAATCATCTCAGCATGAGGTCAGTAAATTTCTGTCCAACAGCAGCATTGTCCAGCACTGCCATGAAACTGAAAACAATATATAGTCCCTTTCGCTGGGTTGTAAGGCAAACCCGTCTCTGAACATTCCTCTCCATCTTCTCTGTCCTTACCAGGGTTATTATAGTTAACGAAAACGAACGAAATAACGAAAACTGAAATTGAAAAAACATTGTCGTTAACTGAAATAAATAAAAACTATAATTAAAAGGAAAAAACGATAACTAATTAAAACTGAATTGTGAGTTTACAAAACTAACTAAAACTAACTGAAATAATCGATAAACTTACTTTCATTTACTTGTTTTTTGGGGGGGTTTTTTAAGCCTTGTGGATTGATATGAAATCTTTGTTTCCGCTCTCCGAGTTTAAGCTGGGAGCGCCACAGGACAACTGTGTGAGTGCGCATGTGCGTGCGCTCACCGCGCTGGTCCGCAAAGTAATGGCTGCGGTCTGCCTAGTCCCGTATGGAGGTTCTTTGAGTACAAACACCTGCACACGACCACAAGGTAATTAACACACACAATCCAGCTACACAAGCATAAATGCGGACATGAGGTCGGCAACTTCTGTAGGTTGTGTACAGAGGCCGCAAAGACCCTGCAGGTTTAATTAGCGAGCATCTAACCAAGCTAGCTCCAAAACAGAAGCAGCTTCAGGTGGTGAGAACATCAGGATGCAGCTGGATTTGAGCTTTGACTCCTTCAAAGAGTTTGTTTTTGTTTAACACCACATGTAGGCGTTATTAATCTGCTGCACTGATGCTGAAGTTTATTGTGGAGTTTATTGTAGAATTTATTGAGTTTGGGAGTTCATGTTTTTCTTTGTTTCTCCCTGGTTATGCTCATGTGTGTCCTTAATATTACACAAATTTAGCATGTCTTGTGAACAGTTGGTTGTTGACTATATTTCTTTAAACTGTATCTTTTGTCAAGTTTTCATTACACAATAGTCACTTTTGCGCCTTGAATCTTGCACCTGATTAGGTATGAAAATACTAAAACTAATACTGAAACTAACTGAAACTAACTAAAACTAAGCATGAAACCAAAAATAAAAACTAATAAAAACGAGCAAAACCACTCTGAAAACTAATTAAAACTAACTGAATTAGAGAAAAAAAAGTAAAAACTAACTAAAACTAAACTATAATGTAAAATCCAAAACTATTATAACCCTGGTCCTTACAAGATCTTATTACAACAGAGAACTCCGCTTTGTTCCGAGCCATACAGCGTCTCTCCGCAGCACTTCAAGAATCAGAAATAATAAATTAAACTCTGAACATAGAAATGTATGGACTCCTCGCATTAGTGGTAACCACTACCTATGCTTTAGACAACTTTTACACATCAGATAGAAAACACCCTCAGTTAGTGTATAAAAGAAGCGGGGTGGAGCTCCAAGCTGCATGAAAACAGTATTTTTTTTTCCCTGGGATCACTTGTTTTCCTTTGCTGTCAGTTCTCTCCATCTTAATGTCCTTTGAATAGAATTTAATACAAAGTGTATGTGCTTACATTTACAAATTAAGTTCATTAAAAATCTTGTCAGATGACCTTAATACATTTTTTTTTTCTCTTTTTAGGAAAACAATCTTTTCAGCTTATATCTGTAACTAGAAAATATGGTTTGATTTTTCCACAAAGATTGAGAGTAAAACTGTTGATATTTGCACTGCACTGAAACCCAGCCAGCTGAACAGGCCTGGGAAAAGGAAAAAAAAAATATTACTTGATCTCTACCACACGGATACGCATCCATCACAGCTGGCTTGTGCACCTGGGTTATACACAGTGAGTGTGATCTTGCTTTGACCTCAGTGTGAGTTTAGAAAGGTGAAAAAATGTGAGGAGTTAAAGTAAGGAACCTATCAGACTGAATATGTGGGAATAAATGACATCTGGAATAGATGGCTCACAGGGTCTGAGAGACAATAAAATTAAAATTTACTGAGATTAAAAAAAATTGAAAAAATATGCATGTTTACCAGTTAGGGTGCTTACTTGCAGCTGCAGTTTCAAATAAAATAACCTCTTTATTATACACAGCTGAGAGCCTACATGCCTACATATTTTCCCACCATTTGCACCATATTGACTATAAAATGAAGGAATTCAGCTCAATGGTGTCTGTGAAACCAACACCCAGCAATCAACAATCTGATCTTCTATCCCTCTCCTCTGCCCCTGTGTTGTTATCCAACTTTTTGCAATGATAAAATGCCAAAGATCAGGTGTTTTTCTGCTAATGTATCATCTATCTATTTTTTAAGATCCAGGTTACTACAAGAGCAAGATAATTACTGTTTGCAAAAAGCAAGCACCAAGTAATCAAGGAAGGGCAGAGGTTAAGGCTGCACACCCTAATGACATTTTCTGGTGACCCAACAATATTTATAAAATCAGAGACAGAGCGGAGCAGTGGAAAAGTGTGAAAGAGTGAAAAACATCTTGTGGACAGAAGTTAACAGTTGGCTGCTCTCTGGGTCAACATGTCACAAGCATCTGAAGGAGTTCAGATTCTCAGACAGTTTTTGAACAGTCCAGTTGTTGTTTGCAGTGCATTAGTCAACATTCTTTCTGACATCTCTCATTTTTTTTTTTTAAGTTTTATCAAAGAGGTTCATTCACATCCTATCAGTGTCAGTTTTCAGTTCATACTATGCTTGTTTTATCTGAAGGATGTTGATAATCTAGTCAGTCATTTCCTTACTCTTGTACAACAATGCACTTGGTCATTTTTTAAGGATTCATATTTCTCTCTCTCTTAATCTACCATTATTCCTTTTTATTTATTGCAAAGATTGTTTTTCAGGGTGGCGCAAGAACATCCATGTAATCAGTTGTGGTTTTCGTCTAGGCCAATATACCGGGGCCACTTTCGTTGACACGGTTCAGTCCTACACTAACGCTGCACATAATGGCAACATTTGTATTGCAAACATGTTCTCTTAAAACAGGTGCTAAAGGATTCTATGCCTGTATCCATGCAGAGAGAAAAAAATTTCAACATATGTGGGTTTGTTTCCAAATGTTTTTCGGTCTATACGCTGCTATTCATGCATACATCACCTGCATCTTCCCTGATGCCGATCTTGGCAAGACAGACAGTACTTCACTGTCTGTAAGTAGGAAGAGACATACTTCACTGTCTGGACATTTCAGGGGGGTGGAAGGAAGTCAGGCAAAACAACTCTTTCCAACTTTCCTCCTCTCTGTTCATTATTCCCAACAACCCCCCAAGAAACCTCAGCAAACAAAAATGTTATACACAAAACCAAGATCAGTGGTTTGACCCAACTTGTTCCAGTTGAACCTCTTTGTGCAAAAATCATTTAGCTTCCTTTCAAAAGCCATTAACATCCTGGCAGATTTGAGTGGGCAGGATGCTTTCTGGACATGTTTATACCAGTCTTTACTGTTGCTTCCTCCTACATGCTGCTTTTACTTTTTTCTTTAAGATGACATCATAGTTGAATATGTATATGCATTAATTTCATTATAATTAATAGCAGCAGCAGTTCTTAATGATTTGGTGCCTAGAAACAACTAATTTCTACAGTTACTTGAACTCTATTTATGGCACGAAATATTGCTCTTTCTTGAGTTAAAGCATCAAACCACTCATCAGTGCTTAGCGCTTGGGTAACCTGCCCCATGAAAGTCCTATTAATGCTTAAAAAAAAAATAAGTGCAGGATTTGGAGGAACTTGCTACTACATAGAAAAATAAATCCAATTTCTCATTTTCATAATTTGATATACTGCCATGGTATAATTTTATATTTTACTTAGTTTACACACAAGATTAAAAAAAATGCTCTAACTGCTTTACTGGAAGCCACATAGTTGGTACCATAGGCTTACACTAAGTCCCATCAGATAGTAACTGACAGATAAAGCAGC
The DNA here is from genome assembly GCF_007364275.1 of Archocentrus centrarchus. Classification (NCBI taxonomy): domain Eukaryota; kingdom Metazoa; phylum Chordata; class Actinopteri; order Cichliformes; family Cichlidae; genus Archocentrus; species Archocentrus centrarchus. The sequence continues at coordinate 24,808,747 of NC_044358.1, read as the reverse complement.
TACATATCAAAACAAACAAACATGGAGATACTGATACCTGAGGCGCAGAAATAATGGTGCTTTTGTATTCTCTCACAGCAGCGATGTTCTTTTGGATTGTAACATAATGACCCACAGAGATGTGTGTTTGGTACAGTACTGCAGATGTACCACATAAAGTAGTATGGACACTTTTTTTTTTTTAAAGTGTAGGCTACTGAATGGAGAAAATATTTATTTTGTGTATTCAAATTTCATGCCACTAAAGTCAAACTGGCATAAATGAAATGTGTAATTGTCCTCTGGTTATGTTTGACCTCTAATAGTGTTATAGATTTATTTTCCTTAAGTAGCTTTCATTTTGCTTGTCTTTTGAAATTGCACAAGGAGTCTAGTTGGGGTGTTTATCACTATTGTTTTGAACTTACCAGTGACACATCTATCACTAATCATTCAAGACATCCCACACTATTCCTGTTCTATTTTTTTCTATGAATATAAAGAGCAAGAATATATCCTTTATCAGAGGCCTGGGAGTTTGAAGATTCTGTGCAGTATCTTAGCTGTTCCTAGGACTGCCCTTTTCTGGAAGGAGACCTCTGTGTTGTGTTATATATAATTTCCACGACTAAGGCCATAAGTTCTGGGACTAAGGCTGTAAATATAGCTTACACCGCTGCACAGCAAGATGAATTCTTTAAGATGAATTCTTCAGCTGTATCTCAGCAGCATCATTCTTCCAACAGCAGCACTCAGTCTTGGTGTTGTACTGGTCATGATGACAGCACTCTTGATCTGTGAAGTTCTTCTTAAAATTAATCAGACCACAACACACGTCATACGCCCCCATGGAAAAGATCCAGATACCCAAAACTGAAACATTTATGCTTTAATCATAGCTAAGTTGATGTTATATTTGTAGGGTGGTGTCCAAGGGCGGAGGCCCTGGCAGACCGATCCCTGGCTATTGAGACTGGCTATTGGGACATGGAATGTCACCTCTCTGGTGGGGAAGGAATTTGAGCTTGTGTGTGAGGTTGAGAGATACCAGCTAGATATAGTCGGACTCACCTCAATGCATGGCCTGGGCTCTGGAACCAGTCTCCTGGAAAGGGGCTGGACTCTGTTCCAGTCTGGAGATGCCCTTGGTGAGAGGCGGCAAACTGGGGTGGGTATTCTTTTATCCCCTTGGCTTGCTGCCTGTACATCTGAGTTGTCACCAGTGGATAAGAGGGTTGCTTCCCTGCACCTTCGGGCCAGAGAATGGGTCCTGACTGTTGTTCGTGTTTATGTGCCAAATGGCAGTTCAGAGTACACACCTTTCTTGGAGTCACTGGGCCGGGTATTGAGGGAGTGTATACCGTGACTCCATTGTCCTACTGGGAGATTTCAACGCTCACTTGGACAATGACAGTGAGACCTGGAGGCGTGTGATTGGGAAGAACAGCCTGCCTGGTCTGAAGATGAATGGTGTTTTGTTACTGGACTTCTGTGCAAACTATAGTTTGTCCATAACAAACACCATGTTCAATCATAAGGATGTCCATAAGTGCATGTGGCACCAGGACACCCTAGGTCACAGGTCAATGATGGATTTTGTAATTGCATCATCACATCTGCAGTCACATGTTCTGGACACTCGGGTGAAGAAAGAAACTGAGTTGTCAACTGGTCACCAACTGGTAGTGAGTTGCATCAGGTCTCGGGGGAGGATGCTGGACTGACCTGGCACACCTAAACGTATTGTGAGGGTGCACTGGGAATGCCTAGCAGAGGCCCCACAGACCAGATAGTGTGCTCCAACTATTGGGGGATCACACTCCTCAGTCTGTTATTCGAACCTCAGATTCAAGAGGAACAATGCATTTTTTTGTTCTGGTTACGGAACTCTGAACCAGCGCTTCATCCTTTCGAGGATATTTGGGTGTGTGGGAGTTTGCCCATCCAGTCTACATGTGTTTTGTGGACTTGGAGAAGGCATTCGACTGCGTCCCTCAGGGTATCCTGTGGGGGGTGCTGCGGGAGTATGGGGTGTCTGGCCTGTTGTTGTGGGCCATTCAGTCCGTGCACCAAGAGAGCTTGGTCCATATAGCCAGCAATAAGTGGGACTTGTTTTTAGTGGATTTTGGACTCAATCATGGTTGTCCTATGGCACCAATTCTGCTCATAATGGCTTAGCCAAGTGGTGGAAGGCTTCCACCTTGGTGGCCTCATCTCATGACTCTCATCTCATCTCTGCTTTTTGCAGATGATGCAGTCCTGTTGGCTTCATCAGGTGGTGGCCTCCAGCTTGCAGTGGAACAGTTTGCAGCCGAGTGTGAAGCGGCTGGCATAAGAATTAGCACCTGTAAGTCTGAGACCATGGTCCTCAGCCAGAATAGGGTGGCGTGCCCAATCCGGCTCAGGGACGAGTTGCTGCCCCAGGTGGAGGAGTTTAGGTATCTCAGGGTCTTGTTCGTGAGTGATGGGAGAAGGGAGCAGGAGATTGACAGATGAATTGGGGCTGTATCTGCAGTGATGGGGATGCTGCGTCTGTCTGTCATGGTAAAAAAGGGAGCTGAGCATGAAAGCAAAGCTGTCCATTTACCGGTCAGTCTACATCCCCACCTTTACCTATGGTCACGAGCTTTGAGTTAGTGACTGAAAGAACGAGATCGCGAATACAAGCGGCAGAAATGAGCTGCCTCTGGAGGGTGGCTGGCTTCTCTCTTAGAGATAGGGTGAGGAGTGCAGTCATTCGGGAGGGGTTCATAGTAGAGCCACTGCTCCTCCACATCGAAAGGAGCCAGTTGAGGTGGTTTGGGCATCTGACTAGGATGCCTCCTGGGCACATCTTGGGTGAGGTGTTCCATGCATGTCCCATCAGGAAGAGGCCACGGGGCAGACCCAGGACACAGTGGAGAGATTATATTTTATATAATGGATGGACGAATGGATGTTTGTTTTGTTTTTTCAAGTGAGATACTTGGTTTACATGTTTTTTTATACATTATAGCTTTTCAATACTTATTTTTCCCAGTGAAATGCATGTTTAGCTCTACGTAGCTTTATCACATTTGTATTTCTGTTGAGACTTGTTAACAACAGTCAGCACAGAGGCATCTAAATAGCATGATCTTTCTTTGACTGTCAACTTTACCTATTGGATTTCCTCAAAAGTGCAAAGGAAAACAGAAAATACAAAAGTTTCTAAAAGCTAACTAATTACAAATCTGCCTTTTTTGACATATTGTAAATCATCTATTACTAAAAGTTATCATTAAGATAAAAACATGCACATGGATGAAGTAAGACTATAATTTTTTTTTATGACTGCATATTTTCTAGTCAATCAAATGGATTTCTCATCTTAGTCCGACATGCCAGTATAACACCAACTGCAATAATTTTCTTTAGATCTGTCCCACACAGTGTGACAAGCAGTTAAGTGCTGAGTTGACCTGAAATGGAGTCCTTGAGGCAGCAGGATGAATTCTTAGATTGTATTTGCAGAACATTCTCCTTATTCGGACAGTAGCACTGAGTCTTTGTGTCATACTGGTTGTGACCGCAGTACTGATGGTGGCTGGAATTCCTCATCAGAATCATTAATCGGACCACAACAAAACTGCTTGTCCTTATCAAAGTTCTCTGTGGAAAAGACCATGGTGATTTTTTTTTTTAAACTTACCTCAACCATTACTCAATCGTTTTTTTGCTAATAGTACTACTAAAAAATAATGTTTCTGCACAGCATCCGCATTTGTTCAACTTGCTCGTGTCTCACATGACATGTAATCTTGAACCAAAAATCTTAGTACTCACACCTTTACCACAATATTCAGCCATTGGTGCAGGTTTTGCTGTGATGGTAGACTGACAGCATATTTCACTGACTGGGCTGTAGGCTTTCAGATCACAGCAGTTGGACACCTTTTCACTCAGGCCCTGTAAAACACTGACTGTAAAAACAAAATACAGACACCAACACCACAGTGTAGCAGCTGGAAGTGTGTTATAAGTGCATTCAATCACTGCTAGGAAGTTTACAAGTTTAAAGAGAAACAAAAAGTTCAGTCTGAATTTTTTTTTCTTTTAGCAGAACTGAGTCATCCACAAAGAAGCCTCTTGGAGACCTGAAATAAAATATGTTGGCTGAGGATTGTGGTGTACTGTGACCTTAAAGAAGCTCTGGGAAAAAGTGGGGAACTAGGAGAAGTAGCTGTCTAATTTCCTTTCCTCACTGATGACTGCATATGATGATGATAATAAAAATGTATGAACAGTCAGACCTGTGTAGATTTCCCCCTTATGCTTTGTTTTACTGCCCTCTAACGGCACAGCAACACTTTAATAGCACGTTAGAGGACACGGTCCATTTAACGCCAAATATTCACTCATTACTCCTTTATCTCTTTAAACTTAATTCTCCGCATGTGTTATTTCTTGCCTGTACAGCACTGACTAAAATCCTGTAGACATCCCAGTTAGAAAGCAAATGCAAAGGTGCACCACTTGGTGGGCACAGGCGAAAACGAACCAAAGCAGCTCTAACATCCCTGAAACTGAGGACAGACACATTTTTCTTTTGTCTGTGTGCTCAACAGTGTTAAATATGTAACTGAACAATACACATTGTAAATGATCACATTCCTTATTTAAAGTTTATTTGGTTTTAAAAAAAAAATGCATTTTCTAATTGTAGTTACCATTAAAAAAAATAAACTGATTATTCTTTGGAAACCAAATGAGCAGAGTCTTAAGAGAAAAAGAAAATCTTTTATTTTCAGATTTCCTGTACATGTGTCTTATATCAGAGCTGCTGAGGGAATATTTACATTGTTGGAGGTTTTTTTCCTCACTTCTGGAACTTCCTTATGCAAGGCTGTTAAACGCAAAGCAGGATAATCCATATGTGAAATAAAATAAAGCATTAGTCCAAGATAGTTTTTTTGTGTCACTTCCACCTTTGTGCCCTTCCCAGAAATAAATAAAGCAGAAACTTCAGGATTTTTCCCCTAGTCAGCATCCAGGAACAGCAAAGAGGTGGTTCAAACTTTCACCAAGATCCGAAGAAGCTTCACAGTTCAACCTACTAAATTTTTCCGATTACGGAGGTGGTTCAGGATGTCACTTATTCTCTATGAGATGTGGTTCCAGCAGTTTCTTGATGTGCAGATCCTCCGCCAGCTTGTCCACATAGACCTTAAACAGAGGATCAGGCTCCTGAAAGACAAGAACAAAAACCACAATCAGGAACTGCAAAACAGGCGAACCACAGATGTGAACATGTGATTACTTTAACTTAAAAGTCAAATACAAAATTAAGAGGCTTAAGGTAATTACATTTCGGTATCACTTTGAACACAGTCTGAATTTAATGTCACCAGGTTCACATCAATGGCTGCAGCAGCACAAAATCAAACATGCAGAGAAGTAAAAGCTGATTTTTTATTTCTGGTAAATCTCCCACCACTTTGAAGAGTACTGTTGCTGTCAATTAGGGAGCAGTAATACAGTCGAGGAGTTACTTGAGTTTAGTCAGGAGTGCAGGAGTTGATGACTTTGAGGAAACAGTTAACTCAGACACATCTGGCCTCATAAACCTTTTCTCTGATCTACTGAGAGCTCCCATAAGAGCCCACACCCATTTCTCCTTGAAGGAAAACTTATTCAGACATTTCAAAAATCTTTTTACAGGGCTTTCAAATTGTTTTGGAGTAGCAGGGGGGCATGCCAAAGTAGCAGGTGCCTTATGAAGCCATGACGGCAGCAGACAATATGAATAGTCACATGGCAGTCACATGGCAGTCGTGAACCAATAAAATGGCTCAGATTGAAAGAACGTAAATATTGCCACATGTGTCCACATGGCGCTGGAAATGGAGACAGCGGGCGGTGAAAAGAAATTTTTTTAGGAAAATTAAAAAGCAGATGGCGCAGAGTGGTGGAGTAGGTGGAAAATGCGCCTGCCGCCGGCATAATTTGAAAGCCCTGTTTTTAATTAAAAACTGACTTCCTGAAGCTTTCCTGAACATGTGAAATAGGTTCTTATGTTAATATGAAACAGAATAATTTCAACTTTGATCTTGCTGGTGACAATGTGGGTTTTAATATAAAAAATAAAAGTCCAAATCCATCAGTAAAGAGTTCAGTGAGAAAACCGGAAACACTCTTCCCTTCTGAGTGCTGTTTTCCTTCTCCCTCTTTTACTGCTGTCTGAATATATGAACACATAAAAACTCTAAAAATGACTCATTACCTTGTGCTCCAGCTGCCGCTGTTTCTCCACAGCCTCCTCCAGACTCAGGCCAACCCATTCCGCCTCCTCTTCTGGGATCTCGAACTGCTGCTCACACAGAAGTGCAATAAATAAAACTTATTTTTTTTTGCTACTTCTTAATAGCAACTATCAATCACTGAGAAGTTTCTCTCTCATCTGACCTACCTTGTATTTCTCATAAACTTGTTCTCTTTTAATGGGGTCATTAGGGTAAAGCTCTGTTTTTTTGCGTGCCAGACGAAGCAGCATGGCCCTCTTCAGGTCCATCCCCAGTTTGGAGTTCAAATCCTCCTTTGGTGTCTACAACCAGCCATTTGTTAGAGACACAAGGAAAGCACAATGGAAAAAAAGTCCTGTTGAACCAGGATAGTTTTCTCTTACTTTGAGAATATAAAAGTCAAAGCCGTAAGCAGCATCGATGAGGTCCAAAGTGCGTGTTGTGACTGTGATGGTGAACTTGTGATCGAGGATCTCACTGTAAAGCTCTCTCTTGAACACCTGCGCTTTCCAAGTCTTCCTCAGACGAGTGGACATCTAAACAAAGAGTTTGGGCAACAGTTAATCAGCGGGATCAAAAATCTGCCAGCTTTGTGCACTGAATAAAATGTTTTTGGGACTTTGAAATAAAAATTAAAAAAAAAAAAATAAAGACAAGCATTTTGGGAATTTTGTTAAACAAAAGAAAGTATGATAAACAGTCAACAAAATATTTAAGCGTTCAGAAGGTGAACCACCAAAGGTTTCTTAAGCTAAATATTGAATAATACCACATGAGGTGCTTCACTGCAAGTATTTTTATTGCCAAGAGACAAATCAATCACTGAACACAATCAGCTGCTTCTCCAGTGAGTCTTTCATCAAATGAATTACAGCTCCACTACTTTAAACTACAGCTAAAATCCTTGCTCTGCAAGGGTGAGGGGTGCCACAATGAAGGCTCTGTCCCCAGAGGTATGGAGATTGGTGCGAGGGACAGAAAGCAGAAGGCGTTAACATCATCAGGGTCCAGACTTGTTGCGGATGGGAGTCACTGAGGCAGTTTTGAACTTGGAGCGTACCACTCATGACTCCAGGGAAGAATTGATTTTGTCAACTGTAAGGGGGCACAGATCAGGTAGATCTGCTTTGACCAGCAGTGTCAGGTGGAAGTACTTGTACTTGGTGACCTGAGAGGAATTCACAGAGAAGAAAGAGGAGAAGGAACACTGAGGTAGATGTCCTACATGGGGGATGAATTCCTGAAGCTGATATACAGATGCCAGAAGCTGCCAATGGCTAGAGTAGTGGTCCAGGAACTTGTGGAAAAATTCAGGGGCACCCGAAGGGTGAGGTGGATCAAAGGGGGTAAAGTTAGCCGGTGGATTGCAGAACAGCAATCTGGGATTACTTTGCTGTTGGTGAATGAGGGGAGACTAATAAATCTTGGCCTGAGAGAGAGCCGCTTTACAGGACTCAATCTTTTTTTAAGCCTCATAAGTCAGCAGCCAGTGGTCTTTAGGCCATGGAGTTTCATCGTAAAGCATGGGGCAGGGTAGGTAAAAGAGACAGTCCAGGTTTTGGGAGGGGCAAGGCAGTTGAGGCTGTTGGATATGGTGGGGTTATAATGGTCAACAAGCCCGTCAAACATGGCGTTGGGGGAGTCTGAGGCCAAATGCCATCGCACCTCAGCCGTCGCTGAGGACTTCAGCTTTTATAATAATTAGCTAGCGATGCGGCCATTAGCATTAGCATTGGTACGCATAGTGGAAAAGATGAGTGCTCGGACCTTTTGTTTGCAGCACTCTCTACAGAATACATTATTCTGCTGTTCATCTGACACTTCGAATCGGAACCATCTCCAAATAATTGAGCTTTGTTTTTCTTTTTACTAACCAGCTCCTGTTCAATAACTTTGTGTCTGTTTACGTCTCCATGCTGTCACTGTGTCACTTCCTGCATGATTTAAGGGTGAAGCAGTGCAGTGCGAAGTTGTACAGAGACAAATTGGGAGAAGAGAAAGGTGAACTGGTGGATCTACAAGTATGATTGTAACGCAGCATAGACATGTATGATAATATATCAATATTTTTTTAAAAACTCGATATATCACCCAGCCCTAGCTTCTAGCAAATCCTGTTAGCTGAAGAGTCTGCTACACCAACAACACACCATTTGGCCACTATCATTTTAACCTGCTGCCATTCAGGATAGCTTCTGCACTTGAGCATTTATAAAAACAAGGACAATGACAGAAGTAGCTGAAGGCCTAGATAAAGCAGTGTGTCACATGGATGATGTGTTGGTCTTGGGACACTCACAAGAAGAATATGATTCTCACCTACATGCAAGATTGGCAAAGGCAGAAAATGCTGACATAACCCTAAACATAGAGAAATGTGAGTTATCACAAAAGGAAGTCAGATTCTTTGGTCACATGTTATCAGAAACTGGGGTCAAGCCAGATCCACCCAAAACAGCAGCAGTCAGAAAAATGTCCAAACCAACTAATAGGAGTGAATGGCGTAGTTTTGCTTGCTTTTCTGGATGGCCTTCAGTAACAACTCATTATGTTTTGATATAAATCAAATGGAGCAAACTCAGTAACACAAGTCTACGATGTACTCTCGAGCTTTTGTCTACATTTTCTGTTCTTCAACAGCTGATGCCTGCTTTCATACAAACATCTGAATGGTTGTGTTCTGATAGTAATTGATCAAAAGAGGAAATCAAAATAAGCGCAGAAAAAAGAAACAAAAAATATCCTTATGGAGACTGACTTTGTCATTGTTGGCATATCTGTAGCCTGATATCCAGCCCTCTCCACCCCACAGGCCATCCTGGGACTCTGGAGGGTAGTAGACGGGAACTGGGACATCCTGCACCCGTTCCTTCAGCCCCGTATTGGGGTTGGCTCGGTACTGGACTCCCAGAGGCCTCCAGTGGACAGGTGTAGGCTCTTTCTGCTCGAGGGACTTGAGATAGTGTTTGGGGAGACGAGCGTAGATGCCCTGCTTCAGTTTAAGGGCCTCCCACACTTTAGGTGAGTACTTAAGAAGAGGCATTATGACCCTTTTTCGCTTTTGACAGTCAAATCTGCAAAACAGAAGGAGGGACAAAACGTGAAACTTAGTTACAATAGCTACTGCGAGCAATAAAGAAAATCAGCAGTACTGAATTGTTTCCAAATGCAACAGCTCTCATACATGCAGAAAATAAACTGGTCCACAAAAGAAAGAGAAAAACATTTCTGCCTCTTCTTTGACAGGATGCATTATTAAAACAATTAAACATGAACTGTGATGAAGATCAAGTAACTATTACTTTCTTCAATTAAAACAGTCCTGTTTCCATTACAGCTCAGTCTATAAAATCCCAGAGAAATCTCTACTGTAATTTCAAAGCTAAAGGTTTTCTTGAAATGTTTTTAAAATAAATACAAATGTACAGGAACAGAATAAAGTTTAATGACATTAGCAGATCGCTAAGGTAAGCAAGCCAACAACAGTTGGCTATTTAATGCCAACACCGGCCTTTTTAGTGAAACAATCCCTCCATATGAAGTTTTACCAGCACGGCCAAAAGCCCTTACCAAGTAATTAGAAAAAGGCGATACCGCCAAACACGGAGAGAGTTTTTAATCCACGTTTTCTCAACATCAAGCAGGCAAGGGCATCGTGTATTCTCCGCTACAGGAAGGGACTTCCGCGACAAGCAAAAAAAGCATGTCGCATGTGATTGGCTGAGAAAGATGTCACTCATTCTGTTTTTCCGGCTAAACCGGATGTACATCCACAGGCAGAAAAGCGCTGCTTATGGAATAAAAATCAACTTTAGATTAGATTAAACCAAACAAATATTATCAGTATATATAAATGTGCAAGCTTATATATTTTTTCTGCTTTTTTGCTCCAAAAACTTCCTTTGATAATAAGGACTGTTTTGCTCAATGTTTGGTGGAAGTTTTCTGAGAATTGAATAAGAGTGTTGCAATCCTTTTCGTTCATTTTTTTTAAATTAAATGTACAGAAACTTTACGATAAACGTACTGAAATTATCAGACACTGAAAGACTTCATTAAAAAATTATATATCAAATGAAAAGAGACAACAATGTCTCCGTAGCAGGAATTTTATCTTATTGTACTTTGTTTATTTTGTTGAAAGCACTCTGTAAAGCATAGTGAGTTTACTTAAAATAAAACATGCTATGTGAAAATATTTGACTAGGTTTTCTGTTAAGTTGTGAGTATATATAACCAATATTTTGGCATTGTAGTTGATCAGCTGCAGCATTGTAACCTGTACTGTCAGTATTTTTTTTTCCAATAGATAGAGAGATAGATAGAAAGTAGTGCAAACGGCATTGATGAATACTACGTACACTATAAAACTAACAAACAGCAGGAAGATGGTTTGATACAGAAATGTGTGTGAGATCGGATGTCCTGACAGGTCCGTTCATGCCAACAAAAGGAGGAGAGCTGTTGTTCAGGAAAGAGTGAAATCTTAATGAGTTCGGCAGCTCTTGCTTTAAGAGTGCAATGATCAAATACTGCAATAAAGAATTAAATTGCCGTACCCTAGTAATAATAATAATAAGAGAAAGTGAAGTCTTTTATGTTGTAGTTGTCAGGCTTTTATTTTGGAGAGCAATGACAAAACTTCACATGAAGTAGCTCCTAACAGCAGAAGATACCGTACGACAATTTCATGCAAAACATGTATCTGTTCACTTAGTTGGTAATTCAAACCTTGCCTTTCACGTTTAGACGCCCGAAAGGTGGAATTGAACCACTCTGCCGCTAAGCAGCTACAGGTTTGAAGCCTGCACCCCGGACCACCGAGGATCATCCGGGCATTTCAAATGTTGCGCTCTACGTGTATAAATACCTCATATGGCCGACATTTATCTAACTCACGGTGTCGCACAAAATGACTGTCTTTGACTTGCATTTAGCAAAGATAGGTGATAAACACAAGTATCGCCCGCATGCTGGATGTTTTATTCATATTTCTGTGAGTTAATCGCATAAGAAAAGACATGTCATCGGGTCTGTGCGCTGCTATGCAAAACAGACGCGTTTTGATTGGCTGCCTGAAAATATAAAGGCGGAGACACACGACAGAGCTACATAACCACAATTACGTCACAATCCAAAACAGACATCTATTTTGCTGTGTGACGGTAGCAGATGACATTCAGATTATAGATAAAATATTAAATATAACAAATACATAAAACGTATTGATGAGATGATGGAAATCAGATTCTACAGGCACAGTTAGAATTCTCATTGAGCTTATTTTAAATAATCTAATATTTACAGCATTGTAACATATTTTCATTTAGTTCAGTTTATACACATCATGGAATTATAGTGAAAAACATCTGTAAAAGTCCAAATCTATCTTTTCAGAATAAGTTATAACTTATAATAGTGCAATTATATTTGGTGTGTCTCAGTAAATTCACTTGCTAATGAAGTAAGTATAGGACCATTACAAGCAAAGTTTTTGCATATAAAATAAGTATTTAAAATACATTCTCATTTTGCTGAAAGGCCTTTAGTATACCATCATATTACTGGAAATATTCAAGTTTAAGTTGTACTTTAACGAGGTATTCATGTCATTTTGGATTGAACAATGTAGAGCAGTGCATCATATTTTATTACATATGACTCCTCAGTTTCCCAGTGTGAGATCATTAATGTTTATAGGATCTTAAAATAAAACAGGCACAGATTACAATGAGGATTTCTTTTATTTTAAAACTTGGAAGCAATAACAGACGTTCCAGGTACAAATGAAGCAACACACCGGATTAAAAACAAAGAGAAAAAAAACTAACTGATCACAGAATTTTGTTTGATATTGCATAAAATGTCTTGGAGTAGCACCACAATACTATTGAAGGAGATTATTCAGGATTCTTTGTTTAGGGTCAGAGGAAGGTGTTTTCAATGACCAAAGTCTGAGGCTCTTCCTTTGTTTCTCCACTTGGTGGCGCCAGGAGGCCCCAGCTCTCCTCATCTGGAGGAGAACAGCACATACTCCTGGCACAGGCCTTTCCACAGGAGAGACTGCAGGCCAGTCGAGGAGGCGGTGAAGGGTCCTCTCTGTGGATAACAGGGGACGCTCCACCCTCACTAACTAAGGAGGAATCAAACTCTGGCTGAACAGTGCAACAGCTCACTCCTACACTCTGCAGAACGTTAGTGACTCCTGACATCACTTCAGCACACCTGGATATATATGAAATGATTCAGTATTAACAAAATGTCCCATTTTTTAATTTAGAAAGATCATATTTATGATAACCAGCCAGTAGTGACATTTAAGTGAACCTATTGTGCTCATTTTGACCACTGTTATTATTCTTAGACTCTACTGCTTTGCACTATGCACAATTCAAAATAATCCTTATTTATTTCATATCGGGCCCCGCACAACATGTGTCAGTGGGTTTGTTGAGGGGCTGTAGCAAGGCCTGATATAAGATAAATTTATATAAATTATGGATAATGCAATGCTATTAGAGTGAAATTCAAGAATAACAGCATGCTGTTGGAAATGAGCATAACAGCTCCTCTTTAAATACATTCAGAACAAATTACTAACCACTGACTCTTAGAAACACCACTGCCTCACCTGTGTGCTGGAAATCCTGCGTAGCAGTGCACATGAACAGAGGCCACAAGAAGTGATTCAGTTAACTGCCAGATGTGGAGATCGTGCACAGCCTGCACTCCAGGCACACTTGCAATCCTCCGTCCGAGATCAGACACACAAATGTGTGGTGGTGTGGCCTGATGTAACAGAAGCCCATACCTGTACAACTACAGAGTGAAGAAACGGTGAGCACAGAGGCCTGTACTAGAAAGCAGGCTGAAAGAATATTACTGTCACAAGGAAAAAGCTGCAATCGATTTTTGTCAAAGAGTCCAAAATCAATATATTTTAACTAGAAAAAACTGGATTGATTATAATGCAGAACACAGAGTAGGTGCAATGATGTAGTTTCATAAGGATACCTGCAAAAAAGATCCTTTCTTTATTTCATATGTGAGCCTTTCTAAATCCTGTTGACCACAGACTAATTACCAATATAAATAAGTTTATTAGACATAAAAAAAAAAATGCAAACATTGACTGTTGCTTTAATTTTATATATAAACCCTTCAAAATCCTGTCGAGTGCACCCTATCTACCAGCATAGATGGGAATATGACACATTTAAAAAATGCACGCAAACATCAACAATCACCATTTTTGGAAGCTCAATCAGACCTCAGCATGGAGGGTAGTGGATGCAACTTTATTCCTTTATTTATTTATTTTCCCTGATGGCTGCAAACAATTTTACAACAGCTTTGTTGTTCTATAATGAATATCTGATCCTAGAACAGAGTACTGATTTGTACTTCCTGACCTTATATCAAATTTACTATGCTGGCATTTGAATTCTATTTTCATATTTATTCTTTATTTGCTCTCAGACCAGCAAACACCACTGGGGCTACATCTGAAAATGGTCCTTTGCACATTGATTTAATAAAATATTTGATTATAATCCACCAGATTCTCTGTATACTGCTTTTCCTCTCACACACTCACACTGCTGATTTGTCTGCAGTAGCTGTATTGCTTTCAGTATGTATTATGTGTTTAACCACGTCGTATTTTTCCCATAATATACTTTAACTTTCCTTTGTAAAATCAGCTGCTCTGTTGCCAGTACACTTATCCCTGTCTGTGATTGGTCAGATGCTGCCAACACTACCCCTCTTTTATGTGAATGGGTGGAAGGAACCATGAGTTATCTTAGTGAGTTGATAACCAGCTCATTGCTGATGTTAGGGTAAGTAAATCCACATAATGGAAAGATGCTGTGGTTGTGCTGAACTCACTTCATAGTATAGGCCTATGGTGTGGATGCAGCAATTATTAAAAAGCTTGATAATGATGATAATTATAAATGTGGTCTTCAGCTGAATGTCTCAGATCAATAGGTAAGGTAAGGTAGTTTAGTATGACATAAACACACAGAGCCTGACCTGTGGCATAGTAGTGCCAATCAGCATAATGACAGCCAGCAGAGAGAGGCCAGGATCCAGGTAAACCAGGAGGCTACAGGCTCCAGAGCTGTTGAGGACCTCTGGGGGGATCAGTAGCATCACCAGACTGTGGATCAGGGCCAGAAGAGACGTAAAAAGTCCCTGACTGACAAAGATCAACGACAGGAGGCTGATGGGCCAATGGCTGCTAGGAATAGGCCTCTCAGTGTGTGGTAAAGACTTGCAGACTGCAGAGGTTTTAGATACATTTTGACTCTCTGAAATGGGACAAAAAACGCACAAAATAATCTTTGGAAAACTTGCTGTTGTTCGGGCACAGCGAGAACACACACAGGACAATGACCAGAAAAAAAGTGGACAGGCTAAAGAACTGAACTCTTACCACGATGTCCCGTGCTGGTGTTGTGTTCAGGGCTCTCTATGAAGTCTCTGATATCACTCTCACACTTCCAAGGCTTCACACCCTCAGCACTGTTCACCACTTTACATTCATGCAGGTGGACTTCTGGCTGTTGAAGTGGGCTTTTGGAGTCAGTGTCAGGGATGCTGGAGGTTACCGGATTGCAGAGGACAAGAGCCCCACTGTGGAGCACATTGTCCATAGCAGACTCGACTTGCGATGGGCTCACGTCTTTGAATTCCTCTTGGCCTATGGATTGCTCATCAGCCAAGACTGTGGGAGTGGAACACAGGAATGAAAAGCAAACATGGACATCGTTTGATCTTCCTTACAGCTACATTGAAGTAACACCTGCTCAGGCCTGTTGATCCATTACACCTCTGGTTTTCTTGAACATATTTCTGAAAATAAGAGTTTTGATGTGTGCAGCAGGATTTAAATGTTTGGAGTATTTAAAATAAAATTATAATGAAAATAAAATAATATGTATGAAAGGGTATCACGATATATGATTATTAAGTATAACTGATATTTAAAAATAAAATATTGATTTATTGATTGGGGTTTTTTGTACAATTACAGTTACAGTCTCTTTACTGACTTTCAGCCAAAATATAAAGTAAAAAAACACACAATAATCAAAGTTAAGAAGTTCTAGTTGAAATTTGAAAAGTATTTTGGGGATCAGGGATGGGTTGATATTGCTTTTTCACCAACACAATAGCAGTCATTATTGTGAATTCCTTTGACCTTGATAATCATATACAGAAAATCAGCAACTGGGACAGCCCTATCAAGCTGTTACAAATGCAACACTCTCCATAATGAATAAATCCTCGCAACCAACATTGCACCAACATATCTTATTGGCCATTAGAGTTTAAAATGTTGAAGTACAGTGAAATGTGTTGTCTACTACTGTGTCATTTGTAAGGGGCACCATTTAGTATATTTTGTTAACTGTGAACTGAGCCAGTCACCCTCTATTGCGTACCGATCTCATTATTTGAAATTTTAGCCATGTTTGATATGTACGTATATGTGAGTGTAATATATATGACAAATTAAGACACAGACAAGCCTGATTAAAATAACAGGTCTCAATTTGTTGTGCAGTTTGAAGCTTTGAATGCAGGATTTATGTGATCGTGCAATAAGCCAGGCAGTCGTGTGAAGGCAAAACAATAATCTTCCCACAACCTCCATTTTTTTGCTCTTCTTCCGTGACTTTTTGCATATGTTACCTTTTTGATTCACTGGTAGGGAAGATTCACTCTCTCTTTGCTGCCTGCCAAACCTGGTCTCCTTATGCTGCAGACTCAGCCCAAATACCAGCATCTTATAGAGTGTGCAGACTGCTCCAACCACCACAGCTAGCTGGGGTTGATGCACTGGGTGTGGCTCCAGGAAAAAGTGGATGATTTCCATGAAGTACGAGATACACAGGGAGGCCAGCAGGAGGGTGGAAATGAAAACCCTCACAACCTGAACCCTGCTGTTGGGGTAGGACAGACCACAGTTCAAAGCTGCAGGGGAGATCTTTGGGGAGAAGTGTTGATGAGTGTTGATCAGTGAAGGTTTCTCATGATTAGGTTGAGTACTGATTCTCTGGGTACCAGCCAGAGGTTCAATGGAGGACTCTGCAGACAGAGAGGCGGGAAGTGCAGCTAAAGATGAGGAAGCAGCTGGAGGCGATGCAGAGGGCTCCAAAGAGGAGGGCGATGCTTTAATTGTGCTCGCATTCTGAGGAAGAGGAAGAGGAAGGGCCAAGTGCATGAGGATGAAAAGCGTGTGGAAACCATCTACGAGGGTGATGAGGGACTTGCACAGCTGACTGATGGCGACCTCGCACATCAGCAGCAGAATGGTCACTCCCAGCATGCACCAGTTTAACACCCTCATACCTGCAATTAAGAATACAGACACATTCAAACACAGAGAATCTGTTCACACTGAGGCATTGTGTTTTTGTGAGTGTGAGATCTCAGGGTTACACGTGGCACAAGTGTCCACTTGGAAAGCTGATTAGAATTTGGTGGTCAAAGGTGGCCCCACAAAACAATTTTTTTTTTTTGCTTTAAGTCAAGAATTCATATGTTATGGCATAAGATAAAATAACCAAGTGATGACAATTTATAGCTCAATCTGTGTGGCGAAGGTACAGTGATGTGAAAAGAAAGCTTTCATAGGAACGCCATGCAGCACTGTGAAAATTTTACACCCTTAATGAAGGAATTAGGAGGTTAAGTAGCACCCCGGTGCTGATAATCAAATGCACTTGATTAACTAATCATCAGCAAGTGTGACCACCTCTATAAAAGCAGAAGTTTTTGCAGTTTGCTGGTCTGGAGTATTTCGGTGTGTTAAGACAATGCTACAATCTTCCCAGGAGTGGTTGTCCCAGCAGATTTAGCCCAAAGACAGACCATGCAAGGCTGAGAGAAACTGCAAAAAACCCCAAGAGCTACATCTCAGACTCTGCAGGGACAAGACTTCTGGAACAGATGACACCAAAGCAGAGATGTTTGACCATGATGTACAGCACTGTGTTTGGTTTGCAGCCACAAGAGCTGGACACCTTGGGTTGAACATAAATGCCTCTGTATACCAAAGAGTCAAATGTAAGGCCATCTGTCCAACAGCTAAAGCTCGGCTGAAACTGGATCGTGCAACAGGACAATGATCCAAAGCAGCCGATCTACAGCTAAATGTTGAAAAAGAAGAATCAAAGTGCTGCAATGGCCCAGTCAAAGTCCAGACTTCAATCTGATTGAAATGCTGTGGTGGGACCTTAAGAGAGCCGTGCTTAAACAAATGCCCACAAGCCTCACTGAACTGAAGCAACTTATTAAAGAAGAATGGGCCAAAATTCCTCCATAACAATGTGAGACTGATGACCTCATATAGAAAATGACAATTTCAAGTCATTGCTGCTAAAGGTACTGAATCATAAGGTGTACCTCTCTTCTCTTTCTTTTCTTCTGAAAACTTTCTTTTTAACATGACTATATGCAGGGGTGAAAGTAGTTTTAAATTCTTGCCGGTACTATGGCAAAACATACACACACATATATATACATACTAGGGGTGGGACTCGATTAAAAAAATTAATCGAATTAATTACAAGCTTTGTAATTAATTAATCGAAATTAATCGCATTTTAATCGCATTTCAATATTTAACATGATAAATATTAATTTAAGTTTAGTTGATGAATGAATCAATATACATAAGCTTAAACATCAAAATTTTGTTTGTTTTCCCACCAGTCTACTACACAGACCAATGAAGGGTGGAAGTGCTCCTGTGATAAGCAAACTCCTGAAATTAAAGTTAAGCATCATAACTGGATAGTTTTATTCAACATTAATGTCTCACTTGTTATAGTTGGAAATTAATCATTCTCTCAGCTGTATTCCTTGATGTTGAAATGTGTTACGCTTGTTTTAACAGCTTATTTTGAATTAAAGACTTAAAATTAAACCACAAAAAGGAGAAAAAGTTTGTTCTCGGTTTAACAGCTGCTTTTACACAGCTGTGCTTCGCACTCACGGTTGCTAGGCGACATGAGCTACGCAGAGGTGACGCTGATATGAAGGCTAGCTGCTCACTTCCGGCCTTTGTGGTGTTCGTGGGCTGCGAAAGACGTGGGCCGGGTCCTTCGCAGGATGCGGCCCCTAATTTGGACATTGTGCGTCGATATAATCTGTATGCCGGGAAGTCGCGCACTGAGAAACGTTCCACGGTGCAAAGTGCGATTAAAATGCGTTAAAATTTTTAACGCGTTAATTTCCCCATAATTAATTAATCGAAATTAACGCGTTAAAGTCCCACTCCTAATACATACATATATATAATATGTGTGTGTGTACTACTGCCTGCCTGGATAAGGCAGATATTAGAATCAGTTGACAATGTGGAATATATTTTTTTGTTTTGTTTTGTTTTGAGATGTTTGCACACACTGTACACTAGCACAACTGATGACCACCTCCACGCATTCTGGCTCTGTCCACCAATACAAAACTTCTGGAAAGAAATAACCACCAAACTCTCTCAAACCTCAGTCCCCTTGGCTACCACTGTTTTGGAGGTGAATGCGGTCTCATGTAGCGAAAATGAAATCTCCGGTCATAAGCAGTGTTTTTAAGCTGTGCTGTGTTGTTGAACTTGAGCAGAATAACATGAAACACAATTAATGAATCTCTCTTTGCTTTTAAATGGGATATTTTATAACAAGCACACCGACATTAAGCGTAGCGATGAACGTTTTAACCTGTTAACTGGCCGAACCAAAATCACCTGAAAAAAATTATTGGCTCTACAAAACCCATGTCGTTACCTTTTAACTGGCCGCGTCCTGTCCGGTATGTAGTGCATTTTATATGGCAGGCTAGACCCTCCCATTGTGATTGACACTTCATTCGGCCAATCATTTTAAGAAATGGGTTTTCCAGAGCCAATAATAACCACGGGGCGTCACATAGCTTTTCGGTTGATTTTGGTGCAGCCAGTTACATGATTGGCCGGATGAGCTGTCAATCAAAATAGGAGGGTCTAGCCTGCTATATAAAATGCACTACAGCCGTCCCACTTACGGGACGTAACTCTCCATGTCTGAGGGGAGAGAAGCTAGAGACTCAAGGCTCTGGCATAGCACGAACAGTTCAGAAACAATTTGAAATGAGGAAAAAAAAAAAAAGCTCTTTGTTAATTGATTAAGTCATATTTTAGACTGCTTATTGCTAGCGGATCTATTGTGACTCAAAGTACGGACGTGACTGGTTATGAATGACGATTTTACAGCAGACAGCCGCACCAACTCTTGCCGGTAAGCAGTACCGGCGCAGAATCTTTTAGTGGTACGCAGTACCGGACAGTACCGGCTTACTTTCACCCCAGACTATAGGCAATTATCCATCCATCCAATGGTGAGATGTGTTACTGATCCAAAATCTATGGAAAAATGGAGGAAACTGTGAAATTCAGAAAGAAAAAAATATACAAAATATTAAAAACCAGCCATGTGCTTAACCACTGATCCAGTTCAGGCCCTGTGATAGCTGGAGCAGCTATCGTAGGGTAAGAGGCAGACTACATCCTGGACAGCTCACCATCCATCGCAGGAGCGTTACAATCATAAGCTGGTAATTCTAGCATTTAACAAAAATGAACTTTTCATAATTAAAAGCTGAAGATCATAATTTTCAGCTTTTAATCTTTTTTCAATCATCTTAAGTTTTGTCCTTGTCCTGAACACACTTTGTGTTTGGATCATCTGTTACACTCAAGATCAGGATGTCAGCTGTGTCAGTCCACACAATTCACCGCGTGCCTCTGTGCCGTCTGATGCACTCATGACTTCTCTCACTGATGAATAAGTAGAGTTCACTATTTTACATGAAACAAAGCACCTTGTGAGTGCTTTTACTTTTACTCATTTGAAGCCTTTCTTCTATTTAACTAAAACTTTGAATTAAAGGCTTTAAGACTTTTCTATATTGGAACAGTTTTACTTTTCCAACCTTAACTTCCACAAAAACAACAAACATATTCTTAAGTTTATTTACCCTGAAACAGTGGACGTCCCGCAGCCAGCAATAAAAGGCAAGTTGGATTCCTGGATGTGATCTGTGCACCAGAACCTGAAATGTGTCATTCATGGTGCTCACCATCTCTCGCTCTCTCTGTCCCACCACACTCCTCCTCTGCTCTAATCACAGTCATGTGAGCAGGGGAGGGTGTGGGTGTGATCGTCCTCTCCGGGGTTATCCCTGTTTTCATTCCCTCTTCAGCTCGTTGGTGGGAGAAAATACATTCACATAGCCCACCCACCCATACTTCAGATACCATCCAAGCAGATCAAGTGAAGCTAATTTGCACTAACTAAACCTCCCATTGTGTTGTCAGGATTACATAATGCCATCATAAGGCAACACCTGCTTAGCTCTTCTAGCCCTTTTAAAGCATTTGGGGTCCAGTAAATATTATAGATCCATTACTGGTGGGCTTGATGCCTTCACCTGACTTGTCTGATTATAGTGGGAAGATCAGGCTGCTTAACACTTTCTTATAATTAGAAATAAAACAAATCAATAATCTGTACACACTCTCTGACACCTATCAGTAATAAAATATTAATTCAGGTTGGCTGTCAGGAAATATTTGCAGAATGTATATTGATTATTTGTTTATTTCTTGGTAGAGTTGTCAAAGGAGGCATAAGCCTCACGTTTATTGGGATTCACATGTTCTTTTATTTATTATATATAAGAATAAGTTTATTGAGCCCAGAGGGAAATTCATAGTTCATCTGCTATTTGAATGAGAATTAAAATGCCTGATGGCTGTATGTCTACATACTACCTAGAGCCCATTACTGGGGGGTGGAAAATATTTTTCGCCAGGAGATCAGTTTTGGTGGGCTACTATTTGGATTCCTCATCCTTTTGGTCCACAGGCGGTGGGGTAAACAAGTCAAACAATGTTCAGATCACACAGAAGAGTTTTGTAATCTCACTAAGAAAGTGAGCACTTTAGTGTACTCCCAATAATTATCAAGTATCCTTTTAAATTCTCCCTGTTTTTGTGTTCATTAGTACTCGCGAGCTCTGTGGATGTGCTGCACCCCCTCAGTCTCCCTCTCATGATCCCACAATGACGCTGCAGTCCCATCGGCCCCTGCTCCTTAGTGTCAGCATGAAGGGGGTTGTTTCAGTCCACTGGACTGTGGATCAACAGGCCAGATAGGGGTTGACACCACAGATAAATCCCTACTGTTTCACCAGCATGCCAGCACATTCCTGAGGCGCGGCTAAGCCCAAGGAAAGACCCAGGAAGGAAGCATTTCGATCACTTGTCGCTGTCGCCACACAGAAAGAGGGAGCCAAATGCCTTGCAGCGTGGTTAGCAGCCACAAAGTTTGACATTCTCATTTCTACCACCTCTATACTTTAATTCTGGGACTGCGCTGGAGTAGCTTTGCATGTTAAACTGACTCTTCAGTACTGTTTTTATTCATGGGTAATGAGGGTTAGCGTCCCACTCATCAACTATCTCATATTAACAGGTTGTGATGACATCAGTGGTTTGCAATCTGCTCAGGAGCATGTGGTGGTACTTTTCACACAATATGTCTGTATGAGGGCACATGGCTGCACAAAGTTTTCTAAACCAATTTTCTGCACTCCACGTGTTTCTGATCAAATACTGTGATTTCCTTTTGGCTCCCCTGACTGGCTCTCGGACCCCCATCCTACTAAAAATCCAGTGATGACCCCTGAAACCTTGGATTTTTGACAAAGTATGCACATTTCAGCCTGTGCAGAGCAAACATGTAATCGCTAAATATTTTACCACATTTTCTTAATAACAACTGAAACATTTTAACTTGGAACATTAAAGTCTTTTAATATTAGATACAGTTCAGCTGGTTTCAGTTAAGTTTTCACTTTGGAATCAGCTCATGACAAACTATAGCTGCTGGCTAAAAACAAGAAGCTTGCTAAAACACATTTAAAAAAATGAATGTATGTGGCATAATTATCAGTATACATTGCGTTATTTATTTATGAAAAATAAACTTTTAAGACCACAGTGAAGTTTTTAGAGGGGTGTAGGTAATCACCCAATATAATACAAATTCAAAGTATAAAAAATATTTTCTATGAAAATGGTCATGCTGAACAATGTTACAGGCAGCATTACGTTCTCCACGGCTTCTCCAGACCCTTTCACGTCTGTCACATGTGCTCAGGGTGAACCAGCTCTCGCCAAAATTTACCTGTTTAATTCTGCATCACAGTGTGCCAGTGAAAAGTAATTTCCTTTGAATCTTTCTTCATTCAAACAAAATGCAGTCTATGTCCATTTATTTATCAAACCACACACCTGGTCCTGGTCCTTGCTGTGGGCTCCTTGCTGAGGATATTAAACATCTGTGGACTGATTCAATAAAACTTCACTCTGATGGATTCTTCAGCCATTCACCCTGAGGTGCACAATCACATGCTTCATACCAAAGCGGCGAGCACCAAGCCTTGGGTGTTTTTTTTTTTTTTCTAGCCATATGATAAGTCACTGAAGAAGAGAAAGCAGGAAGCCAGCAGAACATTAGGAAATGTTTTATTTCAACCAGAATTTTTCCCACAGCTGCAATAAAACCAAAACTCTGTGCAGCGACAGTGTCACACAGTTTGTGTCCCAGCAGAGTCCAAACTGAACAAAACCCACACAGAACACGATCACACTGAACTCACGGTGGGCCGGGTTTGGGTGTGTCGTCGTAGGATGTTTTGTGCCAGCTTAAGACTGATGGCAGTATTCAAAAACGATTCGCTCACAACGTTTTGCTCGAAACACACAAACAGCGATTGCAGGAGAAGAATAAAGACTGAATAAAGACAGTGGCTCCCAAATTTGGGGGGCTGGAGATAAAATAAAAGATTCTTCTCTTTTGAAATAATCAAGTAGTTTTATCGTGTCTGGCCTCTAAACACTGTGGCCATGCAACACTAGCTTTTGTATTAATAATTTGTATTACTATTGTACTATTATAAAACACAAAAATGATTCAGCTGAAATGCAAAGATCAGCCATTTCTTGCATTTCCTTTAGCATTTCAGGGATAAGATCATTAATTAGAAAACCATCACTATGCTCCATCTATTTGGGACTTTCACCACTTTAAAATCCTAACAAGTGGCCCCAATGACTTCAGGCTTTCTCACAATCCTTGTATCGTTGGGCGGGGTGGATTAGAGCAGAGCTCCCATCGTTATCCACACCCTCACTCCAGGAGAACCTCCTCCTTCCCCCCCTTGTGATGTGTCAGTGGGGGAGAGGGGTGAGGCGGTTCACACAAGGGAATAATTTCAGGAGAAGGAATAGTTTCTCCTGGAATCAGAGTGCCTGTATCTTTGTCGTGTTCTAGTAATGACCCCATGACTCATTTTTATTTTATACTTACTTTTAACGGCATAAAACATAAATAACCACAGGACAGGATGAGAAAGAAACAAGGATTTTAAGTAACAGAAAAAGCACGATTTTCTTTTTTTTTAAAGCCCAGTTTTAACTTATAGGCTGTGAAACTCTGCTGTAGAGAAATGGGATGTTTGTTTCTATCAGTCACTCCCCAGCTTTTATCAGCTTGCCATGAAACTTCATTCAGATGATAAATCAAACGTATCCCTAGAACCAACTGGCACATGCCAGCAGGTTCATTATCCACAAAATAAGAGAAACCTTTAGCAAACTGAATAATTACCATGTGGACATACTATCAGAACCATCACTTTATGTCTTCTTGAAGTTATTGTAAAATGCTACTTTTAGCTTCTTCCTTTTTCAGGAAGCTCCACATTTGATTTGGCAGATTATTTTTAAATGCCAGGGATTGAACTGGGGATCTTTTGCTTGTTTTGTAAATGGAGTCAACATGTCTTCTTTTCTTAAGACAGGTGATGATATTGAAGGCCCTGAAACCAACCAAATACTCTCATCATGTCACATCAGTCAAACCACCACTGTCCAACAGTAGTAATATATGCATATGTAATGGATATGTTGTTGCATTTAATCACACAGTATTTTAAATCCTCTGTACTCGTGAAATTGAAACGTGGGAATCTTTTCTCACCACGTTTGCTATGGTCTGCTGTTTTTGTGACAAGCTTGAAAAGTCTGTGGATGCAAATTGAAAGAAACTGATTAAACTTAACGAAACACAAGACCTTCAAAATGCAAAAATAAATAATAATACAGCTCCTTACCTTCACATAGCATCATTATTAGTAACGCGCATTGGTTTAAAGTGCCTGTGAGGAGCCGCTCAGCAGTGCTGGGGGGTTAGGAGGGGGCAAAAAAACCAAAACAGCAATAACACATTTTGTGATGCTTTTAGAGCAGTTGTAATCATTTTTGATTTTGCCCACTCCACTTTTTACCATTTTAATTACCAGTACTACAACATAGAGTCTAGTCTGTTATTACATTATTGGGAATCCTGTCATTCATGCATTCATGTGCAGCATTCAGACATTTGAAGCCCCAAAATGGAGCATTCTCCATTGAAACATACATTCAGTCATATTATTAGTTATTACATGCATTTATTTGAGGAACAAATTTTCGCCATACATATCTTTGTGATTACCAGCACAGTTCAATTAAGTTAACAAATTATTCTCTTAAAAAAATTCTAAAAATTAAAGCATTACAAACAGTGGGAGCAAACTATCTGCTGGGTGGAGAAGAGCAGGAGGGTTGAATGCTGCTCCGTGTGCACCTTCTTGTATCTGCATCAGGGAGGAAACATCAAAGCAGAGAAACCCATTTAACTGCCTTGCTCTGAAAAACAAAGGACTGGGGTTGGACTTGCACAGGCATCAATAGATGATGCTGTTCAGACTGCGGGCTTGTTTAGGCCTGTGGGAAAACAACCAGCACTGCCCCCTTGTGGCCACAGCTTCACACAGCGCAGCTTTAAAATATGATTACTTGTGCCTGCTCCTTTCTTGTTTCATTACTGCACCCTGGCTGTTTCTAATCATTCAATCTTATTTACCTTTCCTCAGATTATAATTAGACCCTCTCCCCTCTCAAAAACACAAAACTAGATATATCCTCTAGTGTAGTATGATATATACATCAAAAACCTTAAAGCAACCCCTAAACATGAAAGGAAAAGTAAAATAAGGGGTGGGTGAAGAAGAAAAAAGGGGGGAAATAAATCAAAAGGCTCATAAAATAAATATGAAGTAACTGATTTCTCAAAGCAGCCAAACAACAAACTCTTACCACCCCCACCCCTGAAAAAAAAAAAAAAATTAATCTGAAGTAGTGAGATTGAAGGCAACATGAATGTGCAGCGAGAGCAGAGGGGAGAGATGGCACCACAAGTACCAGTGGAAGACTGAAGGACAGGACGAAAGGAGAGGGGAGATGACGACTGAGACCAGGCTGCTTTTCTTTACACCTAAACACAACAAAAGACCAATTGAATGAAGCAATCACTGAGCTGCAGAGAATCAAGGAAAAACTGCTTTTCTTCCCTCTAAATAAATCTACTAAAAGCTGAATTTCTGACATTCACTGAAGTTCTGTTTTCTTTTTAGCGGGGAACAAATTACAGACTCAGTGACCTCTAAAAAGCAGTTTTATTGTAGCAGAAGCAAGCGGGAGATGGTTGCAGCTCCTCCACGTCAGATCTGAAAGGTCTGGCCAGAGGTGGGGACGCGGATTCCTGAGGGGCCAAAGTGAGCGGAGGAAGAGAAAACAAAGAGGAGAGGTCACTTTGACAGATGTCCCTTAGAGTTTAGAGGAGAGAGTGGGAGACACGCACAAAATGTTGACACTTAAACAGATACATTAACGCCTTCAGCTTCCTTGGATATAAAAACCTTTAATAGCGACCTACTCCACCCTCAAGTGTTTAAAGCCAGCAGGTCTGATCAGCAGGGTCTGCCACTGTTATTTTGTCACTTCACATCATCACTGTTGTTGTCTTTGTGTTTGTATGTTACAAAAAAAACCTTTTAAATTACTAGTTATTTTTTCTTGGTGGAGAAGAGCGCAAGGGGCTGTGAGAAAGGTCCATCTTTGGTTAGTGTTTCATCCTCTCTCCTTTGTCCACCCCCATCTCACTTCTGTGTAAAGATTGTGGACTGACAAAATGTAGTGACAACAGGGTGAACTTTATTACTCTTTCCCCCCTTTTCGCATATTCATTGTGCATATGCATGTGTTTCAGTGGTTGGTGTAGTGTGGATGTAGAGGGTTCCTTATGTCACAGCTGAGCTCCACAGGCAAATTTTGTCCTTTCAGTCTTTTCCATGATTTGTTTGCATTTTCCTGTATCGAGCTGAGTGTGTAACACTGGGTCTTCTGTCCTTTATGGAAATGCTGTGTTGGTGGTTATGACAAAAACATTGTAGGAGACATTGTAGCAGAGCCAGACAACTTATGTTGTTTTGACCTGTCCTGATAGTCCCTGTGGAAGCAGAAGATAAAAAGCTATATTGACACATGAACTTTCAGTTATCTTTTCTCACATGCAGCAAACACAGAAAATGGTCCACTTCAGATGCATTTGCACTACAAAATATACTCCGTGTGGTTTAGGAGAGGGAGATGCCTGGATAGTGTGTGCAAGACGCAGCATACTTGAGGCCTAATCCCTACCATAAATGAATGTAGCGGGCACTTGTCTTCGCACATCAGCACAATCCATCATCACACACTCATTACTTGGGAGCTGGCAGGCTAATGTCTGATCCGACTACATCCGACATTTGTGTTCTTACATGTATCTCGATTAGGCAAGTCTCTGAAAGCCTGTAGTGCATGATGCACACGTGGCAACAAGTATGTAGGGAAATTTAAAAAAAGAAAGAAATTTCAGCACCATTTCATGACCTGTTAAGTCATGTCAGGTGACAGATCACCTGACAGAAAAGTCTTTGGCTGCACCAATCTGTGCCCATACTGGTGTCTGCAGCCTTTACAATATTTCTGTAGTATTGCAGCTGCAGCTCTGTGCAGCAGCCTCAACAATGGAGGTGCGGAACATGATCCATTCAGCCATGTCCTCAGCCTCCCTTGGAATGGCTGTCAATGTTTTGCCGGAGGAGGGAGTTGAAGATCTCGCGGACTGGGGCCTCTACCAGGCATTTCCAGCACACCGTCACTATATGTTTAGGTGCACCAGGTCTGTCCAGCATCCCCCCCACCACCTGATCCAACTCACCACCAGGTGGTGATCAGTTGACAGCTCAGCTTCTCTCTTTACCCGAGTATCCAGAATATACGGCCACAGATTGGATGACATGATTACAAAACTGATCAACCTGCGACCTAGGGTGCCCTGGTTCCATGTGCACTTATGGAAATCCTTATGTTCAAACATGGTATTTGTTATTGACAAACTGTGGTTTGCACAGAAGTCCAATAGCAAAACACCTGGCTTAACATCAGGGAGTCTATTCCTACCAACCTTGCCCCTCTAGGTATCACTGTCATTTGCCACGCGAGCATTGAAGTCTTTCAGTAGGATGACTGAGTCACCGAATGGAGCACCCTCATCACCTCGCCCAGCAACTCCAAGGAGGCTGGGTACCCTGAACTGTCATTTGGCGTGTAAGCGCAGACAACAGTTAGGACCTGTTCACCAGCCTGAAGGCACAGGGAAGCAACCCTCTTGTCCAAAGGTGATGTACAGGCAGCAAGCCAAGGGGATACAAGTATGCCCACCTCACTACCTCTCATTGAAGGCAACTCCAAAATCGAACAGAGTCCAGCCCCTCTCCAAGACCCCTACAACACCTCCAGCAGGTGATGGGCCTATAGGAGGATGTCTTGGGCGGCCAGGCCCCACAGGCTAAGGCTCAGTCACCAGATGCACCTGATTTCAATGACTTCACTGTTTTAAGTGACCAAAGTTGTCAAACACTGACTCAAAATGAAAACTGTAATTAAAAAAAAAAAAATCTTCTTTGCCACACTTTTTTCATGTATCTGAATATTATCTGCACACTTGCTCTCTTTACTGTGTTGTAAGCTGCTAAAAATGAAACTGTAGAGTGAAATATTAGAATTCCAGAGATAGAAAAAGCAGTTATTTCAGGGGGCATATCAGGCCTTTTGTAATTTTCTGCCATTTATATACCATTCTTCTACCAGAAGGCGAATGTGCTGTGGAAGTGCTACCTACAAATCAAAAGGTTCATCAAAATGCTGCATCCACTCCCCCATTGTACTGACAGATTGTCTGCAGAGGCACATTCTGTAGCCTTTGCTGCAAAGGCTGCTCACTGGATGGTTGGCCTTCAGCATTCACATATTTTAGAGGAGAATACGGCTCAAACAAATCCATAAGTATATGAATAGCTGACAAGTTGTTGAATGAAAACAAGAAGTTGGAAAAAAAAGAAATCCAACTAGCATTCTTTGTTTTGTAGCCTCCAGAGCTGAATGAAGTCTCCTGAAGGGCAGTTTTGAAAGACGGCCGATCAGAACTGACTAGGCTCTTTAGGAGGTAAAACAACTTGTTCAGACAGAGGCTGACATGAGGGGCTCTTACAAGGCTAGCAGACACCCACAACAAAAATACAAAACTGGAAACGTCAATATTTCTTCATCAAAGAAAACAAAACAAAAAAAAACTCCTCTGCTTCCTTAATCATGTGTATTTGCTGATTAGGACATTTGTGTCAAAAAGGAATTTGTAAATTTGTTTAAGGATTGACAGCATTTCACTTATAAGCAGAAGAAATGGTTTGTATTGCTCAAATGATAAAAACTCCTTGAATTCACTAATATGCAAACAGGAATAAGTCTTGAAGTTGTTCATTCTTAAAGTTGTAGTCCCTGCTTCAAACTTTACAGCAGAGTAACAGCATGATGATGAATCTATACCTCACGGTGAGCCTTTCCCAGTCTCCAAACTGGCTTCTAGCAGCAGCTCCTCCAGGTCTGATCCACAGCTGACACTCACTACACGAGTGACACATAAGACACTTTTAAACAAGCTTTCTACAACCAAAACCTAGTGAATGTGACCTTATTTAAAAAAAAACATCACATCAGTGTTCACACATTCTCACCGTGCTCCATCACACAGCTGCCAGGCTTGGGGCTTTCAGTGTCGAGAAGATGGAGGGAGAACTCAGGTTTCAGGCCATTGGGCAGAGAACAACCGACCGCCTCCCCCTCCAGAGCCTCAGCAAAACTCTCTCCCTCATCTGCAGAGCTTTCATCAGCCGATTCCTCCTCTTCGACTGGTGGATTAATTTCAGCGACAGCTTCAGGCCAAGATGGGGCAGGGTTGGGACTCTGTGTTACATCTCCTGCTTGAGGATTTGACTCCTGTGCCCCACCCTCAATGACAGCTGGTGCCTGCCGATCAGTGTGGACAGAGAGGAAAGACTCCATTTCCTGTTCATGTGCCTCTGTTTGCTGCTTTGGTAATGGTTCCTCTTGGTTTGGCTGTTCTGTCTCTGCTAAACTGGGTTTTTCATTTTCTAGTAAGCTGACCGCCACTTCCTGATTCTCTTTCTGTAGAAGTGTCTCTTGTGTTTGGTGTGGTGGGTGGGTCTCCTCTGATGCAGAGACTAGGTCATTCTGTAGCTGTTCCAGTGCAGATGTTAACAGTTCCTGCTGTGGAGGTAAGCTAGTCTGGGGCGGATTCAGTTCATCTGACTGTTTACACTCTTGGTCCATCACTTGCCTATCATCTCCTACGGGACATCGCTCCTCCTCCTCTTTCTTTTTGTTTCCTTCTACACAAGTAGGATCAGGTTGGGGGCTTTTAGGGCTCTCTGTTACCTGCACTGATGAGGAATTTAAAGGTGACTGTAGACTTGGATGTGCCGTGGCTTCTGTGGCTTCAGTTGTAGACTCTGACTGTAGTTTGTGGGTTTGTGTAGTATTTAGTGCTACAGGACTCTGCTCTGTCATTTTACAGTCTGTCGATAGAGCAGGTGAGTTCTCCTTCATGCCCTCCTGTGTCAGTTGTGTTTGTGTAGGTGTTTGAGATACGCGTGGGGGCTGTGTCTGCTGTGTCATGTCTACAGGAGTCTTTGAGGGCTCTTTAGACTGGCTGGGAACAGCAGGTACACTTATCTGGAGCTGCTGCTGCTGCTCAGGGGGGCTCTCTACCCGAGTTACCATGAAAATCTTATGACCCCTCCCAGGGCTTGAGACAGATATGCAGCGCCCAGGAGATGGAGGTGTACCCGGAGGAGCTGCAGATTCTGTGACGGTGACCGAAATTACACTTGGCCCTCCAGAAGATGAAGCTGAGGATGTACGTGAGGCACTGAGTTGGGAGTGTGCAACCCCTGTTAGGGTTTGATGAGCGGTCTGGTTTGAAAGAGTGGAGGAGTTTGAAGCGGGAGAAGACTTTGTTACTACCTCACTTTCCTCCTCATCCTCAGTGTCAGAATCAGACTCCATGTTTGTTTGAGGAACATTCGAGTCGGAGCTCGCTCCTGACTCGCTGCCTGTCTGCACTGCATTTTCTGCTGTTTCATCCTCTGTGTTCCTGCTCTGCTCTGACGCTGATTCTTGCTCCTCCTCTTCATCTTCCCCGGTCCCATCTTCTGTGGCAATTTCAGCCATGGAGGTTGACTGCCTCATCTTCTGCTCGTTCTCCTCCTTTTCTTTAGCAAGGATGAAATTCCTCTTGCAGCCATTCTGGATCTCAGCCAGCAGGGCACGCTGCGTTTCAATGAAGCTCTTCACCTGAGAGACAACAAACAAAAAACAAAACAC
Organism: Archocentrus centrarchus; assembly: GCF_007364275.1. Classification (NCBI taxonomy): domain Eukaryota; kingdom Metazoa; phylum Chordata; class Actinopteri; order Cichliformes; family Cichlidae; genus Archocentrus; species Archocentrus centrarchus. Next base: position 24,777,778 of record NC_044358.1, on the reverse strand, counting down.
CACATTTCTAACATGCAAAAGAAACACTGTCAACGGGACTTTATTTCCTTCATCCCTTCCTTTGTACAAACAAGTATTGTGAATACTATAACAAATTTAATCCAAAGATTTAAACAAAATCAAACTCCCTCGGCCTTCTCTACTCAGGCAGCAGCACTCCACATCAAGCTTCTTGTGAAGACATAACTCTTTAGCAATAAGACAGATGATTTCATTAAAATAAAAAACGAATATTGTGCTTTTGTTGACAATCAATTAACAACTGAGATTTGTTCCCCTGTCGAGTACTTAACAGATGCCCTGAGGGAGTATGTCAAACTGGCTTGAAAAATTCAGTGTGGTCAAAGCAGTGCTCATATCATATCATAATATCAGTGTGGATCACTGATTTGTTTTTATAGTTTTTCGACAACAGTAGAGGTCGTTGGCACCATACAACAAGAAAAGCAAAGCTAAACTGTTGCAGGGTCTGGTCTCCTCATTGGAAGATATATATATATATATATATATATATATATATATATATATATATATATATATATATATCAGTGACGTGCAGTCAGGGGAGCAGGTGAGGCACGGCCTCACCTGTCATCGTGGAAATATAAAATTAAAAAATAAATTAAATGGTTATATTCATTCAGTGATTTGTATTTTAAAGATTCTTTTCCATTTAACTACACCATTTTTAGATTAGTTTTTTTCAAAATCGCTGAATTTTCGCATTTGCCGGTCAAATACTAAGAGACGAACGGTGAGGCACCAGCCCGGCGAGCCGCACCACGGATTGCGCAATCCGTGGTGCGGCTCAGTATAGTCATTGCCAATGACTACTAACTGTGCTGGCATGCTATGCAGTGAGACCGGATTACTTTCCCTTTGCATGTGGCTATTAAAATGTTCTAACACTTTTACTATATGAACTAAATTTCTATATTTTAGCTGGTGTATATAATGCACAGTTTTTTTTTGTTGTTTTTTTCATTAACAACTGTATGTGTGTGTAATGCATTCTTGTGTTGAGCGATCATGAAACTGCTGCGAAGAGACACTAGGTGAGGCACGCAGTTCTCGTGCCTCATGGTAGGGGGCGCTGGTGATCCCAGGGACTCTACGACTCCTCGGTGGCAAGCTACCATAAACAGTTAGCAAGGCCAGTTAGTTCTTCCTGTTGCTTGGCCTTATGTTCAACATGGAAGATTACATAACTCAACTGAAAGAATTTTCTAAACTGGACTTTCAATCGAAGCAGAAGATAATAATTAAAGGAAGACCAACACCGGAGCGAAAAGGGGGGCGCAGACGCGGTGAAGGTGAAACAAAACAAACGGGGCCAATGCAAAGGGGAAAAGAGAGAGGGGTGGAAAAGGAGGGGAGGACGGAGGGCCTCACCAGCACGACCCTCACCGCACGCACGGAGAGAATGGAGAGAGAGAGAGAGATATAGAGAGAGAGACACAAGAGAGAGAGACAGAGAGGAGAGAGACACAGAGAGAGATACACAGAGAGAGAGACACAGAGAGAGCACAAGAGAGAGACACAGAGAGAGAGACACAGATAGAGAGAGAGAGGAGAGAGGACACACAAGAGAGAGACACACAGAGAGAGACACACAGAGAGAGATAGAGAGATAGAGAGCAGAGAGAGAGATAATAGAGATAGAGAGAGATATATACCTATATATATGATATAACATATATATATATATATATATATATACATATACATATACATATATATATATACACACACACACACCAATCAAAGATGAAAAAAGTTGACACCTGACTGGTCAGAATCACATTTTCTTTTTTTTTTTTTTGCCAAAACCAGGCGTGGGTGTATGGGTTGCAGTTTTTAACAGAGCTTAAATGTGTTTTTCAGCCCTGATAATGTCATCCCCTGTCCTTTTGAAGCACCAAATTTCAACCCACCACATTGTATTTTGAGGGACTTTAACTCAGAAAAATGTAGTATTGTGGAGGCAGCACTTTGCATGGCTTCATAATATTTATACTAAAGTTGTTGTAGAGAAGAAATCAGAAGAAGAATTTAGGACTGCTCCATTTGTGCATGCCAACAAACATATTTGCACACAGCCAACATGAGATAATGCTGCAGAAATATTTGGACTACATTCCCCCTTCTCTTTCCTTTACCCAGTCCCCCTTCCCCATGCCTTATTCGTGTACTCACAGTTTCTTTCTTGGGCTCCCGGTCAAGGTCGAGACGCAGCAGGGAGGTGTTAACCTTCAGGGCAAGTGACAGGGCCATGAGGCCACCTGTTTTAATCTCATTCTCTCGAAGGTCCAGGCGCAGCAGTCTGGGGCTCTCAGCAATGAATTCAGCCACAGCTACAGCTCCTACAGCATACACCACCAGCGAGGAGCGCAGTCAGAAATGCCAAACTCAAAGACAAGAAACTACAGCTGAGGCACAGATATACTAATTCCCACCTTCACATGACAGCTTGGTGGAAGCAAGGCCCAGCCTGAGCACAGAGCGGTTGGCGATCAGCCCATCTTTCAGCTTGTGGACTCCTTCGTTACCCACCGAATTATGGCCGAGGTTCAGAGTCTCCAGACTCTGTGTGCATGGCTGACAGAAACAATATTCAAATTAGAAGTGAAATTAAGAATGACTCACAAATTCACATTGTTTTGCTGTTTAACAGCACAGGAATAAGCTTTGAAGATCTACTGTAATTAAAAAAAAAAAAAAAAATAAAAAATTAATCAACATTGTACTTTATTCAGGATTTAATAACCAAATAAAGTTTGACCTTTTTTTCAATCACATGAATCTGCCTGCGCTCATCAGGTAGAAGGGGATTATAACAGAGCTGCACTCTACCCTCTCTAAAAATAGCACTTGTCTCCAATAAGATGTCCTTATATCCTCTTTTTCTGAACTCAAAAAGCGCCACGTGACACAAGCTGCCAATCCCCCCCACCCCCACATTAAAGACACATCCACACTAAAAACCATTAACATTCAACCTCACTTAGAGAGAGGATGAATCCTTGATTTTGCCAATTACGTGGGTCCAATAGGAAACGTCTCACTAGCTGCAGAAGCTTTCATGTATTGAATGATGGGAACTGGCCATTAAAGTGAAATTCAAAAGCTAAATTATGGGTTAAAAATGTGTCATAAATGAGAAACACTGAATCTTGACTACCCAGCCCATAATGAACATAATTACACCAAGTCAACAAAATTAAACAAATCTCATTAAATATCATCAATAAACTGGAAACAGTGAGATCAACAAATGTGTTGCAGTAGCTTCACACAATCATCTGTTTTTTTTTTTTGTTTGTGTGGTTGTTTTTGGGGGGGGGGTTTGTTTTTTTTTTAATACTGACAAGACGGAAAATGTAATTACTCAGCAGAGTCTAATTCAAATATTTGAGTAATAACAATAAAATGATGAAAGGAAAGAAAAACTGCGAGATTCTGACATTCAATCACTCAAAGACTTCAGCAACAAATTATCTGTAACAAACTGCTATGAATTTATTCCAGGATAAATGGTTGGAATTGGCACAACCACAACATGAGCTCACATTATTCAGTTAGTGAGATACGACAACACAAAATGTCAGGTGTATTAATGACAAGTTTACACAGAAATGCCCAGTCAAATCAGACGTCATAGCATGTGTTTACACAGCACACTGGATCCACCAACTATACAACTGATGGAAGCGAATAGCACTTTCCCAGAGGATATGCAAATATGAATGCCTACGTGACAATAAACACAAAGTTCTCAGCCTTATTTGCCCAGACATTAAGGGGTGTGAAATGCAGTCTGTGCAACCTGAGGAAAAACTGGATCCCTCCCTGCCTCACTACTGCTACTTCAAGCAAGGTGCTGGATGTGACTCACCAGTATTCCAGTAAAGGCGACATGCTTTATGCGTAAAATCTGTTAAAATAATTAAATTATAGTTGTACCCAGTGACTGAGGTAGAATTAAAATGTGCACATGTGGAAGTAAGCTGAGGCCTGGGTGCAGGACATGAAGAAAAATTAAATATAACAAACAGCACGTGTCTATTTTGATCATTTCTCAAACAAGAAAAATGTTTTAATTATGTCTCCAAGTGCATTTCTGTACCCATAAACTCTTAAAAACCTTGATAAATGTGTTTGCAGACTGGCTTCATTGACACAATGAGTGTGTGTGTGTGTGTGTATACCAGTGCAGCAGCAAGGTAGCCCATGCCATTGTGCGTGAGCTGGTTGTTCCATAGCACCAAGGTGACAAGGCCTTTTCTCTGTTCTTTCAGGCCTTCACACACATAGGCCAGACCTGCGAAGACAGCGACAAACACAAACCGAGTTGTGGTGAGCATATTTAAGACAAGTGTAGAAAACAAAAATGGTGATGAAGAAAGTGCAGTGAGAAATGTTTTGCAATATTATTAAACTGTTAAACTCAAAATAATATCCCTGTGCTGTATCAGTGTCTAGAGATAAAGAAAATACATTTCAGATATAAAACCTTTTTAATGCCACTTTAAATGAAATCTAAGAGTAAACTTGTCACACCCCAAAGGAAAAAATACGGTTAAGTTATGATTAGCAATGTTTTACCTTTAGTTGTTCAGCTAATATCTGTCCACTTATCACAGTAGACTTAATCATTGATCACTATGTGCACTAACTGTGATTCAGTGCTCCCTTTTCCAAAAATATCACACCCTTAAGGATGCAGTAGCATCGTGTGACCTAAATGTGTAGAGGGTTAAAAATAACATTACTGTGTGCTGGAAATTACTGTGGTCCTGTGACTAAAATATTTTAAATACTTTTTTAAGGTCCTGCAGTCACTCCGTGTGCTCAGCAGTGTCAAGACCATAAACCTTTCACTTTGCTTTCACAGCAAGGTTTTCCCTGCGTAAGATAAATTTTGACAGCCACTAAGGAGCTTTTGTCCTTTCCCAAAAGTAAAATCACGAAGATTGTAATATATTTTTACAGTTTCTTTAAGTTGAGTTTCATTTAACCAGGCTGAATTCAAAGACACCCCTAAATTCAAAGTGAAAAGAAAAAAAAAAAAAAAAAAGATGTGGCATTTCATAGCAGCAATTTAAAATGATGCACAGCGGTTTGTATGGCTCCCATGTGCTTATAATGAGATGACAAATGGTGTGCTGGGGGATGTCCTCCCAGATCTGAACCAGGGCATCACTGAGCTCCTGGACAATCTGAGGTACAACCTGGCAGCGTCAGATGGACCGAAACATAATGTTCCAGAGGTGTTCTATTGGATTTAAGTGAGGTGAGCGTGGGGGGCATGTCAATGGTATCAAGTCCGTCATCCTCCAGGAACTGCCTGCATAATCTCGCCACATGAGGCCAGACATTATCGTGCACCAGGAGGAACCCAGGACCTACTGCACCAGCGTAGGGTCTGACAGTGGGTCCAAGGACTTCATCCTGATACTTAACGGCAGACTGCCTTTGCCTAGTCTGTGCTTCTCTCCATTAATATGCCTCCACAGACTGACAACCAAACTGGTCATGCTGAACGATGTTAAAGGCAGCACAATGTTCTCCAGGGTTTCTCCAGCTCCTTTCACGTCTGAGACGTGCTCAGGGTGAACCTGTTTTCATCTGTGAAAAGCACAGGGCGCCAAGGGTATATGTGCCAATTCTGGTATTCTATGGTATTCTCAATAAGTTTGGCTTACTGTGCCGGGCATCAAGCACAAGGCCAATTAGAGGACGTCAGCCCTCGGGGCACCCTCATGAAGTCTGTTTCTGATTGTTTGGTCAGAGAAATTCACACCAGTGGCCTGCTGGAGGTCATTTTGTAGGGCTTATCCTGCTCCTCCTTGCACAAAGGAGCAGATACCAGTCCTGTTGATGGGTTGGTCTACTTGCAACCTCTGTAGGGTCCAGGTATGCTACCAGCAGTGACACTGACCCTAGCCAAATCCAAACTCAGTGAAAAACCAGTAAGAAAAGATGAGGAGGAAACAAATGTCAGTGGCCTCCACCTGTAAAACATTCCTATTTTGGGAGTCATCTCATTGCAAAGTAGCTGAAACTGATTAACAACCCGCTCTGCTACCTAACCGACCAGATCAATATCCTAAAAGTTTAACTGACTTGAAGTTATACTCTGACTAAAGTGTTCCTTTAATTTTTCTGAACAGTGTACATTCAAACCAATCACGCTTAGGTGCACAGTCACACCTTAAAAGCCCATTTTAAGCAATGAAAAAGCCGTGGACTTACGGGTCAGACCACACCCATCTTTGAACTCATACCTCCTTTTGAGCTAAGCTACACACGTCTGTCAGGTTTCATGACATGTGTGGTTATGCTGCTATCATGTTGACAATCTGTTCACAGGCAAAATAAAAGTACTTAAAGATCACCTCTGTGTTTTTCATGATGACACATGTAGCAATTACAGCAGCACAACAATCTGTCACAAGGAATCTGAATTTAACTAAAAACAAATATTCAACTGCGTTAATGTTTAAATCTACCTAGTTATGTTCATCAAGAAGACATGCTAAAACCCACAGTTGCCATTATATGAAAATACTTCTGTCCCATAGCTAATAAATACAGAGTGAATTTACAGACTGGAAATAAGAATGTGCCTTGTTTTAACGGTTTGTGCTAGGCTGAATGCTACAATGGCTTTAGCTTATTTGAACTTTATTTGGCATTTTGTTTTGTTTTGATTGTTATACAAAGTTTAAATATCTACTTTTTTTTTTTTTTTTTAACTTTTGTTGAAACTCCCTACCTTCCTCGCAGGGATTGAAAAATTATATCTGATTTTGTGAAAAGATATTATGGTTCACAAAACAAACAAATCTAACAAAGAATTCCACCCTGAGAAAACAAAACTGTAAAAAAATAAAATCATGTGTCAGAGCGCTATCACTGCTTCTTACCAGAGTCCAGGATATGGTTATTGCGCAGATCCAGGATCTGAATGTTGTAGTTGAATTTGAGCAAGTTGCCAAGTTGGGCTGAGTCCTGCAGGCCATTGAGCTTGTTGTCAGCAAGGTACAACTCCCGCAGGTTCATATTCATCTTCAGAGCAGTAGCTGTACCAGCAAGATGAAAAACAAAACAAAAGTGAGGGAAGAAAAGGCAAAGAGGTTAAAGAAAACAGTTAAAAGAATAATAATTCTATTTTCAATCAGATAAAAAGCTTCTCTGAAGGTGAAATAAGGCTCCACTTGGCCATTGTACATCCCGTCACGCCCTAGCACTTTGGCTGCCTTACCCAATAACATGAGTGGTCTGCCAGAGAGGCCAGCATTCTCCAGGTGGAGGACTGCCAGGCTGCCACTGATTCTGAGCGCTCGTGCTACAAAGGGAGCAGAATGGTCCAGCAGGGGAGTGTTACGGGCATCAAGATACTGCAGAGAGCTCGTCTGAGGGGGAAACACCAACAGAGGTGCAAATTATTGGATATACACACCAAAAGGGTATAAGCCCAAAACAACCCATATTACTGTGATGAAAACAATTTTTGGGTGCCTCTTGAAGTGCAATAAAATACCACTGCAGTGGCCAGGCAGGATAAATATGTACATGACTGTTGAATAAAATACCCAAAATACACATAAAGCATGCAAACTTTCAGTAGGATTGATTTGATTTTAACCAAAGCCCAGACAAAGGTAATGAGATGTTATCATTTATTTAACCCAAGGCTCATCTTTAAGGATTTAAGGACATGCACTTGTCAAAGTATTTGCTAATTAGCTTCTCTTTGCTTTCTTGAAATGAGTTATTACTTTTAATTGACAATCTTCAAGATGAAATATACAGTGGATATGGAAAGTATTCAGACCCCTTTAAATTTTTCACTCTTTGTTTCATTGCAGCCATTTGCTAAAATAAAACAAGTTAATCTTATTTCTCACTAATGTACACTCAGCACCCCATCTTGACAGAAAAAAAAATGTAGAAATTTTTTGCAGATTTATTAAAAAAGAAAACTTAAATATCACATTGTCATAAGTATTCAGACCCTTTGTTCAGTATTGAGTAGAAGCACCCTTTTGAACTAGTACAGCCATGAGTCTTCTTGGTAATGATGCAACAAGTTGTTCACACATGGGTTTGGGGATCCTCTGCCATTCTTCCTTGCAGATCCTCTCTAGTTCCGTCAGGTTGGATGGTGAATGTTGATGGACCGCTATTTTCAGGTCTCTCCAGAGATGCTCAATTGGGTTTAGGTCAGGGCTCTGGCTGGGGCAGTCAAGAATGGTCACAGAGTTGTTCTGAAGCCACTCCTTTGTAATTTTAGCTGTGTGCTTAGGGTCATTGTCTTGTTGGAAGGTGAACCTTCGGCCCAGTCTGAGGTCCTGAGCACTCTGGAAGAGGTTTTCTTATATCTCTGTACTTGGCTGCCTTCATCTTTCCTTCAATTGCAACCAGTCATCCTGTCCCTGCAGCTGAAAAACACCCCCATAGCATGATGCTGCCACCACGTTTTATTGTTGGGATTGTACTGGGCAGGTGATGAGCAGTGCCTGGTGTTCTCCACACATACTGCTTAGAATTAACACCAAAAAGTCCAATCTTCATCTCATCAGACCAGAGAATCTTATTTCTCATAGTCTGGGAGTCCTTCATGTGTTTTTTGGCAAACTCCATGCAGGCTTTCATATGTCTTGCACTGAGGAGAGGCTTCCGTTGGGCTACTCTGCCACAAAGCCCCAACTGGTGGAGGGCTGCAGTGATAGTTGACTTTGTGGAACTTTCTGGAGCTCAGCCACAGTGATCTTTGGGTTTTTCTTTACCTCTCTCACCAAGGCTCTTCTCCTACAGTTGCTCAGTTTGGCTGGACGGCCAGGTCTAGGAAGAGTTCTGGTCGTCCCAAACTTCTTCCATTTAAGGATTATGGAGGCCACTGTGCTCTTAGGAACCTTCAGTGCTGCAGAAATCCTTTTGTGACCTTGGCCAGATCTGTGCCTCGCCACAATTCGGTCTCTGAGCTCCATGGGCAGTTCCTTCGACCTCATGATTCTCATTTGCTCTGACATGCACTGTGAGGTCTTATATAGACAGGTGTGTGCCTTTCCTAATCAAGTCCAATCAGTTTAATTAAACACAGCTGGACTCCAATGAAGGAGTAGAACCATCTCAAGGAGGATCAGAAGAAATGGACAGCATGTGAGTTAAATATGAGTGTCACAGCAAAGGGTTTGAATACTTATACTTACTTCTTTTTTAATAAATTTGCAAAAATTTCTACATTTCTGGTTTTTTTCTGTCAAGATGGGGTACTAAGTGTACATTACTGAGAAATAAAAGGAACTTTTTTGATTTTAGCAAATGGCTGCAATGAAACAAAGAGTAACAAAATTAAAGGGGTCTGAATACTTTCCGTACCCACTGTATGTGTGGCAGTGCTTCATTATTCAGACAGTCAATGCTCATAGAAAGTGAATGCCTTTTGGTGCAAACTCTGATCAAAAGCCAAAGAAGTTTCTCACAGAGTCAAGATTTTGATTACAATACGACTGCTCTACACAGTTACCACAGAATCACTGACCATGATTAAGAATGGGCCATTTTCCCTCTAGGATTGCACTAATGACCCAAATATAAAGATCGAAACAAATAAGTAGGCCACAATATTAATAATAAAGCGTGCAAAGTGATTTGTTGCTCTGCAGATAGATTAGTGCTATTTACTGCAGTACACTAATCCAAAATATGCATAAATAACATACTCAGCCTAATACATTCAAAAACATTACTTTTTCATAGTATTTTTTGTATAGTTGATTTCATTTTATGTTTTTGTCATGACTCTCACCTTATACAAATGTGTAATAACTTTGTTGTTAACATATCCACTCCTCTGACAGAAACAATACCTCCACACGATTTGGTTTTTGAAAGATTAAAACAGCAGCTGTTCACATCCCTCTGTTTTCTCACATACGCTGCTGTCATGCTGATAAATCAGTGTGTTTAACTGGCAATGATTTGGATTCTTAATAGTAATAAGTGATGACTGACATCAAAGGGTGACTTATGTTTGTGCTGACAGAACAGCAGCAATGACATGAAAGGTAGGAGATAAGAGACAATAGGTGCCCTTGTCTTTTCCCCACAGACACAAAGGAATGACTAAAAAACATGGAGAAAAGAAGCAAAAATACATGCAGGCCACAGTTTGAGCTACAGCCTCAAGTACTTTCTCACTTCTCCCAAAGACATTTTACATTTTTCGATCACTTATGTATATTATTTTCAGTGACTTTTATGAGGACAGATTTTTCCTGAGCGGAAGCAAATGGATGGATGGATTTTTCCTTTCAGTAGTTCCATCATTTTCTGTCACAGTTCAACTATTATTTATGAATATAAAAAAAAAAAAAAAAAAAAAAAAAAAAAAAACTAAGCACGCCCTCTTTTAATTTTAAGGTTTTACAAACTGGTTTTACTGGTCCTTGGTGGGTCTTTTTTTTTTTTTAAATACAACTTCAGATAAATAACACCAGGACATATTACACTGTCATTATTTAACAAAAACTAAAAAAAAAAATATAGAAGCTGAAAAACACACCAGTGATTTAACAGCTTGTAGATTTTGTATGCTAAATGTTCAATATTTTTATAGATCTTTAAATATAACAAATCACATTCCCACCCTGATCCGGTTCTCTGCAGACTGTAGTTGTTAGTGTACAGGAAGATGATCTCTCACCTTTCGCATCATGTGAGCTGCGGCCTGCCATCCCCGTGTTCCAATGTGCTTGTTGAAGGAGATGTTGAGATGTGTGGCTGACTCATAGTACTCTATCATGTCAAAGAGAGCTGACGCACCCTGAGGGGGGATTAGGAGAAATATATTACCTATTGTGACAGATTAAAATCTAACAGTTTAAAAAAAGCTCTCACAGCTGGTTCACAGTGTTAAAAATGCAGAAAGAGATGTTATAAGATAGTAAGGAGCAGCTGCAGTTGCCTGGGTAACAGTCTCTCAGGACAGGTGAGAACTGCTGAGGTGTTACAGGGGGCTTCAGGTGTGTGTAGAGGTACTATAGCTGGAAAGACAAGCTAATGTGCTTCTGCAACTGTTTACTCTTGAAAAAAAAAAAAAAAAGATTAAGATTCAGCAGGATTCAAAAGAAGTGAGAACTAACTTTTTTCCGATTAGGGTTGCAACTGACAGTAAAAGAACCAGACAGATTAAAATGCAGCAATATTACACTGTAAACTGGCTGAGGTCATATTAGTTTTCTTTATTTTCCAAAAGCAAAGATTTAGATACTAAACTGAGTCACCGGACCACTGCTTTGGCACTCAAAACCATTTGAACAATTGAGAAAGAAAATATTCCTTATTGGAAGTACAAACAGAATTCTGACAGACTGAAATTTCACAAGGCACAGTGGCTATATGACTACTGTAACTATGAAATATAATGAATTTCATGTAGTAAAAGTATAGTAAAGTAATGTATGTTTCTGTTCAAACATCTAAAGTAAACCTTACAATGATGGAAAAGGTTTGAACCCAAAATTCTGCAACTGACCAGCTGCATTTCACCTGCGCAGAGAGCAATAATCAGCGTCTCTGTAAACTGACCCAACCTACAGCTCTCATCGCTTGTGACTGGGTCATGCACTGTGAATTCATCCCCCAAGATGAGACTGTGCATGATGAGCTCAACTGTAACTCCCTGAGCTGTCAGCTGTGTGTTTGGAGTAAATGACCCATGGCACCGACCCGTTGTCCTCCCTGCAACTTTAACCTTTTAACAAAAACAAAGTTCGAGTTGAAAGGTTACCGTTTTGACACACTGGAGGTGATCCAGCACATACTGCAGACTCACATGTCTCAGTGTAAGTAAAAAAAAAACAAAAAAAAAAACAGCAGCTTTGCTCTAAGCGGTCCATTCCTGACCATGAAGACAATCTTAAAAAGACAGATTTGAGAAATGGATATACACATTTTTATTTTTATAGGTGGACTAAGAGAACTTTATGATCACATATCATGCAATGGAAAAGAAAACTGGAAATATTCACCCTTTGAATACTTTGAAGCTATGGATGTGCTGGTTTGATTGAAAAGTTAAAAAGAAAAAAAGATTAACTTGACATCCAACAAGCAACAGCATCATGTTATTTCTGAACTATATCAGAGTACTGCACAAATATAAGTGCTATGTGACAGTGAGCCTTAAATGTGTGTGGTTAAGAAGAAGACTAAAATAAAATACCAGGTGATTAAGGATAAAGTCAAAGTGCCCTCACGTGATCAGTCTCAGCAATTACTGATGTACCCGCTACATAAAGGTGATGACACTGTAGTGAAGATAAATGTCCGGTTCTTTTGCTTTTTTGCCTTTTAAAACATCAGCATCTTAGCACATCAACAAGGTGCTGGGATGCCAACTCATGACTGGATTCTGTTTCTCCCATCTGTTTCAATGAAAAAACACCATACAATAAACAAATAAATGGGTCCTGCAACTGATCAACCAGCTGCAGGAGGTGATCCAGATTAAATGTGAGATCATCCCTTTCTGATGCTGATAAAAACTAAAAGTCAGAAAGGCTACTGCATAGCATCTCCTAGCCTTTCTGACTTTGCGTGTGTTTATACTGGAAGACTACTGAGTATACACCAATGTGTTTATCTACCGGGTGGGGGAAGATGAGTCATATTCGTCCAATAAAAGCCATCCTGTGATACTGCTTCCCATGCTTGCTCCTCCACAGGCTTCTTAAAGCACTCTCTATGACCATTTTTCTCCTTTCATCTTCTCATTTCATTCCCAACAAGATGCCATTGGTGCAGAGACGAGTCAAATATAAGCCAGATCAAGGCATCTACTGTATACCTCTCACACCCACTCAAAAATGAACCCAACCTCTTCCCCATTCGATTTATTTTCTATGCCATCTTCCTCTAATCCCAGCTCAACCGGCAACACTTGTTCAGTATTTCTCCTTTCAGAGTTTCATTTCATCTCAGCCCAAGGCGAGACACTTGTCTGAGACTGAAAAGCTGCTCTCTGGTGACTCATTCACATTTCTGGGGCAGTGCTCCATGTTGGGTGGAAAAGAAATTTGCATGCATCACTCGGCATTCGTTTAAATTTTTGAAATCTTTTTTCTTTCTTAAGAATTACATGTTGAAAATCTATTCTTAAGCTGGAGCATCGCTCATGCGAATAAATGTTTGCGATTTATTTTGTGTACAAACACAGCAACCTGCTGGTCTTCTCATCAGTAATCTATATCAAGAATTACTAATTTGAATTTTTTTACAAGCTATAATCTATCTCGAATTTATAGATGAATTAAGGATTCCTTTAAATTTTCCTCACAGTAACATAACATCATCTCTGCCACAGGTTGGCCACTTGAAAGATAATCCATTCCCACTGTCACTTCATTTTTTTAGTATTCATGAGTTGTAATATGATGATGTATTTTTCACTGTATCGAAGTTCTGGAGCTGATAATACAGCCTTTAAGCCCTACACAAAACACCTGTCAATATCAGGGCAGAAACCCTTCAGCACCCATAAACACCTGGTATTAAAATATTATCCGTCTGGATGTCTGGATATGTTATCTAGAGTATACTTACAAATGATATTAAAATGTATAATTGTCATCTGGATTGTGTCAACATTGTGATTGGACCTCAGTAAGCAAATTAGTTAGAGCTGGCAGACTTGCTACTGAAGATGGTAGGGCTGTGCAATTAATCGAAATTTGATTTCAATTTCAATTTTGGGACCAAACGATCACAAAAACAGTGTAATCAACAAAAAACGATTATTATTAAAACAATTTTGTCAAATTACATTCTGTATACTCTTGGCCCTGGTTTATTCTGCAGCTTTGTGTCGTTGCGGCCCTACAGCTTAACCTACATAAGTGGCATGATGTTGCCGACACTTATGCTTGTGCAGGTGCATTATGTGTTAATTACTGTTAATTACCTGACCTGCAACCCTCAAGAAATATCAAATAACGTCCATTGTGTCCCTATAATCAAGGGGGCATGATTAGCAAGGGACGGCAGGGAGATGCCCCTACCAATATTTGCTCCGCAGTCGTAATTAGCACCCCACTGGAACCCGATTGGCCTTAGAATGCGTAATATATATTTTATTTATAGATTCTGTATTTTATTTTACATTTAGTATTGATTGTCAAGAAATTGTAGAAATGCACTAGATTTCAAAGTAAAAGGCCCGTTTTGCCAGGCACCCAGACTTCAGTTTTGGAGTGTGTGTCCTCGTCTCCATTTAGACTAGATTTCCAAGTAGTCACTGTTCTTTAAGTGCAATAATATGTGTTTTCAAAAATCAGTAAGTAATCGTGTTAAATTAATCGTGATTTCAATACTGCCCAAAATAATCATGATTATGATTTTTTCCATAATTGAGCAGCCCTAGAAGCTGGTGCAGTTGAGGTCATGTGAAGCAAGTTAATGAATGGATGCATTAACTTTTAAATTGCTTCTGCATGATTTGGAAAACTTGCTAGCTACTATTTGCAGTTTCTTTTTTTTTTTTTTAAGTTTGAAACTGTAATGCAGAACCTACTGCTGGGGGGCAGTGCAACTGCAGATAGGGCATGGATGACGGATGGAAACTAAAGTGAAACCAAGCTGAATGAATAGGATTTGTGTTGTGGAAATAAACAAGAACTTAGTGGTGCAATCATGCTGACCTTTATTTAACTAAAATAAACTTGGGCAACTTTTGTTGTCAATAACTGATAAATATTCTGGGGTGTGTAGGCTAAAAACAGAAACATATTTTAATATTTAAAGTAATCTATGTTAATTCTATATATAAAACACACACACACACACACACACACACACAGACACACACACACACACACACACACACACACACACACACAGACACACACACACTCGTTCCATCCTTCATCCTTTTTTTTTAAATTAATTGACCATGAATAAATAAAGTGAAAGATGTCCAACACCCTCTAGGTTCGAAGTCTTTCCAAGACTTTAAGGCCTGCATGTTAACTAACAGACTCTGCCAGTGTGCTGAAAAACAGCAGGCGACAGGAAGCTAAATTAATTCTGCTGTTAAAGACTGAAAGTACTCACACAGTTTGACAGACAGGAATTAAATAATGAGCACTAATTAAACTAAACCTTCTGGTCCAAAACAAACTCTTCCTGTGTGACTCTGGCAGCAGAGCTGTGTGATGGAGCACTATACATCATTTTGGGGCTCTGAGAGGAAGTGGTCAGGACCAGTGCCCATGTGCTCCACACTACAACACTGTCTATCTGTGCATGTCTACAGCCCAAACATTTTAATGTTGTTTACATAAGTGGACATCTGGGGTAATCAGAAAACTCATGACCACATACTGCATATCCTGCTAGTCCAGTAATCGTGGAAAAGATGATGGGAGTGTAACTGAAAGCAGGAATCCAAAGTGAAAGAAGATGAGAGAGGAAAAAAAAAAAAAAGAGAACCAGATATTAAAAGTATCTTACATCTTCATCCAGGTTGGTTTGCTCCAAGTCTATCAGTTTAAACTGGACCCTCTTCAAAATCTCTTCCAGAGACTCACATGCTTTGTAGTCCAGCTTCTCACCTAAAATGTATCCACACACACTAGTTAAATGTACTATATTGTGTGTGACTGTTGTTGTGGGTTTTTTTTTTTTTTTTGTACTTACCTTTCAAATCTAAGCATTCGTTTCGCTGTGTCAGGTCTTTCAGTTCCTAGAGAAACAAAAACAAGTGGTGTCAGGAAGGGCTGACTTGCTGTATTTCCCTACACTGAAGCAATCTTTGCTTTTCACATGTTGAAGCCCTCACATCATTCAGCAGTCAATTCACTTAATTGCAGGTAAAACAAAAATCAAGATAAACAATTGCTGCAAAAAAAAAAAAAAAAAAAAAGGAAAAAAAAGCATTTGCAGCAGACATTAACTCAAGGCTCCCCTGGAGTATTTTTCTACTGGTTTTGTTTTGGGATCCACTGAAAGGGACTGCTGAGTCAACCTCAATGATGATAACTTTTGCTGGATCACAGCATATTACATAAAGTTTATAAGACTACGTTTTACAATATGGATGGGAACTGAGTACAAACTCAGCTCCCAAAGTACAAACATGTAGGCATGTAAAAGTGAAACTAAACTCTAAACCCCAGTGACTCATTTGGAAAGTAAAAAGCACTGAAAAATACACAAAAATACACACACACACACAAAATGTAAAAATCAAATAATTCCCCATTGAGTGGCAGTAACAGTCTGTTTGCGGGCAGGGGATGATCATGTGCTGAACTGTGTGCGGTAAAGTTTGCATTCACGGCTAAGCGAGTGGAGGCATCAAATGTAAATTTTATGTGGGAACTGATCTTTTTAAAACCACAGCACTACCTGCCAGGTGTCAGACACACAAGTGGGAAGTACAAACCTGAAAAAGTCTTGCGCAGACCTCCTTTAAAAATTAATTAAAATAAAATGAATGAATGAAAGAGGTCTAAATCTAGCACATTACAAGTCTACCATAATTATTTATTTGAGAGTGGTTTGAGGTGATCTTCAAAGAATAATTAAACAGTTCCCAGTGAAAATCAAAGTAGTATTTTTAGCTTTAAATGCACATCTCTACTCTTAATGTGCGTTTTCACCTTTCATCTGTTCTTATGTTATGCAGAAAAGGTGAAAAACTATTTCTCCTCTTGCTAAAGTAAAACACCTAACCACCCACACAAACATGAAAACAAATAGGGTGCTGCCCTCAACACTATGTACCAGCAAACCCTCTCTGTAGCTGACTGCCCAGTCAATTCAGCATGAACTCCATAACCCCAGCCCTCCTTTCTCACTGTCATTACTAGTGTGTGTGTTGCTGAAGGTGATGACACTGGTTTATTTGTACTGGGAATTCACTGCCTAACATATGACTTAACAGTTCCTCAAAACACATAAAAATCATGTGGCAAATGCCTCAAAAATGTCATAATACAAACAGCAGAAAATGAAATGAAACTAAATAATCCAGATGACTAAGCTGTGGCATAAGATGAAAAATACAGATAAATGTCATATTCTTGTTTGTTTTGTTCCACTTTAGCATTAATAAGCAAGCAAAAATTTCACCAACAATTAACACGGGCACCTGTCAGTGAGAATGGTTTCATCAGTGCAAATTCTTTTCTGGCAGAATTGCCAGAACTCAAAATAGTGCATGACGCAGCATGTGCCTCTGCATGAGTGGTTGTATGGGTGTGCACGTTTGTGTTGTGGGAGGACTATATCAGGCTATGTTCCAGTTTAACATCTTGTTCATTACACCCTTTGTAGTCCCCCATGTTATCTATACCTTATACCACACAGTCATCTAGTGTAAGGATTTTCTGTTGACCCAATTTCCTACCAGCCTGAAATCAAGAAATATGACGCTTGTTTTCATAGCCAAGGGGCCTTCTCCAAACCTGTTTTCCTATTAGCCTGATATCAAGACAGATATAACATCTGAGTACTCATAGCCAAAGGACAGAGGGTGATGTATGAGAAAATCATTCACTTCTTCTCTAAATACGGCTGCTACAAGGTCCTTGTTGTGAAATACACACTGACTGCACCATATCACAAAAACAAGTTAAGGTAGCAAAGACTAAAGCCTTTCTATAACAGTGATGCATGTTGATTGAGCTTTGCTGTAAGACAAATAAGTTGATCATTTAACATGTAGTCTAGCAGTGTTAGGAGTTTAATGATTATTCCTTCCACATAACCCGCATTTTCTGTGTTTAAGTGTATATTCAAAACACACAAGCACACACATATAGTGAAGTTTATGCAAGTCTTCTATGACTTGCACCTTGAAGCAACTATCCATATAGACAAGCATATAAATAGAGCAAAGTCTAGAAAGAAATACCTATATATGCCCTATCATATAACATTTTTAGACTTCACTTCATTTTACAGCTATGTGGTCACAAACAGATTATGCGATACCAAGTCGGTGAGTCCATTAACTGAATTATAGGCACAGGTGCCTACAAAGCACATGCATCCTTACTGCAGAGATATGGCACCAGACTTCTGTGCATTCAGAAGAAGCAAGGGTGCATCTTAGCTGCATGTGAGACTTTGTATAATAGGAAAACTCATCCTCCAAGGAACTGCAGGAGAAGAAATGTGACACAAGGCTGCCAAGTGTCCAGGTTTTAACATTTTGGTCAGAGTTAATGCAGGAACAGGCATTCAGCATGTAGCTACTAAATGGTGACATCCCCCCAGCCCTCCTTAAAACTCAAAGTCACACAAACAACTGACCAGAAATTCACATGAAATGAATGTAAAGTAGGGCCACTGGCAAAGTGCCACATGTACCTGGACTTAAGAAAGCCCTAGAGTGAATGAGGAAAAACAGTAAACGGTTGAATACCTCTTGCTAACCCCCCTCTTGCTGGCCAAGCATTTGGTCTGTTTATGTGGCTGGTTACTGCAAGGGTGACTAAGCAGAAATGAGAGGGGCAGGAGTGGACCAACAGCAGTGGGGAGGTGCGGAGGGAGGCCAGACATGAGCAATCAAAATATGAGGGAGGGAAGAGGGGAGATGAGCCACTTCTGTGATGACGAGACATCCAAGTTCAGTCAACCAGTCAGCCAGTGGAAATGTACCCAGACCAAAAGACTAAGTGAAGCTTACAGCAGCAGCTTAGCACAGTGATGTGCATTTCCACAAGTAACTGTGATGTTAGCCCAACCTCTTTCAGCTGACCAGGCATGTGAGGAGCCCTTGAATCACAAATGTGTTTCCATCTGAGTGTAACTTTCCTTTAACTTCATCACTCGCAAACTAGCAAATACAAATGTGCAAATGTCCAGAGGAGAGGCCCACTGAAGGGTTTACAGTTTGTGTGCTGCAGTGACTGAACAAACAGGAGAAAGTGTCTAATGTGTCCCTGCTGCCAACTCCTAAGTCCTGTTAGTCTGGTAATAAGGGAACTCGCTTGCTGATGGGATGTTCCTACACAAATAAAGAGCAGGAGACAGGTATTCACATGTTAATAACATAAATACAGTCCTGAAGTATTACAGCTATCAGACTCACTACTACATGATGACTAGGGCCTTTATCTACAGAAGAAAGTCAATATAAGAGACAGGCCATTACTTGTATGAGCAATTATTCTTTCTGAAGCATTCATAGAAAACACACTTATTATTGTTCAAAAACATTTTAGAGTAGTAGTGAAAGTCTTGTAATACAATATAAATATTGTCAGTCTGACAATTACATGGACAGCTTTCTCTCTTGATTCAGAAAA
The DNA here is from genome assembly GCF_007364275.1 of Archocentrus centrarchus. Classification (NCBI taxonomy): domain Eukaryota; kingdom Metazoa; phylum Chordata; class Actinopteri; order Cichliformes; family Cichlidae; genus Archocentrus; species Archocentrus centrarchus. The sequence continues at coordinate 24,758,453 of NC_044358.1, read as the reverse complement.
AGCCCATCCTATCTCTCAAAGAGACAAAACAAGGAAACCAGAAACGAAGAGTCTTTATACTTAAGTATGTAAAATATATGCCCTCCTTTCAATATCAGGTTTCCAGCATCATCATTAAGACTGGTTCATAAGTATTAATTTATGTAAGGGTTTTCCCTTTGGTTTACTCTGCCCATTCATCTAAGTTTCCTTTCTTTTCTGTTCTCTCGAACAAAAACACATCTTAATAGAAACAATTTATACATGATGAATCTTTCAAAAATAGTAACAATACAAAAAAGAACACGTGTACTAACACACATACAAAGGCACGAGGTTGGCAAACTATAAAAAATAACAGCCTCAAGGCTTCCCCCACTGGATCTGAAGAGGGATTATGAGACACATGACTGAGCAGGCTAACCCACAGAAGGCAGCCAAAAAACACCCGTGTGCCTGACAGGGAACAACCACCCTTACGGAAAAAAACCACATCTACAGGATACTATCTCAGCGCTTGTCCAGAGTCATGCAATGGTGCATCACACCATGCCCTCAAACCACATTAACAGGCTTTTTAAGTGTTTTCATGACAAGAAGAAAATGTTTCAGGATGTAATTTTTGGAACAAAATTTTGTTTGACCTCACAAAAGATTTCTGGGTGGAGCCCAAATGTTCAACTGATGAATGTTTTTCCAGTTCCTGGTTGTAGAGCGCAGCCCAGAGCTGCCATAATTTGAACAATTTCAGTTGTTGTATAGTATATCATTTATGTCCTATAGCAATAAGGATTGGTATAATGTTCTTATTAAACAAATTTAGAAAGGCATTATGACACTCCACTAGTAGTGGTGAATTAAACAGCGTTTCCCCCAGTTTGACTACTATTGCCAAAGGTCCATGGGAGGCCAACATTTTTATTTATTTTTTTGGTTAAAACTTTGCATTATTCTGTGCAGAAGAAAACTGGAAGGATTACCGGAAGGCACTTGCTGGGAAGCTTGTCTTTTTTTTCGCCCAGGCATACATCTACTATATAGATTGCCAAAATAATGAGCCAGATGATTTGCTGTTGCTGAACGATACACTGGTTCATACGTACAGCATTTGTATTTTACTTTTTAAAAGTTAAAATTGCTGCTTTTTTTGTTTCCTTACCCTAACGTGGGTTGCTAGCTGGTAACCTTTACTATTAAAACCAACTCTAGAAGAGCTAGAAGGACAGATTGCTGTAAGGTTGCACACACAGTACACATCATCTGGATAGCTGTTGCACTGAATATATATCTATATCTACATCTAGAGACTCTATGGTGAACAAAGGACCCACGTCACACACCTGTGACTCCTTATAGGGAAAGGCTCAGTCGGTTACGGCAGTTGCTCTGCGATCCTGGATAAGTAAATGTTCATTCTCAAGAACTGGGAATCTTCAAATGGCACTTGAAAACACTGAACCCTAAAAATCTCAAGGTGGATGGGGCCTTGTCATTTATCATCCTTTCCTCTGGCATTATTTTTGTGACTTTGTGACCTTTTAAAAAAAAAAAAAATACATTTTTCTTTTCCAACAACAGACAAATCCAGTTACAAAAATATCCAAAGCCTGTGCCGGACAGGATCTAAAAAAATATATACTTTATCAGGACTGGGCTGATAACATCACTGTGTTAATCTGTCTGTGTGTTTGTTTTAAGTTGGGCCTTACCTGTATCTGTTTGAGCACTTTGGGTATAGGTTTACAGTTGAGTTTTTGACAGGCCTGTTTATAGGATGAGAGGATCTCCTCCACGGTCACATTCTGAGCTGCAAAACAGAATACATTCAAAAGGTTAGGATTGTTTTTATGAGTGCTGAAATTCAAAACGCACCACTTTATGTATTCCCAGTTACACTACAACCTCTATAAATGCCAAATGGAGAAGTGGCTGCACCAACATACGCTGTCATACCGTTAAGCAAACTGACACCTATTAATTTTAAGAATTTTGCAGTTGACTCACCAGTAAACTCAATTATCACTGTTGCCAAGTGTCTCTCATAGCAAATTGTTGGATAGTTGAAGTTCTCTCTCCGGTATACCCTAGCAGGGTATTCACATTACAATATAAACTGCCTGGAGATGAGTGCTGTTATGAACCAGTGCCATAATATAAATAAAACTTAACTGACTTAAACTTCACAAAGCTATGTTATTTCTAAAGCCAAGGGTTTTGGTGGTTCTGGTAACCTTTATTAACAAAGCAAGCAGATAAAGCACCTAAAACAGATACAAACACTTAGCCACTTTGTTAGGTACACCTTTTCAACTGCTCATTAACACAAATATCTAATCAGTCAATCAAATGGCAGAAATTGCATTTAGCCATGAGGACATGGTCAAAATCCCCTGCTGAAGTTCACATCAGCACCAGAATGGAGAAGAAACATTATTTAAGTGACTCTGAACATGGCAGGATTTTTGGTCCAAGACAGGCTGGACTGAGTATTTCAGAAACTGCTGTTCTACTCAGATTTTCCCTCACAACTATCTCTATAGTCCAAAACACATAAAAGAAAGAAAGAAAATACCCAGTGAGGGGCAGTCTTTTGGGCAAAAATGCCCTGTTGACATCAGAGGACAGTGGTCAGACTGCTTTAAGCGTATAAGAAAGCTGCAGTATCTCAAACAAGTGGTGCCAGGCACAATAAACCCTGCCCCGGAAGATGTTTTAGCTGATTTTAACATTGTTAGTATCACAAACTTGTCACTGTCCTAACACTAAATCACTTAGATAACACATAAGTCCTATTTGTCCATGCCCATAATTTTCCTTTAACCTTTACCTTAAGGTCAAAGTTGCCAAGAGTCAAGCTCATCCACGATTTTTAGTAAATGGATCTATGGTGTGAATTTGAACATCCTACCTCAAATCGTTCTCAAGGTCACAAGATTTTCAGAAAAATTTGACCTCTAACCCTGACCCAATTACAGTAAAAATTTAATCAGCTGATCTAGTGGTCACAGGCAATCTTTTATGTAAATTTGGTATGAATCACACTGGGAGTTTTGCTGTAATATTGTTAACAAACAAACAGACAAACACAGCAAAACAATACCCCATTCCTGCCTCTGGGGGCGGGTTAATAAACACACGTTACAACCCAAGAGCATCTCTGAAAGCACAACATGTAGAACCTTGAAGCAAAATGGGCTATAACAGCAGAAGACCACATTGGGTGCCACTCCTGTCAGCTAAGAACAGGACACTGGCTACAATTTGCACGGTCTGATGAGTCTCGACTTCTGCTACGACATTCGGATGACAAGGTCTGAATTTTTTCAGATCCATCCTGCTTCGTATTAACAGTTCAGGCTGCTAGTGGTAGTGGAGGATATTTTCTTGGCACACTTTGGGCCCCATAGTGCCAACTGAACACTGTTTAAATGCCACAGCCTATCTGAGTATGGTTCCTGAGTATGTCCATCCCTTTATGACCACAGCGTACTCTTCTGATGGCTGCTTTCAGCAGGATAGTGTACCATGTCACAAAACTCAAATTATCTCAAATTGGATTCTTGAGCATGACAATGAATTTGCTGTACTAATATGACCACCACAGTCACCAGATCTCAGTCCAATAAAGCACCTTCAGGCCATGGTAGAACAGGTGATTCACATCATGGATGTGCATCTAACAAATCTGCACCAACTGTGTGATGTTATCATGTCAGAATGGACCAAAATCTGAGGAATGTTTCCAGCATCTTTTTTCATCTATGCCACAAGAATTAAGACAGCTGTGAAAGCAAGAGCTGGTCCAACCAAGTACTAGCAAGGTGTCCCTAGTGGCTACTGAGGGTATAGCATTGAAATACTGATCAATCTGCCCTGATGCTGATCCTAGACTCGACTCTGTGACTCAAAACTGAACATAAAAATGTCTAGGACAAGGAGACTTATTCTTGTTTCGTGTGAGCTGTTTGTGTTGCTCCCTAAGGGAGCACTCTCCTGACAGAAAGAATCAAAGATTGCAACCCCTTTAAGTACTTCCCTACTTAAGTCAACAAAAAGGAGGTATTGTTCTTAGTCTGTGTGTGGGTCAGCCGCTGTTGCCATCCCAGACTGTTGCAAGGGCTAACTCCAGTCAGATGACTGGGCAGCATTCAAACCTGTTGTTCTGGCTGAGAGGCTCAGCAGAGAAATGAAGTGAGGCATTCAAGCCAAAAAAAAGTAATAGAATATAAGATGAAAAACACCATATAGAAGGGGCTTTGATCAGGACAGTAAATTAAGTTAACACAAACAGAATGATATCCATTCTACTTGCAACCAGTGCATCTGCCCTGCAGAATGTAGTACAGTGACACTTTGGCTGCTCTGACTATGTGTGTGTGTGCGCATAACTGACTTTTGCTGCAGTCAGCATTTTGATTTCTTTTGCCAAGGTGAGAACTTGTCCACTTCACTGTTGGCCTCATCGCCACTCTCCTTCATCTCCCACAGTGTCCCCTATCAATTTAACTTACACTCTCTTAAGTTCATTAATCACCTATGACAAAAAGGATTGAAGTACCAGGAGTATGCACATGACTATAGCATTCACTTACAAGAGGCTATTACCAGGCAATATGGACAAAGAATCAGATCTCTATTTTTAGGCAGGATGGCAAGAAAAAATTTTTTTTTCTTAAAGTGTTCTAAATGTTCAGTCTTAGATTAAATCCAAATATAAGATGTCACAAGCAATTTTATTAAAATTGACTGATCAAAATTCAGAACATAGTTCCCAGAGGCCACATTAAGCAGCTCGTTTCTCATCCAAGAGCAACTGCAATTTTATGAATATTTAATATTCTGAAAATTCTCTCTCTGATTTTATATCAGATCATTTAACATTCTATGATGAACATATTTCACTAGGTACATAAACTGCTTTCAGTCAGTATTTAAGCACCTATTGTGAATACTTTCAGCACCTGTAACATGAAAGCACGAGCAGACATGCAACAAAATCCAAATGTCAGAAGGTGATTTTGCCGTACCCTTATTTTTAGTGATTCCTAAATAAATAAATAAACTAATTCAAAAAAGACTCTCCTACAATTTTTACATTAAAGCGCTGTGAATGGTTAAATGATGGTGTGTGAGAGAGAGAACATTAAAGGGAAAGTTAAAATCACATGAACACAATATGAACAGTAACCACATCAGATCTAGACCAAAAAATACCCACAACTAAAAACAAGTCTAGACAGCAACTGTGCAGCAGACACAGATACACAGATTGGTTAGATGAGAATACGCAGATACATTAAACACTGGTCAACAAAAGCACAATTGTGCCCAAGTACTCGCTGCATCAGATAAAAAAAGTTTATCACATAAACTGCATCACAATCATTTTGTTTTATAATTTTCAGCCACTGGAAAACTGCATCAGCCTTGAACGGTTAACCATAAAAGGTCAAACACTCACAATATCTTTAACTGTTTCACCACTCTTTAATCAAGTTAAAGAAAACAAAAAAAAAAGTGAACAAGTAAATCTAAGTTGCTGGTGTTATGTATATCATTGTGACAAGTCAAGCTTAGCGCAATTACTTGTCTAAACCTTATTACGTTATCCCCACTAGCTGGCACATAAATACTAGCTGGTAACACTAAATATTAATTTTCCCAATGCACAATGCCAGTTAACTGTTAGGTTATATGGGCACCTTCATTGGCTCTGGTTCCAGCCTGCACAGTTCATGCAGCTCTAGAGCCCCAACAGACAACAGCCCCCTCTCTCTGCTCAGGGGTCTAACAAATACGAATAGCTGGTGAAGCAGCAAGGAAGCAGCAAGACAACTAGTCTGGCTTCAAATGTGCAAATCCAGTAAGAGGAAGCTCCCATCCTCTTCAAGACGAGGATGGGAGCTTCAGTCCTGCTGAACTCACGTGCTCTTAAAAATGTATCCTAATTACTGCTGTTAAACATAGCCAGCAACCACACGCTCCACTAGACTGCTGTTAAAAACTGACTAGAGTCCATGACTGTATGAGGATGCCCTTTCATTACCATCATGTCTTAACTTCAGAGTAATACTCCATCTAAATCTTGATAACCCTATAAAGCTGTATCTGGATATTTGACTACTTGGTCATTAGTGCACAGTGAGAGAGCACCTAGATTGAGGTTGGACACCGTGTTGGCAAAAAGTAAAGACTCTTAGTACGAGATATTCTTGTGTCTTCTTAAAAAAAAAAAAAACTTATGAATATAGGTTTTTTCCAACAACAGACTATGTATACTAAATTGAGTGTCTGCATAAAGGGACATATTAACTTGTTTTTTAGCAAAGTGCTTCCACGCTTGAAATTTTTATCAGAAAAATTATTAATTGCAGGTGGATAATTATTTATTTATTTATTTATTGCTATTGAAGTGTTGCATTTTCCCTCAATTAACAAAAAACAAACACTCTTCTTAACATCCTAACTGGCTCAACTTGACATGTAATACATGCGATTTCTCTGCTCCATCTCCACACATTTCCTTAACATCCCTATTCCACCAATCCAATTAAGGCAGAATGTCAAAAAGATAATCCACAGGAGAACAAAGTACAGACACATATCGCTTCAGATACCTTAACAAAATAAATAGCAGAAATCTAAGCCAAAAATACAACAAATACCTTTTTTTCCCCTATAGAAACACTGTTTTACAAACAGGAATAAATTCTAAAAGAAGAGAAATTAAGATATTTTTTAAATGAGTAGAAAAACAGATGCAGCAGGGTAACAGACTGGTCAAGAAAAGAGTTATGTTAAGTCACAATGGGCAATTTCAAATGCCACTTTTCCCACTTGTACCTACTCAGCTCAACTCGACATTGAGGGTTTTTTCCATTAGGTGGTAGTGCCTGGTACCAGGTACTTTTTTTAGTGCCTACTCAGCTGGGGTTCCAAGTGAGCTGAGTCTAATGGCTACACACTAACAGACATTTTTGTGCTTGGTGGCTGACAACAGAATCCAGAGGAAGCTAGACGGAGGGACCGTTTGTGTTTGTGTCACATACAGATGATGTCACAGGACTTCCGGGACAACTTGCTGAGGCAGTATTCAATTGTAATGGAAAATAAACAAAACAAAGTAGAGTCCAGTTGAGTTGGAGGTGAGTCAAGTTAAACCAAGTAGGTACTAGTGGGGAAAAAAAGGCAAAAGACTCTAAAATGTGATGCTTTCTTTTAGGCTAATCATACTTCCTTTGCTCTGCATTAATGGTGTGGCTAAAAAAAGACTTTTGCCAGTGCAGTTTCATTAAATACTGAAGATGAGTTACAATCAAGCACCACTCTTAAGTACACTTTTCCAGGTTGTGCTTTAATTTGACCCAGTTAAACCTAATTTACATTTTGCTTAATCTACAAAAACCATCTGGACACGAACCTGTGGATTTACCCTGAATGTCGCTTCTACCAGCGTGTAAGAGAGCAGTCTTGTAAATTAGTCCAGCACATTATGTGCGCTCCAATGAACACCATGTCCTTGGAAAAGAGTTATTGTGCAGAGTCACAGTGGAGCAAGTGTGTGTAAACATTTCCTGAGGGAAGGTGGCGGTCTGAGGGTGGGGAGGGTCTCATACTTACTACATAGAATTTTTACACATTCATTAGAGAAAGCAAAGGAATAAGAGAGAATAAGATCATCTAGCACTGCTGTACTAAGTGGAAAAGAAAGCTGTGCAATGAGATTTGGGATGAACACCTCAATTAAAAGAAAAAACTGTGTGTACATAAAAACTTTAAAAAGGAAATACATATAAAAAAAATAAAAATGGAAAAGTAGAGATACTTAGGAGTAAACTGCATGAGAGAGACATATGAGATCCAGCCCTGCATGATCATTAGGAGCTGAGCTACAGCTGCTGCCTGTGTTTCTGCATGCTTTGTCTTTGTTTTATAGCACTCCCTCCAGTGCTGCTGGTACATCTATGGAGGGAGTGGCAATGAGGAGGTACACAGGAATAACAAGTAGAAAGGGGAGAGGACTGTTCCAAACATCTTTGGAAACCAAATTAAAAGTTAATGGTATGCAGAAGTTAATGGTGGGCCAAAAACAAACACACACAAGGGGAAAAACACACAAACAGAAAGAGAAATGCTCTCCATGTAAGGCAGCAAATACAAAAACATATACAAATAAGGAAAAACATGCGAAAAGAAGTGCTCCCGGATGCTGTGTGGGGGCAATGGACTTTATTAGATAAGCAAAAACATTACAGATAGATATGCTCAAAGCTGTTTTGTCCCTTAAACAGAAAAAAAAGAGGAAAAATTATATATATAAATAAAAGGTGTACAGTGTATGCAGTGGATTTCCCAGTTCAAGCCCAACTGGCTGGACCTTTGCTGAATGTCATTCCCCTGCTCTGTTTCCCCAAATTTCCTGTCCTTTTCCACTTCCTGAATACAAGTTAAACAAAAAAAATGAGTATACAGTATTTATCTAGATACTGGCCATTCTAAAACCTGCTTAAACACTTGCGGAAATGGGAAGATACGACTGCAGGGTGAGGCAGCCTGGTTATCTCAGCAACTAACAGCTCCCAAGATGATAGATCAGAGACAGAGACATTTAGCTACTTTGATATTTCAGGTGTAGACACAGGAGAGGGAAATGATCTCTGCTCTGACTCAGCAAATCTGCTGAACCAAGCACTACATCCCTTTCACTCTGTTAATGCCATACACTTAATCACTGGCTGCAGCCATCGACAAGGCGGCGAGCTAAATTAAAGGGGTGGAAAAAAGCAAGATGCTGCCACAGCAGCCCCTATCTTGCTAACTAAGATCAACAGAGGTGAATCAAATGCTGCAGACTTTATGATTAAGAATAAGGACGTGCTATTAAACACTAGTCTGTAGGTGGAGATTTACTCCTTAGTAGAGCAAACATTTTGAACATCATCATCAACATCAGGCAGGGGTAAAGCAAAGCCTCATAAATGCATGCTATACAGAAAATGGTCACTGATGTTTACAAGCTGACACGTAAACCATCACATCATCACATTTTCTTTATTTCTAATCTCCACATAGATGCTTACTCTCAGACATGATTTAAATAGAACCAGATGTAGCCAACAGCAAATCAATCCAAACCAGATGAACTCTTCTGACAAATGAGTTCAAGGTAATGTGATTCCTTAGGGCATGCCCCTGTAAAAGCCAAATGTAACACCAGTGTGCCAAAATATACAAGGAATCCAGCTTTACTTTGACCAACTTCTTCGATAAACTGTGTCTATTTTAACAAAGCAACACGGCTGAACTCTGAAGCAAAATGTGGAAATACAAGGTACAATGCACCTGCTTTTTTCAGTAAGTCATTGTAGTTTCAATCATTACATTCAGGCCCTCTGATAAATGTCCTGGTTGTCATTTTGGAAATTACTGCACTGTCAATAAGACCTGAAGGCTTTGGGGTCCATTGTGTGGCTGTTGATTGACAGCTGTGGTTTACAATTTAGTCAGCTCCTGCTTTCCCCCTGCTGCTGGACTTGCCCTGACTCACACTTTTAAGCATCTGTTTGAAGAGTAAACACAGTTATTTCTGTGATCCAGACAAACAGTTCTACTGTGCTTGTCAGGGCTAAAAAGACCCTCGTGGGAAGCCTGTACACAACATTTAGGTAAGGTTAATGTTTGCACTTGATTACAACAACTGCCTTTTTAGTACAACAAAGCCAGAAGTAAGTCACGCTCTGTTACATCTATGCTACAATACACAGCCAGCAGGGATGGTATTTTGGGGCAAGAAAAAAACTGCCAGAAATTATAAATCAATTACTTAACCTGAACAACTGGCAGAGCTGCAACAAGTTCAGGCACATTTGTGTAGAGGAGAGGCACTGAATGTGAGGCACTGCTCAATAAGAAAAACCTGCTACTTCATTTCACACACCTTAACTATCTAACTAGCTCTACAGAGCACAAAGGAAGAGCAAACAATTTTCAGAGCCGGTACTTCAAATAACACACCTGAGGTACGAGGAATAGTTATACCCTCAGTAGGTACCACGTTTTCAGTATACTGCAATTTAATACAAATACAAAAACATCCAACCCTTGTTTTATTTTTTTAACTCACTACCAACCAACCACCAACTTTAGGTTCTAGCTTCAGGCAGCTGGAGCCTAACCCAGCAAGCGACTGGAAGGATTTCCTCAGGACAAGTTACCCATGAAGATGCCAGTACATTGTGTCACGAGTTTAGCCAGCTGTGTGCTGATGAGAGAGGCTCACAAGCCTTTTTTAAAACTCTTGATAATTCTGTTACGTGAACAACGGTATGAAAGTCTTCCAGGAGTAGGGAGGAATCAACTGTTAAAACTGCGATTATTATTTATTTGTGATTCCTTTTGGTTTTTTTTAATAATCTGTCTTGAACTCTGTTGACCTTTAAACTACACTTTAAGTTATCCTTTTTATATATATTTATCCAAGTTTCAAAGGACCCACACATTCAACTGCACATTCAACTTTCAGGGTTTTTTCTGTTTGTTTGTTTTTAATGAGGAAATGTATACCGTTAACACCACTCACTACAGTGATCATTACGCTTCAGTTCATGTTACTGTTGCCATCCTAGCAACTTTTCGTGGCCCTTTAGCAATGTTTTCTACAAAAAGCACCTACTGACGTATCTTCTGGGTCTGAAAAGTTAAGCCAACACAAAAGCACCTTGAGCTTACATTTTTGTCTAATGGCCATCAGGACATGACTCAACTGGTTACAAAAACAAGAGGAAACAAGAAAATAGCCTCCCTTAATCTGTAAACCATTTAAAAAGAAAAATTGCATTCACTTAATATGCATTGTTTATTTGATATTTATTGTGATGTCACATTAATGTTAAAAATACATTTGATTAGTTTCAAACTTGTATTTTTATGGGTCATTACTTTAATTGTGAGACGAGACAACAAGGTGATATTCAGTTAGGCTTGAACAGGTGAGGTAAGATTGGAAGAATCATTGAGTAATCAAAAAATAATTGACAGATTAGTCGACTACCAAAATAATCTTTAGTTGCAGCCCTACTATAAAGAGTGCTGTACACAACTGTGTATGTAGTGACTGAAGGGGCTATGTTAAAGTTTTACCATATGAGCGTGATGCGTCAGATCCACCCCTCATTAGTCACATCCACATTTTAGGGGAAGATAAAAGCACCAGCAATGAAAAGCTCAGGTTCACAGCTTCACACCAGGACCTCACTAACCAGCAGGTAATGTAACGTGGCTACATCCATCTTTTTATATTGAGTTTATGGGTTTGAACTGGACTGACTTGAAGAATCGTTACAACAGATGCTGTTGTATGATCCCCCTGTTAGCATGACCCCTAAATGAGCTGTATGCACAAGTGCAGTGTTGTGGATTGTTACCAACCACACTTTACAAAGTGTGAGACAAAAATAAATAAATAAACTGCTTTACAACATTTTCTCTAACTTGTACAACTTAAATCAGACATATTTTTTCCCAGGTCACATCCAGTGCATGCCCAGTTCCTGCTACTCTTCACTGTATAAACGACTTTCTATGGATTAATACCACCCAATACCTAATAAGCATTCTGCCATGAAAGTATGAAAACCAGAAATTACATCATCATTAATAAATTCAAAATCTAAAAATGCAAGAGATCTCTTCTCATTTGTACCTGCACAACAACATAACATTGCTGCAGTCAAAGCCTCTAAAACCACCCACAAAAGGTCAGGATGGATCGACCCACAGAGTGCCCACAATGCGAGCGTGGGCTTTAGTACCAGACTTAGTTTGAGCTACTCTTACTAGGACAAATGAATAACTATCATGACCACGGCATGCTATTATATAAGATGGAAAGCTAGAATTCTTAATTTGTTTCCACTTTTTAAAAGCAGCAGTGTTTCTACGGTGAGGTAAGAAGCTATTTTTTTTTTTGCACCAGTTAAAGTAATAGTTCACTTATATAAGATAAACATTCCAGTGAAAATGGCCAGTATAATAACTGATATTATTAATCATTGTTACCTCTGGTCAAGATTTCTCTACTAGATTGCTGATTTTTACTAGACGTTCAGCAAAGTTTAAGAGCTCTCATTTTTCTGCAGTTTATCTTCTACCAGACAAATGTCTGGTAAATTGGTCATATACTCTTTCTTACTATCACAAATACATCAGTTTTGCTCCTTTAGCTGTATGCCACTGGTCTACTGTGTAGGACTGTGGGGAGTGTGAGGTAAGGAATTTATGAGGGACTTGGAGCTCTGATCATTTATTTCCCTCATATTCATACCTGGGCAATCACTGTCCAAGCCCTAAGGGCAGCGCACACTTGGTTTTGTAAAGACACAAAACAAACTGGGTAGTTAATTGCCCTCCCATTCCCCAAGCTTTTAGACAGAGGTCACTAGACAGACTAATCTCTCACAATGAGGAGACAGCCTACAGGAGAGAGGTCTCCCGCCTGGAGAACTGGTGCCAGGAGAACCACCTCCTGCTCAACGTCAGCAAAACAAAGGAACTGATCGTGGACTTCAGCAGGAAGCAGCAGAGGGACTACCATCTTGTCATCAGTGGTGCTGAGGTGGAAAGAGTGGACACTTTCAAATACCTGGGAGTGACCATCTCACAGGACCTGTCCTGGACTCATCACATAAACATCACTGTGAAGAAGGCCAGACAGCGTCTCTACCTCCTCAGGCGGCTGAGAGACTTCAAGCTCCCACTCAAGGTGCTCAGGAACTTTTACACCTGCACCATCGAGAGCATCATGCGTGTGAGCATCACCACCTGGATGGGAAACTGCACCAAGCAGGACTTCATGGCCCTAAAAAGGGTGGTTCGTTCAGCTGAACGGACCATCAGAACCACCCTCCCCAACCTGCAGGACATTTACACCAAGCAGTGCAGGCTGAGGGCCATGAAGATCCTAAAACAGCCCAGCCACCCCGGACACTCTCTCTTCTCCCTGCTCCCATCAGGCCGGCGTTACCGCTGCCTGAGGGCTAAGACTGAAAGGTTGAAGAAGAGTTTTTACCCACAAGCCATCCGTCTGCTCAACTCTGAGCCCTAACTGGACCATTATTGCACAATGTAAATATTATAATTTAAAAAGTGTGTATAGTGTATAGTATATAGAGTATAGTGTATAGTGTGAATTACTTTTTTTTTAATTTTTATTCTTCTTATTTATATGTTTGTGTATATATGGTTGCAGGTACAAAATACATTTCACTGTGCATTGTACTGTGTATAACTGTGCATGTGACAAATAAACACTATCTTATCTTATCTTATCTCTTACTAAATTCTTATGAAGCTCTGTAAAATCACTTGATGTTGAAACCAAACCTAGAGGATCCATATGCAGGCCATCATCTTTTAATGCGATTAAATGGCTTTACATTTCACCTACTTAAAAGCAGCTGTCATAGGAAACCCTGCCTAACATAAGTCAACAATCATACAAAATAACCCAATTCTTGATTTTGCTGCACATTTTTGACAAAATGTTGGTTCAGAGACAGTGTAATCTGCACAGACTATCAAGTAGGCCTGTGAATTGTTTAGAAGACATTTTAAGTCCAGCCCAATTTCTATACACATCAAAGTCCATTAATCATCCTTAGCCTTGCCACTGAACTGATGTAAAAGGAAGTACAGACAGACACTGACACTGTGATTTCTCTCCTCACTCCAGAAGCAAAGGGGAAACAGGAAAAGACAAGTGTTTGCGTGTGTGCAGAAGAAGAAATGACAGCATCTGCCGAGTTAGCGAGACGGCAGATTTGGCACAAAGAGAGGATTCCACTGAAACTCCAATGACCCACACAGTGTGTTGAATTTCACTTGTCTGACTTCTCTACACATACTGGCTTTGTCAGCAAAGAATGGCACAACAATATCAGCATAACAACAGCGCAAGACAGACACTGGATCTGACTTGGAATAAGGTGAAAACTGTGTAAGCCTCAGCCAAACAACTGCAGATAAAACTAGCACCTGTACACATCTGTGGCTTTAGCAGAGAATAATGTTAGTTATGTAACAACAAACTAAGAGAGGACTGGTCAAAAAATAAGGTTATCCTGCCTTTTAATTGGCTTACAAAGTACTTATTTTTGGATCTGTTGTTATGTAGTGCATATTACTACCCTACAACAACTCAGAATTAGCTCTCTTGAGGAAAAGTTATGCGCACGATCTTTAGAAAAGATCTAGGGTGGACTGGCTAAATGTGAAAGGTAAGAACTGGGAAACCAGTGCTGACAGGTTACATGCTTCAGAGGAAATTATTCCCAGCTAGCAGTTAAAAATAAAGCTGTGCCAGTAAAGAAGACTGGATACAGAGTGTAGAACACATGGATGCCAGATGCAAAGTGCAGAGAATTGAATCCATATTGTTTCAGCTGGAAGCCTAACAGCTTCAGCAGTCTTTGAAAGATGTGTTGCCCAATTGACCAAATCAATTTAAGTCTGAGAGTTCTTTATAGCCAGTCAGTTATGTTGTGCTTGCAGGCTGCTGTGCCACATTAAAACAAATAGGTGCAAATGTTAAGGGATGGAACACAGAAATACTGCCAGCTCCTACTTAACATCCAAGTGCCAGTGTTCAAAATAACCCCCTCCCATTCTCCAGGTCCATTCGTTCTCATTTCACACTGCTGTGTTGTGGACAGTGGCAATAACGTCATTCACACATGACAACTGCCTGCCTGGTCGTCAGAGGTGTGGCAAAAAGGCACAACTTGAGGCACTGCTGTTGTTTGCTTGTACAAGTCTCCATAACAAGAGGGTGATAAAGCATGCACAGAAGAGATACAAGTCTGATGTTCAAACATGAGCTGTCTTCCATTTAAAAACAACCAAGCCCAAATGTTTAAAATACCAGCTAAACCCATTTTGGGAAACCTAAACCATTTTGTTCCAGCCCAAGATCAGACAGAAAACAATAGCGACTTCTAATTTCTGGTGTAATTATTGTTAAACTGAGACTTAATCTGTGATACAAACGCTCCTGGTCTCAACCCACAAATAAACTGAACTGTGTCATGTGCCATCACACACATGCAGTGCAATGAAAATGCTGAATGTTTTGGCCGCTCCAACAAGTGCTGGCGAATTAATTAAACCCAAATCAGAACCTCTAATTGATGTAATTTTGCCTATGTCGCCCAGTCCCCCCCCCCCCCCCCCCTCCTCCTGTTAATGCTTCCCCCGGCGTGTGTTTAAAAACATACTGACAGGTATTGTCAGATGACTTTGTCCCGTCCACTCTGCAACATGGAAGCATCATGGAGGAAAACTCAGAGTAGACTGTGCAACTCAACCAGCTTATACCAAAGTAAAATGCTGTGTTGTTGTTTGGGCACTTTTTTTTTTTTTTTTTGCGCTTTAGTAAAAACAAACAAAAACAAGAAAACAGAAAACTGTGGAAAAAACTGTTTCAGCACCAAAAGGCAATACTAGCAATCGGTCACATCACTGAAGCACAGTCACATTACTGAAAAAATATCCTACCTTTAATAGTTGAGCATATTTACAGTACAAAGCCTATCAGTGAACTATGAGGGCAAGAAGCAAATAATATTTGTTCATTAATCATAAAGTAAAATGTTCTTTAATAGTGATTTTGATTTGACTGGAAAAGTGCACCAGCAAGTGTGGACAAAACAAGTCCTTTAAGGAGCACTCTAAACATTGCAGAGGTGCTGTGAGCTGTGTTTAAGTACAGTTTCTTACTTTTTGATCACACCACATACTCGAATCTCTAGAGGCACATCTGATATACATGGTCACCTGGCCAGGAAATTATCATATTGTATAACTCTCTGTCATTTAGAGTTCTCCTCTGTCCTAGGTCCTACCTTACGAGGTCAACAACTTTTCCGTGAAAAACCTGCAAGGGTTTCTTAGAAAACAAATAACCCGCACAATACCTGTCCTCATATTTCAGGTCATTGCATTACAAAGACCTCTGGTGTCTTACATTTGTTTGAACATTACTGCAGACAATGCAACTATGCACCTATTTCAACACAGGGCTGCTAAATTATAGAAAAAAAAAAAAAAAAAAAAAATATATATATATATATATATATCCTAATTAGAATTATAGTGGTGAGCATTGAGATCCAAATGAAGAAACAAAAAGAAATTTGCAGGACGTGAACTCAGACTTTTTAGAGAGGTAAAAGTCAAAGAAAGGCATGTGCTGAAAGGCACAACAAGAAGCTTATTGCAAAACAGAAAGCAGCACAATAATGATTTTATGTTGATTATCTTGTTTTAATAATCAGTGGAAAACAAAGTTGTAATTTAAATTAATAATGATCATTGCATATGTATGTACATATCTATATGTACCGTGTCCTCCTTAACAGGTGGGCCAATCTTGAAATTTTCCATGAACATCATCACACATACAGCAATTATTAAAATCTATGTTTAAAAAAAAAAAAAAAAAAAATTATAAATCTCAATTATTTAGATTTTTGTATATATTACATTCATTTCATCATCCCCCTGTGAATGTGTTGCTACAGTTACAGTTTACATTTCTTTCACGTGTCACATTCATCGTACGTCGCCCATGCATTCCTTATTCAGAATGAAGAATTAGAAATAAAGTCTCCAAATATAACAGACATATAGCATACAGACGCCAATTCATTTCAATAAAGCTGAACACATTTTTGACTGAACCCTGTGGCAAGTACTGCTGAATTTCATTTTTAAATGTTTTATGTGCAGTTTGTCTACACAAGCACAAAGAGGCGGAGCTGTTATAAAGACGATGAGCTCAGGAGGAGCGAAAGTAAATGTTTTTCTACTGTCCAAAAGAAGCTTTTTTTCCCCCTGTATCCACCATTAAACCTTTACTGGGAAACAGCTGGAGGTCCTTCATCAACCATCTGATCAGCAAGTCGCAGATCGCTATTTGTTTCACACAGCAAAAAGCTGCAGTACACAAGTTAAAATATGCATAATGCTGTTAATACGAAAAAAGCATTTCTTATCCGATTACTCTAGTAATCCATGGAATAATCAATAGAATACTTGATTACTAAAATAATCATATATCTATATCTATAGATATAAATATATATCAGTCTTTTGGTGTTTATAAAAAACCTATATACAGCGGTATAACAAAGGTATTAAGAATAAGATAAATTAAACACATTTGTGCCACACACGAGTGAAGTGAAAAAGTGCTGCAAGCCTGCCCACAGGACAGGTTTTTTTTCTAGTTGAAATTAATTTTTGATTATCTACAAAGCCCTATCACTACATGTAGATTTCATGCAGAGGCCCTTCTCTTGATCTTTTAGTATGACACCAGAAAAACAAAACAAAAACAAAACCGTGAAGTCATTTTAAGCTCACACCCACATGACTGCCAGATAGAAAGCTGCTGAACCAGATGGACAGTTATGAGAGAATGACAGTTGTATGATCCAGTTCTTTTTTTGAGGGAGCATTTTGTACATTTGTATAGACAGTGTAGGCAGCGTTTTACTTCCAGCCTCCTCACGTGTTAAAAGAAAAGGTATGAGGGAGGGAAGAGCAAGGAATTCCTGTTTGACAAGGATGGAAAGTCTTACGTAGATGTTTGGAGAGGACCAGAAAACCACACCACTTAAACGAGTATGCCTGTTCTGCCATTTATAAGCAATCATCTGCTTTTTTAATGATACAGTACAGATAAGCACAGAGTCAAAGGGCAAGGTTTAGCACAAAGCAAACACAAGCATACAGCATAGACAGTGGGAAATGCATAACAGATGAATTTACAAACTAAAGACACCCTAATGGGCTGGTGTTGTCTTATCACATCACACAAACATCTGTGTAATGTGAGCAGGAGAAAAAAAGGCAGAAAAAAGCACTAATTTTGAAACAATGTGATCATTAAATAGATTTATCCAAGTATCTGTCTTGCTGATATGTAGAAGTACCTAGTTCTTCTGAGAATACTCAGTTCTGCATTTATACGGTCATTCTATCAGCACAAATTCACAACACATGCATTCACATGCACAGGCTTGAAGGATACTAGAATTTAAATTGTTTCAAACAATTTAGGCTATGATCCTGTTCATTTTTCATTCAGTATATTTGCATCTTAACACAACTGCTATCAAATTCCACATATAGTAAAAAGCTAAACCAATGCTTTCAGCTTCTTTTTAATTAAGATTTATTCTTTGCTCCATTGTGAACTCACTATACATGTATATCTTACGGTTTTATAGAGATCTGGATGTTAAGGACATCTACTACACCAGACTTGATAATGTCAATGTGGCTGATTTAATACTCAAATATTCACAGCTATTTGCTTCCATCAGAATGAAAAGGTATCTCCGCACACCTAACTGTACAAGTCTGGCACATCACAGGGTATAAAACACTGTCATCACACAGTCCAATTATTAAAATGGTATGTTATGTTTTGATCAGGAAACAAAATCCTCAGTTGTTCCAGAAAATTCAGCTCGGCTCTGCTGCTCATGCAAAGTGAACTAACTTCTAGGTTTTCAGATCCTTTGTTCATGCTCTACACTGAAAGCTCTGCTTATCAGTTTGTAACTTGGTCCAGAGCCACAACAAATAAGATTTCATGGGTCATGGAGTCTCTAATAATTTGGTGCCAAGTGGGCCTTGGGTCTGACACAGAACAACACGTAGGCCAAAGAGCTTGGTTGCATCCAGAACAATTAATTGTTTATTGACTGCATTGCAATTAGCAGGCTTTAATTTATTTTCACAACTGGATTATAATAAGGCTGCTACAATTTTCCTTTGTAGTACTCACTCTAATGCTATACCTCTACAGTTGCACTCTATTACTAATAATTAAGCTTTGGTTTAGTCATAATGCAACAGTGACTGCAGTGTCTACAAAATGACTTAGAATATACTTTCAATATGATCTAGGACTTGTGTGTTTACATCCATTGCTGAAAAGGTTACCTGCACTTACGCTAATCTGGCTACTCAAGAAAGAGGAGAAATTCACAGGGGGATGTGGAGGAAGGTGGGGTAGCTATGCAGCATGTTGGGAAGTTCAAAAATCTCAGGATATGATGTAGTATTTGCTTAGGCCTTAAGGGGAGAGAACAAACATCCCTCAGGTCTTGACTAAGCAGGACAAAAAAAAAAAAAGTTCCAGGAAAATTACCCAACTCAGAACAAAATGATAATTATATATTTTACATCTTCTTTATTACATTTCAGAGAACCTCAACAGAATCAGAATAGCCCGGCTTACAGCAAAACTCAATCACTATATTTTACTTTTGAAACATCGCTTTGGCGGATTATTTTTACTCTCCAATTAATTTAACTCTCCTGTCACAGCCTTGTGGGCAGTGACTCTGGGCTTTGAGGGAAGGGTGGAGGTACTATGCCATAAACAGAGAGAGCTGACAGAATGAGAGAATCATTGAGAAACAAAAGACTTTATCTCAGTTTTGAATACATGGAAGCTAAAACCTTAATTGAAAATATGAGTCATGCACAGCCCTACTCAAGCAAAATATTACTGCCGTAGCTCTAAGAAAAAGAAAAAAGTGATTGTCAATACTTTCAGGTTAATCCTAAAAGCCACGAGAAAGTGAAATATGACAGCGCAGCTGGCTATCGTCAACCCTCCCGAGAAACCCCAACAGTATATTTTAAATTGCAGACTACATGACGTTCACTCCTTTCACAAGTTAACTTTCTGGCAGCAATAACCCAGGTATCAGTTCCTTTTGTCAACACCAACCTGAAATGTCCCTTCTTCAGCCATCACTCTCACTGCTTACAGATGAAGCTCCAGGCTGCGTGAGTTCATTTCACTTTTAACTTTATGACAGATAAAATAAGACAGTGAACCTGACACCAGATCTGTAGAAGGGTTCAGATGGACAGTGGATCCATTGTGGCATTGTGCATACACTAACAGTGCCTGAGGAGCCGTAGTTAGCATTCAGACAAGATAACTCAGAAAAATATGCCGAACAGAACTAAAGCCAAAAAAAAAAAAAAAAACAGTCAGTTAACTGAATACTATCAGGCTTTTTTGGCAATAAAAAAGAAAAATGGTGTGAAATTAGTGTGTAAATTTCTGGTAATTTACTTGTATTTGCAGCCAGTTTCCAGTTCAACATGTAGAGAAGATCATTTAGTCTGGTGGCAGTCTGTTTTAGCTGGGCCATGTTTCACGACCTGCCTTTTTAGAATAAATAGTGTATTTCAAACTGTCTTTTCAGAGTTTTTACATCCTTCATCCACTTTATGTTATTACATTCTCCTAATGGTTACTTTATAATTTTCTTAATCCTGGATATTTACTGCTCCCACACAGTATGAGCACCATCTCCTTTGATATACCAGTTGTACGACAGTTGATGTACAATAAAGTTGATGTCACATCCGCTGTCATAAGCAACCGTTTCTGTTGGTCACGTACCTTTCGATTTTTTTTAACCTGCCATGCTGTACCGCTGCCAACACAGTTGGGCTGGAAACACGAGTGTACAGTTGTGTTGGTTTTTACTGCTGTTTTAATGATCTGTCAGTACAGAAGCTTAGAGATTCACAGATTATAAAACCATTTGAAAAGATGCGACTTTGTCGAAGGAAACTTTGAAAACAGAAAAAAAAAAAACCTCAATTTCTTTGCTTCCAGCTTTGACACCTTCTCCTCCTGTATCAGCACTAATATGGAGGTGTTATCTGAGGGTCCAAAGAATGCAATTGCTTTGGTCCACACCCAAGAGCGATTACCATGTTCACACCTACACAAGCAAACTGCACCAAGGACCCAAAACAAATCAGACTTCAATTTAAACAGACTAAACACCGTATGAGTGAAAACAACCATAGAACAAGGGTACTCAACATGTGGCCTGTGGGCCCTTGAGCAGGATTATGCATCCATAGTTTATGTCATACTGTGACAAGAGAATATGTCTTAGGGAGCATTGTTCATAAACTTCAACTTGCCTTTATATTGAATAAACCATCATAACACTGACAACAGAACATACAGAAGTATTTTCTGTACAGACGCTTGACAAAAACTAAAAGTACACGACGTGTAGATTTTTTTTTCTGTTTTTCCACCTTGGATAGCCATTGAGAAATGCAGTCATTCATTTGCTAATTGCTTTCTCAATTTCCTGATTAAACATTTTGGTATTCAAATGTCATAAATAGTGAAATTTAAAAATTGCAAATTTCTCAAAAGTAGAAAAGTGATGCATTTTTTTAAAATGACATGAAAAGGAAGAGACTAAAATCCTCGTATTTGACTGGCTGAAACTTGCCAATCACATGCCTACAGTGATTATGACAAATTATCAATGTCATTGATAACATTTCTGTGCACTGCTGCAACTCTTCAGTCGGATCACTTTAGGACTTCACTACCCTCAACTGCCTGCCCATCTTTAAACCAAAAGCACAATCAGTTGGACCTTTGGAACTAAACCTCATGATTAATTGCCTCTGATAAAGAGTCAAACCCCACATTACAGTCATCTAGATACTTTACTGTTAATCATGTGTTTCATAAGGGTGTAGAAACTTGGCTAACTGGCTGAGACTTTGTCCTGATGGAGTCCAGCTAAAGATATTAATGTCCAGTTTACAATCAGCGTGACTGCCTGGCATGTGAACTGCAAAGAAGAGGGGGAAAATAAATAAATAAATAAAATCAACACATCTAAATTCGACCTATCAGGGAAATGGGTTAAAGAAATGTGCAACTTGTTTTAAATGGATATAATCTATAGTTACAAGTGGGTACATGAATGCCACAAAGGAAAACTGTTTTTCTGGGTGGCTGTCAATTGCAATTGAGCTGTTAAAACATTTTAAATGAAGCTGACTGTGCAACAGTACTATTCATGCTCATTAACCTTTCTGGTTTTGTGCTTTATTTCTACCCCTCTCCCTCACATGTTGCATCACTAAGTGTTACCTTGGCCTGGCCTACATTTTTGTTTTTTTAGACCATGAAGGAAAAAAAACCAAAACAAAACAAAAAAGATAGTCCCTGGCTTTGCCTTTAAATATATGTGAATATGTCACAAATAATCATAAGGCTGGCAGTATACAAAATTTGTCATCTTCTCAGACAGCAGCAACCAGTGTAACTATGCCAAATGCAATCACAGTACGTGTAGGTCTGTTTATTAAAAAGCATCCTTTGGCCACACCAGATGAAGAAGCGTGAGTCATGTCAGCTCATGATAGAATAAAAAAATGGAAAAAAAAAAACAAAAAAAACAAAAACAAAACAATACTGTGCACTGTACAAAAATGCATAAAAAAGAACTAGACTGCAAAAACAACAAATTAAACCTGGCAATATCAGATCAGTTAATAGCAACAGACTGAAACTAGTACTGCAGTTAAAAAAAAATAATAACAAAAACATCTTTGGGATTCCTACAAATTTTAATTTAAATACCAACAGAGAATACTATTTTAAACTGAAAATGCTTTACAGTGTATTTGTACTCCATGCAATGACAATAAAGTTAATTTTAATATGACTGATGATGATTTTAATATGTTAAGATTCAAGTAAAGGCAGTTTTTAATCAGGACAGGTAGAGCTTGCTATTGTTTATTTGCATTATTCACATATTCATGCCCAATGGACAGATAATAGTTACTGCTTTCTATCTGTATATATATATAACTATAACTATTCATTTGTTTTATATTGTCTTTAGTATAACATGACATTTATTGTATATTATATCAACTGCCCACATAACACAGGGACAAAAAAAAGTGAAAATATTATTTGATTTCCTTGTAACTTTAAACACTAGCATATGTCATTGTCAAGATGAATCACAGTAAAGGCTGTGTCATGTCCTCCATTAGGTCCCTAAGCATGTTTTCACTGGGTACACAGGAACCTGCTGTGGTAAAAATGACACACTTCAAGGAGTGGTGGAACTCAGTCACAATACTGCATACAGTACATCCCCTGGTTTATATTTAGAAATACTGTGTATGGTACTTTGGCTGCTGGGGTAAAGCCAGACAAAACTGTTTAGTTATACAAGTATTTAAAGTAATAATCCTTAGTTTTAAAAAGGGGCGGGAGTGGAGGTGCTGCCTGAGGACTAAACAGGCAGTAGTGTGACCCTGCAAGAGATGACAGGCTCTGACGAAAGAAATGAAACAAACATTCCTCTGTAAGACAAGTACTCTGGCATGTCTTACATATATGAGTGTCAGCATCTATCCAATAATGTTTAAGAATATGTGAGAATTATAGCAGCATGACAGGACATGCGGACAGAGTCAACTGCTTTGTAGCCGTAGAGCTGAGGGACAAATTCTGTTAAAAAGCCTAAGAATAAATTCCAGCAAACCACAGTGAACTGACATGCTCATACAGGCACAACAAACAAGCATAAATAAGTCATTCACACATTCAAACGGGTAGAAACAAATAAGTATTACCATGTCTCCAGGGGTCCTTTGGCTCCACTGCTCCAGATATTATATCCTCGTCTGAGGGAAATGTCACCCGTTTGCCACTTTTGTGTTTACTGTCCCCCTCCTGCACTGAGGGATACAGTCCAGCTTGATCTGTGGCAGACGCTTCTGTGCTGCATGTCTGGTTTGCATCAGACTGGCTTTCTGTAATGCTGCCAGCTGGGACATCCTGAAGAGTGGACACTGAGTCTAAATTACTGTCTGAGAGTGATCTAACATTTACAGATTCAGCTTCCAGCACACCACTCTCATCAAGACTCAGATCCACACCTATATCCATGTCCCCACCATCATCCCCTTCTTCCACAACAAGCTTTGCAGGATCACTGTCCTTGTTTTCCTTCATTTTATCCTCACCGGTGTCATCCTTGTGCTGCTCACTGTTAGAAAAGATCAAATCAGTGGGATTTACTACCGCGAGTGGGTCCTGGGCACTGTTCTTTCCATTTCCATTGACTTCATCAATTTGCACTACATCTTGTGCCTGCTGGTTGTTCTCCTCTGCTGCCTGAAGGTTGTGAGTGAGCTCAGGCTTCAGGTAAGTTTCAGAGGCCTCCGTGGGAACAATGCTTTGTTTTTCTGTATTACTGTCAGTCATCAGTTCAGAGATCCTGGGGGTGACCCCTTCCGTACTGTTGGTAGTGTTGTGATCATCGTCCACATTGTTTTTCATCTTGACATTGCACAAATCTAGACACTGCTCTTCGATATTCATGCTTTCATTTCCAGTGAAACTCAGTCTTTAACTGTGCCGAACAGCTGGGATATCGGGTTAAACAGTGACTAGGAACCAAATGACATGGATAAGGCTGTCTCTGCCCTGGTTCATAACAATATATGCATTTAAACCCTACCCAATAACTTCTATACAAGTGCTGGTTTTTTACTTGGGGGGGGTGTCACTAAATTGTAGTTTTCACTAAACCCCAAATCAAAGGTGCCTTTGGTGCATCCTTAAAAGTCAGCTCAATAAAGTGCAACTGCACAAAGGTATCAGTAATAGAAAAATGCGATACCTGCGTGAAATAGATACTGTTACAGTAACAATTCATACACCTAGAGAACTTCGCTCAACTATGACTCGGGCAGGTAATCACCATTCAAAAATTCCTGCCAACCGCGTCCTATTATTCGACGAAAGGCTTCCTGGTCGTCAGCACATTGCCAATAGTATTTTAAGACGAGCAGGACAATCAACTGAAACGAACAAGTCACTCGGGGTGCCTCCTTTACGCTAGCAAAGTGCGATTACCGCCCGACAACAAACCACTTCACCTGCATGAATTAAAGCAAGCTAACCTTCGCTAGCTGGCTAAAGTTGTTGACTAACAATGACTTCCAGGCCCTTGTGCGGTCGCATGCCCGCTTCTTTGCGTGACCCCGTCTGATTCTCCCCGACAAAGTTCATTTTCCGTGTCAAGATGAATATATTCCGATTGTAGCTCTCGCCTCACCCTCTGTCGTGCTGCAACTCGGCTCGCATCACAACCCTCGACCAGCGGCAGCAGGGAAAAAAACAGGCGTCACACTCTGAGCAACAACGAGCATGTTTGTGTTGCTAACATTAGCACGAGGGAACTGTGCCGGGCTACACGTGACGATACCAACGTTGCTAATTGTTAGGAGATAATGTATAAAATATTCCGACCGCCCGGGTCTTGTAGGCGCCTTTGTCTCCGTGAAAAGGCAAGCTCAACCTGTTCTCCTCTAGCGTTATCCTTCGCTAGCTTGTTGAAGTCCAACAACTGTTTGTTGTTCACACGTCTTACGTCAGCACGTCGTTACCCACAGGGATACGTTCAGCAGACGCAATGTTACAGAACAAACATAGATGTGTATACATGTCTGTGTCTATAGGGCTGAAAAAAGGGCAATATTTTAAGGTTTTACAGAGAAATCCTTAAATCTTAAGTGTATTGCTTAATACTTACCGTCCAAAAGGAATGCTTAATGCTTTGTGTATAATGCACTTTTTTATTCATTTGAAGTTACACAAATGCAATGATTCCTTGAAAACTGTATATAGGAAAGACTCAAGGATACTGAAAATATTTATTCGAGGAAATGTGGGAGTGCTTTGTTTTATGTCAGCTGGCCGAGGCACGCGGACTTAAGTACAACCAGCAAGGATGTTGACTTGCAATCATAATTATTTTTCTTTTTAGGTGAGTTTAGTTTCTGGTGGTTTTCAGAGTGGGTTTACATTTTTTTCTCCTTACTTGAGTTTGATTAATTTTAATGTAAAGGGTATTCATCAGGGGGCAAGATTTTAGCTCAGATGCCCAACACACACACACACAAAAAAAAAAAAAAAAAAACTGTAGCAGGTAACTAGCTCATAGGGATACCAACCTCCAACCTATACACTAAAATTGGTCTGTTACCATTTTGGCTATTTCTAGTTTAACTATAATAAACTTGAGTAGAGTGAGACTTGAACACTAACCCTTCATAACCAGGCAGCCATTCTGAATTAATTTTTCCCCACTTTGTGGGTTCATCCACACTAATTTTACTTACCGGGTTTCCACTTTGTATAAATCTTATTCCACTGCAAACCTTCTGCAACTAGAGATTTGTAAAGTATGTAGGTTTACATGTTGGCTTGCCATATTTGATTGATTTTGTCTTACTGTGAACACAAGATGCTGGTGAAACAGTCATTGTGGCCCTCCTAAGTATTTTTACAATAAAAACATTAAATGTTAAATGAAGAACTTGCTGTAGTTGATCTTCCAGGAATTTAGTGTTGCAGCTCATTTTGCAAGACAGCCACAGACCCAATGAAAGAGTTGAATTCATACCTTGTACAAATTGGGTTCACAGCAGAGTGCGACTAAAGCTGCTTTTGTTCAAGGGATGAACCTTTCATGGCTACAGGAAGCAGGAAATGAACGTTTCCTTACTGTTCAGAGAAATTTGCTCTGCTTTATACAGCTACCACCAAGACATCTGGTTCCCTGATGGACAGCTAATGTAAAGCTGGGGACTCCCCCAGAGGACTGCTGCTTCCAGTTGGCTTAAAGAGGTTTAAAGACAAACATAATTTATAAAGTTTACTTTATTGAAATAAAAACCTTTATAGAGTGGTACCAGTCATAATTAAAACTCTTGTGACTGCACGTCTTTAGCAGAGTTGTCATCCTTTTGTGCTTTGGTCCTCTTGGGGAGAAGGCTCGCCTGGATATTTGGGATCACACCACCATCTGAGATTATGACCCCTGTCAGCAGCTTATTGAGCTCTTCATCATTTTTCACTGCCAACAAAATGTGTCGGGGAGCGATACGTGACTTCTTGTTGTCACGGCTAGCATTTCCTGCCAGCTCCAGAATTTCAGCACAGAGATACTCCAGGACAGATGACAGATACACTGAAGCACCAACACCAACCCGGTCAGCATAGTTGCCTTTCCTAAGCAGCCTGTGAATGCGGCCCACTGGAAAAGTAATACCTGCTCTGGAAGAGCGAGACACAGAAGATTTCGGTTTGGGTGCAGCTTTCTTTCCTCGGCCAGACATCTTGCACTTGAGTTTGAAGAAAAACAGTGACTAGAGTGACCAAGAAGACAATATGTGAGTTTTAAGCCAAATTACTATTGCTCAGTAGCAACACAAACACCAGCTTTTACTTCACAGCTGAACACTCACCAGTACTTGTGAAACAGCAGATATACAGTGAAACACAGGATAGTGCTTTTATAGGAGTCACGCAGGAGGTTGCTGATTAAAGGCACCTGGGTACTCTCTTGCACCTGTGTGAGCTGATTGTGAGGGGCAAATGAAGGTAACATAAAATACTACTTAATTCTACATTTAGAGTATGAGAGTGGTAGTAAAGTTAGCAGGCTGTGTTGAAACATAATGTTTAATAATTGGTAATAGTGGCGATGAGTGGGTGGGGGAAGGGGGCCTTGCATAAAAAGAAACATTAAAATTTGAAGTTAAGCTTCAGTTGCAGTGAATGAGGGTCAGACTGTGCCTTTTAATCAATGAATGAATAGAACGCCAAGCAAAAGTTGTATTTATAACAGGAAGTGCTGGTATACTAAAAACATTACTACTGTGCTTGAAGTATTTAGACACTTTCCATACTTGTGTGTATGATTGCTACACTAACATTCAACATTTCAGTCCCAAGCACTACTAATTATTAGAATTTAATACACCTAACATATATTTTACATTTTATGACTTACTAAAGCACTAAACTCCATCCCCTAAACCAAATGCTCATTGAACTGATCACTCTTGCTGATCTTATTTATTTACTTATTTTTTGCAAAGCTCTAAGTGCACTCTCACTCACTCACACAGTGGTGTGCTTGTGATGGTGGTAAGGTGGCAGAAATTAAATACAGTTACAGTTAACTCACAGTTGTTCAAGCTGTTTGGGCTGGCTGTCGCTCAGGAGGTAGAGCAGGTCATCTACTAATCAGAAGTTTGGTGGTTTGATCAGTCAGTTGGTACTATAGTATGGAATTCAGTTTCCTGTTCTTAGCTGACAGGAGTGGCATCCGGTGTGGTCTTCTGCTGTTGTATCTGCTTAAAGGTTCAACATGCTGTGTGTTCAGAGATTGTCTTCATACCTTGGTTGTAATGAGTGGTTATTTGAGTTACTGTTGTCTTTTTATTGGCTTAAAGTATCCCGGCCATTCATCTCTGACCTCTGACATCAACAGGACATTTTCACTCCAAGAACTGCCACTCACTGGATATTTTCTCTTTTTCAGAACATTCTCTGTAAACCCTAGAGATGGTTGTGTGGGAAAATGCCAGTAGATCTGCAATGTTTGAAATACTTAGACCAACTCATCTGGCATCAACAACCATGTCATATTCAAAGTCAAAACAAAGTCTTCCCCATTCTGATGCTCAGTTTGAACTTCAGGGTGTCTCGACCATTTCTACATACCTAAATGCATTGAGTTGCTGACTGATTGGCTGATTAGATATTTGTGTTAACAAGCAGTTAAACAGGTGTACCTAACAAAGTGGCCAATAAGCTGTTACTTTTCCTGGCTGTGCGTTTGACCTGAAAACGTTTGATTCTAATTATTTGGTTTTGCTGGAGAATCAGAGCTTTCGAGAGTGTGGTATGAAAATTAGGTTTTGTGTTAGCAGTTTTGGCTGGTATTAAGAAATCAGTTGTTTATCAGGTGTGTTAAACAATAACTAATATGAGGAAGAAATTATGGTACATGTGTCATCAACAGGACACAACAGCAGGGAAGGAAATTAACAGCAGATGGCAGCATATACTTCACATTGAACTTGGAGCCTCTGGTAGAATGTCTGCTACTTTTTTCCTAAAGTCACAAGGCTTTATCAGTGAGGGAGCACCTATAAATCCACATTTAGTGGTGTCATGAGCTTCCACTTTATGATTAGGTGCTTGCTGTGTCTGGTTCCCAGAGTGCCTGATGTGCTTACTAACTGCTTGGGAAGGAGTGATTGCTCATCTCTTGCCTAAAATGCAACTGTTTCATTACAGCATTTTTAGAAACAAAGATAAAGTTTAAGGTTTGAAGAAGGCAATTCACGACTGGTCATCCAACTTTAAAAGTCCATGTTATATATCAGTATTTTTGGTGACATCGCCTTTTCCAGTCGAAAAAAAAGCACGTGATCCATTGCTTTTACTAGCTTTTCCAACCAAATTCCATGGTCCTGTAGTAACTTCTTTGTATATTTTATTCATCATAGCATATCAACAGGTCATAGCCTCCTTTTTAGCTCCTAAGCTGCATTTAAGTAACACAGCTTTATATGGCTGCTACCATGGCAAGGTCTCGCTTGTAAAAGAGAGTTTGATTTCAATTTTACTTCCAGAAAAGATAAAATTTAAGTCAATAAAATATAATCTGTTCCATCAGAATGAAAGATTTCCTCATCTGTGACATGGCTAAAACCTTAAAACCCATACACAGCTTGTTGATGTGACTGTGATATTAATTTGTTTTCTTTCTGATAAAGAATTAGAAACCATATTTTTATATTTTTTAGTTAATGTGTACCTCACCAGACAAGGTTTTCAACTGCCTGTGACACACATGAATTTAGCAAAATGGAGAAAGAAAACCTAATCATGTTATTTAAAAGTATTTAAATGTGTGATAAATATCCTTTAATTGAACAATGGGAACCTCTGTCATTGTCAGTATCTTCAGTGCCAAATTTGAAGGCAACACGCTTCATCCTTTGTACTATTTGCCTTCTACTCTGTGTACCAAGAGTGAGAGATGGAGGGGTGAGTGAGAGGGAGAGAGACATTTTGACTGTTAGAATTCACTTTAAAGTATGGCAAAGGGCCAATTGACAGAGCAGCGGGAAGACAAATTAAGCAGGGACCTTCCCAGCAGGTCGTCCTTGGACAGATTGGATGTGATTCTGTTTAACCTTTCAACATCCTCCCGACACGAGGAGGACAGGACGGGACTCACGGGCTGCCACAGAGCAGCTCCCAATACATACCTCTGCAGCCTGACTTTCAAGTAAAGTCTAACAACAGCACACACATTGAAGGGATTCTTATCACAATTCATTTGCATCTAGTCGAGACCTGAATGGTGGATAAGACTGTAAGCTGTAGTGTTTCATCATACGAGTTGTCATCATTGACAGAAGCCATTTGTTTTTGTGAGGTTCTCCTGAGGATCTTTGTCTGGATAAAGGCTACAGGCCCTCTGTATTTATTAGCAACAGTAGCTACTAACACTGAAGTTTGCAGTCTGCTGCCGAGTGAAGAAAGGAGATGAAAGAAAGAGCAGAGGAAGCCGAGAAATGATCCAAACATACCATTACACTCAGAGATTGAAGGCAAAACCAGACACCAAAGCTCCTAACAAGATTCCTTTTGTGTTTGCTAACTGCCAGTAATTTAAATAACACAGCTTATCACTCCCTTGTATGCCATTTTTCATAAAAGTGACTTTGTGGTTATGTCTTATCCTCTTCCTTTGCACCAGGCAGGTGGATAGGTAAATAGTTAAGGCGGCCTCACTGTCTTTAGCTGACACACAGAAGCCTGTTTCTCTCTTCCTGGAGCAGCAATAAATCTGTAGATGTGGCTTTTAGGAGGATTGTGCTGTTACTCTGACTTCTAGTTTTTCCTCAGCTTTATGGAGATGTCAGTGGTGGCACAGGAGACTGTGCCTCATCTTTGCACAGCAATCAATCTTCTACAATAAACTCAAAGGGTCATCGACTTCTTTGGTACGTGCAGACACACTCATACGATTATAGACCTGCTTACGCACAGAATGAGTGGTGTGATGTCTGAATTACTGCCAGTTTTCAAAGGGCAGTAGCCCGCAGAAAATGACCAAATGTTAGAAATTTTTCATTGTGACTGTTCACCTCTTTCAGTGGATAATAGCCTATTCATCATTAACTACTTTTCTCTCATTTATATATTCCCAGATGACAGCGACATTAGCAACATACTCTGTCTTGACAGCAGAAAAAAGGTGGTGGATCCATCTGGCTCATCCAGTAATTTGAAGTTAATAAAGGAACAATTAATGTGAGGTGTCCACGGACAGTGAGTCATTCTCTGGATCCACTTTAATTATGAAACCTTTTGGACACACACAGTGCAGCTGGGTGTTCAGAGGTCCCAGGATCCTTAGGCGCTTAAAGTCTGTCGCCTCTTGAAAAAAATGCCTGTGAGGCTTTGATTGTTTTTCCATAACTGTTTCAGCAACAGTCTGGGCTGTTAAATGAAAGAGAAACCGCTGTGAAAGACGGTTATTTCCAGTTAAATCCAGCACATTCTGCGTTAATGTGTTTCATGTGTAACTTTTTTTATTTGCGTGATTATTACTGACACTGTTCTAAAGTGTGTGTGTGTGTGTGTGTGTGTGTGTGTGGGGGGGGGGGGGGGGGGGGGGTTGTTAAGACAAACACTAGAAACTAGGGGTAACAGCTGACCTCAACCTGCCCAAATGTGCAGGTACCAATGGAGGGCCCCAGGCTAGTTGTTTCCTACCATTTCCAATTTCTAAACTAAGATCTTAATATTTACTACACCACTAAGAGCATTATTGATCTCCTCATTTAAATCTAGCAAGAAAAGCAGTATGTATTAACAAGAATGTTAAATTTATTCCTTTAAATATAAAAAAAGCAGAAAAGAAGCGGCACTAAATGAGAAGGAACAGGAGGAGATATGCTGTTTCAGACCGTTATATACACGACATACTGTAAACAACTGAGAACAAGAAAAGGCCACTAAGTTACAATGACAATGTGCACCACAATTTGTGGTTAGACAGTTTGTGGTTAGAACACTGTCTGCTAGACTAAACGTGCTGCAGCTAGTGAAATAACCTAGCTATTAATTAGACAATGTCTTTGTTTCATTTGGCAGATTAAATACGCAGATCTTGTTTTTTTTTAAGAGGACACCTGAAATCCTTCATTAAATCCAAGTATATGTAAACTAACCCTGAGGAGTTATTTTGACTTTCTTGTAGCACGATGAGCCGCCACAGTTGCTTTTTTTCATTCAAAACAAATGCTGAACATGCACTTGCTGAACCTTTTTTGTAAGCAGAAGAAATGAGATTCAGTTCATATTCTGACAAGCGCTGATAACTTAAAGCCACCTGGGAAAAAGAGGCAAGAACTGATTCACTGCACTGAATTTATACTAGTGTGAAGATGATGATGCTGTTTATATATATATATATATATATATATATATATATATATATATATATATATATATATATATATATATATATATATATATATATATATATATATATATATATATATATATATATATATTATTTTTTTTTTTTTTTTTTTTTTTTTTTTTTTTCACGTGTGTGTGAAATCAGTCAGCTTTGCAATTAAATGACCTCTCACGTTAGTGTCACTACATTAGTGGCACAGCCAACATGAAGTGTTTAAAGAAAATAGAAACGTTCTGCGGTACCATCCTCTCTTCTGTTCTCCTCTTTCTCATTGCTTGCATCATCTGACATCCTCCTCATGTACTAAGCCTGCTGTGATGGCTACCTTATGTCCACTGGTTTCCCAATTAAAAAAAAAAAAAAAAATACCATTTCCTTTTTTAAACATTATAAAAATACAGGCTGGATCTTGGGAGATATAAAATAGGGGTAGGATTTGGCACTGAATGCCCGTGTGTGGGGATTGACCAGCAGAAGACAGGCACCGCAAATCCACTGCCACGTCATTAGAAGAAGGGGAAAGAATGAAGGACAAAGAGATTTTTCATCATCTACCCAGCCACCCATCCATCCATCCCACCTGTGCAAAACTCCCAGTCCTCCCTACTTTTAATTCCTCCATCTGTTTTTCTCTCTTTCCTTTCTGCCTCTTTTTCTTTTCAGCTATAACTTGTTTTGGCCCTCGGTCACAGAATTCTCCACAGCATTATTATTTTTTTTTTTTTACTTGTTTCTTTGGTTGGTGTTTTAAATTTAAAAAAAAAAAAAAAAAAAAAAAAAAAATTCTCTTCCTGTCTCCCCGCTCTCTCCTCCATACACACTTGGTACCTCATCATCCAGCACACACGCACGCACGCACACACGTACACACACTTCATTTCTTTAAATATTCATTTCCGTCTGTCTGTGATGTGTTTAATGGAGTTTCCTGTTCCCAGCCCTCCTGCTTCCCTGAGAACCGCCATGTAGGAAGTGGCAGTCCTGGCAATGGTTCCTCCTGCCCCCTTTAACTGGTCACATTCCCACCTTATAGAGACAGACATAGATGGGAAGAGAGAGATGGACCTATGCCATAGAGGTTACCGTCCATTTAATATTACTGGCTTTTGGATTCCATCACAAAAATTCTACTTGCAATAGTATTTTCCCACACAATATACACATCTTGTCTGGGCAACCTGCACAACTCTGTTCTCTAATAAACTCAGCATATTACTCTGTTTCACAGCTGGTGGTTTCCCAGAATTTCTCTAATTCTTTTGACAGAAACAATTCCCAGGTTGTCACTGAGGAAGTTATATGGCATGTTTTTTGTTTTTTTGGGGGTTTTTTTTCCTGAACATAAACATGGGAACTTGAATCTGTACAATTTGTTTCACACTGAAAAGTATAAGCTTTCATCTGACATAGAAAAGAATAATTACCTCTAGCAGATGGGTAACATTTTCAGGGTCCCTTCTTGTGGTCTGGAGCAAAGTGCTACTGAGAAGTAAAAGGGAAAAATGATTGAGTTTACTGTTATAAGGTTAGGTTACACAACAAAGTGACAAAGTTAATTTATGTGTTTGATAACAGTTTGGTCTTAGAGGCCAATTTCTGAGCTAGTTACTAGCTGTACTACTCTGTGTAGTTAACTGTTAGCAATTAAATACCACCATGTTAACTTCCTAAACTAATTTTTTGTCCTCTGAGCTGTAGACACTATACATATTTTTTTCGACCACCACATTGTTTCTGGAGCCAGAAGTGAGCTGGATGAAATAGTGGAGTGCTAATTTATCTTTAAAGCTAGAAAGCTTGGTTAGCAAGCTGCAATCATGAACTGCACAAGTGCAAAACACAGACACACACACAGCTACTTACTGCTAAGTAACAGACTGAAGTTTGTGCTTCACCAAAACTGAAGCACAAACTTCTGGGATGGTCTGCAGCACACAGCAAGCCCAGTATTAGATAATCTGTTAAAATGCCCCCAAAGACACTAACAGCACACTGTGAGGACTGATTCCTTTTTAGAATCAGTCTCTGGTGGACACTGGAGGAACTGTATTTGCCACTAGTGCATTGGCATCATTTTCTTTCCTCTGGAGCCTAAGCATTACAGAACAATGGATGTAGCTTCCAGATTAGAAAAATGAAGCCAATGCAGAAGTGCCTCAAACCTGCATTCTTTCTGAAGGCCACCAGATAGAGATGTTGCAAAAAGACTTCCAGTCTCCTAGAAGTGCATGAGCAAACAGCTCTCTGTCTTCTCTCTGTCTCTGTAAAGATTTTCCTCATGGATTTACGGGCCTAATCAATCATTTTGTATAAAAAATATAAGTCTTATTTTGTGAGCATGTGATATGAAACCACATGCTCATTGGCTAGCAAATCATTATGTTTTTAGTGCAGCAAATAAGTGGCACTGATTTATATGGCAACTATCACCAAGGTTAAGTAAACAAGAAAAACTCTTCCTGCATTTTTGCCCTTAATGAGCAAATCTGATATTTTATATATCTGTGATGCAGTTAACTGTGCCACATGATTATGAATGAAGCTGTATTTTGGAATATCTCCTTTATCGTCATGGCCTGTTTTTTTTTTTTTGTTTTGTTTCCATCTTTCCTGTTTTTTGGTCAGATTTGGTTCTGCCTTTTACTGCTTTACCACAATTTCATTCTTTCCTCCCATCTGAACCACACAACGCCTCAGGGTCCCTCCCTGTCTGATACAAAAATAATCTGCTGTATGTTTCAGGCCCCTGTGATGACAGCTCAAGGCCGTTCTCAGGTTTGTGTTTGTTTGTGTGCATGTCTGTGTGTGTTTGTGTGTTTTTGAGGGAAGATGCAATGCTCTTGGACAGCTTCAGGCTTGGTTTTCTCATTCTGGCTCCAAACAGACCTGTTATTCAGGTTATTGTGTGAGACTGGAAGAGGGATAGGGAGACAGATCCAGGTATCAAGACCCCAGGACAGAAGAAAGCGATTGCTCAATTGTGGCTTGTCATGAACTTGATATTGACCTTTGGTTTAGGCTTGATCATTGCCGGTCAATAGGCCAATATAAATGCAGTATTATCCAACTAGAGTCTCAGGGGACCTGGTGTCTGTCCCAGTTGACTAGGACAGGTGGGAGAGAGTTTTCACCCTGAACAAGATGAATAAGTAGTAGATAACGGGTACTTATGTTATTGAAGCATACCTTCTAAAAGATAACTGCAATCCATTTGTTGTCCCAAACTAGATTCAAGCAAGGCCAGAACTCCAAAAAGAGCAAAGGATTTATGGATTTATGATCACTGTTTCATATATTTTACCCTACATGGTCCTCGTTAATGAGATACCAGTACCACTCTTTCTAAAAGACATTTGATTCAAAATAGAGACACAATTGAGAGACCTGTAC
Source organism: Archocentrus centrarchus (assembly GCF_007364275.1). Classification (NCBI taxonomy): domain Eukaryota; kingdom Metazoa; phylum Chordata; class Actinopteri; order Cichliformes; family Cichlidae; genus Archocentrus; species Archocentrus centrarchus. Next base: position 24,722,838 of record NC_044358.1, on the reverse strand, counting down.
ACACAAGAACATCCACAAAACAGCAAACAGAAAGAATTCAGGAGTAACTGTGTATAATTAAATAGCCATCAGATTCTGCTTTTGTGAAAACTGTAGTGATTTAAAATAATAAGCCCAGTTTGGGTAGTATCGATTCAGCTTGTTACTTTATTGACCTTAAATTTTTACTCATAAAAGCAAGCAAACAAACTCAGATTTCTCCTGATGAATGAGAAGCATTAAATGATGCCTGAAATGATTTATTGTACTCAACAGCTCAGACTCTGGCTGTTTCATACATTTTATTTGCTTTAAATTGGCTTATTTTTAATAATCTTACCATTTTATAACTGGACAGCAGTTTTGTCAGGTTGTCAGTGATGGCTAGTTTTTCTTGCTATTCTGCCTATATGTTGATATAATGGATATACTCACACTTCCTCCTCCTTTTGTTACCATTGTGGGTGATTTTATAGAGTCAGCCCTCCCAGCCTTCAGTTCCTGAACAGCTTCCTAAATAAATTAATTCAAATGGAGTGTGAAGGATGTTTATAAGACATGTTTTTAGTGTTTCCATTCCATGACCACACCACAATCAGGACGTCTCTTTCTCTTCCTCCGAATGAAACATAATACTATTTAATTTTAAGTAAAAATTTCGACGTGATTTTCACTCAGTTCTATTGTCAGTGATCTTCAGAATAATATGGACACCTGTTATAGTGCTCACTGGTATTACAACAGGCTTTGTTGATGTCCCGTAAGCGCTGAGATGGAACTGCTCCATGGCCTCTTGGCTGGCTTCTCCTTTCTTCCTTCCTACTAGCTTTTGTTGCAATCTGCCAAGCACGCATACACACACACACACACACACACACACACACACACACACACACACACACACACACACACACACACACACACACACACACACACACACACCTGATCTTGACTCAGACCAGGTTTAGGGAAGCTGCAGGACCATGTGCCGGCTTGTTTTTATTTAAAGAGGGTACATGCTTCCAGTACTCTCAGCTGGACATCTGGTCAATGGTGAAAAGCTGGATTTTCAATTAAAATGAAGTTTGTGTTTTAGTACAGACGGAGAAAGATAAAAACAGAGAAGGGGAAATACAACTGCTAAATAAATAAGATGAGCTTATAGCAGACCGTGAAGAATATTACGTTTCAATGAAAACATTATTTTTAGTGTGTCCAGCCACAAACAGGTAGTCATACCTGGAAAACATGGATATATTAAGTAGGGCAGGATTCCACATGTAAATATGGCACCTGCTCACTTTGACTCAAAAATCGATAGTTTATCTGATGCACTACATTAAAAAAAAGTTTTCTAACTTAAGTTTTTCTGTCAGAGCCTGTATTCAGAGAGTCTATGCACTTCCTATGAATGGCATTGTATCAAAATGGGCCTCAACATACCTAAAGAGAGCTTGCCAGATAGTCAGCAGTGAATAGGAGTGAATGGAGCAGGTGGTTTTTATGGTTAGCACTGACTGCTGTTGGGCGGCTGCTGCATCCATCCATCCATTTTCGTAACCACTTATCAGATTCAGGGTCATAGGGAGCTGGAGCCTATCTTACACAGAGAAACACACAATCATTCACACACTTTCAAACCTAACATCCATGTCTTTGTGGGAGGAAGCTGGAGTACCTGGAGAGAACCCAAGCATGCACAGGGAGGACATACAGACTGCACACAGAAAGGCTGCCACTGGTGGTAACCACTGTACATCCTTGTCCTACATTGTTACCATTCAAAAATCACAATTCTATCAAAAGATTATCAGAAAACCTCAGGGCAACAGAGCCCTAATCATTCCGGACTATCTCATGAGTGCCTCATTAGAAATGAAGTTTCCAAAAGTGTCTATTTATCCTCTGCTTCTGTTCTGTGTGTGACTCACTGCACATCCTCATTTGTATTTCTCTCACAGGGCCTGCTAGTTTATGCTCAGCTTATATATACATGCTAGATTTTACATCATATAAAATAATAATAATGTAATAAAAGTATGAAACCTTAAAGGATTAAAAATGCAAATTAGAAATAATCAAAACCAAAATTTTTATATAGGTCATGAATGGTGCAGGTCTCTTAATACATCTTTAGTTACTTACTACTTATTTGTATGCTTCTTTGCATGTCAAGCAGAACTGAGCAGATGAGTTAAAATCAGGCCGTTAAAGAGCATGCCAAGTTCAATTTTCATTTGGAATGGCACAATTTCCAACACAACCAACTCACCTGTGCTTGGTTAATTACACAGATGCTGCTAGTTTGTCACAGATGACAACATAATAACAACTCACATGCCCTAAAACTTCAACAAATACATTCATAATGAGATGTAGTCAGATCTGTAATGGATGTATTCTTTTCTGAGATACTTGCTGCAGAGACACAGTCAAAGAGCTGGACATTGCTTTTTATTTAGTGACCAATTAGATTTTTTTTTAGAGTTGTTGGGTATGTCAGTGAGCTTTTCTTGCAATATCACAGTTTATTTAAGAATACATGAAGTCCAAATATGTGGTTTTGGATTAGCATTCCTGTGGTCCCTCAAGAGTCTCAGCTCATCTCTTCATTATCTGACAAAATAATTGAGTCTCCACCAGCCCACCAATGGAGATTAGAGGATATCAGTCTTTCCATCGCTTTGCCTTGATACTGTTTCCACCCTTCCTCCCTTTGGAGTTGCAGCTTATGCGGCTGGAAGCAAACTTCCAGCTACAGGGGAAAGGAATGGAGGAAACCCTTTTCCTCCAAACCTGGCCAATGCTTTCTTCCCAAAGGGTACATAATGGTGATGTGAACAGTGGAGGCATGCTGTCCCTGGCCTTCACTTGCAGGGCTGGAAGAGGGTGTTTAATGTAACACACATTATCAAGCCTTAAAACCCCAACCCTCCGGGTGGGTGGGAGTGTTGCTAGATTGGTCATATAGAAAATTTCCATATTATGCATACTCTGTGTAAATTGAAAAACTGGAGCTTCAATGAAGCAACCACATCACTCAGTGTGGGTTAACTACCATAACTGGCTATTAAACTTAACAAAGACAAGAAAGAAAGAATACAGACGGTCTAGTACCATAGGTGGGGAAGCCAGCCGCCTACTGATGAAGCACTGGGAGTAGTCTGTGAAAAATATTATGAAATGTTAATAAAACACTACTAAAATAAAACACCACAGTGCTAAAATGTGGAAACACAAACTATGTCACCATCAAAAGTGTGTGAACTCCCAGCAACACACCTGCAAGTGTATTTACTGGCACTCCAAGTAATAAAAGAGTAGTTAAAATATAAATATACAACAAATGATGTAGAATTCAGAGGGCACACATTCTTTATGAAGCTCTACTTCATGACTCATTCCACAATGGGTAAAAAAGACTAAAAAGAGAAATGCAAACCTTCAACAAAATATGTTAGCAGGCTGTCCTAAAGAGCTGCAGCAAACCAGATGATCGCTAAACTTGCAACTTTTATCTCAAGATTAGATTTAATTAGGCTTTGGCAATTGTAAGGCTATATTGATGGGAGAGAAGCTAGCAGTGTCCACTTTTGTAAAGTCATGTGTTTTCAGGCAAAGATTAAAATCATCCTTCACGTAACAATTCAATTTAAAACATCAAAGAAATCGAAGGCACTCTCTTCAAACCTTCATTCTCACAGTATGGTCATGTTTAACCTAAAAAACACCAGTCTGTTTCAGTGTACAAGCCTTTATCAGGGAGTTAAACAAATTATAATTAATGGGTCTTTTCTAGTGGTGTTCCAGTTTTATGTAAAAGTGCCTTGGAATTTTTTGATGTTTACATTAGGCCTCAGTCGCAGTGGTCTAGAAAGCTGTCAGTGAAACTCTGGTTACCAATCAGGGAAAATCTCTTTTCCTCAACTGGTTGCAAGTGGTTGCTAGTAGTTGCTGTGAAATTGATTGCTAAATCCCCATTCACGCAGGCCTAGAGACTAGTCAGTGACCCCCTGGTAACCACCAGTCACTAGGGAAATGTGTGCCTTCTGTCAGTGGTTGGCAAGTGGTTGCTGCAGGTTGTCTGTGTAGGTTCTCAGTCATCCAGGTCATAGTAGTGTCTGGAGCTTGAAAAAAGTGGTTGGAATTCTGTACTTTTCTTGAAAACATGCTGCAGGGCAGTTGCTTAGTGGTTTCAAAGAGGTATATGATACTGCACCTAAAAACTTCCTTGCAATTTCTTCCTTGTTTTGAGCAAGTTGCCGTGCCATGCAGTAGTTTGCATGGAAGATGCTGACTTGTCTGCAGATACAAACTACTCACCAAACGGTAAAGAAACTGTGAAAAGTGCAACGCAAACTGGAAAAGGAGCACAGTTGCCTTCAAAGGAAAAGTTGCAACTTTTGAAATAGTTTTGTCGCAGTGGTAAGGCATAACTTTTACGTTAAAGGGGAACATTGTCCATTTCTGGTCTTCTTTGCACTTTTTCAAGTTTCACTACAGCTTGGAGAGTAAATGGCAAGTGTTTGTAGACAAGTCAGTCAAACTACAGGTGACCACAGCAGTCTGCTACCAACCAAAGCAAGCACAAGGAGCTTTTTGGTGTGGCACACTTTTTGACTGATTTTGGGCAACAGCCAGTAACCTTAATCAACCACTTGCCAAACAATCAGGGAATACACATTTTTCAGTTATGACAGGAGGTTGACAGGATGACTGAGGCCTTATACACACAGTATCCTTTCCAAAGAGGATCACAAATAAAAAAAACAACAACTTTGAATCCAGAAAGCGCTCCTTCTCAAAAACTGTTCAGTTAATTCAGTTTCTTTTAATATGAAGGTATCATGAGCTCCTTTATGCCTTTACTGTAGACATGCTTATATGACAGCGTGCCCATGCAGCTTACTGTCTAGCATATCCTGGCTTATACATATCCTTGTTTGTTCAGGTTCATAGGTTGCAGTCCTTCAGTTGTATAGATTTTAAATGTTTTGTCTGTTAGGACCATCACTGATTATGTCTTTTGATGAAGGTGGTGAGTTGCTGCATGGAATTACTAAAATTTCATGCAGCAACTTTATTTAATAATGACATTATTAAATAAAGTTTAAAGTATGTGCCCCTGGTTGTGCTGTTATAAATGGTATACACCTTACAATGCTAATATTGCTGGCAGCAGATTTTTACAACTATAGGCACTACACTGAAGCTGAAGTGAGGAGGAATGAGAAATGGAGAGCAGGGATGGGAAGGTGGAGGAAAAGAAAATGTGAGATCTGGCTCATATCTGTGGGGGGAGCGGTAGCTTGGGCCGGACGAGTTAACAGATGTTTTAAAGTGCTAATCTAATCTTTATGCCAGGCCTTCCCCCTCCTCTCTCTTTTTTCTTTCCCCTCTCCCTGTCTCAGTTTTTTTTTCTTTGCTCCCTCTACTTTTTCTAGAGGGATGCTGGAAAGACTCCAGTCTGTGTTAATGCATCTCAGGAGCATCATGTACTGCTGCTGCTCATTGCTGAGCCCTAGTTATTCATGCATCTGTTATCAGCCCTGATTTCAGACTTAGACACATGTGCAATAGCAATGAAGGAGTGTGGAGTAGAGAAGAAAGTATGGTGAAAAATAAACCTACTGTGTGAAAATGCCCAGGGATGAAAGGAAGGCTTAAAGGAAGGTAAAGAGCAGGGAATTCTCACCCTGACACCTTTTTGATTTGTAGACTTTGCTGTTTACACGCCACCAAAAAGTGTTTTGCGATGTTATTATATGGCTCTGACACTGGATGAAGGGAGATTACACTGACCTTTTATGTTGGTGAAACTAATAAATTTGAGGCTTACTTTGAGTTTTAACTCACGTCCTGCTCTTGTCACTCTGTTCCTTGAATTTCCCTTTTGCTTTTCCTGCCTTCCTCCCTCTTGCTGCCTGATAGGAGGGAGGCTTTGTGTCAGACAGTACCTACATTGAAATATACTGACAGCTCCCTCAGATTCAGCGGATGTACTTGCACGGGAGTTAATCTGACTGCACACAATTTAGCAGCTAACCCAAATCCTGTGATTAAAACCTCATGCTAGACAAGAAACAAAGAGGCATTGCCAGCAAAATCCCCAGGTCACAAAACCTGGAAACAAAGCCAGAGATTAGAAGTGCATGCTGAAGCCTGGGAAGAAATAAAGCACCGATATTTATGATGACATAAGTTGTTAATCACTTGTAGGTCAACAGATCATTTCCACAGTTTGATTTTCACATAATTTATTTCACTTTCACTTTTTAAATATTACATATTTTCTTGTGTATCACGTAAATTTCAGAGAATCAGTGAACGCGATGTCTCACTGTTGAGCCTGCTGTTTGTTTCTTCTCCTAGGACATGTCCTAATGCCAACTCCTGGTTTGCCGTCCATGCAGCGCTTTGAATGTGCAAGTCATAAAATACACTATGATGAGTTCAGCCTGGCAAAATGTACCGGGGCTTCATTCACTCACATCCTTCTGCTGTGTTCTCTCCCTTTTCCTCTGTGTACTACTAAGCATCTGGAGAAGAGTGATATGCTCGAAGTAAACACAGCAACAGCTGTCAACCAGCTTCGCTCTCTCCTGTTGCCATCTGTCTCTCCCTTCATTGCTTGATTCCACCTTATATGTCCTGTTTCAGTCATTGTGTCCCCTCCTCTCTGTTTGTTTCTTGTCTGCTGGCTCATCAGCAGGTAAGCACAAGTGATGGATACATTTATGCTGTTTCTCCCTTCTGGTCTGGGCCTTGTAAAGTGAGTGATGGAGGACACTGAGGACACAGACTGAGTGATGGGTTTGGTTAATGGCGAATACTTCTTACTTCATTAAAATAATTTCCTGGGAGTTTGAGAAAGGATGCAACTTGAGTCTTAATTTTGCATTTTTGGCTTCCATTTCAATATGTCATAACACTGTACTCTACACCTCTAAATTGCTGGGAGTTTGGAGTATGGCAAGATTGTGTAAGTCTGAAGGGTGCAAATACAGAATCAGAAAGGTTTTAAATGAGGATTTATGAGGGATAATCTCACAGAGTGACTGGGTACTGTTACACGCAAGGTCATGTTTTACATCCATAGGTAGCACGGGTTCTGATGAGTAGAACATGCCAAAATCAGTTCAAGGAAATTGTTTTATGAATAAATTTGACTAGTTCCACGTAACCAAATGTAATTTAAAGGAATGACCAAGGCAAATGACACAAAAATTTCCTGATTCTACTTGAATGAATGTACTCTATGTAAATTTTTATGCTTATTATAAGCTACTACAGCCAAAAATTTAGGCTCACTTTTAGGTTTCCTTTAAACGTCAAATGGTTTTAATATTAAAGCTGGACAGTTGGCTTGTTTGCAGCCTTTTCCTGGGGGGAATTAACATTTCCTCCCTCTTCTCGACTTCAGCAGTGCAGTGTATTTCCCTGATTGCATGCCTTGAGTGTTAAAAGCACATCAGTTGTGGTGAGAGAAGGAAGGAATAGCAGAAAGGAGGGAAGGAATGAGTGCAATTTCCATTTGAGCAAGGTCAGCATCTGCATTGTGAGACACCTGTAAAAACATCATTTTTCATCCTTCAGTTGTAAGGGAATTGGAGGAGGTAAGGTAGAGGGGAGAAGACATGGAGAGACGGACACAGGATCAAAAAGAAGGAAAAAAATGGGTTGATTAACATATCGTGCTTAAAAACATTTTCACTTAGGAAAGACCAACAAAGATGAATTTTGAACAACAGCTGGCCCTCATGGACCTCTGCATCACTACATCAAGCTCACGTGCACACACCATTGGAGAATGGGAGGCAGACAAACGCAATGGATCTCCCTGACTTCAGGGGTCAGTGTTCTGGCTCGTGACTCGCCTTCTTCCGGCCAATCCACCTGGTGTTTTGACTTGCTGCACCTGCCTTGCTCTGTGACCCAGAGGTCTATTTTTCTTCATTCAGTTTCAGCATGAGTCTTGCCTTTGAAGCTCAGAGGTGAAACCCAAAACCTTCGCTATCTGTTTTATGTGTTCCAGATTGAAACCACCAACTCAGCAGCAGCACCAGCAGCAGCGCATAACTGGTAGATACATCCACATCTGCTATAGTAATTTGAAACACTATGATTTTATTGTATGACACACTATATGTATCAAAATGCAATTTAGTGTACTTAAGGGGTTAGCATGATTGAAAACTGTTTCTGATGTCCAAAAGGAAATCTTTTGTGCCCATTAAGGGTCTTTGACCCCAGCAGTATAAAGCAATGCCCTGAATCTTCTCTTGCTGGTATATCACTGTCATCTTGGCTTTTATTTATTACAGCTGTTTAAAAAACCTGCAGGCACACATTATATGTTCCTGGGGCTCTTTGCCAAATCCATAGGCTTTCACAAATACAACAGATAACTTCAGAAACATGTGAAAAACAAAAGAGTGCATTTATGATCTGTGGTGAAGCAGAATTGCCATCAGAGTTATCAAATTCCTTAACCTTATTGTTTCCGTAGAGTTTATTTGTATACACACATTCAACATTTATTCAGGCATTATAATAACATTTAAAGAATGTTAATGCTTGTACTGGTAGTCATCCAAACCATGTCTGTGTACAATATACAGTGGGTGGGCTGTACAGTTGACTTGGAAGTAGTTTCCGTAGACCAGGTAGGGAACAGGGGACACCAGGGATTAACCAGGCTTTCTCCATCTGTGTCTCCCCTTGGCTGTGTTGGTGTGAGTGGAAATAAGCCAGTCATCGTGAACTCAGTCTGCACTGTAGTAAACCAGGAAGCAATCCCCATGCCTGAATGACATTGCTTATATTTGACAGGTGGTATATGATACTGACGAACTTTGATGTGGTCCAAAGTTCAGCTGTAGTGCTGATTACTGACACAAATTACATTTACACTTGTAATGTCCTGAACAGCAGTGTTTTTTTTAAAGACGATGTTTTAATGGCAAATACTGTACCACGCACTGCTGCCTGAAAACAGCAAGCTTCCTGTAGGTGTGGATGTGGGTTCTGTCTGTCTGTGTTGGCCCTTTGATAGACTGGTAACCTGTCTGGGCAAAGGTGTACCCTGTCTCTTACTCAAGGTTGGTTGGGATAGGCTAATGCCCTGAACTGGATACTCAGTTAAGAAAATATGCATCTGGTTCAAACTGCATCAGTGGGTTGGGGGCACTCTTATCTACATCTACAACTACCTTTAAACTGTGGTGCTTGTACTTCAGTGAAAACAACACTGAGTTGAACTGCATGGAGTATGGTGCCATTCTGCGTGGAGTTTGCATGTTCTCCCTGTGTCTGTGTGGGTTCTGTCCAGGTACAAAGACATGCGTGTTAGGCTAACTGGCATGTGAAAATGAAGGGTTGTCTGTCTCTTTGGTGATGTGTCCAGGGTGTGTCTCTTTGGATAATTTAGTGGCTGTTGGCATTTCCTTTTCACAGTTGTTTGAGAAAAGTATTTTGACTGTGTACTATAGTATTATATTTTAACTATGTATGTCTCCAGGGCATACACATAGACTTTTAAATGTGACTTAGCATTAAAGATATCATCAAAGGAAAACAGCAGTCTGTCCATTCATCCATTTTCTGCTACTTATCCAGATTCGGGTCATGGGGGCAGCAGTCTAGGCAGAGACGCCCAGATCTCCCTCTCCTCAGCCACCTTCTCCAGATCTTCTGGGTGGATGTGCTTAGAACATGTGCCCGGGAGGCATCCTGGTCAGATGCCCAAACTACCTCAACTGGCTCTTTTTGATGCCAATTAAGATGGCATCTCCCCCCCCCTCAAAAGGAGAAAATGAAAAAAAAAAAAAAAAAGTTTGGACAGCAGAAACTGTGCAAGGATGGAAAATCACTGAAAAATCACACGAGAAAAAAGTGAGGCTGAATAAAATGTAATTTGCAAAGAGGGTGCTGAAGGATCAGAGTGATAAATGAGGCAGCAAAGGCATAATAAGGGAGGGGTTGGAGGTGAAAGAGTGAGTAGGGGTCATGAAATAAAAAAGGCCAGAGGTTATCGCCCAACCACTGCATGAACAATGATGTGTTAGAGCACATGCTGAAATATACTGGCACTAACCCAAAGTGTTTATTGCTAGAATGCACACTCTCTGTGAACATGAGATAGTAAAACACATGGGATGTGCACATCTTCAGCTACCTTTTTTCTTTGTACTATTTTTTTGTCTTGTCTTTCTCACACACACCTACCTGTGCACTCCGGACAGGCGTTGAAAGATGAAATATGCAGGGGAAATGGATTTATAGAGTTTCAGCTGTACACTCTGGGGTATTACCACCAAAAGCACAGCAGCAGGGCTGCTTCACACTGAATACACATGTGCAAAATTATTGATGTAGTGCAGATATCTGAGACCATTTATTGACACCCCCCCGCCCCCTCCCGCAACACACTCATTTCAAACATATATTGCTGTGTCTGTCACTATGACCTTCTTCATTTGTTTGTCCACCACTACGATGTCGGGTTGGTTAGCCATCACAAGTTTGTCTGTCTGTATCTGGAAGTCTCACAGGATCTTAGCTCTGTTGTTCTCAACCACCCTTGGGGGCATGTCCCATTTTGACCTCGGGACTTCCAGGTCATACTCGGCACAGATGTTCCTGTATACTACGACGGCCACTTGGTTATGGCATTCCATGTATGCCCTGCCTGCTAGCACCTTGCACCCTGCTGTTATGTGCTGGCTTGTCTAAGGGGCATCTCTGCACAGCCTGCACCTGGAGTCTTGCCTGGTGTTGTAGACCCCAGCCTCTATCGATCTTGTGCTCAGAGCCTGTTCCTGTGCTGCCATGATTAGTGCCTCTGTGCTGTCTGTCAGTCCAGCTTTGTCCAGCCATTGGTAGGATTTCTCTATGTCAGCCACTTCTTTAATCTGCTGGTGGTACATGCCATGCAGAGGCCTGTCCTTCCATGATGGTTCCTGTTCTTCCTCCTCTTCTTTCTCGAGTTTCTGCTGCCTGAGGTACTCACTAAGCATGTGATCCTTTGCGGCCATCTTCCTGATGTGTTCATGGGTCTGTCTGTCTGTCTGTCTGTCTGTCTAATAGACTCCAGTTTGTTTGTGTAAATGGGGAGTCTTCTTTACATAATAAGGTTCATTATAAAGTTCACAGGGTTCTATGCTGGGACCAATCTATTTACATTATACATCCTTTTTGATCAAGCTTATAGTTAGGGCTAGATCAGGTGACAATGAACCCTCCCTTAGTTATGCTGTAATAGGTCTAGGCTGCCGGGGTTTTTCCACAATCAGTGTTTCTGTTTCACTCACCTCTTTTCACTCTGTCCTGTCTCTCTCCCCTCACCTCCAGTCATGGCAGATTGCTGCCCCTCCCTGAGTCTGGTTCTGCTGGAGGTTTCTTCCTGTTAAAAGAGAGCTTTTCCTTCCCATTGTCGCCAAGTACATGCTCAAAGGGGTCATTTTGATTGTTGGATTTTCTCTGTATTACCTTACGATATAAAGTGGCTTGAGGCAACCTATGTTGTGATTTGGCGCTATATGAATAAAACTGAATAAAACTGAAATAATATAATCTGCACAATCTAAAATCTCATGTTTTCTTCTTTGGAGGCAGGCCTGTGAAAAGTAAGGAAATACAATCTGAAAGCCTGGATCTTTGCAGATTATGTAAACAGGAGTAGATACGTACTTTTAAATTGCTGTTGTCAAGAAATACGTATCAGTGGAATGAAAACAGCCTTTTATTTAAGTGAGGTGCAAAGCAAAAGGTAAAGGATTCATTTATAAATTTAACTGGCTTAATGCAGATGTTCTTTTGGAGAACAGGGTCCTCTTTTTAAATACAAGAATGGAAAAGGTCAAAGAAGCAGTTTCAGTTAGTTTGACCTCTGAATTCAATCTTTATGCATTTTCTTTCTCTCTTTCTATCTCCATTGGTAATATCTTTGATCAGATGCATTTGTGCAGTGTTAGTGCCAGGTGAGTGGTTCTGGTTTTGCCAAAAGGACGTGCAACAGAGGGAAGAAATTTCCTTTTTTGTTTAAATTTGAACCTACTTAGTCACAGTAGCATACACAAAATACTGCAATTTTTTTTTTGTTTTCTGTGGGTTCTCTTTTTCTTGCAATAAATCTTCTCTAAGTGGATGAGGAAGAATGTATGTATTAAAGATATTTCATGCATTTTTTGCCCCAGAAAAAAAACAAAACTGTTTGATGCAAAACAAAAGTGTCCTGACAGTTGTGCTGTTCGCTCTGTTTATTAGAGGTATATTGTCAAACATCTTACAAGCTCTTGTTTAAATGTTTCCATTTAGAAAAAAAAATGCAACACTGAAACATTTACCAAGCTCAGCAGAGAACACATTTATAGCCCCTGTTTGAAAGGCACTAAAGTCCCAGTTTTAATATCAGTCATCCATTTTTTTTGTTTTTAATCTTGACACATGCAGACACAGCTAGCTAAGACACCGGTTGTTACACACGTCAGTAGCTACAACACATAGAGGTTCCAAGTGACTTGTTAGTTGAGCTTTTGTAGCAACACCACTCATGTCCGCTATTGTGTGTTGTACACCGAAAAGTGTGCAATGATAAGATGAGAAGATAAGACTGTTATTTCAATACACTGAACATTTGTATGGATGTAAAGCTACCATAACTCACTTCATGTGGACGGCAGGCTTTTAATATGCTGTATGCTCTATTGAGTGCAGGTATTTTAAATATGTTTAAGATTAAATACACCATATTGCAGCTATTTAAATAGATAATGTGTCTTTTAAGTTAGAATCAGGATTCAGTGGAATTATATATAATCACAAGACAACCGTCACTGGATTTACTCAGTCTGCAAAAGAAATCTACAAAAAAAAAAAAAGAGTCTCTTTTTTTAAATAATAGTGTTAATAGTACATTCAAATAATAGCATAATAGTTCCTCAGCATTATTGTTGTGGTTTTAAATAGCTTGATGAAGAAGTGTTTGTGAAGGGGTCTATTATTTTATTACCTTTCAAAAAAATATATGAACCCTTCCTCCCGGTTCAAATACTGCAGAAACAACGCTGTCACAAAGTCTGGATGCCATGCTGGTGCCATCGTCGTGTTGCTAATGTTGTTGATCATCAGTAAGTCCATCAGACCAGTACAGAACTGTGTAAACCCTTCTCTAAGAAAAAGCTAAGCACATATGCATGTGCCTGTCAGACAGTTTTGTCAGCACTAGATGAGTGGCAAACATGAATATACACCTGCTGTAATAGCAGCCAGTCAGTTGGTGATGTGCACAGTTGCATTGTAGCTAAATGGGAAAAATTAAATGTAATTCCTGGCAGTTTACCTGTGTTGACCATATTTCTGCTAAAACTTCTTGCTCTGCTATTTCTCTAATCATTTGTCTTTTTTATATATAAGGTTCTGCCTGTTTCTCACTTTTTCTTTCCCTTTCTACTATACCCATTTCCCCAAACGCTCTCTCCCAACTCATCCTTTGTATTATGCTACATTTATCTCTATCACTCTGTCTGCAATTAGCTAGCTACCAAAGTCTCTTCTTGCCACTGTCTACCTTTCCACACTTCTATTTCCTTCTTTCCCACTGACCACGTGAGATTGTCCCTGGGTCTGAGTTCTTTATCTCACTACCGACAGCCGCAGCCCTCCACCACCATGTCCTGATAATTCTTCAGCACTACTCGGTCTTGAGAGTCCAGGTAGAGCAGGGCAATTGGACTGAGAGAGGTTGGGACACAGCACGGCCGGGGCACTGCTCCATTTACAGAGTTTACCAGAGTTTGAACCATGGCATGGCTTGAGGAGTTCATGTGGTCAGCCAAAGGAAAGCGACACTCACCCAGGCAGAAGAAGGCGTCATAGCCACTGGGTGCAATGATCCACTTGTGCCAGCCCACATCGTTAAAATCTACATACAGAGGATGGCGGCGACATCTATTACGGGAAAGGCGTTTCAGTTTTGCAGAACGGCCACCATTTCTTTTCACTCTTCCCCGTTCTCTCCAACTGATTCCTCCTTTATCATCCCCCCAGCCTGGCACAGTGTACCCCATTTTTTTGGCTCTTCCCCAGACTGGGTTTCTTTTGAGACCGTTGCTGCTGTTCTTGGACCTAACGTTTGCTCCTTTTTTCCCTCTAATCCTCTGGCCATTACCAGGGTTTCTCCTGCCATGTTTGACCAGAGGTTGTCCACGGCCATCGTGACTATAAGTCACCAAGAGCGGTCTCTCTTGGGCCCAGCTATGATCGTCCTGTCCCACAGATCTGCATACCCTCAGATGTGCCTCTTTTGATTTCTCTGCCCCCTCATCTGCAGCAGAAGAGAGGTTCTGCTCAGTAAGTGAGGTGGTGCTGTTTTCAGGTCTGACCTCCAGGAGAAATCCTAGTCTGCCAGTCCCAGCATGGGCCTTATGTAGGAGCTCTGCGCTAAGACTAAAAGCCTCCCAGAAACCTTTTAATTTGTAACCGTGGAAGCCATTGGTGAGTAACCTTGTGTCCACCAGAGTGGGCTCAGGGTCCTCCTGGTGCTCAGAGAGGTATAGGTTTAGTCTGTGGGGTCCAGGTCCCAAAGAGGCTCTGTCACTGCGAAGGAGCCGGAGCTCAGCAGAGAGCACTCTCTCATCCTGAGGGATGGAGGAGATATTGAAGGAAATGTGCACTCTGGTATGATCCTCTGCTTTGAGACTTTCTCCAGGGGGCTCTAAGTGGAAGAGAGACAAAAGCATACAGCAGTTTAGAGAGACAGTTTAGAGATTTATTTGAGCATACCGGATAGTGATATCAGCAAATAACTTAAAGTTGTAACTTTTTTTCATTTAAAAAAGTTCAAACTGAACTGTGACAGTGGGATATAGTTTGGCTTTCACATATTCATGGAGGCAGCAATTACAGTGAACAACTGCTGGAGCCTACTGAGCTGACATAGGGTGTGAGGCAGGGGACACACTGGACAGGTCAACAGAGAGACAGACAACTATATGCACTCACATTCATACCTATGGCCAATTTTCAAATCTCCAATTAAGCTAACCCCATGCATGTCTTTGGACTGTGGCAGGAAGCCGGAGTACACGGAGAGAACCCACACACACATGAGGAAACAGCAATGCAAACTCCACACAGAAAAGCCCTGGCCAGATGGTGAATTCAGATCCAGGACGTTCTTGCTGTGAGCCAACGGTGCTAACCACCACTTCACTGTTATGCCCTACTTGACATTTATGCAGGTAAAAGGTTTCTTTTTTCCTTAGAAAGTTGCATTCTAAAAAGGAGAAATGCAAGTAACTTTACCAAACCTTCACCCATAAAAGTCTTAAAGTTACAGCACATTTTCTTTTAAATTTTCATCACTAAAGTACAATATTAACTAATATCAGCCTCTGTATTGTCAAATAGTTGTGTTGGCAGAGGTTGGGGATTCCTTTAGTGCTGCTACAGGATTACCTGAGTCCTGTCATTAGACTATGTGTGTTCTTCTGTTGTCATTTTCTTAGGTTGGACAAATAGGGTTGACAGGAATTTTCAGTTTTAACTCATTGATATCTTGCTGATAATGAAACCATAATAAACCATTACTGCAGGTCTGCATTTTCATGATGGCAGCTCTTCATTTCGAGGCTTTTATTCTAGCTTGTTTGTGCTCTTATTAAGGGCAACCTGGTGGCTACTGTAGTGGCTAGGAAAGGCCACTACAAAGGCCCAACAGCAAATGTTTGCCCTGGTGTCCGCTGACAGGTTAATCCAACTATAATTAGAAGGGCAAGAAGAGTCCAGAAACCAATTTTCCTCTTACTGTGATATACACAAAACTAACTATCTTATTTGGACTGTCAAAAAGTGATTTGCAAATATGTGCTACTGTCATATGTTTAAAGCCAAAATATATTCAAACTGATACAATTCATATACCTTAAATGTTTTTTTTAATCAACAGGAATCAGTTACATGCCATCTGAATGTGTCAGTAATCTTACCGTTGTGGTGGAAGCTGCGTATAGTGTTGGCCTCCTGGATGTGCTGGCTGGGGAAACTAAATGAAGAGTCCTCTACAAGATGGTACTGCTGCTGGTGGAAATGGTAAAGATCCAGGAGGTATCGCGGCACCGGCACTCCAGGCCTTGGGTCAGGCTGAGACTGCAGCCCCAGTCGGCTCAAAAGGAGACTCTGTATGGTCTGAGCCAGACTAGGATCCCGGAGTAATGGTGACAAAGCGGAAGGTGTGGGGGACACCCTGCCATGATCAATCTCACTGGTGTCTTCACCCTGGCGACCAGACGAGGCATGAGGTAGCAGCAGGACCATGAGGAGCAGCAGGTTAGCAGGGAACATGGTGGACCTGGGGGGAGATGCGGAGGTGAGGAGAGGTGATTAAGTAGATAAAAGAATAGAGGAAGCGAAAAAGAAAAGCTGGACAAAAAGCACCTAAAAAGCAGCCTGAACATCAAAGACAGAATCTGTGAATTCAGGCCATGCAGTACTTTGTCCTTCCTTCTGTGTGTTTTAAATAAGAATTTAAATCATCTGACATAATGACACAATATAAAGTATTGCTTGAAATCTGCAAAAGAGATAGTCCCAAAGAGATGCTCCTGGACTCTGTATATTATGCTTATGTCTTCTCCTTCCTGGACACACTAATTTCTCATCAGTCTTCAGCCTTCATGTGGCATATGTTCAAGAAATTTACCAACCATGTATCCATATGAAGTTGTTTTCTTACTATTCCTGGTGGTAGAAATGGTGCTACTTTGTTTTTTTCTTTGTTAATTTATGGCACGCTTCTTACCCCCAAAGACCCATATATCTCAAATGACACCTAAGCAGGAGTAATTAAACAGTCTCTATCTGTAATTTAATCATGCTGCATGTTTGCGCTTTTAGTGCTGTGTATGTGTGGATGGCTGTGGACTCCAGTGATGTGTTAGGGGCTTACAGAGGCCTGACACAGTGATGTGTAACCAGATTTTTTTTTTCTCTTTTTGTTTTCAAGTGACTTTAGAAAATACTTATTAAAAGTTTAAGTAGCTTTTTTTTTAAATTTGAGGTCGCACTTAATTAACTCCGTAATTACAGGAAGATTGAAGACATAGCTCAGGTGCCATAACAGATCTAAACAGAAATTACTGAACACTGAAAATGAAAACAATAACAGCTCAGATGTAGTTTTCTCATGTTATCAGTTTAGTCTGATATCAGGGTTAAATTCTGCATTTTGAATTCTTGTATTCTCATATTCAAAAATGTTATACTGCAGCAATTATTGCTGACAGGCTGCAAGCCGATCAGATAATTGGTCTCTGTAATGTCACAGTTTTGAAAAGTGTGAGGTTTGCAATGACATTACTTTGTTGCTGTAAAATTTAATATGACTAATTACAAATGTGCATTGGTTAAATCATGATTTATAGGTTGTCTTCATGTGCAAGGGTGTCCACCACATAGATACATGTGATGTCTTAATTTGCAAATAAATGGAAAAGCAAAGAAATACAAAAATGGGAAATGGGACACTGGTGATTTCATCAGATTTTAGGTGTGCATGCGCTGATAATGGTGTACACACCTTCTATTTGGCTCCTCCAGAGTTAAAATTATTTGCACCTGCACCTGTCAAACATTTTACTATGACCTGGGTCACACAAATGCTACTGTGACCTGGCTAACACCCTACATCTCTGGTACAGGTGTTAATAAGTACGTGAATAATTACAAACCAGCAGGATAATGGCTCGCTTGACCTGAAAAGGTTGAGGTGAGGTGTTAAAGGGTCAGTGCAAAGGTGTAAAACTTATTTACCAGGCAGAAGAACAATCTGGACTGCAAATATAGAAGAACTGCTACACAATAAAGTAGAATAGAATAATAAACCTATATGCATCTGAATTTATGTCTTTTGAAGGACTTTAAGTTTTGTTTTACTGCTTTTCTTGTCCAAGTGCTCACATATCTCTCTCATTTGGGCTTCTATCTCTTTATCTCATGTCTCTAAGGGACAGAGAATCGATTAGGGCCTCTACAGCTAGATAACAGAGGAGTTTATGGCTGAGCAAACACATAATGATGCTGTAATGACAGCTAATCTCACCACACTGTCAGAAAAGGGGTTAAAAGGAGGTCACAGGTGTGAAGGTATATATTTTTTATGTATATGAGACTGTGGGTATGTGTGCTGTGTGTGGTGCATGGTTCAAAGGGCAAGCCTGGGAAAATAAGCCATCTCTAGTGTGGGATTGTTGCTAGCTATCATTAAACTCTTGCAGCCCCACCCAGTGCTGTTTCACCTGAGGCAATGCAGCAGAGGACAATTACAGATTAGGAACTGCTGGACAACCTCTCCCATATATTGTGGAGGCTTGTAAAGCAGATTAAGGACAACAACACCACATCTCTCCTGTACTTTCCTCACCTACAAAACCACCCAGGTGACTCTGAGGTACAAAGGTTGTCACACAAAAGGGTGTGTCGCAGCTGTAGCGAGGCAGAGAAACAGGACAAAAACAGAGAAAGAAGTTTGGGAACAGTGTCCTAGATTGCTTTGTCAGGCTCTTTTTTTTTCCTTCTCTTCCTGGGTGTCTGTGTTATGACTGCTTTCATCTACTTTCAAAAGGGCAAAGAGGATCGAGACTCAATTTAGAATTTTTATGTGTTATGCGCATCTGGGTGGGTGGCACCCAGATGTCAGCTCATTCAAGTTGGCCAGAAAAAACGGACATTTTTATGATTACATCCCCTCCTTATTTTATCTCTGACTTTTTTACTCCTTTCCTCTGGCTCAAACAATGATATGTTCTGGAAGGATAAATTAGGAGAGCCATATAATGAATGGGGTTAGGGATAAGGTCATGGTATGGACTTCAGCAGCAGTGTTTGTGTGTCTTTTCCCTTTGTGCATGCATGCGACTCAGCCTATTAGACATATTATTTGTGACCTGACCTCCTGAGCAGACAGCTGAGTGACCCTGGCATGCTGCGGACGAGTGCCACTGCTGGTCTGCCCCGTGTCTTTCTGAACTCACTGATTAAAACCTCTGACCTCTGACATCCGTTTCTCTTTCTGCCTCTCTTTTTATCTGTTTATTTCAAACTCTGCTCCCTTTCCCCTTCCTCCTTCCTCTTTGCATTCCTTGAACTTTGTCCTTTTGAGGTCATATAGCACCCTATGTAAGTGTGCTATACTTTTTTAAAAGTAAAAGCTCTCATGTCCCTTTCTAACCATTTTTTACTTTTTTTCTCCTCAGTCTTTTGTCCCTGTTAAAAAATGTAAAGTTTTCATGCTGTTCTGCATCACTTTCCCATTTTCCTATCAACTTTCTCCCTCTCTTCTCCCCTATTAGTTTTGCTCTTTTTTCCTAAGTCTTAAATGAATGGTGTTTTTGCGGAAGAGTGTGGCAGACTGCTGCCGGGCCATGGGGCCGGAGTGTCACCACAGCGGGCTGATTTATCCACTGCTGCTGTCTTCATGTTACGCCTGGTCCCTCAACTTTCCCTTCCTGTTGTTCTTCCCGTGTTTCTTTTCCCAAATTCCTCCTCTCACTCTCCCTGATTTCTCTCCCCCTCTTCGAGCTCTCATTTTTCTATGCTGCCGTCCCATTCTTTCATAACATGATACGTGCAGCGTACATGCCACAGGGTTCATTTTCAAGCTCTGAGCTAACTCATATTCTTGAAACTATGCCATGTCAGATAGCCTCATGAGTCTCACTATGATGTGCAGTGCATGTATACACACCTGGGAACACTTCTGAGGATGCATCTGTACCAGCTAACACATTTTTTCCTACTCAAATGTAAGAAGTGAGCATGCAGTCACTATATTTAAAAATGAGGTTAAAACTGCACCATACTCCCCCTGCTTAACTAGTCATTAATGACTGACTTTGGGCTGTGGAGTTAATACGTGATGGGAGGGGTGGGGGTGAAAAATGTCCAAAACAGTTGCAGTTGTGGTTCTGCTTTTTGAGGCGTAACAGATGAAATCATTAGAACAATATTCCAGGTAGGCTGCTGTAGAGTTTTATTGGACTCTATTAGAACAGCACTCTAATTCATCCCAGCTGGACTGATTAGCTGGTTAATGACCCAGGCGTCCATTTCTGCTCTACACATGCAGGACATACACACACTTGGACACAAATGTGTCCAAGCACCAAACACTACAGAGATTAAACACAGGCTAACAGCCAGGCACGTAAAAACATGTAAAAACATGCCAATATATATAGATTTACCTCGCAAACACGCTGTTTCCATGGCTTAACTGCAAATTGCTTTTCCTGGCTGCACACACACACACACACACACACACACACACACACACACACACACACACACACACACACACACACGTACTGTACATGCACTATTTTTTTTTCTTAACTCCGCTTTGTAAGGTAGAACAGAGCATCAGTAGTTCGGCATGTATTGACAGCTTGTCTCTTTCATCCTCACACGGCTCTGTTCCTCAGCCTGGGATGCTGCTCACAGATCTCACAAGTGCATTGTGGTTAACAGGAGGCCCTGCTGAGGCACAACACTGTAACAGCATCAGTGGAAATACTGACATATCTAACACATGACTGCTGAAAGCTCAGAGACTGCCCTCATTGTGCGTCTGACAGCTAAACCGATGTGAAATACAGAACAAAAACACACCTCTGTTTTTCACATTAAAGCTGCTGAGCATTAACACTGAGGGCCAATTCATACTTTGCATGTTGCACTGCGGTGGTGAGTTACGTTATGCTCTTTGAACTCATAATGGGCGCATTATTCTCGGACAAGTTGCTTACCTGACAAGAGGTAGATTGAGCAATACAGTGTGCCAGCAGTGTATTCATGTGCATGAGTGTGTGTGACTGTGTTTTTCCCAATGGAGACTAATGATTTCAGCAGTACAGTTCCTGTGGCCTGTGGTTTGACAGGCAGGTCTGTGCGTGTGTGAGAGAGAGAAGGACAGGGATGTAGTACTCACGTCCAGGTGTAGTGGGATGTATGCAGAGTCCATGGTTTATCCTTGAGCTCCAGTGTTACGATCCCTCGGCTCTCGCTCCCGCTCCTTAGGACAGAATGGACAAAGTGGACTATTTACCTTTCTCTCTTTACCTCCCTCAGAGAAGCCAGTGCATGTCTTTCCTATGTTTCCTATGCGAATGTATTGTAGGTAAGGCCACTTGCTCCATGTTTCTCTCCCCTCTCCTCCCTTGCTCAGCTTCTCATCCTGTTGTCAGTGTCAGATAAGCAAACTCTTAAAAACATCCACTGGCTTCCCCTCTGCCTGCCTGACCTCTGCTAGTAGGCAACTCCCTTTCTGTCGCCTGCACTTCCACCCTTAGTTGTTTAAAACAGACTGGTACCGCTGCTGGAAGCTGCAAGAGGAAAATGAGTTGTGTGTGTCTGTCTGTACTGTTTCACCGGCAACAACCCCTTCTTGTTCCTAAACCTCCTTACTATGGCTCTCTCCTTTCCTCTCCACAATGTTCCTCCCTTTTGTATCTCCTCCCCTTTCCTCTCTCTCTTTTTCTCACTCTATCTCACATAGATACACCTACACTCTCTCTCTCTCTCTCTCTCTCTCTCTCTCTCTCTCTCTCTCTCTCTCTCTCTCTCTCACTCACTCACTCACTCACTCACTCACTCACTCACTCACTCACTCACACACACACACACACACACACACACACACACACACACACACACACTTTTTCCTTCTAGTGTCCAGCTGGTAAACTCAGTTTAACTCTAATTGACTTTCCTGGCCAGTCAGATCCTCTCAAATAGTGATGTCACTGAGACCAGCCTCAGTACATTTACAGGCTGTTATCTCTCTCTCACACACACAAACACACATACAGACACACACACACATTCACACAAATGAGCATGGAAGCTCAGAGGCATACTAAGGTGCACACATCACACTAAATAAAATAAAATAAAATTTTACACAAACACACACAAATACATAAATGAAACATGTTCCAAAGAACCTTTAAAGTCAGAACACACACATGCAAACTCCTTGTTTTCCACGCTTCCTCCTTTACCAAACTCACCTGCGGCGTGTCGTTGGCAACATTTTACTTTTCCGCCAACATGCTCGCAGACAGTCTCGCCATCATTATAAATACAAGGCCCCATGACTCTGAATGAGTGCAAACGGATTCAGTTACAAGACAAAAAAGCTATGAATGGATGACTCATAAGAGTGGTCATGAAGTCACCAGAGCTGAGTGCTGTGATTGGATGAAAGTAAATGTTGAGGTTAAAAAAAAAAAAGTCTGCACTTCTACACTATGCAAGGTGCATTCGTCCTTCCAGCACAGAGCGGGTGGCGGGTTGAATTTGTATTCATGGGGTGGACCCATGAGAAAATGTCTCTTTAGGATGCACCGTCTCACATATTAGATCTCATTTGGAGAATCACTTGCCCACGTTCCTGTGCTCCTCCTCTCTGTACCCTCCACTTGCTCTTCTAGTCCATTCTCGTACAAACACACACAAAAAAAAGCCCATTCACAGAGCTCATTCATCCCGAGGCTGAGTGATTGTCTCTGTTGCATGGTTGCTTTTCTCTTGCAATACACACTCCTTTGGTCAGAGCTTTTAGTCGAGCCTTTCGGGATGCTTTTGTAGCCAAAGAGTGTACACGTGAAAGAAGAAATTACATGATGTGAGAGATATATTTATTTCCTGTTAGGAGGTTCTCACCACCTCTACTCTAATATTAGAAATTGGAATCAAAACATCTGTATAAGCAGACCTTCTGTGGTTAACGATATGATCAAACAGTCCAGCAATTCAATTCAATTCAATTTATTTTAATTTATTTATATAGTGTCAAAACACAACAAATGGTTGTCTCGAGGGGCTTTATACTGTGAGGTAAAGACCCTACAGTAATTACAGAGAAAACCCAACAATCAACATGACCCCCTATGAGCAAGCACCTGGTGACAGTGGGAAGGAAAAACTTCCTTTTAACAGGAAGAGACTTCTGGCAGAACCAGGTTCAGGGAGGTGCATTCATCTGTTGTGACCAGTTGGGGCTGAGAGGAGAGAGACAGGACAAAAGACACAATGAGGAAGAGCGCCAGACAGGGCCGTATTACCGACCGGGCGAGTGGGGCTGGCGCCCCGGGGCCCATGGATCCAGGGGGCCCAACAACAATCCAGATACCGATGTCGATGCTGATTGCGATAGAGCCCTCTATTCTAGGATCTTCTTTAGTTGTACTTCTTTAGTCTATAAGGGTTAACTGAAATGGGCTGGGGGGAGTGACAGCAGTCAGAGGGCCCTCGGCCACAGGACATAGGAACCAGAGGGCCCCTGGGCCATGCCGTACAGCAACCAGAGGGCCCCTAGGCCACGGAGGACGGCAATCAGAGGGCCCCTGGGCCACGGGGGATGGCAAAGGGCCCCTGAACCACGGGATATGGCAACCAGAGGGCCCCTGGGCCACGGGGGACGGCAATCAGAGGGCCCCTGGGCCACGGGGGACGGCTATCAAAGGGCCCCTGAGCCACGGGATATGGCAACCATAGGGCCCCTGTGCCACAGGAAACGGCAATCAAAGGGCCCCTGGGCTATGCGGTACGGTGACTAGAGCGCCTAGGGGGACAGCAATCAAAGGGCCCCTGGGCTACAGGATATGGCAACTTCGACTGTTCTTGACTCTGCCAATTACGAACTGTGAAGGGGAACGGTCATTCTCCAGAATGGCTCGAATAAAAAATGAGCTCAGGATGAAAATGACCCAAAATCGTCTGAACTCCCTCTCACTTCTTGCAATTGAATCACAGTTTGTGCAACAGCTGAACTTTGATGAGTTGGTAGATGATTTTGCACGAAGGAAGAGCAGAAAGAGACTTTTATAGGGGAGTGTGTGTCGGGGGGGGTGGGGGGGTGGGGGGTGGGTTGGTATGGGCTCGGAGCGGGAGGTGGGGGGGGGGGGGGGGGGGGGGGGGGGGGGCTTGCAATCTCCTTGCCCCGGGGCCCAGACCCACCTTAATCCGGGCCTGGCGCCAGAGATTAATAATAACTAATCATTAAATGTAGAGTGGTGTTAACCCCTTAACTGGCAGCAAATAAAATCACCTGAAACAACTACATAACACCCTGTGGTTATTATTGGCTCTGAACAACCCATTTCATAGCCTATTAATCGGCTGCGTCTGGTCCGCCTGCCGAATGAAGTGCATTTATATGGCAGGCTAGACCCGCCCATTTTGACTGACACCTCATTCGGCCAATCATGTTAAGAAATGGGTTTCCCAGAGCCAATAATACTCAGAGGGCGTCACGTAGCTTTGTCAGGTGATTTGGTGCAGCCAGTTACATGATTGGCCGAATGACGTGTCAATAAAAATGGGAGGGTCTAGCCTGCCATATAAAAGGGACTACAAACGGCCCGTCACCGGGCCCTTGCCAGTTAAGGGGCTACAGAAGTGAATGAAAAAGAAATACTCAGTGCATTATGGGAACTCCCCCAGCAGCCTAGGCCTATTGCAGTGTAAACAAAAGGATGGTACAGGGTCACCTGACCCAGCCCTTACTATGAGCTTGATCAAAAAATTTTTAAGCCTAATCTAAAATAGAGAGGGTGTCTGTCTCCCTAATCCAAACTGGGAGCTGGTTCCACAGAAGAGGGGCCTGAAAGCTGAAGGCTCTGCCTCCCATTCTACTCTAAAGTATCCGAGGAACCACAATTAAGCCAGCTGTTTGGGAGCAAAGTGCTCTATTTGGGTGATACAGTACTATGAGATCTTTAAGATAAGATGGGGCCTGATTATTTAAGTGAGGAGAAGAATTTTCAGTTCAATTCTGTATTTAATAGGGAGCCAATGAAAAAGTCAATAAGGGAGACATATGCTCTCTCATTCTAGGCCATGTCAGGACTCTAGCTGCAGCATTTTGTATCAGCTGACAGCTTTTCAGGGAACTTTTAGGACAGCCTAATAAGAATGAATCACCAAGAGAAGAGAGTAACACTACTGAGAGACTGGATTTTGCTTTTTCACACTGTGACATCTTGTCAGTTATAAGACATTTTACAAGACATAGTTAATATGTTGAATGTTACACGCCTGAGGGCTTACTTTTTGAAAGGAACCACTGGAGAGCATCAAGGTGTTTCTCCGTTTTTCTCTTTAAGGCACACCGTTTATGGCGTTCCCTCCCCCGGTCACTGGCATCAGGTGAAATGTGTTTATTGGCAGATCATCATTTATATTAACTGTTGGATGATTTCTGTGGTGTATGAGAAACCATAAAGTTTTGTAACTGATCCTGCTGACATGTCATCAATCTACTTATCCCTCTTGTATGCTATTTGATTTCACCCCACCTCCATCTTTGCATTATCTGCCATTCCACTTATTTTTCTTGTTGGTGTTGGTTGGTTGGAAGGCAGTCATTTTGGATTTTTAAACTGATTACCCACCTTCCAGACAGCTATTGTTTTTAGTGAATTTCAGAATGAAGTGAAACTCAAGATGTATATATATGGCAATTATATCATAATAATCATAACTGTCAAATGATGTGTCTTGAAAACAATTTCTTTTTGGTGCACGTAGGGAAACTCTTAATCTGGTACTTGAGATTAAAAAAACATGTTTTAGTTACAGCAGATTGTCCAGGAGATCAAACTCAGAAGAAAAACAGAAAGAAAACATAAAGCACAGACTCACAGACCCTTAAATGCACCACTAGGGAGAGTCTCTTAAACCTTACTGACCCACAGATGGGCCTCTCATTGCAGACTCTCTAATTCAGGGCAGGTTAAATTTAGGACAAATGTGTACAGATGATAGCGAGGAAATCAAGAATGTCACCTATTAAAGAAAACGGTACAGCAGTGAGTTTGAGTATTTCTTCTGTGGTAGTCGTCATTTAGCTCAAGCTAATCAAGCATGTAAACAGGATCCACAGTATATGGAACACTTGAAGACAGAGGGGTAGCTTTACAGATAATTTTCAACATTAAAGTAATAGTTAGGCTCAGCCACAGCTCTGGCCTCACTGAGTGCCGTCCTGAAATGAGCAGTAATCCCAGCCTCCAGCTTTCCCATCCTCTGGAAAAGCTGTCGGCTGCCTGTCCCGCTGACTTCCGACGGGGGTGGAGAGAAACTTTTAAAGTAATACCTCACCGCCCTCTTAACAAGCCATCCATCCGTCCTTCATCCCAGTGTTTCCACCTTCATACTGCTCCATCCCTCCATGGACACAGAGATTGAGGCCTCATCAGGAGAGGAGGGGGAAGAGGGTATCTGGATTTATTCCCTTTTCAGCCACCCCTTCCCTTCTTCTTTTCTCTCTTAGCAAATTGTCACACATAATAACTCACTGATTGACGTGAACATCAGTCATTAGGTGGGAAGGTGAGTATGGATAGAAAGGTAATTTGGCCTCACAGTGATAGTAGTAACAGCTGTAAACACACGCACGCACACACACACGCACACACACACGCACACACACACACACACACACACACACACACACACACACACACACACACACACACACACACACACACACACACACACACACACACACAGAGTTGTGTGTTTCTTTGTGTAGTAAATACTTCCCAGGTGATAACAGGGGAATTTATGAGTCTTTTTATTCCATCAATAAATGCCACAACAATCCACATTATCTGCTCAGCTAAACATCTGCTTCTAAAACTTTTCATGAAACTGACTGCAGATTGTCACTGTTTGTTAGAATTGTGGTTATGGATTTTTTTTAACTATGTAAAATTAACAATTATTTATCTGCATCTATGGCACAGCTTTTCTGATGGATAAAATCAAGTTTTGCATTTCTTTTAAACAAATCACAATCATTTATACAGTCACAATGCATACAAACTATTATGTATATGAACTCTGGGCTCAGCATGGCCATTGATGATATAATATCTTCTGTATATGGATTTCCATCATACAAGATACTTTGCAGCACATTGCTGCATTTAACAGGGGACAGAACAGCTTTATCCCATGGATATATAATGGTTTCAGTAAACCTCGTTTTAACAGGATAGCTGACAGTGAAACATCATCTCTCTAAAGCTTAGACACTCTTCGGTCTGCTTTAGTTTTGCTGTAGGTGTTTACTTGATCACTGAAGTGATCATGAACTGCATCAAAACACCAAATTTGCATTTGCTTTAGTTTCCACTGCAGTTCAGAATGACCTTTTTAGGAAGAGTAACAGACAATTTATGCGGTATATTAATGGTGGAAGAATTTGGTGTAGGGGGGGGGGGGGGTCTTGATTGTGTGCATGCTGGTTATCTACTGTGGCTCAATGGGACACTTAATGGAACTGAGAAATAATCGGCTTTGCCTATGCTTTCTATACTGTCTGCTGTGAACAAAGTCTACAGGCTGAAATACTGCAATGAGCTACTTGCAAATATTTGTGCTTCAGGCCCCACCTTAAATCTCCTGAACTTTTAGAAAGCACTACCTACTTAGGTCTGAAAAGAGTTACTTTAGTTAAAATGCTCAGAGATGCTAGTATTTCTGTTCAGTTCACGAAGTAACTAACAAATCAAACCAAGAGGTTTTTATGCCGAAATGTAAATAAAACAAAGTGAAAAAAAAATAATGGCCTCATGCGGGGGTTAACAGCGTCTCCAGGTTGAAAATCTCTTCGTTGTCTTTTTAAATGGTAAGGAATTTGTTCCATGGAAAAGAACATTTATCCAGGAGAATGCAGTTTACTCATGTGGAACTGTGAGCATCAGGAAATAGGTTTGAAGAAAGGATTAGAAATTTAATGCAACTTTACAGTTGTTGGAACAATCCATTGTATTTTGGTCTTTGTTTAGATGAAAACCTTTATTGCAGCGGGAAATTGTTGGAGAGTCACACATTGCTCTGAATAATCAATCCAGGCTATTAAATCCCCTAATATAAACCTGTGTGAAAAGGAAAATCACTTTACTTTGAACCATGGAAACAGTTTAAAAGAATGAATCTGACTATTTACGATATTGTATGTAAATGTTTTGTTGTGTTGCAGATGATGTGGAAAGCAGTTGTAAAAACAAAGCTGTTATAAAAGTGAAACCATCAAAGTGACACTGACAAATTCAAACTTATGTAAGGTGTTTATAGAAGTTATGGGAAAAATAGAATTTTATTACTTGGTCATCTGGAGCCTTTTTCCAAAATCAAATGTTCTTTAGAAGAGCAGTGATTGGAACATTAGAGAAAATCTTCTTGCAACTGATGCCTAACCACCTCAGTTTGGGATTCACCTTTGGTTTGAAGAAAATTGTCAGGATTGAGTAAATTGAATAAATAATTTTCTATGTGGAGTCTCAAGTTTCAGAAAGATTTGTTAATACTGACAAAAGGACAGCCTGGGCTTCTCTGCTTAGACTGCTGCCCCCGCGACCTGGCCCCGGGTAAGTGGAAGAGGATGGATGGATGGATGGATGGATGGATGGATAACATGCCCTGAGGGCAGTTACTTACTACTAATAGATTTATCTATAAATAAGCTGGTGTGCTTGTTGAATTACGAACAAGTTTCAGGAAATATACTCTATGTTTGAACTCTTTCAGTTCTCATTTTTATTTTTTACTCTAATACATTCACCGGTCACAGTATTAGGTACACTTTGCTAGTACTAGGTTGGGCACCCTGTTTCCTTCATGCTGGAAACATTCCTCAGAAATTTTGGTCCACATTGACATGATAGCATCACACAGTTGGTGATTCGCATACATGAAATAGAGACATCCTCTTATCCTTTTATCCAGCGTTTTGAGGGGTTGTAGCCTATCCCAGCTCTCATACGCATTGCTGACCGTGCACCATTGTGCCACTCTACAGATTTTTCTTACTTACCCATCCAAAACACAAAAAATATGAAAGGTAAAAGACAATGCAGTAGCTACAGTACAGTACAGTATATCAACCTGAAACTGCTTTGCAGGATGAAATGAAGCTCTCTGACAAAATAAAAAAAATTTAGGTGCCATATTTACTGTGATTGATTTGGTGGATTTAACTATGATAATAATCATAATAAAGGACAACAGCTGGATTTTTCTTGAAGATTGGAAAATGAGCTTGGACATTTCCTTAGATGTCCACGAAGTTGTTTTGTTAAGCAGAGATTTCCACAGGATATGTGGGAATAAAAACATACACCAAACACTTCTTTAGAAATTTTCTTAAGAAGTGTTTGGTGTTTCTTTCATGGTGTTTTTGTCATGAGCAATATATATATATATATATATATTTTTTTTTTTTTTTTTTTTTTTTTTTTCATAAATCCTTTTTCAGACATTGAATGCTTCCAAACACCATGGTTGCTTCTTTGGACAAATTATTGAATGGACAAATTTAATATGGGGCACAGCGGCTCAAGGAGTGAGACAACTCCTGGTCTTATCCTAGAAATAGGATAACTGTGTCTGTTATAACTGATCATTCTCACTCAGGCCAGTGCTTGAGATTCCACCAGAAGCACTTGAAAAATATCTCAGAAGAGGGTGTCCACTCTGTTAAGCTAAAAGAGCATGCTGCCTGCACAGAGCAGTTGAGGAGGCGGATGGGAAGTCAGGAACCGCAGAGAGCATCTAGGCAATTTAAAATAAAAGACCCCATGTCTAAACACTGCTGCTTCTGAAACATTCCTGGTGTTTTCTGTGTTAACTTCAACAGTTACTTCCTCCAAGCCATCACCATGATGATGCTTTGAGTGCTCAATTAGAGTAGAAAGCGCTATATAAGAACTAGTCCATTTACCATTTACCTTGTCTATTGGACCCCATTTCTACGAGACTGCTCAAAGAAATCCTTCCATTAGTTAATGCCTTGAGCTTAAATATGATAAATATATCTCTATTAAGGGGCTACATACCACAGGCCTTCAACGTGGCAGTAATTAAACCATTACTTTAAAAAAACCATCACTTGACCAAGCTGTCTTAGGTGTCTTAGCTAATTATAGGCCAATCTTCAACCTTCTTTTTAAAATTCTTGAAAGAGTAGCTGTAAAACAGCTAACTGATCATCTGCAGAGGAACGGTTTATTTGAAGAGTTTCAGCCAGGATTCTGAATTCATCACAGTATAGAAATGGCATTAGTGAAGGTTACACATGATCTTCTTATGGCCTCTGACAGTGGACCCATCTCTGTGCTTGGCCTGCTAGACCCCAGTACAGTGTTCAATACTGCTGACCATAATATTTTATTAAAGAGATTGTAGCATGCCATAGGTAATAAAGGTACTGTGCTGCAGTAGTTTGAATCATATCTTTCTAATAGACTCCAGTTTGTTCATGTAAAGGTCTTCTTCACACGCAAAGGTTAATTATGGAGTTCCACAGGGTTCTGTGCTGGGAACAATTCTATTTACATTATACATGCTTCCCGTAAGTAGTATTATTAGAAGGCATAGCATACATTTTAATTGCTATGCAGATGATACCCAGCTTTATCTATTCATGAAGCCAGATGACACGCATCAATTAATTAAACTGCAGGAATGTCTTAAAGACATGTCTTAAAGTCTTGGATGACTTATTTTTTTGGATTGCTTGAATGGCTTCTAATTTTCTGCTTCTAAATTCAGATAAATCATCAGTTATTGTACTCGGCCCTAAAAAGCTTAGAAACATGGTGTCTAACCAGATTCATAGTCTGGATTGCATTACCTTGGCCTCCAGTAACACTGTGAGGAATCTTGGAGTCATTTTTGACCAGGATATGTCTTTCATTGCACATACTAAACAAATATGTAGAACTGCTTTTTTTTTTTACATTTGTGCACTATCTCTAAAATTAGAAGCATCCTGTCTTAGCGTGATGCTGAAAGACTAGAGAGTGAGCGCATAAATCCCCCATACTGGCTTCTCTTCGTTGGCTTCCTGTTAAATTAAAATAAAAATCTTTCTTCTCACATACAAGTTCTTGAATAATCAGGCACATCTTATCTTAAAGGCCTAATAGTACCGTATTACCTCAATGGAGCACTTCGCTCTCAGACTGCTGGCTTGCTTGTGTCTCCTAGGATACTTAAAAGTAGAATGGGAGGCCCTTGATACACTGAGTATTTCCTCTTCACACACCTCTTTTCACTCTGTCCATGTTTATACACCACTCTGCATTTAATCATTAGTTATTATTAATCTCTGGCTCTCTTCCACAGTGTGTTTTTTGTTCTGTCTCCTTCCCCTCACCCCAAACTGGTCACAGCAGATGGTTGCCCCTCCCTGAGGCTGGTTCTGCCAGAGGTTTCTTCCTGTTAAAAGGGAGTTTTTCCTTCCCACTGTCACCAAGTACTTACTCATAGGGGGGTCATCTGATTGTTGGGGTTCCTATATATTATTATAGGGACTTTACTGTACAATATAAAACATTATTGTTGTGATTTATAAATAAAATTGAATTCAGTTGAATTTAATTGAAACCATGCAAAGGTTTGCAACAAACCCCAGTATCATAGACCAGCATCCAGTTTATTCCAAGTGTTGCATCTGCCACAAAAAGACATGAAACAACTGAAATAACAGAAGAGATGTAAAATAAACACAGTGAGACACAGTATGGCTCCAAAGAGATGCCAAATGACCAAAATTTGATACAGGTGAAAACCAAGAAATGCAAAAATTGCTATTATGCAAAAGAACCACAGAAAGATGCAAAATGATCACAAAGAGATACAAAATAACCAAAATGGGACACCAAATAAAAAAAAAGCCAAAAAAGCAGACATGATCAACTTGCATGGGGCAGGTTGGATCCATGCAAGCTGCGAACCCTTACCTGCACAGACTTGTTACACAACCTGTCAGAATTCCTACTCTATCGCTGCAAAGAAAGAGTGTGTATCCAGTTTGATAGCTAGATTTCTAACTGAAATTCAGAATGATAAACCTTTTCTCTTTAGTACTCTGCTGTGCTTTTCAACACATTTTTGCAATGTCTGTAATGTAATGTAAACCTGTTGGAACTGAACCAATAAGTGTATAAATAGAGAATAAGCAACATGATGAGTTGTGTTTAGATTGCCTGTTGCACACATCTAGTAAATTCTTAGGCACGCTTCAATGTTTTTAGATGCTGAGTGTGTTATAGAGTGGAATAACAGAAAAAAACAGGATGATCTGTGAGTGCCTCATGCTGGAAAGGACAAATGGATGTCAGAAAAAGAAGTGAGGAGAAAGAGCACGGGGACAAAGATGAGATTTCATTAGAAGCCCATATGAAGGAATCCACTCAGCTGAAATGAGCACACATCCTGCGTGAATATACACAGTCATACACTCACAGACTTTACACAGACACTGTCGCAAAAACAGAGTCTGACTCTTTTTTTCATTCACCAGTAAAGAATTCCAGCGTGCGATAAGATTTCATTCTTTTGTTCTGAGCTCAGTGTTTCTAGTTAGACAGTGAGAGAGGTGTGTGTGTGTGTGTGTGTGTGTGTGTGTGTGTGTGTGTGTGTGTGTGTGTGTGTGTGTGTGGTTCATGCCATCACCTCGTGCCCTCTCTCCTGCCCACACTGAGTCACTCTGACATACCAGAAACGACAACAGTACTTGGCTACTTGCAAATCTTTGATTAAAGGCTGGTTCTGTGAAGCTGGTTTAAGAGATTAGGGTGCCAGACAGCAGCAGTGAAGGAAGGGTCCAAACACCATCTGACACATGCTTTTAAACTGGTGTATAACATATCACAATGAATAATATTCTTTCTGGAACAACACCTATAACTAAGAATCTGAGTAGCTTTGTCTTATTTGCATTTCCATTGTCTGCATTTGTCACTGTGCTAAATCCTTAGTATGTATTTCTATTTAAGCAGTATATTGTAATATTATAAAACTGTTTTTAAATGATGTTTTTCAGCTGCTATAGATTTCCAAAGTGAATGTTGCTCAATCACTTTGTAAATCCTTAAAATCATGCATGATATAACTGCATCCATTCATCCATCCAGCTGGGTCCAGGTCATGGGGCAGCAGTCTAAGCAGAAATATCCATACATCCCACTCCCCAGTCACCTCCTTCAGTTCTTCTGGTGTTGGTTCTGTTTTTATTGTGAACATGTGCTCTATCATGCACCTCACTGTGAGGACTATGTATCTTGCTCTTCTTTTGATGAAGAACTAGTTTTTGCTCATTAGTTGGCTTCTCAGAGCTTTTCTTAAGTGCAAGTTTTATAAATAAAGTTCTTTATGAGTCTCTGGCCCATAGTCTCTTTGTAACTTTCTTACACTAACTTTAGCCAATAAAAATCTTAACATAAAAATTCAAGTTGGCTTTTCCTTCCATTTACACGGCTTACTGGCCAATGAAACAAACTGATGTTTGGTTTAAAAAAGAAGTATCTATAGACCATTATGTTATTAGAATAAACTTCCCCTGTTTTTGGAACATATGGAAACTGTAATATTCATTACAATTAGGATATCCTAAAGATCACTTAAGTTAGGTCCGTTACACATTTAAAAATGTTAGATTTGTCTATAGGGACATCTGCATTTAAATACAGGGTAAGTTTCCAATAATAATGTAATCATGAAATAAATTATAATTAGTAGTTAATTACATTGTCTTTCCAAGAAAAATATTAGCAGTGAATTATTTGCAATTTGTGGACCCATAAAATTTAAACTTTACCAGGTCGTGGACTGAAACAGACATAATACAGATACAGCATTACAAGGGCATATCAGTAAATCAGAGAAATAAAATGAGAACAAACTTGAGTGATCCATCTGATTCCTCTGAAATGGAAACAGGAAGTCTTGTGGCCACACTCCTCCATCACAGAACATTCAAACCAAGGTTAATGTAGAAGCAAAGATGGATTTAGTGTGTGTGTTTGTGCATGTGCAGTGTGTGTGACAGAGAGAGAGAGAGAGAAAATCCTATGAGCTGGTATGCATTCATTTTCTTGGTCAAGGGCAAACACCCACCTACCCACTCCACAAACTACCACAACTGCTGCACAAATGCATTCACACACACAGACATAAACACACACACACACACACATACACACTTATAAACTAACTCTCTTCACTGGTGCCAACTGAAGGAGAGCTCTATGTTTATCTAAGGTGGAATCCATCATATTTAGGTTCATGTTATATTCTTTGGTTGGTGTTTACAGATCCAGGAGGAAGATTTGCCATAATCATTGTAACACTATATTCTCGTGTAGAGACAAAGCTGCAGTGCGTGCCATTTTCTGACAGTTACAGTATTTCTAGATGTCAAAACAGAGTTTTCTCTCAGATAAATGTAACATAAATGTCCCCAAGCGTAAAACATTATTGTATTGGTCTGTGTTAGTGTCAGATAGATTTGCTGTTTAAATAATTATAATTTTTTCACTTGTCAAGCACTTTAAAGCACTTTAACTCGCACCAAAATAAATAGTATATATTGGTCTATTGGTTGAGCAGCAGTGAGATAGCTGAAACAGATGCTATTAAACAATGCGAATTTAAAAGACAAGCCAGTGTAAGGAGAGTATGTTTGCAGATGATTTCAT
Source organism: Archocentrus centrarchus (assembly GCF_007364275.1). Taxonomy (NCBI): domain Eukaryota; kingdom Metazoa; phylum Chordata; class Actinopteri; order Cichliformes; family Cichlidae; genus Archocentrus; species Archocentrus centrarchus. Next base: position 24,688,306 of record NC_044358.1, on the reverse strand, counting down.
TTCTGCAGCTGCACAGGTTCATGTTCTTTGTGGAAAGCAGATAAGCATGCATACGGGACATATCTGGTTGTTGCATGCTGCCACTTAATTACAGATACAGTATATTACAGGTTTGTATATACATACGTGTGTGTGTGTGGTCAGTAATAACAGGAAGCCAGTCCTCCATGTTGACACAAACCTGCCTGGGTGATTGGCTGTTTAAAATAAATAAACAAACACACGAGTGACCCACTCAACCCACAAGCAGCAGAAGCTCTCCACGAGACTAAAAATACGAAACGATGAGCGCTCCACATCGTCAAACCCAAACAGGAACACCTGCAGCTCACCCCTCAGCCCGGCCCCGTTGTCACGACAACCAGCTGCACTGCATGCAAACAGTTTATATTAGGGTAAGGAGGGGTGGGAAAGATTTTACAGATGCCGGAGGATTCAGGTGAAGATAATCAGAACACAGTTTGCAGAATTGCAGTGGAGTTTAAATGAAGTCAAGGGGAGTGAAGAATGAGGACGGTCATAGTGATGGGAAAGGGATGATAAAAAAAATTAAAGAAACTGGGAGAGACTCAGTCTGGGATGTGGTTTGAGTGGGAACTGGTGCTGTTTTTAGAGTCAGCAGGTGGCTGTGGAGCACCAAGGCCACAAGACTGACAGAAGAATGTATGTGTATACAAATATGACTGCAGTAAATCATGCCACAGTCTTCCCAAAAAAATTAAAGAATGTGAACAAACAAAACCAAATTTGACCAACAGACTGGAGTTTGATTCACATCTGGGAACATTTTTAAGTTTCACTTTCAGTCACTGTTAACTCTGGTTTTCACTCACTGTTTGGTTTAAGTTTAAGCACCAAAACTACTTGGTTAACAATAAAAAGGATGATGGTTTGGATGTCAGCATGTCAAAAAACCATCTGTTAATCTCTCATAGTGAGTAGGTTTATCAGCAAAAAATTGACCAAACAGAATTGTTTTCCTGTAATCTTTGTTGCTACGGACTTTCTTTTTGTTTGCACTTATATTTTGAGTTGCACTGGTGTTCCAGCATGTACGGACCAATTTACAGTTTGTTTTCAACACCTCCATGGTGACAAAGGGGAGGAGGTGCATAATAAATAAGCTTACCTTCATGATAAGCATTTGTGTTTTTCTGTAATGATATTTTACAACCACACTCCCCAATTAGTTGGGATGCTGTGGGGGAAAAACACAAATACCACAACACCATATTTTATTCCGAATTGAATATTAAAATTATGTCAAGTGTCTAAACTGAGGCATTTTTTCATGAAAAAATGTTGGCTCATTTTGAATTTGATGCCCCCCTCCTCCCCAAAAAGTTTAACTAAAAATAAATGTATAAAATTTTTAAAAACAACTGAAAGAATGAATCAGGTAAATTGGGAACAGGTCAGCAGGTGGCAGAGTTTCTAAGAAGTAAAGCTGGGCAGAGATTCACCAATCTGCAAGAAAACAGCATGCAGCATTTACAAATTGTGGGACCACTTTCAGAATAATGTTCCTCAACATAAAACTGCAAAGACTATGTATCTCATCGTTTTATGGCTCAAAATACCATAAAAAGATTCTGAGAATCTAGAGAAATCTCAGTGCGCGAGGGGCCAATGCTGATGCCTGTGATATTTGGGCCCTCTAGCAGCACTCCATAAAAGCAGGCATGATTCTAATAATAAAATATGGGTTTATGAGATTTACAAATCATAGCAAAGCTCATAAATCATCATTATTTACATTCTACACAGCACCCCAACTTTTGGGAAATTGGGTTTGAACCTCACTGCTTCTTTTAGAAACTTTTTGTTTTCTAACCTATGGTGTAGTTATTGTAGAATTTTTCAGAAATGCTGTCAAACCATGAAACTGATCTTTACGAACAGGGGCAGAGGTCACCCACAAAATAATTAAGTAAGATTTCCTAAATTTGACCTGCTTTAAAATAATGCTAGCTCAGTGTGAAATTTGCAAACGTTAAACCACTAAGTGGAAAGATGTTCTCTCAGATGGCAGATGGTGTCCATGTGCATTCATTTTTGTATCTATGGTTTGAACTTGAGGGAAGCTCAGAGCTTTAATTCAGGATGTGCTGTCTGGCACAGTTAGTGGCCTCTGCTGGGAGGTTAAAATGCCCTTTAGCAGCTGCGGCACCTGCTCAGATTTCTCTGTGAGACAGTGTGATAAAACACAAGTCTCCCTTCATACATAAAACAAAAATGCAGACTCACAATTCATCTGGAGTCATGACTTAGCATACATTTTGTTTTCTGCATGTGTGGACACATTACACATATGTACTGAATGCATGTGTGAGGACATATGTTTGTTCTTTGGTGAAGGAGCGCAACTACGTTTGTGTATTTCCCATGAAGAAAATACTGTACACATGTGAGAGTGTTATTTATGCATCCCCTCTGTGTCTGTAAGTGTGTAAGCTCCAGATGTGTCCCAGGGTCAGAGCAGGGCTGCCCTCCTCAGTCCAGATGTGTTCAGGTGTGGCCTGCAGTTTCACACCAAACAGAATCTTCTTAATGTCAGAAATAGGTGATGGGGTCAGACACATTTTGAATTTCTGTCTGTTTCAGAAGAAGAAATTGTGAAATAAAAAATAAAATAAACAACATGTGACAAGCAGGTGCACAGATTTTACTGGACTTGTGGTGCTAAAATGAATGTCTCTGGTCTAAAGTAAATAGTAGTAATTCATTTCTCTGTTACTATCTTTGGTAGGATGTGACTATCTGCTCAGTCCTTACGGCTGTGTTCATTGATGTCTTCAGCAAGGAGAACAGGGCTGAGCTTAAGGACAGAGATCTGGCAACTTTACAACAGGAAAAGGGCACTCAAGTCTTACATTCTCTGGCGCAGCAAATGGAGAGAAAGAAGGAAAGAAAGAGACAGAAATAGAGTTACTAAAGTTTGAAAGAATTTTAAAATGCAGATTTTACTGGGGGAGATGTGAGTAAAGCACAGGAAGAGATTGGTCTTTGTTAACTGTAAGGATTTGGATTTCGGGGGCATCGAGTCTGTGGTGGGGAACATAAGGAGAAAGGGAAAAAGGAAGATGTGCTCTACTCGTTATCTCGCCTCACTGTTTACTCAGATTCCAACTCACAGATAGCATCAGCAAATAAGCTGTGGCCAAGTCAACGTGCTGTTACACCAAGCCAAAACTGACCTTCTGCCTCTGTGAACACACACACACACACACACACACACACACACACACACACACACACAACATATACACATGCAATGCTGATGTTTTCTACATTCTGTGCAGTTATAAACACCAAGCATCAGTGGGAACAAAGAAAAACAAGATCCTGATCCTCAGCAGATTTAGATACATCAAATATCATAAATACGAAGCTTATATTTTAAAAGGCACTGTGATCATTGCATTAAAGATAACACATTTAAATCCTCAAATGCAGTCACTAAACTACAAAAGTCTGAAAGAAGAGTTGCATTAAGGGGTCACAAAAAAATCATACAGCTAATATTCTTGCAAAATCCATATTTGAGCTGTTCACAGGATCTTGTGTGGATTATACATCCATACATCCATCCATTTTGGACTTGGAGCTTATCACAGCTGCTATGAGGTGAGAGGCACGGTACCATGTTGCAGGGCTCAGATTATACACTGTATATAATCCATAAACAGTAAAAGCGATTTAACACCCAGTAGTTCCATAAAGTGCATTCTTGATCGAGGATTTCTGTTGTGTCATGTATACTGCCATTCCAAGAAGTCAGAAAGTAATGTTGTGATGGATGCGATATGCTGCATGAGGATGATGTGCATTTGATTTTATTCCCTGCCACATAATGGAAACTAAACTATTTGGTCATTAGACCTTTGCCAGGGCTATCTGGGGTGGTGACACCTCTTATTTCATCTCTTTTTGCTCTGTGGCCCTGGACAAATTGATAAGCATTGCATATCGACTCAATTTCACCCTAAACAGAGATCTAATCCACCATAACTCTGATTTTCATAATTGTAAACCGTACTGTCATATGATGCATAGATATCCCAGAAGTAAGAATTTTAAAAAAGAGGGTTTTAATATAATTTAGGATGACCACCTGCCACTTGGTGTCAGTGAAAGTTATAACCTGCTGATGAGCTGCAGGGGACCTGCTGAAGCCCTGTGCTATCTCAAGTCCTTTTATTCCACACATAGTTGATCTGAATGAGATCTATGGGATTTCAACACGTTGAACTCATGCTTCTCAAACAATTTGTGCAGTGTTGCAAGATGCAAGCTAAAAGAAATCACTGCCATTGGGGAAAATCATTTTCATGAAGAGGTCCAGCAGGTCTCTAACAGTGTTCAGTTAGATAACATCAAAAATGTGGCCACAGGAGTTCCTTAACCCAAGGCTTTCCCAGCAAAGTATTGGTCAGAACATCATTATCCCTCTAGTGGCTTGTTTCCTTCCCACAGTACAACCCTGGTAGACTTACTCACCTGTCACATGACATGAAAAAAATAAGCTTTATTTTACATCACTGCTAATGGGGGAACCTCTCATCATGCCAGGAGTGCTCTAACTAGGTTATCTGACCAGTGATAATGGTTGGATCAGGGTTTCTAAGTCCTGTTCACCTGCCTATGCAGTGGGTATAAGTGCTGGTGGTTAATTTACTGTCCAATATGTCCCAGACCATGACTTTCACTGTGGCTGGACTCTTGGTAATTTACTACAGACATTACAAAATGTACTATTTTGAAATGGATGAACCAACCTTTTTAACTCCTTCTCTGGACCTGTGCTGGACCTCGTAGTTGATTTTAGGAACTTGAAAAAATGTAGCAAAGTAATGGTGGAGTAAAATCTCCCGTGTTTTTGTAGACTAATGAAAAGACTAAAGTCTATTATAATATTACAGCAGCAGTTCGATGAAGCAATAGGAGTTGGTGAGCTTTGATTTCATTATGTAAGCATTACTGTATCTTTCACGAGCCCCATATTCTCGTAACTTCCCTCATTCATATTCAGCGTCTCCCTCTCTTTGTGCGACACAGTGGTGTGACAGTAGAGAGCAGACAATGTCGGGTTACCCTGGTAATTTAGGAAGGAGGACGGAAGTATCCTGGACAGGCAGTCCCTCCTCCCAAGAGTCCCACTGATGATTCACCAGCCTGCATGATGAAGGTTGGTGACCCCAATTTGAGTAAGGCAGGAGGAGGTGGAGCGGGAGAAGAAGGCGGATGAGGAAGGGGGGATAATAAGCAAGAGGGGATGGCGATGCCTACGTCAGTGGCACTCGCTAATAGGCAGATGTCCTTGTCCATGACAGAAGTAAATCATGTCTCTTGGGGGAAAGAATACAAGAACGAGAGGAGAGGAAGGGAAGAAAAGCGTAAGACAGAGACTAAGATTGCTGTCTGGAGAAGTGAAGTGCTGGGCTGGACGTGAGTGCGTGTCTAAGTGAAATTATAGGCAATTAGTTCAGCCTCTAAGCCCACTGTAGAAATGTTGTTTTGATGAAGACAGAAAACAAGAAGGAGGGAAGCAAGAGAAGGTGAAATGACTCAGTTTAAGTGTTTTAAGCTGTTTAGGTTGAGTGGGCCGGGTTGCATTGAACTAGAAAAGAGCATAGGTGATCTGAAGAGACAGAGGAAAATAGAAAAGGGATTTAGTAAAGCAAGTGTAACAATAGCACACTATGAAATACTCACATGTATGTTATGTTGCAATTAATAGTATGTACAGAAAAGCAGGAGAAAAATGCAACAAAGTTGCATCAAAACTAAAAGCACTCATGTCCCTGTTCCCCAGATGACATCATTACATAATATATTCTTTATATTCAATTAATATATTTACTTATTCATCCATTATTGTATCATTTTCGGTCAGCTGGTCAAAATTGATATCTTAAAAACCTTGTATACTTTTAGACAATTCATCAGGAGTGTTGTGTTATGCTTTATAAGCTTCTCTTATGTTTTGCATGAAAAATCAATTTGAAAAAAAATGCAACTTTTTGAAGCACTACAAAATTGATCTTAGATGCAGTACTTAAGAGTCCCAAAGACTCAGCTAATGACTACAGGAACATCAACTTTTATGGGTATGTGATCTACCTCTTGATTAAATAGCTGTATACCCAACAACCACCCCCACTGCCAAGGAAGTTTCTGCTTCACAAAAATCATCATCAAAACACCAGAAACACATATTTTAATAAAAAGCAATGCAGTCATTCAAGGTCATAGAAACATTTCAGTCAATGTTATGAGAGGCTGATAATAATTTGATCCCTTTTGAGGGTGGATACACACAACCGAAAACAGAATTTTGTCTGGGGTTTTTTGGCCACAGTGGCTTTTTATTGACAGGAAAGCAGAAGGAGAGATGGGGGAAACACACAGCAAAGAGCGACAGGTCGGGACTCAAACCTGTGCCTCCTGCTTTTGCTTCGCGGCATACGTGGTCACCGGCTCTACCGCTGAGCCACCTCGGCACCCATGAAGTGTGTTTTAAAGAGAAACTAATTCTCAAATACCGCAAGACTTTTTCCTATTTTTGTCTAATTAGCAAACTCATGTCTGTGGAAACAGTGTTTCTATGGAATGGGAGCGTAACAGCACCCAAGAAGGTCCTGGGTTTGAATCCACCTGCCCTAGCCACCTATGGATTTTGCTTGTTCTCCCTGTGCTTGCATGGATTGTCTCTGGGCACTAGGGCTTCCTCCCATATTCCAAAGGTGTGTGTTAGATAATTTGGTGGTTCTAAATTGGCCATAGATGTGAATGTGAGCATGAATGGTTGCCTGTCTCTCTGTGTTAGGCCTGCAATCAGTGGTCAAAGTGGGCCAGAATGATCCAGAACAGTGATCCATCACCTTCAGTTAATGAACCATTAAATCTGATAGGCAGGTTAATGCTTATTACTGTTGAATGAGTTGCTTCCAATGACAGCATGGAGATACTTGCTCAGTAATGAGGAAACAATGATAGCCCACAGTCTGCTTACACCCTCAACACATCCTTTCCCCCTTCTCATTCCTGTGATGCACTCATGGTGTAGATGTAAATAAAGCTGTGGTCAGAGTAGCACTAAGAGGAGTATGCTAATTTTGTGTTTTCAAAGGTTACATTTGGTCAATTTGGTAGCTAAACTGGGGTTTTTTGCAGTATTGTGCTAAAGTTTACATTAACAAACAATGTTGGGCTGGTGCAGGGCAGGCTATAGTGTCCATGGTCGATGTTACATAGCCAGTATACCCACTGCACTGGTCGCCATTGGTAACATAATTACACAGGAACTTCTGTGTATCCTCACTATAGCTGCTGCAGGATGCTCCTTTACATCAGCGCTGATATAGGAGGAAAATTAGTCAAAACTGGAAGCAAAGAAATTGCTGAGTTTATTTTCATAGCTTTTTCCTAAAGCCTCGTGTTTCCAAGCTGATGCAATATAATAAATATAATCTGTGAATCTCCGAGCTTCTATACTGATATATCAATACGCACACGATCAAACACTTGTTTTTTCAATCCAGCTGTGGCGGCAGTGGCACAACACAGCAGGTTACAAAAGTTTAGAGGTGCACGACCAGCAGAAATGACGGCTAGCGACAGCGGACATGATGTCAATTTGACGTCAAGTTTGTCATCCAGCACCTTTGTGAGGCACTTCATGACAGATATAAAATGATAACCAGCAGTTGTGGTGCAGTGGAAATGTAAATATAAACTTTTTTTAAACAATAGATATTTTTAAGGCCTTGTAAAACTAAATTAGTAATCTGGAAGGTTACTTTAAATGCTAAGTTCAGCATGCTAACATGACCACAGTTCAGTTGACATAAGATTTGTAATAAGTCTTGAACCTCATCCATCTTAGTACATAAGCATGTTAACATGTGCTAGCTGGGACCAAAAAAGTACATCTGAAGTTAATACAAATGTCACAGTTTTCCAGGTATAGATGTCATACACTACGGTACTGGACACATTTGACCTGATCCTAGCATTAGATGAAATGTCATAAGATCACCAAAGTTATTATAATCAGTCTCATGATGATAGTCAGGGAAGGTCTCTAAAATCAATTCAATTTATTTAATCGCTCTTTCACATTGCCATGAAAAACTCAGAATCTGTCTACCTTTCACACAGATATTCACTTGCTAGTCGGTAAAATCTCAATAATAGCACTTCCAGCCGATCCTGATGATTGGTCACAGCTGATGACACTGTCCAATCAGTGCTGACATCAGTTGGTCTTCAGCATCACAGACACTAATTAGCAGCATCTTCCTGTGTTTACTCCTGTGGGGAAGGGAGTGGGCCATGATGGAGTCTGCAGACTTATAGATAGATGAAGATAACTTTAATCTCACTCTAATTAGCGCTTCCCTTCTCCTCCCACCTCCTCATATGTCTTCCTGTCTAGACTTGAGTTGGACATAAGTTTCCACTTTCCCATATCATGCTGTGGCAACATCTTGGTCACGTGCACAGAAAAATATATTCCAAATCGGATTCAATTCCTTTGCAGGGCTGCAGGTCAATAAATGGAAAATAATAGTACAGTATCTCCCCCTTAAAATTTAAACAGCTGGCAGCTTGTCTCGATATGCTGTTGTGTCCATATTATATTCACCCTAAACACAAATAAATCGAGTCTTTAAATGCCTGTTTTGTTTTGTTTTTTAGTGTTTGGATCCCAAGCCTTTTCCAGCTGGCATTCTCCACTGCTGGTCTGTTTATCTCCCTGGCCACTTGAGTCGGGGAAATGAGGCTGCCACAGAGCGCCTGGCCCTCACAATTGCTGGAGATCCTCCAACATTCCCCCCCAGTGGCAAGTCAAACAAACCTGGGGACTGAATGTGACTCAGCCATTCCTTTTGAGTCTGTTTGCCTGGCTGCTTTGACAACACCTTCAGTGAGAACTTTACAGTAAATACCAGCACTTCATTTGGAAAATGTACAATCAAATATAAAGTAAATCTAACATCCTACATAGTGAACAGAGAATGACATGCTACAGTCATCTAGATCTGTGCATGTCTGCTGAGATAGTGTTTAATATGTACAAACTGCTGAATGCAAATGAGCAGTCAGGAAGCTAACTTTTTGGGATACTTCACCTTGCTCTAATTAGTGTCTGTATCAAATTTAGTGGCATTTTGTCTCATGGACTGAGATATTTCTAAGGATTTACCTGTTGGTTGCTCTGCAGAGAAGAATTAGGGGATCACCAAAATCAGAAGGATTTCAATGGCAAATCATCCATGCAGCTGTTAGTATATTTTATTTTAGATTTTTGTTTTTGGATTGAAGCAACTCATTTTTACTCCCAACTTGTTCCATACTGATGCTAGATCAGGACCCTTAGGCCTCCCTTATAGCATCATCATTCAATGTGAAGGATATGTGCAATAAGACTGCAGGAACATGTGATGAGAAAGGTGTTCTGACCGAGCATCTATGTGTAAAGTTGGGACTGTGAATTTGTGCCTCTCCACTAAAATGAAAAAGAATAAGCAGTAAGGACAACAACAGCAATCTGAATGATGCAAAAGAAACATTTCCAAGTTACTACAAAAGTATTAAATGTGATGTTAAAAAGAGAAAATGACCACACAGACTCACTGAGCAAGCAGAGGAATGAGAGGCAGTTTCACTGACTCATCAGCCAGCTGTGTGAATTCCCAATCTCATTGCTCAAGTGCATTAATTCTTTTAACTTCCTAGTGCTCCCAGTGTCACAGCTCAGAGGCAAGTTTGTTGTTGCCAATATGTGTTAACAGGTGCATCTAATACGAGAACTGAAGTTAATACTTGCTCCAGTGAATGTTATCATGTGAATCACCATTTCTTCCCCCTATTGATAATGAAACATGCTAAAAATACTAAGCCATGAGGTCACTACCCAATTATTTTTGTCTGCTGGCTGGAGTTTTTGGCAAAAAGGGTGATTAAGTGGTTTTGTGAGTTATCAGACACTTGCCAGGAAGTGACAGAGGACCACAAACAGGAAGGAGCGGAATGTGCTTCCTGTTGGCCAATGGTAGTGTACCATCATGACTGATACACCAGCACACACACATGCATGCACTAAGAGGCAGGAATGTTTTTCCACTGAAATCAGGGAGAAGCAGACTGTCAGGAAAGACAAACAGCGAGAAAAGATAACACTGAGACAGCGTGTCCCCGTGCAATGCCATGTTAGGGAGCATAATCCAGCACCAGTTCTTCAGAATTGCCTTTTAATACTTATTCTCACAACAGTGTAATACTCATGTAATTCTTGTTTCGTTGATTCAAGCGACGTCATAAAGTGGTCTCTCTTGTGGCCAACTTCATTTTACATCTATTTAACAAAGACCTCAGACTGACCCCATCCACACTGAAGCTGATTTTTTTAGATCATGTGTGCAGGAACAGAAACACAATGATATAACAATCTCTTTAACAAAACAAACACTTTACCAGCACAATTAAGCTGCATGCTGCAGATGACGAGTGAACCAAAGCTGCAAAGCTGTTGACTAGAAAAAACAAACAAACAAACAATGAGCTGAGCTCATCGAGCTTTTTGGCATCTACTGACCTGCCGTGTTTGGATGTTGAGAAATGCTGAGTGTGACCCACAGAACACCATCTCCTCAAGCACGGAGGTGGAAACATGATGCTTTGGGTTGTTTTTCTGCTAAGGGCACAAGATGACTTCACTGCATTGAGGGGGTCAATGGACTATAAAATCTTCAATGAGAACCTCCTTCCCTCAGCCAGAGCACTGAATCGTGGATGGGCCTTCCAACATGACAAGGACCCAAAACATACAGCCAGGGCAGCAAAGGAGTGGCTAAAGAAGAAGCAAATTAAGGTCATGGAGTGGCCTAAGGCTAATTTAATAGAAAATCTGTGGAAAGAGCTGAAACTTCGAGTTACCAAGCAGCAGCCAAGACACCTAAAGGACGTAGAGAGTTTCTGTAAAGAGGAGTGGGCCAAAATCCCACCTGAGATGTGTGCAAACCTGGTAACCAACTACAAGAAAGTCTTACAGTACCACTGTGCTTGCCAATAAGGGTTTCTCCACCAAGTACTAAGTCATGTTTTGCTTAGGGATCAAATACTTGTTTCTTTGTAACTGAGCAAACTTACAAATTTAGCAGGGGATCAAATACTTATTTCTCCAACTGTATCAATAAGAGCAGCGGCCTGCAGGTTATATCTTGTCACTTCACCTGTTGTAAAAATAAAAATGTATTGATCAGCCTCTGAGAGATTGTTTTATTTTGTTGGCAGCAAATGTTTCAATGTTCATAGATCAGCACTAACTCAAATCAGTGCTACAACAACCAGAATATTTAGGAAATATAAATAGTTGATGCATTTTCAGTAGTGACAACTGTATCTTCTTCTATAGATCCTATGTTCAATAACTGTGTTTTGCAGCACATATATTATAAACCAAGAGAAACTTGTTTCATTTTTGAACATAATAATTATGGAAACGTGCACATCAGAAACAACCTGAGAAAAGCAACCGTAGCTTTTACAACATGACCTGTAACTAAGGGAATAATTCCCCTGTAATTAAATGGAATTTCATTGTATTTTATTTGAATTTGTATTGTAATTATGTTTATATACAAATACTTAATGATAGGTACACTAGAATAAGGGGCTAAAAAGTCAGGTTATTACAGCAAACAATGAAATAATTATACTCTAAGTAAATTTAAGTAGTCTGTATGTAATTTTGAGTAATGTGTAAGTAATTTTAGGTAGTGCATGAGTAATTTAAAATTTTGCATAACTTCATATATTTTACAGAAAAGAAGAAATAATTACATTTTAAGTAATTTTAAGTACTCCATATTTTCGTGGTAGTCTTGCAGAAAAACAAACAATATTTCCCAAGCATACACTGTAAGTTTACTGTACTTTTTGGGGCGTGAGCTGTAATTTGGAGTGGCTTAGCCTTGCCTAACTTCCAGGTATTTTACAGGAAAGGAGTGTCTCTTTTCCTGTAGACTCCTTTTGAAAGTCATGTTTGAACAGTGATTGTGAAAGAAAAAAAATAAGTTAGACTTCAACATAATGAATATTTAACAAAGATGTAAAAAAATAAAGATGTAAAAAGGCAAGCTTAATCCACTCCATAATATGGCCCGCGCCCTGAAAAGTACAGCGTATTTACAACATAAGACAGTTTACAAGGTGCAAACCTTGTAAACTGTCTATATTTATGTTCCTGAAGCCACGTCGTGATTGTAGTCCTTGACAATGACACACCTAGATACGTGACTTGCCCAGATGTTTTATCTTAACCAAGAAAAGAAGTCTACAATCATCCACTTTAGCTGTCTTCGTGGTCTTTCAGGCCTTTTTGTTGTTGCTGAGCTGACCAGTGCATTCATTCATTTTAAGAATAAACCAGATTGTTGATTTGGCCATTTCTAAAGTTTTTGCTGTCTTCCTGATAGGTTTTATTCGTTTTTTCAGCCTAATGATGGCCTTCCTCACTTGTATTGACATCTCTTTGGACCTTGAGAGTTCCAGTGAAAAGCTACAACATTCAACCCAGGGAATCAACTCATAATCTTTTACCTGCTTAACTTGTCATGGAATAAAGTGAACTGGCCTCACCTGGCCATGAAACTGCTTTTTGGTCAATTGCCAAATTCACTTTGAGCGTCTGAAAATAGGGAACCATGGGCACCGTTGGCTCAGTGGGTGATCATATCCCGCATAGCTGTGGTGTGTCCTTTGGTGCGTGTCTTCCCCCGCTCTGTGTCTCCCCTCTGTCTTCACTGTTTCCTATCCAATAAAGACAAAATATCCAAAAAATATCTTTAAAAAACAGGGTGCTGTGTATAAAACTGTCTGTAAATCCTAACCGGTAAATGCAATCACTTTGTTAAACTCCTTGATTTAAAGCTGAAAGTCTGCACTTCAATCACATTTTGATTGACTGATTTAAAACACACTGTGGTGGTGTACAGAGGCAAAATGACAAAATTGTGATTGCAGGTAATATAGCTAAAAAATTGCATGCAGGTTAATCATCCATGTATGTTCAGTGGTGGCAGAAATACTTTGTTCACAGTAGCAATGTCACGATGTAAACCAACACTGTTACAAACTTGAGGACTATACTGAAAATTTAAGTAGAAGCATTATTAAAAAATGAACCTTAAATCATAGGTATAAACAGACAATTAGACCAATACAGACACTGCCACTGTTTCACACTTGTATATTGAAATATTAACTCATATTATTGGCACATAATAAATTTGAACTGGCAGCATCTTAGAGTTAATTTTAACTGTTTTATTGTGTGTGCGTGTGTGCATTATGTTTCCCAGGAGCCAACTAAGGCATGAATTTGCATAAAATGGAAATGCATGTGTTTATGTATTGTATATGTTCCAGCAGATAGACAGTCACAGAGGTGAGAGTGAGAACTGAGGGAGTTGAGAGCTGCTGGTCATTGAACAGTATATGAAATTAACATTGGTTGTCCTTGAGGGCTTCCTGATTCAATCACACTGGCTCGGTGACGTCATGCAGAGGTTTAAGTCATATTTTGGATTAGGGAGGGTGAGAGAGGGGGGAGAGCAGCATGGGGTGGCAGAGAGGAGGGGGGATGAGTCACTACCTCACTGATGACTGTCTCCACTGAGTGGTCAGATAATTCAGGTACAAAAAGAGACACAGGCACAGCACGACCGCCTAATGGCACTCAAATAAAATGACTTATTGGGAACTCGCAAAATACACCTTTTAGGAAGATTAAATAGTATTGATGCCACCCCTCCTCCTACCCATGAGGCTGGTACAAAACAATGACCAATATTGTTCTTCTGTATTTAATTAATGATCAGGGACTTGTATGACTGATGTCTTTGCTGCCATCATATGTAGACTCAGTGTGGGCTCTGTTACTGAAACATTCAAGAAAAATGATCTGATGTAAACCTGATCCATCAAAGACCTCACTATACTTGATTTGGGTAATATGCCCCACTCAGTAAATGTCATATTTATATATAACACACGGTGGTGCTCCAACCATTAGAAAACATTTCTTCTGTTTGAAAATTAATGTTAAAAAATCTGCAGATAATAAAAAAAAGTGTGCAACTAACTGTTGCTATGATATGCATGAAACTCATCCAGTTTGACGAAACACAGATATTACACTGGCCATACTGATGACACAGAGGGGATGGAAGGAAACTCAGTTTGTAGTTTTGTTGTTACGCATTTTTGAAATTATGAAAAAGGGTTCAAATGTGGCTGTCCAGTGGGTAGCCTCAGAGAAAGGTTCTGGTTCCAACCTGTCAGAGGTGCGTCTGTGTGGCGTCTGTATGGGATTTCTCCAGGTGCTGTGGTTTCCTGCATGCATGTTAGGTTAGTTCAGGGGTGGGCAATCCCAGGCCTCGAGGGCCGGTGCCCTGCATGTTTTAGATGTGTCCCTGATCCAACACACCTGAATCAAGTGGCTGAATTACCTCTTCAGTATGCAGTCAAGTTCTCCAGAGTCCTGCTAATGACTTCTATATGTGATTCAGGTGTGTTGGCTCAGGGACACATCTAAAACATGCAGGGCACCGGCCCTCGAGGCCTGGAGTTGCCCCCCCCTGGGTTAGTTGGTGGTTCTAAATTAGTCTTAGATGCAGTTCTGAGTATGAACGGTGTTATGATCCTCATTTCTTTCTATTTTACTTCCAAGGAGCCAGACATTATGGTAACAATTTTAAAGTGGTCTTGAGGAATGGTGCTCCAAAATTTTTCTTGTTTCCTTGTAACTGATTATTTTCATACCAAAAATGCCCAAGATAACAGTTTGATAGGTACAAAATAGTAATTTTGCATCAACAAGGTGATTCCCAAAGAGCTATTAGCTGAAAACTTGGCAAATTTTGGCATGGTGTGCAATGTGACCTTAAAAAAAAATTGAGGAGACCGGATAAGTAAAGGACAAAAGAAGTGGCGGCCTAAAAATAAAAATTAGGTACAGCAGATGAACAGTAAGGATGAGAGTCATGTCCTTCAGAAACTGGAATAAACTGCAAAGACCTGACAAGATCAACCTGGCCCTTCAGCAAACATCTACTGTTCACTGGAGCCTCATCAGAAATTGTCTCAGTGTAAGGGTGGCTGTCAAGAAGCCATTCTTAAGGAAGGGAAACAGGGAGAAAAGCCTGATGTATGCCACACTACACAGGAACTGGACAGAAAATCAGTGAGATATTATGGAGTGATAATTTTTCAAAATGACAAAGATCCCAAACATACTTCCAATGCAGTAAAAACATCCCTGCAGAGCAAACGCACAATGGAACACATCATGGATTGGCCTCCAACATTACTACAGCAGTGTGGGATCAACTTGACAGCGAACAGAACAAAAAGCAGCCAACACCCAGAGAAGAGCTTTGAATGACCTTCAAGACGCCTGGAGAACTCTTCCTGAAGACTTCTTAAAGAAATGACAAGAAAGCTGCCTCAGAGAGTTCAGGCTGTGTTAAAGAATAAAAGATGCAAACATTGATTTTCAAACTTTTTAAGAATTGTACAAGCTGTTTTTGCCTTATATACTGTATCTCCAAGTATGTTTAGATGTTTCAATAAATCACTGCACCTACTTCCCATTTTTGTAGCAAAATATAAAGAAATGAGGGATGGCTCAAGACTTTTGCACAGTTCACTATATATTACAGAAAAAAGTAACAGTGTAACAAGCCCACTTTAGGAAAATACATCAATGGATAAATGTTGAAATTGTCAAGCAATTCTTAAAACATGAATATTTATCAGATAGTTTTATTACATTTATTATACATTACATTACATACATTTTATTTTTGCCACAGTCATGATCACTTTCCCACATTTAATACTTCTTATGTGCAATTTTTCATTTGCCACAGTTAAACAGCTTTATGAGGCAACTTCACAACTCCAACACCAGCACAGCAGTAACACATTTGTGTTTCACAAAAGAGGACAGCAGTGGTGATGATCTACAGAACTCTCCTGATGCTTAATGGAAACAGGAAACGTGTTCACAAATATGATGCGAGGCTAGACGTCAGGTGACATTTGGGATCATTTACTGGCCTCCAAATGCTACATCATCATTAAACGGCTGCATTTCTTTACCTCTGCGGATTGTTACAGCCTCCACCTGCTCAACTGTTTAAGACTTACAAGACTCAAAGACTTACTTGTGGGTAAACATATTCTGAAAGAGCTAGCGGTCATCAAGAAAATACGCTGACACTTTGGCTCAATTGTCAAAACGCTTCATTCAGTTCTGGTGCAACCCCTGAACTCTGGCATCAAGTGTGGACTTCTCTCTCGACACAAAGGCACATGACTCCCTCTTGTGCTAAAACAGTGGAACTGCTTGTTGGCTCTTTGAATGCACAGTCAACCATGTCAGTATAATCCAGTACACTACACAGACAAGAGCAACAACAGTAATGCACCACTAAACGGACTCCCAGATGTGTCTTCTACCCCAAAAGTCATTACTTGTTAAACAGCCTCAATGTTCATATGTCAAAAGTGAATGATATCACATCCTGACATCTGATCAGAGCCTCTTTCTGCACCCCAATGGGAGTGTGCAGGTCAGACACCTGAAAGTTCAGCACGTCAATGTCTGACGCCCCAAATGTGGCCTCCACCTTCACGTTCTCGTACATCTGGAACTGAACCTTCTTGTTGGTCATGGAGAGCAAACACCGGAGGAAACCCTCTCGCAGCACAGATCGAGCATGCTGCTCTTTCTGCAGCTGCTCGCTGTCTGACTCTGAAGCAGCCGATGAGGAAATGGAGGTTCGGCAGAGAGCAATGAAGCGGGGCGAGTTGGGGTCAAATCCACGGCTGTTGGGGTCAGGTCCTTTGGGCAGGCGGAGAACAGGCACTGGAGTTGCCATGCTGACTGATTCTGCCAAAAACCTGTGAGAAGAAAATAAAAGACAGGAGCAGAACAATAAATGCGTGAATGAAAACTTTTCCAAACACATTCACAAAGGTAAATAAGAAAATTAAATTATAAACTGAGAACAAACAGATTTGCTTGAAAAGGAAGCTCACACTGAAAAGATGGTTGAGTACATTTACACCATGACACTTATTACAGTATTTTAAGTTTTTCTTACCAAAATTGAAAAATGAATTTTGGTTAACAGGTGGTTTTAGTTACACTAAAAGAAAAAGGTACCAAAAAAAGTTAAAAAAAAAAAAAAAAAAAGAGCACTCACTGTGAACCAGTGTAGGCTTGTTGCCTACATTGTAAAGCTGATCTCACAGTTGGCAGCAACAAAATAAGAAACACATTTTAATAAATACATTTTTGTAAAAGTACAGCAGTGAGCATTTATCACACCATCCACATCTGCTTCCACTTGACTGGGCTTGCAGGCTCTCTCATCCACACCGCTCCACCTCAGGCCCAAAACACATCTGATTTGGCTGCTCTGCTCTGGATTTCACTTTGTTCAGATTATTACTACACTCTCTGCTCAGTTTAGCTGTGGTTCCCCCTCCACTCTGCACAGCCAGGACCTCCCCTGGCTCTCCATGCATCTTGTCACACAATCCCCCTGCTTTTCTCTGCTCTGCCCCAGCTCAGCATCCCATCAGCAACCCGTTCAGGCCTGCAGTACTCATCTTTATCGAACTACCCCTATGCATTTATCTATCAATCCCATCAAGCTAGTTCTGGGTCCTGCTGTAGTAGCCTTCATATCAAAATGTACGTCAACAATACATGTTGCTAGGCAACTGGCATGCCAACTGGTATTTTACATGAATTCTTATGGGGTCAAAATGAGGTCCTTCCAGAGATAAGCAGAGGTGGCAAAAGTACTGACATTCTGTACTTAAGTAGAAGTACAAGTACTTATGTTAAAAAATACTTTAGTAAAAGTCGAAGTACTGGTTCAACTTCTCTACTTAAGTAAAAGTAAAAAAGTACAGGCTCTGAAATGTACTCAAAGTAAGAAAGTAAAAGTAGTTCTTTGGAGGATGTTTCTACCAGCTATTTTTGTGTAAAACAAACCGAACCTCATTATATATTATTGTAATAATATAAAATAGTACATGAGAATACAAATGTTATTCCAATCTAAATTTTAATTCTAAAGAATGCACTCAGCTTCAATCGGTTATGTAGGACACAAACTGTGAAAGGGAATTTAAACACAGCTCTATTCTCTGTGTCCTCCATAGCAGAGGGTGACTGTGCCTCCACCTAAACACCAACACGAGGATACTCAGGGGTTACAGTGGGATTCAGAAGGTGGAGGAACCCTAAGATCAGCTGTAGTGGCTCTGTATGGGGAGAAGAATCACAACTTTCTATTGTGAGCTGCAGTAAATGATGTTGGTGTGCAGGCTGTGATCAGCTGACCTGCTGCTGCTGCTCTGAGGTTTACTGCTCTGTGTGGATGAACTGAACTCACAAAGATGTAACCCAGTATTTCACAGCTATCTGAGCTGATCTCCATCCCCTACACTGACAGCATACAGGCTGTAGAAATGTTGGATTCAGTGAATGAATCTCAGCATCAGCAGCTTTGATTCAAACTCATCTCTGCTGCACTGATGTAACCTGTAACTCTGACCATGAACACAAACACTGTGCTCCAGTCCAACACAGAGCTTTACTGTAAATACAGTACAACAAACTAACCTATTTATTAAACACTAAACTGCAGCATTTTCATAGAATCTTTGAATTACACAAAGTCAGCATACTTCAGTTTGTTTTCCAGTCCTTACCTTTAAATCTAACCTCTCTTCTTCCTCTCCTGTCCTCTTTCTCCATCTCTGAGTGAACTTCTCTCTCTTTGCTCTCCCTGAAATGCAGCAGCTCTTCTTTTAGCTCGCAGACACACTGTGTGACAAACTGCACACACTTTGTGTGTTTGCTGATATTTGTTGAGCATTTAGAAACGTTGCATTTACCTGCCACACGTTACTCCCTTCATGCTCGCTCCTCTTCAGTAGCGCTAGCTAAGCTGTTTATGTGCCGCAGCGCAACTTACGGACTCGGTCCGGCCCGATTATAGCGCTATAAATGATACATTAATTATATGGGTTTGCGTATTTAATCCCTTTGTACGAGATAAGCCCCGGTGATGGAGGATACGCAGTACGATTGTCTCTTATATGTTATTATTCCTCCATTTAGGCTCAGATCGTTTTATGTTTGAAGGCGCACTGACCGGAAATGCAAACTTCTCTCTGACGTTAAAAAGTAACGAGTCTGTTTGAAAATGTAAGAAGTAGAAAGTACAGATACTTGTGTAAAAATGTAGGGAGTAAAAGTAAAAAGTAGTCAGAAAAATAAATACTCAAGTAAAGTACAGATACCTGAAAAATCTACTTAAGTACAGTAACGAAGTATTTGTACTTCGTTACTTCCCACCTCTGGGGATAAGTGGTCATTTTCCCCCTCATTTTCAATCCCACAGAACCCAAAAGTCACTACATGAAGAATAAAACCAGTTTTAGGAAAA
This sequence comes from Archocentrus centrarchus, assembly GCF_007364275.1. NCBI lineage: Eukaryota > Metazoa > Chordata > Actinopteri > Cichliformes > Cichlidae > Archocentrus > Archocentrus centrarchus. The sequence goes on along the minus strand of NC_044358.1, from coordinate 24,668,762 downwards.
GTAATGAAATCTCAGATGTTTTATTTTAACAGAGTTACATGATTTTTAAACACACACAAACCCCTGTATTAAATATGAACCTGTGGGGATAGTCTCTCTCTAACGACCTCGTAGTCATTTCATCACCATCACAAAGCATCAAAAATGTATTAAAAATCAGCAGTAGCTGATGTTTAGCTGCTCTGACCCATCAATTCCTCATAAATGTGATCAGAGCCATTTTTGAGACTGGTGTTCAGTCAAAGCTGGTGTGATGTAGGAAGAAACAAAAATAGTAAGTCTCTGATGAAGGAGACATATCTGGGGTTAAAAAAAAAAAAAAAAGCTCTTTCATACCTTTTTCAGAGTCGCTGATTCCAAATGCTTTATTCCCAGTTTTTGCAGTTGTTGTTCCCAGTAGGTTTGTTGCATACAACTGCGTATTTTGAGTTTTTTTAGAGCAAAAGTTTTAACGTCATTATGGATTTTTTGATAAATTATCCACATTTTCTTTCATTTGAAGCCTTTCTTTATCGCTAAAATATATTCTGAAATCTGTCTGGCACGTGTGCAACTCTTTATTTAAAAAGAATAACGTCAAATTTACGTTATTAAAAAACACAAAACATGAAGTTGTACTTTTTAGAATATATGATTTTCTAACATTTGCGTCTTTTTCTACCTTCATTTCATGCACAACTTACGTTACAATGAGCTAAAACGCTTCATGTAGGCCGGCCTATAATTAAAATTTACCAGGAAAAAAAAAAAAACGGCCAATTTCTGTTCAGCGTTTGCCTTCAGTTACAGTAAGAGATAGCAAGTCGGAGTTGGTGCCAATCCAGTTTAATATGGACACAAAATTATCGCAAAAAGGGACCAAAGGAACGAAAAGAAAAAATCGGAAGCCACCACAGTGCAATAGTGGGGGGAAAAAATGCACAAAAGTTTTAATAAACCCTCTGCTTTTTACTTACTGTGTGCTTCCTGGTGTTAGCACTGTTAGCGACAGCACGCCACTGCCAGATTGTGGAGTCCGTTTCTTCCTCGTTGGATCTATTTGCGCATCATCAAAAACAGCTTGCACGTGCCTTGTCGCCGCCTACTGAGCGGGAGAGCAACGCGCCAAATTTGCAGGTAATAATTGCAGTTCTTTTTCATTTTAAGTTCAGTTTTTGCTTTCTTGATTTTATTCGTTATGCTATCATCACCATCATCATCGTCTTCATTAAAAGTGCTGTAAATTTTTCTGTTAACATTAATAATTATGTATTTAAATACAGTTACTTTAAAATTAATTTATTTAAGTTAATAACTCATAATAAATGAAAGAATCATGCAGTGGGGTAATGTAAAATAAGAAGCTTTGTGTAACAAAAAGGATGATTAATATAAAATACTTAAAAAAAAAATAAAGTCAGCTCTAATAAATGAAAATAGCAGGAAAAGATAAGATAAGAGATAAAATAAAACTTTAATGATCCCACGACAGGGAAATTTGTGCATTACAGCAGCTCAGTGCAGAAAATTATGAATAAAAAATGAAATAAAATAGAATAGAAAAACACTATATACATAAAATATATATCACTACACATATCAATATATACATATACACACATATCCATCAGACCACTATATACAGATATCAATAACCCTATATACATATGTAGCTGGTAAAGTATACACAGTATGCATTATATGGCGTCCAAGTGATTCATGACATCATGGTGCGTTATACAGTCTTACTGCTGTTGGGATGAATGACCTGTGAAAGTGCTCCTTCGTGCAGCGAAGATGTTTCAGTCTCTGACTGAAGGAGCTGCTCAGCTCACCCACGGTCTCATGCAGAGGGTGATGGGGATTGTCCATGATGGATGTCAGCTTTGCTAACATCCTCCTCTCACCCACCACCCTCAGAGACTCCAGAGGACATCCCAGCACAGAGCTCGACCTCCACACCAGTTTATCAATCCTGCACCTGTCCCTTTGGGTGCATCCACCCCCCCGGCAGACCACTGCATAGTAAAGGGCAGATGCTACCACTGAGTCGTAAAAAGTCTTTAACAGAGTCCTGCAGACACCAAAGGACCTCAGTCTCCTCAGGAGGTGGAGCTGACTCTGGCCCTTCTTATACAGGACATCTGTGTTTGTAGTCCAGTCCAGCTTGTTACTGAGGTGAACACCCATCAAGACCACTGTCTTGATGTCCTTTCCCTGGATGTTCAGTGGTGCTGTAGGGGATGACGTCCTCCTGAAGTCTATGACCATCTCCTTCGTCTTGCCAGCATTGATTTGGAGGGCGTTGGTCTCACAGCAGCCGACAAAATCACTGATGACCCCCCCCCGTATTCCTCATCGTTCCCATCTGATACGCATCCGATGATGACCATATCATCTGAGAACTTCTGTAGGTGGCAATGGTCTGAGTTGTACTTGAAGTCTGAAGTGTACAGACTGAACAGAAAGGGTGAGAGGACCGTGCCCTGTGGCACCCCCGTGCTGCAGACTACCACATCAGACACACAGTCATGGCACCTCACATACTGTGATCTGTCAATGGTCCATGCAGTCAGCTGCCTGTTCACTCTGGCTCCCTCCAGCTTCACTCTCAACAGTGCAGGCTGGATGGTGTTGAAAGCACTAGAGAAGTCAAAGAGCATGACCCTGACAGTGTTCCCCACCTGCTCTAGGTGAGAGAGGAATCTGTGCAGCAGGTAGATGAAGGCGTCATCCACCCCGATGCCTGGCTGGTAGGCGAACTGCAGGGGATCCAGCGCTGGGCTCACCAGAAAACATAGCTTTTGTTAGCTCAATTTCACAGACTCACTGTTGGATGTCGGCCCTTGTGCTATTGTTACCGTCGTAGCTGAGAGTACAACCTGCATGGGTCTTTGGAGAACTGGCCATTTATTCTCTTTTACTCTGCTTCTCAGGTTTATCTCTTCAGCCTTGTGGCCAGAGCCATGAGCCTTTGTTTGACATCTTCCAGAGCCTCAGGTATGGGCATCTTGCTGTACCTCTTTTTCATCCAGGTTCTGTCTCTCATGGCGCCCTTCTGTACCTCATTTAACTGACTTGGAACTGGGAATCATACGTAGGCTAGTGTTCACATCTGCAAATATCTGTGATGGGATTCTGTGAAAGTAAAGTAAAATCTTGAAATGCATTCTAAGGAAACAAGGCCAAAATTGGTGTAGTATGCTCTCACCCAGATTAAATGGTGGGCTTCCATATTTCGGACCCAGTTGCAAATATGTGATGGAAGGCATACAAAGTGAAAAGAACCCACTTCCACTTTAAACAGAGAATTTTAGAAGAGCCTTCTAGCTGCTAACTTTAAACATGCCTCACCAGGCAAGAGAACTCTGACAAAAACACAATTTTAGAAAGACAGAGCTCTAAAATGTGAACTATTACATCACATTTTTAGCTCAGCAGTGCATCCACCTGCACATTAATGCTGGAGGTGTGTGTATGAATTGACAAATAGTGCGCATTCCCAGATTATGGGTACCAGTGTTGTGAGTGTTTTCACACTAGTCCATCAGAGGGCAGTGTTGCAAAAGACAAGATGGAAATGTTTGAGGGGCCATTAGGGACATTATTATTGAAACATTCGCATACACTACTGAAATGTTATCATTCACACACAGAATTGAAATGCTCTCTCACACACTATTGAAACCAAGGAGATTTCAGCTTAACAGGATGGTGGCTAAGGAAAAAACAGCACAAACAGCTGAAGCCATCAATACAGTCATGCCAGACCAAACACCATCTAACCAACTTGCACAGGACTCTGGATACTGTGGTTTCTCTGGAAAAAGCTTCAGATCAGAAGTGTCTGACTCCCTGGTATAACACACAAACAAGCAGCTTAAAGCAGATAACAAATGGCTTCTCACTAATTTAGAAGATCTTCATTTAGTCTGGAAAAAAGTTTGTTGCTCTATTTTTTTTAAATGATTCACTGAGTGTTTATTCTTCATTCACCTCTTTTCACTCTCTGTTTATACATCACTCTGCATTTAATCACTATTAACGTCTGGCTCTCTTCCACAGCATGTCTTTTGTTCTGTCTCCCTCCCCTCAACCCTACCAGTCGCAGCAGATAGCTGTCCCTCCCTGAGCCTGGTTCTGCCAGAGGTTTCTTACTATCAAGGAGTTTTTCTTTCCCACTGTCACAAGTTAATTGGTGGAAATCAATGAAGGAAGTGGTAGACAGTACAATACCAGATGAGTGAGAAAGTAGAGCTGTGTCCTGTAGACAAAACATCAGACCAAAACACACATTCTTTTCCAGTAAATCATTGGCATGTGATTTTGTTGTTTCTCTGCTATGCAGTCTTATTCCTGTCTACTGTGCAGTGTTATTTCAACACCTTCACCTTGTTGTGAAGATTAATTCTGCGATATGCTACTTGATGCTATATTTCTATTTAAATTGTTATATTTATGGTATGTCTAGTGTGCAGCATATTTACATTCCTTCCTTCAACAGCTGAGTTATTTCTTTTTTCCCCCACAGGTTTTTGATAAGGACAAGCACACTGTAAACCCGGATAAGTTGAATCTACTTAAAAAAAAACAAGGTAACTCGTTGCCTTCAATTTTTTAAGTAATGAAACAGTTCATTTAAGTTAGCCTGTTAAGTAAGCACTACTCCATTTCCAGTTGACCTAAATTGTATGTTCTAATTGACCAAACTTATCTTTTATAGTTCATGAAAAAATAAGATGTCTTTTGATCAATCAATTCCCCCTGTCCTTTTCATGGTTGTGTGGGGGTTGGAGCCTATCCCAGCTGACAAGGCAGTAAAATGCAGGGTACACCCCATACAGGTCACCAGCCTGTTGCAGGGCTGACACAGACAACCATTCACACCTGTGGGCAATTTAGAGAGACCAATTAACCCCAGTAACTGCATGTCTTCAGATTGTAAGAAGAAACCCACACAGACACAGGGAGAACATACAAACTCCACACAGCAAGAGTCCCAGGCTAAGGTGGAATTGAACCCAGACTATCAGATAACTATTCTAGCTGTGAGGCAGCAGTGCTAACCAACACGCCACCATGCTGCCCAGTAACACAAATATTTTTTACAGTGTTGAACTGTGTCTGTTTGAATTTGGTAAATAAACAAACATGATAAAACTCATCCCTGCTGAATGCTGGTACATTAACATTTACAAATATCATTTGCCCATGGAACAATAAAAAAACTATACGAGAGAGTGTTGTGAACAAAAACACCAAATGTCTGCTATTCCAAACAGCGAGAGGCCTGGGCCAAGCCAGAATTGAACCCAGACCTTCTAGATGGCATTCTAAGTGTGAGGTAGCACTGCTAACCATCATGCCACCATGCAGCTGCACATTAATGCAGTCTGTTTAAACTCATATAAACTAGATTTTTAGCAGATGCAAAACTTGATGATATTAAGTTGTTTGAACTCAAACACATGATTACAATAAGATAGACCATCAAAAAGTACAGTCTACTCAGCATTAAGGTGGTTACGAGAACAAGAGCTCCTTTCGCTCCACCTGAGCTCACTGTCTCATTAACAGCTCCGCCTCTTTGCACTTGCTGCAGGCGTGCAGACAGACTGCATGTAAAACAGCTGCTGTTTTTTTTTGTTGAAAAACTGGGGGCTGCATGAGCTTAATCCTGTAATGCTTTTTATTCACAAGCATCCTCCAAATTGTTATTTCGAATTATGTAACAGAAACATGACTGTAGAGAGTGCACATTGTAATCTTTGTTGGATTTGAATCAGTACGTTTTGCATCCAATAAAAGCAAAAGTGTTAACAAATAAATTGGACAATATTATGGCAATTTAGTTATATTTCCACAGCTGTGGTCTTGAAATAAAATCCCGAGTCCATGACAAGACCAAGACCATCAAAAAGCGGTCTTGAGACCAAGACCAATCTCAAGTACTACAACACTAGATGTGTGATCAATGAAAGGGAATAGGTATAGTTCAGAGGATGGGAAAGCAGGCAGGCTCTTCTGTGGATATCAAGAAGGGTACTGTATTTTGGAAAATAATGTGAAACAGCAGCTGCAAGGTAACACCCTAACTAATGGGAGTTCATATTTCCTCAAGCATTTTTCAGTATCTCAGTAAATGTTATATTCTTCAAAGCAGAGCCACCCCCACTGTGTGTGACTCACATACACAAGTCTGCTGTGATAGATGTGTGTTTGTGTGGAAGCCTTGGATACATCAAATAATAGACTATTTTTTTCTTTCTGAGCCTTATCAGTTTTTTGTTTCAGTGCAGATGTCAACAGTTTTAATCTGTTTCTATGGGGAAAATCAAACCTCCCATTCCATTCCATGTGTTGTGACTCGTCTGCGTGTTCCTTGGTTTATCACTTCCTGTTTTATTTTGCCAGTGTGATTTTCCCTGTGCTTTGCGTTTAGTTGGCTTCCTCTGTGTTATTAGTTTCATTTGCCTCACCTGCTGTGCCCTACTGTTTCCTCTTCCCCTGATTACCCATTGTTTTTTGTTTTTTTTTTTTTTTTAGCCTGTCATGTCTGGTAGATCTTGCAAGCAGAACTGTGATCTGAATGCGTTGTTGTGCCAAACATATTTGCTATTTCAAGATGAGCTCTATAGGTTCTCAATAGGCTCTTCTTGTTGATGTTTTAACCCTTTATTTTATTTATCTGAGTTATTTTTCCACATACTATGTAACAGCCAGAGCTGACAGGCTGAAGAAGAGGAAAATAAAGAGAAGAAAAAGGGAGAGAGAAAGGGAGCAAAAAAAAAAGGGGAAAGAGCACAAGTCTATTAATCAGATACTTCATCACTTTAACATATAAAAAAATACTATCAATACTTGCAAAAATAAATTTGTGTGTGAAAAACAAAACTAACAAAGCATGTTACGCACACCAACAATTTTGTTGAGTTGTGATTGAGTGGGCGTTTGTGTCTGTGTCATGTTTGTGTCTGTGTCATGGAACGTACTTACCAATGAGGGCAAAACGCTGCAGCTCCACCCATCAGAAGCCAGAGGCAGGTACGGAAAGCCCCCGGAACCCCAGGCCACCAGCAGCCCACCAAGAGCCAGGAAGACCCCCGGCCACTCAGTCCAAAGCCAACCGCACACCTACCCCAGCCGACGGGAGAGGGTTGTCTCAGACGGAGCCCCCCCAGTCGTGGAGCGAGGGCTCCAGGGAACCCAAGGCGATGAGAAGCCAGCCCCCCCCCAGCGGCCAGCCCCCTGCACCGGCCGGCGGCAGGGCTCCCGGGCCCACGGCACCCAAGGACCGCCCGACCCTCCACCGAGCCCCCCCCCACGCCGAAGAAGCCAACGCAGCCCCGCACCGCACCCCCAAGGGGGGCAGGCCAGCACCCACGCCAGAACACCCAGCCCCACCCAGGAACCCCGAGGCACCCCCATCCCAGGGGGGTAGGGGGGAGGAGGCAACCAGCAAGGAGCGGCCAGGAGGCAAGGCACAAGGCCCAGACCCAGGTCCAGCCATACATACAAACACACCCAGACACCCATGTACACATTTATACACAGATACTCATACGTGCCCATACATACTGATTACCCATTGTTTATTTAAGCCCTCAGTTTCCATGTGTTCTTTGTCGCGTCGTTGACGTTATTGTGCCTGCATGTGATGTTGTGTACCTACATGTCCCCGTGTTCCAGTGTTTCCTGTGCTCCCTTCGTCTTCCTCCCAAAAGGTTTTGTATTTCTTTTTGTCCGGTCCCAATAAATTCCTTTAGTTATACCCATCTCTGGAGTCCTACGTGTTTGTCCTTCCTCGCCCGTTTCCTCCCCGGCCATGACAGAATGACGCGACCACGAATGGACCCCGCAGACTCCGACCACTACAGCAGCACTCGCCTGGCGCTGGGGGGACCTGCTTTTTGGAACGGTCCCCGGCGACGCCACTCACCTCCTCCTCCTAAGCCACGGGTTATCCGCACTGGCGGAATTTTTTTGTCTCCTGCCGCTCGCTCACCTGTCACTCCGCTCACTGGTCCCTCCCCTCCTCAGCGGGCGCCGCAGCCATGGCGGAAGGGGAATCCCCGGCAGCAGCTGTATGATTCGTCCCCGGAGCCATGCGGTATGACGCCGCGGATTTCCACACCGCGGTTTTCCACGCCGCAGCCACGGAGGACGAGATCCCGGAGGAAGCAAAGAGACGTTTCCCCGGAGCCGACGCCCGGAATGACTCCGGAGGAGTCGTTTTTTCGTTTCCTGGGACACAGGGGTCCCTGGCCTCCTAGCGCTTCCGTTTCACCGCTGCCTGCTTCTGAGGGAGGGAGGCCAAGTTCCCGGCAGCAGCAGAGAGAATCTCCTCGGGAGCAGAGCGGTATAACGCCGCGGAGTCAGTCACCACAGCCTCAGGTTTTCACACAGCCGTCACTGCTTCATACACCATCAATCATTTCCGTGAGTGACTCTTTGTCTATGCCTGTTTCTTTGCACCCCAAAAATAAAATAATGGAACCAGATTTTTGTAAACCACTGTGTAAACAGCCCAGTGAGGGATTTAAGCAGGACTCCAGTAAACATGTTTTGGAATTGTGCATTCAGTGGTTTCGGCAACCCTGTGACAAGCAGGGGAAAGCCATAGCACACAGACTTCATGGACTAATAATAGAATACCCCTGGCTTACGGACTCATTACCACCATTAACTCATAGTTATGTAGAGCAAATACTGAGTTGGGCTGAACTCCCTTGTCCTTCAAAGATCCATAAAACTACTTCTGATACTTTGGCCACTGAAGAGACTGCACCCGTACTTGTTCCGCGGGTGGGGGCAGCCTCGGACGGGCTGACCTCTGCACCCGTTCCTGTTCCGCGGGTGGGGGCAGCCTCGGACGGGCTGGCCTCTGCACCCGTTCCTGTTCCGCGGGTGGGGGCAGCCAGGTCCAAGCCCTCAAAGCAATCCCCAGTGTCGTCTGCAGCGCCTCTCCAGCCACGCTCCACGCCGCCTGCAGCAGCGGCAAGCCCTAAGCCTCAGCTATGTTCCACATGGTCCCAGTCACAGTTAGCTGTAGCTGCAGCAGGGTCACGGTCAGTTTCCACGCAGTCTGCTCTCCCTAGCTCTCAGTCAGTCTCCGCGCAGTCAGATCTCCCTAGCTCTCGGTCAGTGTCCATGCAGTCTGCTCTTCCTAGCTCTCCGGCTGCTCCCACGCAGCCAGTGGCTCTCCCTAGCTCTCCGGCTGCTCCCACGCAGCCAGCGGCTCTCCCTCGCCCTCAGTCAGCCTTAGCTCCAGTTGCTCTCCCTCGCCCTCAGTCAGCCTTAGCTCCAGTCATTCCCCGGCCTGCTTCCACGCGGTCGGTGGTGTCAGCCACACCCAAACTGCCCCCTACGCCGCCCCTGTTGCCCAGGAAGACAGCCACTCAGCCTGCTTTTCATCTGCCTTCATCACCTTCAGACTCTCCCGGTCCATCAGCTGAGCAGCCCCAGTCGTTGGAGGAGACGGCTGTGCGCCCTGCACTGCAGCCGGGGAGTCCTGAACTTCAGTCCGAGCCGATGGGGGTCTCCGCTCCGTCCGAGCGCTCCGAGCCGGTGGGGGTCTCCGCTCCGTCCGAGCCAGTGGGGGTCTCCGCTCCGTCCGAGCGCTCCGAGCCGATGGGGGTCTCCGCTCCGTCCGAGCGCTCCGAGCCGGTGGGGGTCTCCGCTCCGTCCGAGCCAGTGGGGGTCTCCGCTCAGTCCGAGCGCTCCGCGCCAGGGGGTCCCACTCAGTCCGAGCGCTCCGCGCCGCCCGAGGGTTCCCCACCAGAGCCCGGGGTCGTCCGTCTCCGTCTCCGCCGCCGCATGCCCCACGGCCGGCCCCCAGTCCTGTCTCCTCGTCGCCGCCGCTGCTGGGAGCGCGGTCGGCCTCCAGTCCTGTCTCCTCGCCGCCGCCGCCGCTGGGAGCACGGTCGGCCTCCCTCATCCGGACTCTGCTTTGTGGCCCCTTGGCCTGTGCGGCCCCCTGAACTGTGTATTTTTGTTTTGGTTTTCCCATGGACTTCCCTGAACTGTGGACCGTTTTTTCCCCTGCTGTTTTGTTTTGTTTTGTCTTAGCTCCTGCTCTGTTCGTGGACTTTGACCCATGTGTTGGATTTTGGAGTTCCCCGGCCTTGTGCCGTCACTTTTGTTTCATCCTGTTTTTGCTTCTCGTCCCTGTGTTTTGTTCTTGTTTGGACTGTGTTGCCTCTGCTCTGCCTCATTTTGATGCCCCATGTTGGACTGTCTCCGGCCTTGTGCCATCGCCTTTTGTTCTGGTCCTGTTTGTGTTTTCTTCCTGTACGGGTTGGATTTGTTTTGTTCACGCCCTGTGATTTCTGTTTTGCTCCCTGTCTTTGTTTTTGTTTCGGGCCCTCCTTCCTGGTCCCCCGCCTCCCGCCCTTGTCTGGTTTTGTTTCTGGTTTTGGCCGTCGGGAGCCGGCCTTTTAGGGGGGGGTACTGTCACGTCCTGGGCCGTTTGCCCAGCGTTTTGTGTTTAGTTTATTTCCTGAGCTTCTCCTCCCAGTATGTTTGTCTTGTTCCCCGTGTTGTGACTCGTCTGCGTGTTCCTTGGTTTATCACTTCCTGTTTTATTTTGCCAGTGTGATTTTCCCTGTGCTTTGCGTTTAGTTGGCTTCCTCTGTGTTATTAGTTTCATTTGCCTCACCTGCTGTGCCCTACTGTTTCCTCTTCCCCTGATTACCCATTGTTTATTTAAGCCCTCAGTTTCCATGTGTTCTTTGTCGCGTCGTTGACGTTATTGTGCCTGCATGTGATGTTGTGTACCTACGTGTCCCCGTGTTCCAGTGTTTCCTGTGCTCCCTTCGTCTTCCTCCCAAAAGGTTTTGTATTTCTTTTTGTCCGGTCCCAATAAATTCCTTTAGTTATACCCATCTCTGGAGTCCTACGTGTTTGTCCTTCCTCGCCTGTTTCCTCCCCGGCCATGACAGTTCTAAGCCTGAAGAACAGTTTGTGGTTTTTTTTTAATAAAAAATATATATTAAGGGCATAAGATTTTTAATTTAAAAAAAAAAAAAAAAGATTTTTAATGAGTGAAATGGTGGGCAACACACTTCATAAATACTGTAACGTTGTAAACACACTTCCACAGTCGGCGATATTCACAACAAAGGTCGTCTTTATTAGCAGAAAAACGGCTGCTGTAGGCCACAGCCACGCCAACCACAACTACAACAGCGGAACAGCAACACACACACACAGGCAAGCTCTCGGTCTTTTCTCTCTCTCCATGCTGCCTTCACGAACCTCCCGAACAGTCCGAAATCCCACAACATCAACACGCTCTCTAACTAAGAGAATCGCTACAATACTATGCAACAATCATGAGATAGTGTTTGTCACATGCGCAGTTATACACACTACAATGCACAGTGAAATGTATTTTGTACCTGCAACCATATATGCAATAGACTGTTTCTTTTCATTCACCTTATTTACTTTGTTTATACTCCACTCTGCATTTAATCATTAGTTATTATCTCTGGCTCTCTTCCACAGCATGTCTTTTGTCCTGTCTCTCTCCCCTCAGCCCCAACCAGTCACAGCAGATGACTGCCCCTCCCTGAACCTGGTTCTGCTGGAGGTTTCTTCCTGTTAAAAGGGAGTTTTTCCTTCCCACTGTCACCAAGTGCTGCTCATAAGGGGTCGTTTTTGACTGTTGGGTTTTCTCTGTATTATTGTAGGGTTTTTACCCGCAATACAAAGTGCCTTGAGGTGACTGTTTGTTGTGATTTGGCGCTATATAAATAAAATTGAATTGAATACACACACACACACACACACACACACACACACACACATAAATAAGAAGAATAAAAATAAGTAATTCACACTATACACACTTTACATGGAATTATAGAATATTATAATATAAGGTGTGGAGAGCTGAGTGCAATGGTACCCAGTGATCGCCAGCGGGGTGGGGGGAGCTGTTTTTGTGCAGATTCAATGAGAGAGCTCTGAGCTCCACCCCACTCCTTTCATATAGTAGCTGAGGGTGTTTTCTGTGCGATATGTAAGTCATGTAACAGCGTCAGTATGTTACCGCTAATGCAAAAGCGTCTAAGTCTGGGAGATTGAAATGAAATGGATCTAATTTGCATGTGGATCTTGCAAGGGTTTTTAAATATACCTGATCTTCAACTTTCTTTTTTTTTCTTCTTTTTTTGTTAACCCTTATATAACATTTATATTTTTATCTATGTGCATTTGAATGTGTAAATGACAGTGCCTTGTTGTGTTTGCCTTGCTGCAAAATTTACTGTATTATATCTAATTCTTCAAGTGCTGTGGAGAGACATCGTATGGTTTGACACAACATGGAGTTCTCTGTTGTAATAACACCTTGTACGAAGACAGAAGATGGAGAGGAATGTTCAGAGATGTTTATTCCTTACAAACCGGCTAAAGGGACTGTGTTGTTCTCAGTTTTATTCCCCAGTACAACACTGTTGTGGGACAGAAATTCCTCATGCTGAGATCTGCTGCAATGGACACACGTGATTGTGTGTGCGTGCATGCGTTGCTGATGAAATCCAGGTATGTTTGGTACAATGTTTTGTATTTTGTTATTCAGGGCAGCGGGGAGCATGGGAACTAGTTAATTTTTATGTCTCTTGAGTCAGGGTTGAGGAAAAACCCAGAAGGTTTTTTTTAAATGGAAATTATAGCTGTGCATGAATCCTGTCCCGCCTTTGTTTCCTTTCTGGCACCCCTAAACTGTACTGAGCTACTCTTCCAAAGAAGCTCTCTGTCTGTGTTGTTACTGACTGAGTTTGGTGCCATATGGGTTCAAATTTGTTGTAGTTAAACACTGTCTGTGTGTATGTTTGCCAAATGCTTTTGCCTTTTGCCTTGATTTACAGTTTTTGCATCATTCAGTATTTTGGGTATCATATACTACTCAGCCCACAAATGCATTTTCCTTACAAATGTGGCACCATTAATAAAGGGGAATAAGCAGGCTTTCCCACAGCATAAGATTTACTGCCAAGAAGCAATATTACAACAAAGAAATAATTGACTAAACACAAATTTCCTTACATTTTGTGCTTAGTTTATATGAGGTCAGTGTTGAGCAGTTGCTCTTTATCTTTGTTTCTGAATAAGCACTCATTTATAGTTACAAATTTACTCAGTGTTAAAAAAGTATGTATTGTATGTATTACAGGGAAGATCTATCCTAAAAAGGCATAGAGCTGATCTTTCTTTTGTTATTGGGGTGTTATCACAACCAATAGCAAGTTGGTGAAAAACCACCCAAAGAGAACTCTTCAGAAAGCCAGTGCATCACTGCTTTTTCTACACATTCATACTTCAGTATTGTCCTCTTTGCTGGGGTCAGCATAAACTAACATTGCTCAAGCTTCCAGGTTCCCTTTGCAGGTTTTAGACCACGCTGTGATTTTTATGTCACACAACTAAAAACAAAACAGTTTAATCAGTTACTGATTAAACTGTTTTGTTTTTAGTTACAGTAACTGTAATGTCTACCTGATTTAGAAACAGTAATATACAACATTATCACGTTTATTGTTGCACCATTGGGTCTGAGAGTAATGGAATTTCGATCCTGTGTATGTCCTGTACATATTGCAGATTTGACAATAAAGTTGACTTTGACTTTGACTTTACAAGCAGATGTAATGTGATTACCAAATGCATTATTTTTTAAAGTGTTACACATAAAGTGTATACTTATACATTAAAAAAAATAATTGTTACTGAAACAGCAGCATCAGTTATGTTACAATACTATGATGTGTTACTCTGCATATGTCCCAAAAAGGCTAGTGACAGACTTTAGATAAAGATATAAGAACAATGTAACTTAAGTACAATATTTACCAAGTTTCACGTTGCAGTTAGTCATCTTGGATAGTAATTGCAGGATTGGATTGTAACACAGCCCAGTTGGTGCATGGTGTTGTTCAAATCTAAAAGCTGTGCTAAATCTAACAGCTGTGATCAGCTGTTACTTTGCGACTAGCAAATGGTCCAAAATGCAGCAGCGCGGCTGTTGACAGGCAACAAACAGCGTGATTACACCTATATTGGCCTCCTTACATTGGCCCCCAGTCTATTATAGGATCCAATTTAAAATTTTACTATTGGTTTTTAAGTCTTAATGGTTTGGCACCTGGCTACTTAACAGATCTTTTGACACCTTATATTCCTTCTAGGGTCCTGAGGTCTACAGACCATCAGTTATTGAGTAGATCTAGATCCAAGTTGAAAAGCAGAGGTGATAGAGCCTTTGCAGTGGTGGCACCTAAGCTTTGGAATAACTTACCTTCTCATAAGAGAAGCTCATTCGCTTAATCATTTGAAAGGAATTCTTAAGACATACTTACATTCGCTTGCGTTTGAGACTAGTTGAGTGGAGTATCCTGGCTTTATTATGGTATCCTACTTTTTATATATATCTGATTTTATCTAGGGTCTTACCAGTTAAGTTTATTTTGAATTGTATGTATTGTTGTTTTAAGGACTGTTGCATGTTTTGATGATCTGTACAGCCACTAATTCCCAAAGTCTGAAAAAACTGAGTGATTAATGTGTCCAAACTAATGTTAGTTTGGAATCAACAGCAACTGACTCCTTAGCTGTCATTCTTACAGGTGGCATGCTAGAATATTAGCATGTGACTTAATGTTCACAAAAGCTAAACTGTTGTCTAATATGTTCTGTTTTTGAAAGGTTTTGTCATTATTGTTTATATACTACATTCTTGCACTGAACTAAATTATAAATGCTAAAGGCTGGAGCCTGTCCCAGCTGACATAGGGCGAGAGGCAGGGTACACCCTGTACAGGTCACCAGCCTGTCACAGGGCTTACACAGAGAGACAAACAACCACACACACTCACATTCACACCTATTCACACCAATTTAGAGTGACCAATTAACCTGGAGTGGTGGCCTAGGGGAGAAGAAGAGGGTTCGTCACTGAGAGGACCCTGGTTCAAATCCTCGGGCTGGCATCACTGTGGGTCCCTGAGCAAGCCCCCCCCCCAGGTTGCTCCCCGGGCGCCCTTTGGCTGCCCCCTGCTCCATGCTGTGCTGTGTGTACTACATACTCCATGTGTGTGATGGGTTAAATGCAGAGAATGAATTTCACTGCATGTAAATGTATGTGACAAATAAAGCTCTTTCTTTCTTCTAACCCCAGTAACTGCATGTCTTTGGACTGTGGAAGAAAACCAGAGTACCTGAAGGAAACCCGCGCAGATATGGGAAGAACACTGGCCCACACAGCGGCCCGGGCCAAGGTGGAATAAAACCCAGGCCTAGATGTCAGTCTAGCTGTGACGCAGTAGTGCTAACCACCACACCATGTGCTGCCCAACATTCAATTCATGTTATTTAAATAGCATCAAATCACAACAATCACTACAAGACACTTTATATTGTAAGGTAAAGACCATACAGTGGTAACAGAGAAAACAATCCCCCTATGAGCAAGCACTTGGTGACAGTGGAAGGAAAAACTCCCTTTTAACAGGAAGAAACCTCTGGCAGAACCAGGCTCAGTGAGAGGCGGTCTTCTGCCACAACTGGTTGGGGCTGAGGGGATAGAGACAGGCCATGCTGTGGAAGAGAGCCAGAGATTAATAATAATTAATGATTAAATGCAGAGTGGAGTATAAACAAAGTAAATAAGGTGAATGAAAAGAAACAGTGTATTATGGGAACCCCCCGGCAGCCTAGGCCTATAGCAACATAACTAAGGGGTGGTTCAGGATCACCTGATCCAGCCCTAACTATAAGCTTTATCATAAAGGAAAGTTTTAAGCCTAATCTTAAAAATAGAGAGGGTGTCTGTCTCCCGAATCCAAGCTGGAAGCTGGTTCCACAGAAGAGGGGCCTGAAAGCTGAAGGCTCTGCCTCCCATTCTACTCTTAATTATCCTAGGAACCACAAGTAAGCCAGCAGTCTGAGAGCAAAGTGCTCCATTGGGGTGATATGGTACTATGAGGTCTTTGAGATAAGATGGGGCCTGACTATTCAAGACCTTGTGTGTAAGGAAAGGATTTTAAATTCTATTCTAGATTTAACAGGGAGCCAATGAAGAGAAACTAATATGGGAGAAATCTGCTCTCTCTTTCTAGTCCCTGTCAGTACTCTAGCTGCAGCATTTTGGATCAGCTGAAGGCGTTTCAGGGAGCTTTTGGGACAGCCTGATAATAATAAATTACAATAGTAATAAATCCATGAATTAGCTTTTCAGCATCAGTCAGAGAAAGGATGTTTCTAATTTTAGAAATATTGCGCAAATGCAAAAAAGCGGTCCTACATACAGTTGTGTTCAAAATAATAGCAGTCCAACATGAGTAACCAGATTCAATTCAATTCAATTCAAATCAATTTTATTTATATAGCGCCAAATCACAACAAACTGTCGCCTCAAGGCGCTTTGTATTGTGGGTAAAGACCCTACAGTAATACAGAGAAAACCCAACAGTCAAAACGACCCCCTATGAGCAGCACTTGGCGACAGTGGGAAGGAAAAACTCCCTTTTAACAGGAAGAAACCTCCAGCAGAACCAGGCTCAGGGAGGGGCAGTCATCTGCCACGACCGGTTGGGCTGAGGGGAGAGAAAAGACATGCTGTGGAAGAGAGCCAGAGATTAATATCAATTAATGATTAAATGCAGAGTGGAGTATAAACAAAGTAAATAAGGTGAATGAGAAACAGTGCATTATGTGAACCCCCCAGCAGACTAGGCCTATAGCAGCATAACTAAGGGATGGTTCAGGGTCACCTGATCCAGCCCTAACTATAAGCTTTATCATAAAGGAAAGTTTTAAGCCTAATCTTAAAAATAGAGAGGGTGTCTGTCTCCCGAATCCAAGCTGGAAGCTGGTTCCACAGAAGAGGCGCCTGAAAGCTGAAGGCTCTGCCTCCCATTCTACTCTTAATTATCCTAGGAACCACAAGTAAGCCAGCAGTCTGAGAGCGAAGTGCTCTGTTGGGGTGATATGGTACTATGAGGTCTTTGAGATAAGATGGTGCCTGATTATTCAAGACCTTGTATGTGAGGAGAAGAATTTTAAATTCTATTCTAGATTTAACAGGGAGCCAATGAAGAGAAGCCAATATGGGAGAAATATGCTCTCTCTTTCTAGTCCCTGTCAGTACTCTAGCTGCAGCATTTTGGATCAGCTGAAGGCTTTTCAGGAAGCTTTTAGGACAGCCTGATAATAATGAATTACAATAATCCAGCCTAGAAGTAATAAATGCATGAATGAGCTTTTCAGCATCACTCTGAGAAAGGATGTTTCTAATTTTAGAAATATTGCGCAAATGCAAAAAAGCGGTCCTACAT
Source organism: Archocentrus centrarchus (assembly GCF_007364275.1). Lineage (NCBI taxonomy): Eukaryota > Metazoa > Chordata > Actinopteri > Cichliformes > Cichlidae > Archocentrus > Archocentrus centrarchus. Next base: position 24,651,444 of record NC_044358.1, on the reverse strand, counting down.
ATTTGTTTAATATGTGCATTGAAGGACATATCCTGGTCAAAAATGACTCCAAGATTTCTCACAGTGTTTCTGGAGGCCAAAGTAATGCCATCCAGAGTAAGTATGTGGTTAGACACCATGTTTCTAAGATTTGTGGGGCCGAGAACAAGAATTTCAGTTTTATCTGAATTTAGAAGCAGGAAATTAGAGGTCATCCAGGCCTTAATATCTTTAAGACATTCCTTCAGTTTAACTAATTGATGTGTGTCATCTGGCTTCATTGATAGGTAAAGCTGAGTATCATCTGCATAACAATGAAAATTGATGCAGTGCTTTCTAATAATACTGCCTAAGGGAAGCATGTATAATGTAAATAAAATTGGTCCTAGCACAGAACCCTGTGGAACTCCATAATTAACCTTACTGTCTGAAGAAGACTCCCCATTTACATGAACAAATTGGAGTCTATGAGATAAATATGATTCAAACCACTGCAGTGCAGTACCTTTAATACCTATAGCAAGCTCTAATCTCTGTAATAAAATGTTATGGTCAACAGTATCAAAAGCTGCACTGAGGTCCAACAGGACAAGTACAGAGATGAGTCCACTGTCAGAGGCTCTAAGAAGATCATTTGTAACCTTCACTAATGCTGTTTCTGTACTGTGATGAATTCTGAAACCTGACTGAAACTCTTCAAATACACCGTTCCTCTGCAGATGATCAGTTAGCTGTTTTACAACTACTCTTTCAAGAATCTTTGAGAGAAAAGGAAGGTTGGAGATTGGCCTATAATTAGCTAAGACAGCTGGGTCAAGTGATGGCTTTTTAAGCAGAGGTTTAATTACAGCCACCTTGAAGGTCTGTGGTACATAGCCAACTAATAAAGACTGATTGATCATTTTTAAGACTGAAGCATCAATAATTGGAAAGACTTCTTTGAACGGTCTAGTAGGAATGGGATCTAACAAACATGTTGCTGGTTTGGAGGAAGTAACTATTGAAGTTAACTCAGAAAGATCAACTGGCACGAAAGACTTTAAACAAATACCAGCAGTGCTGAAAGCAGCCGAACATGAAGATAAATCTTTGAGATGGTTATGAATAATTTTTTCTCTAATGTCTAAAATTTTATTTGTAAAGAAATCCATGAAGTCACTACTAGTTAAAGTGAAAGGAATACTCGGCTCTACAGAGCTCTGACTCTTTGTCAGCCTGGCTACAGTGCTGAAAACAAACCTGGGGTTGTTCTTATTTTCTTCAATTAATGATGAATAGTAAGATGTCCTAGCTTTACGGAGGGCTTTTTTATAGAGCAACAAACTCTTTTTCCAGGCTAAATGAGCATCTTCTAATTTAGTGAGACACCATTCCCTCTCCAGCTTTCGGGTTATCAGCTTTAAGCTGTGCGTTTGTGAATTATACCACGGAGTCAGGCACTTCTGATTTGAAGCTTTCCTTTTCAGAGGAGCCACAGTATCCAAAGTTATACGCAGTGAGGATGTAAAACTATTGACGAGATAATCGACCTCACTGGGAGCAGAGTTTAGGTAGCTGCTCTGCACTGTGTTGGCGCTGAAGAGCATAACAATGAAGGAATTAGATCCTTAAACTTAGTTACAGCACTTTCAGAAAGACTTCTACTGTAATAAAACGTATTCCCCACTGCTGTGTAATCCATTAAAGTAAATGTAAATGTTACTAAGAAATGATCAGACAGGAGGGGGCTTTCAGGGAATACTGTTAAGTCTTCAGTTTCTATGCCATATGTCAGGACAAGATCCAGAGTATGATTAAAGTGGTGGGTGGGCTCCTTTACATTTTGAGAGAAGCCAATTGAATCTAACAATAGATTAAATGCAGTGCTGAGGCTGTCATTCTCAGCATCTACATGGATGTTAAAATCACCCACTATAATTATTTTATCTGAACTGAGCACTAAATCAGATAAAAAGTCTGAGAAATCAGACAGAAACTCTGAGTAAGGACCAGGTGGACGATAGATTAAAAAATAAAACAGTTTTTTTTTTTTTTTAATAATTAGGGTGGACAAGACTAAGAGTCAGGCTTTCAAAAGAATGAAAACTTTGTCTGGGTCTGTGATTAATTAATAAGCTGGAATTGAAGATTGCAGCTGCTCCTCCTCCTCGACCTGTGCTTCGAGCATTCTGACAGTTACTGTGACTCGGGGGTGTTGATTCATTTAAACTAACATATTCATCCTGCTATAACCAGGTTTCTGTAAGGCAGAATAAATCATTATGTTGATCAATTATTAAATCATTTACTAACAGGGACTTGGCAGAGAGAGACCTAATGTTTAATAATACACATTTAATTGTTTTATTCTTTGGTGCAGTTGATGAAGCTGCATTATTTCTTGTTTTTAAATTTTTATGCTTCAATAGTGTTTTGCTGATTTTAGCTTTGTTTTTTGGTGGGAGCAGACACCGTCTCTATGGGGATGGGGTTTTGGGGGGTTACAGGAGGAGAGAAGCTGCAGAGAGGCGTGTAAGACTGCAACTCTGTTTCCTGGTCTCAACCCTGGATTGTCACATTTTGGGGGGGTTAATAAATTCAGCCAGATTTCTAGAGATGAGAGCTGCTCCATCCGAAGTGGGATGGATGCCGTCTCTCCTAACAAGACCAGGTTTTCCCCAGAAACTTTGCCAATTATCTATGAAGCCCACGTTCTTTTTTGGACACCACTCAGACAGCCAGCGATTCAAGGAGAAAATGCGGCTAAACATGTCGCTCCTGGTCTGACTGGGGAGGGGCCCAGAGAAAACTACAGAGTCCGACATTGTTTTTGCAGTTTCAAATTTCCATGAATGTACTCTGCTCTGGCCCCTGGAAGACATTTGACTATGGTTGCTGGTGTCACTAGATTAATGTTTCTCAAAACAGTCGCCAATAACCAGAGTTTGTTCCTCGGCGAGTGTGTCGCCGAGTGGAAAAAAATGGCTGCAATATCCAAAATATTCAAACTCTGAATAGTTGTTCTCATATATGGGGTAAAGCCAAGACAGCATGGGCGGGAGAAGTTGGGGAAACTATATCAGAGGATACCTGGAAAAATACTATACAGTACAGCATACACATCTTCCCTCTGTATCAGACATGGCCTGAGGCAATTTAAGGTTGTCCACAGATTGCATTACTCCAATGACAGACTGTCTAAATTGTACCCTGATGTTGCTCCAGATTGTCCTAGAAGTCAGTATTCACCTGTTTCCTTACGACATATGTTTTGGTCCATCCTTGCACGGTTTCTGGGCTTCAGTCTACCTGATACCTGATGAAACACTGCAGCCTATAACCCTTTAAGAGCTATCTTTGCCATAGTTGGGGGTGAGTTGAAGTTCTGCCACTCCCATAGAAATGCAATCGCTTATGCATCACTGCATGCCCGCCGTCTGATATTGTTGAACTGTTCATTTTATTTGTTTATTTATTTTGTGGTTTGTCTGGTGCCTGTTTGATATAAGAGTGTGTGCTTATGGTGATGCCACCTGGATGGGAGATGGGAGGTTTACAATGTGTAAGAATACTTAACTATTGATATCAGTGTTTTTGATATGCAAAAATGATCAATAAAGTTGTAAAAAAAAAAAAGAAAAAAAGTATTTGCCCCTTATTGATTTCTTAGATTTCTGTTTTGTTTATTTTGCATTTTTCTCACACTTCAGTGTATAAGAACATCACACAGTTGCAACAGGTAAATGCAAAATTCAGGTTTTAAATGATGATTTAATTTATTAAGGAAAAAAGGCTAAACAAACCAATTTGACACTCTTTCAATTTTCCTCCATCAACTGTTAAATCCAATTCTGTTCGTTTATTTCGGCTGTAGCCTCTGTAGCATAACTGAGCGTGAGAGACTAAACCCTGACAGAGAGACGAGTGAAATATGCACTGCTGCATTTTCAGTTAAACAATTTTGTTGCGGTATTGTCTCTCCTCTACGCTGCTGTATGGGAGGGAGTCGGTTTGTATGCTGCTGGCACTAGACGCGTCTAGTTTGGCGCATGAGGAATATTAGCAACTGCAGACACTGTCCACCCACTGCATACAGCTAAGGCCAAATCATCCCACGCAAGCTGGTGACACACCAGCTTGCGTGATCATTTTAGTAGGTACGAGACGGTAATAACATCGCTGTTATTTTATTTATAATGCAGAGGCTATAACTCAGTCATCTGTATTCTGATTAATGCATTATGACTCCCTCGTCACACTCTATTAGCTCACTGATTTAAAAGCGCATTTTAAATGAGCACGGTGGCGCAGCGGTTAGCACTGCTGTGTCACAGTTAGAACAACATCTGGAAAGCCTGGGTTTGATTCCACCCGGGCCTCTCTCTTTTTCCTCTGTGGAGTTTGCATTTTCTCCCCGTGTCTGTGTGGGTTTCCTCCCACAGTCTAAAGACATGCACTTACTGGGGTTAGGTTAATTGGAAACTCTAAATTACCTATAGGTGTGAATAAGAGCATGAATGTGGTGAGTGTGGATGTTGTCTGTCTCTCTGTTCTGGCCACCTGTACAGGGTGTACCCTGCCTCTCGCCCTATGACAGGCAGTCCCATTGAGTGTCTCATTTGCAAGAGAGAACTCTTTCAAACAAACATAATAAAAACATAATAAAAACAATAAAATAGGAACAAGTTCCCATGGGAGAGCTGCAAGTCCTCCATCCATGAAAACGGGGCCAGAAAAGTAAAAGGCCTCCCTTCCAAGTAACAAATAATGGAACAATGAATATATTAAAGTCCAGATTATGACTAAACTGCTTACGTACCATTTAATCTAATAAAAAAAGAAAAGGATGAACCGAAAATAAGTAAAAGTACAGTGGAGCTAGTCCAACAGACGGAGCGAATCAACAGGGGCATTCATGTAAATGATATCACCATATCAGGGACTTTTCAAAGCCTTCCAGACCTCTTCCACCGGGAATGGTTTAAAAGCAAAAGTATTAGTAACCGAGGAGCTACTAGTAGTTTTGTGAGAGGAAGTGAAAAATGTTTGTTTAAATAGTTGAGCATTTCAGTTTTATCTGACACAGTCGATGGTTAAATGGGGAAGTAGCTCTGGGGAATGAGGGCTGGCACAAATCGTTCAGACTCAGTGGTTAATGTCAAAAAGTAAAAACGTTTAACCTTCCTAATAATGGAGGCAGTGAAACGAATACCCAACTGACGAAAACGTAGCCAGTTTCAGAGTTGGACTTTCTTCCTCGTAGGAGACCGGACAGCTCAGAACTGACCCAGGGCCTTCGCGACCTTCACTCTGACCTGGCGAAAAGGACCGTGTTTGTCTGCAAACAGATGAGACTCTCATAAAAGTATTTCCAAGCTAAGCTGACGTTATCAATCAGTGTGATGCTTTACATGATGAATTAAAATTAATTCAATTGTAAAGAAACGCTTGATCACTAAAACGCTTCAAGTTTCTTTTTGCGGTGCGGGGCACCAACCACGCAATGAGCATGCAAATCATTGGCAAAAACCGCTGATGTGGAAAACTTAGGTAGCATACTGGTTAAAGAAAAAAAAAAGATCACTAAGATTATTTATCTGGGGATTTTTGATTCTGTGGCTTTGAATAATTTGCGTTAAATTTAAAAACATGCTGTGCCTAAAAAAATCTTCAAACACAGAAGAAAGCCAGTCCCGATTAAAATCACCCACCATGATGATTTTTGTTAAAATGCAGTTCTGATCAGTTTTGAACTAAACAGGATTGTCAGTCAGGAGAAGCAGTCAATATCAGTTAAGGACTGGTTTGTAAACAGATCTAGAAAACATGACCTGAACAGCAAGACCGGCCTTCACACCTGCCACACCTTTTCTTATCTGTATAAGAAGATTTAGAAATTCAAGAGTCGGAAACAACAATTGCGTCAACCCCAGCTGAACGGTCCCAGATCATGGCAAACTGCGGGCGTTTGTCTGAAGAATGTGTGACTCAGACAGTTTCTTAAAATAGGCTGAATACCAGACAGCAGAAGCATAGACACTTGCGTGTACATTATATGGTGAACAAACTGACAACACATGTAGATTTTAAATTGACACAGGGAATAAAACATTTTTCTGAAACTCGGAGACAATAAAACCTAAGAAAAGAGTCGGATACAGCCATTCTGATATGTCAAGGCCTACCAGGAGACAGTTTTCAGGGCATATGTCGCGCATCCTATAACCGCTAACCGTGAGCCAACACTGTCTGGTTTGCTGGTACCATGTCCCCCAAAACTCCAAAATAGAGGGCAAGGAACAAAAGCCCAACAACAGCCGGAGAGGGAGACAGTGCCCCGGAGAGCAGGGTGTCGGCAAGGAACAGCGGAAACGAACACCAACGAGCGCAAACTCCGGAGAGGGATGCCTGCTTTCTGTTCCCCTTCTCTTTGGTTCTTTGCCGAGTTTTTACTCGTGTGCCCCTGGCCATATACGTTGAAAAGTAGTATTGTGATGGGCTTCTCAGTCGTTTTTTTTTTTTTTTTTTTTTTTTTTTAATTTTGCTTCCAGATGGAGTGGGTTAGAGCTTATACAAGGTTATAGGGCTAGCCTGCAAAATCAGCAGGAGTTTGTTAGACTGGGATTGAGTTAGATTCTCGTCCTGAATGACTGTTGGCAATGATACTATTGAAACTGGACAACATGGAATGATTTTTTTTTTCTCAAACGCCCATGAGTGGGTTGAGGACCCATGGGCGAAGAATAAAACAGAACAATAATAGACAAAACTGTTCATCTTAAAATTTGAATTACACAATAAGTGACGCAACAATAAGACAGGAAAGGGCTCACTATCACAGGTGAGGGGAAAGGAATCAGTTTTGAGATTTAGTGATGCAGCTTTAAATTGTTTGAAGATCCACCTGAGTGGAGCAAAAACATTTCAAGGTGAGGATGTTACTCCATGCTCTGACAAAGGTGTGTAGCCTCTTTCCGTGATGTCTTATAAAGTCTTATAAATGTTGTAAAAGAGGTTCTTTTGGGGGGAGGCTTTTTTTCACGTGCTCTTCGATGGTGGATGTACGTCACCTGAATCTATTTGGCCCTATTTTTTGGGCTGTCACGAGGAAGGCGTGGCCTTAAAAGTATTTAAGCAAATCTGTTTGCTTCCTTTGCATCGTCCAGATGTTTCTGCTTTGGGCTCTGGGATTTGGTTGGTTATTTTGCAGTTTTGCTGAAATGGAAATAAAATGGATAATTTATATATATATAAATACGTGTTTAAAGCTTTATATTAATCCTTCTCTGTCCATTTTTTTCAGTTCCCCTAATTTTTGGCTTCAACACTGCTTGTGGTGAGTAGCGTTTTGTCATTTTTGTTTGTTTCCTTGCTTGCTTTCATTCTTTCTTTCTTTCTTGCTTTTTTTTTGATTGATTGATATAGACTGAAGTCCTTGATGGGTTTTCTTTTGACTCTCTGTGTGTGTGTGTGTGTGTGTGTGTGTGTGTGTGTGTGTGTGTGTGTGTGTGTGTGGTGTGTGTGTGTGTGTGTGTGTGTGTGTGTGTGTGTGTGTGTGTAAAAGTAGATGGAGATATAAGAAATATATACAATATCATATATCATATCACACGAAATTAAGGTATTATTAAAACAGACAGGCTTTACCTGTGAGTAAAGCCTATTTAATAGAGTTAGCGGTGAGATGACGCTTGGAAGCATGATTTTTTTTTTTCTGTTAATATTACAGTTGAAGTTCATGATACTGCTTAGAAAATGAAATGAAAAATGAAATGGAAAAACTGAGCGGCAACTGATTTGGCAGAGATACATTTCTGTAGGCGTTTATATTATTACCTCTGGCAAAGAAGTTGTTTTTGGCAGCGTGTAAACACGATAGCTTGAAAAGTTCTGAATGAATTCTGATAAAACTTTGTAGGGAAGTACAGTGGAATCATGTTTATAATCCATTTAAATTTGGCTTATAACGAACTAAAATTTTAACGCATTTTAATCGCACTTTGCACCGTGGAATGTTTCTCAGTGCACGAGTTCCAGGCATACAGATTATATCGACGCACAATGTCAAAAATTCAGGGGCCGCATCGTTCAGAGGACCCGGCTTATGTATATTGATTCATTCATCAACCAAACTTAAATTAATATTTATCATGTTAAATATTTAAATGCAATTAAAATGCGATTAATTTCGATTAATTAATTACAAAGCTCCTAATTAATTAATAAGTCCCACCCCTATTTTATATATATAGTTTGATAAAATATGTAACTTGAGCTTAATATATATATATATATATATATATATATATATATATATATATATATATATATATATATATATATATATATATCTATATATATATATATATATATATATATATATATATATATATATATCAGTGGCGGATGCTGGTCTTTCAAGGAGGGGAAGCTCAATTTCGGCCTACACCATAAAATATGTCAGTTTATTTATACAGCAGCACTCGCTGGACAGAAACTGCGATAGAAGTCAGAAAGAGTGATAGAAGTCAGTCTCCAAACACAAGCAGCTACAAAAAAAAAAAACCCCACCAGAAATAGAAGCTCGATTTGTCGCTAGTCGTTTTTAACAAAGAAAATGCCGCTAAGTGGATTAGGAAAGTCTCAAGCCCAACATTTATCCAATGACTCATCTCGTTTCACTGCTTTCTTTGCTTGGCTTTTGAACTCTGTAGACGCTCAGCGTCCACACTGTTTAAAGCGCTGAGAAGCTGCGGGAATGAGTGAGAGGAAAGCCGCGTCATTACCAGTGATAAGAAGCTGATTCTGAACAAAAGTTGAGCGCGTTGTTGCGCATATTTAGTCAATGACATGTACACACAACAGTATATATCTGACCACTTATTTTTTGACATTTTAGGGGAAGCTGAGCTTCCCTTGCAGTCTTAGAGCAATCGCCTCTGATATATATATATATATATATATATATATATATATATATATATATATATATATATATATATATATATATATATATATATATACATAGTTTATAAATCAATACCTATTGTGCATTACCTACATGATGTTTGTGTAATCAAAGTTGACATATGTCATGCTACCCTTATCTGATTTTTACTGCACTACAAACGTCTTAAACTCTGTTTTAAAAGAACAGAGAAAACAAAATGAATATGTACAAAATACAATACTATTCCCTTAAAATTAAATACTGGCCACAGAGCGAGCTGCCTTGGCAGAGGTTTGCGGTTTGCTTGTTGTTTACAGAATAAGCTGAGCAGCATATTATTACAGCATACCATCTGATATTTCATCTAATGCTATTAACAGGCTTAAACCTATAAATATCAGTGACTCACAGTTTTGAACTTGTGTTTGTTGACAGAGCCTGCTGTGGGAGCCTCCACAAACACCTGTTATCGGTAAGTCGATGCTTCCTCATTCACTGTGTGTATGTGGGATATGCATTTCTACTATTAGCCAGGTCCCTCAAGGTTAAGAGCTGGATTAGAAGCTAGGGAACGCATGATGTTGATGAGGTTCCTCACAATGATAGAATAAAAAAATGAGAGAGAGATGTAATGCAGGATGTTGTGATTCACTGTTCTGAGCTGCACCTGGTGTGGTCTTCTGCTGCTGTAGCCCAAGGTTTGACATGTTCTGCATTCATAGATGCTCTTCTGCATACCTTGGTTTTAACAAGTTATTTCATTTACTGTTGTCTTCCTATCAGCCTAAAGCAGTCCGACGTTCTCCTCTTATGTCTGACATCAACAAGGCATCTGCTGCTCACTGGGTATTTTGTGATATGGTTTTGTGGGAAAATCCCAGTGTATCAGCAGTTTCTGAAATAGACCAGAAATTGCACCAACAACCATGCCACATAACATTTATGTTATTGGTCCTTATAAGATTGAGTCAGTTAACAGTCCATCTACAGTCATGGATGAAATTACGAGCTTCCTTCAGAATCCATCCAACCTCCCATGTGTCCTAAATCAAGTCTGTCTTGTCTAGCCCTCTGTAACACTGTCTCATTTGTGCCTGAATTTGAGTCCTCCTTCTCGGCTATTTGGCCATGATAGTCCCGAGGTATTTAAAGGTGTCCACCTTCACTACCTTTACTCTTTGCATGTCTGCGGAATATAAATGAGTGTCACGGATCACATCCTGGGGTTGGTTATCTGTGCTTTTCAGAAAAGACTGCAGTGGAACACAGTATGACATCCAAGAGGCTACTTGCTGTGAAAATGAACTTCACCCAGGTGCAAGTCTATCTTGTTGTGGAAAGGAGGCTTACAATCCTGAAACAGCCACTTGTTGTAAAGTACAACATGGACACACCTTCACAGGTAATGAATTTGTAAACTAGCTAACAACTAACTGAAACTGGAATTCAGGCTTTGTAATTGCACAAGAAACAGAGCACCTGAAATGGGTGAAAAAGAAATAATTTAATAAAATCTCAACAGGGAAAGCAGCAGCCTCAGTGTTTGACTGCCTTGTTGTGTTTACACAGTGGCAACATAATGACAGCAAGGTGTTCATTTAAATTTCTGACCATTTTGGAGGCTGGAGTTTGTGGAGCAGTTGAATTGAGCTGCTTTGGAGTAAAAGTTAATACTGCATTGACATTATTGTTAAAATTGGCAGATGAGTGTATATACTTCCGACTTTAGCAAAAAAAACTAATAGCAGCTACTTACTTTCAATACCATTACCCAATGAGGGACTATGCTTTAACATTTGTGGTTTACAAAGTGCTTTACAGAGATTAGAAACGTCCAAACACAGAAGATTACAACTAAAAGCACCTGAAAATAAATACTTATTTTTCATGGATTTTTTCATCAGTTCATTCAGACCTGTTGAAACTGTTTTGCTTCTCAGCTCTGTGAACATTTGTGTGTCACTAACCTTTGCATTGTGCACATTAAGGACATGAAGGGGTTTTTAAGTAAATCTCATGTTCCTCCACATCTCCCCAAAGTTTATAATGGTTGCAGTGCACAGTGACTATGAAAGATTAGAAATTTATTGGCCTATCCTCTAAACCACCAGCACAATTTATTCCAGCCTTCCAGGAAGAAGGCTAACTGCTGCTCAAGTAAAAGAAAAAAAATACCAAGCTATTTTTAGACTGAATGTTTTTTGCTTCTCTTTGAACTTGTGAACTTCCTCCCATTAGTGAAGGTTACAAATGATCTTCTTACAGCCTCTGACAGTGGACATATCTCTGTTCTTGTCCTGTTGGACCTCAGTGCAGCTTTTGATACTGTTGACCATAACTTTTTATTACAGAGATTAGAGCATACTATAGGTATTAAAGGTACTGCACTGAGTGGTTTGAATCATATTTATCTAATAGACTCCAATTTGTTTATGTAAATGGGAAGTCTTCTTAAGACACTAAGGTTAATTACGGAGTTCTACAGGGTTCTGTGCTGGGACCAATTCTATATACATTATACATGCTTCCCTTAGGCAGTATTATTAAAAAGCATTGCATCAATTTTCATTGTTATGCACATGATACTCAGCTTTACCTGTCATTTTTGACCAGGATATGTCCTTCAATGCACATATTAAACAAATACGTAGGACCGCTTTTTTGCATATTTCTAAGTTTTCAGCATCAATCCTTTCTCAGATTGATGCTGAAAAGCTAATTCATGCATTTATTACTTCTAGGCTGGACTATTGTAATTCATTATTATCAGGCTGTCCTAAAAGCTCCCTGAAACGCCTTCAGCTGATCCAAAATGCTGCAGCTAGAGTACTGACAGGGACTAGAAAGAGAGAGCAGATTTCTCCCATATTGGCTTCTCTTCATTGGCTCCCTGTTAAATCTAGAATAGAATTTAAAATCCTTCTCCTGACATACAAGTTCCTGAATAATCAGTCCCCATCTTATCTCAAAGACCTCATAGTACCATATCACCCCAATGGAGCACTTTGCTTTCAGACTGCTGGCCTACTTGTGGTTCCTAGGATAATTAAAAGTAGAATGGGAGGCAGAGCCTTCAGCTTTCAGGCCCCTCTTCTGTGGAACCAGCTCCCAGCTTGGATTCGGGAGACAGACACCCTCTCTATTTTTAAGATTAGGCTTAAAACTTTCCTTTATGATAAAGCTTATAGTTAGGGCTGGATCAGGTGACCCTGAACCATCCCTTAGTTATGCTGCTATAGGCCTAGGCTGCTGGGGGGGTTCCCATAATGCACTGTTTCTTTTCATTCACCTTATTTACTTTGTTTATACTCCACTCTGCATTTAAGTAAGTAAGTAAAATTTATTTATATAGCACTTATCACAGATAAAAATCACAAAGTGCTTCGCAACAAAAAACAAAAATAAAATAAAGGTACAACAATATCAAAACAATAGAATACAATATAACATGTTAATTAAAAGCTTGTCTGTATAAAAATGTCTTCAGCTGCTTTTTAAAAGAGTCAATGGAGTCTGTACAGCGTAAAGAGAGTGGAAGAGAATTCCACAACCTTGGTGCCACAGCCCCAAAAGCCCGATCCCCACAAGTTTTAAAAACGAGTGCGAGGGACCAACAGTAACCTTTGACCTGATGATCTAAGACCTCTGGATGAAGAATATGGTTTCAACAGGTCAGAGATATACTGGGGGGCTTGGCCATGTAAGGCCCTAAAGGTTAAAACTAACATTTTAAAATGAAATCTAAAATTTCATTTTAAAATTTTAGTTTTAATCATTAATTGCTATTAATCTCTGGCTCTCTTCCACAGCATGTCTTTTTTCTCTCCCCTCAGCCCAACCGGTCACGGCAGATGACTGCCCCTCCCTGAGCCTGGTTCTGCTGGAGGTTTCTTCCTGTTAAAAGGGAGTTTTTCCTTCCCACTGTCACCAAGTGCTGCTCATAGGGGGTCATTTTGACTGTTGGGTTTTCTCTGTATTATTGTAGGGTCTTTACCCACAATACAAAGCCCCATGAGGCGACTGTTTGTTGTGATTTGGCGCTATATAAATAAAACTGAATTGAATTGAATTCTTAGTAGTGATGTAATGCACTTGCTATAACACAAATTCAGCATAGATTACTCTTCATCTGCTAACACTAAAATGAAGTTTGATATTTACATTCATTAGCTCTGTGAACATTTGTGCATCACTAACCCTTACATTGTGCACAATAAGCAGATGAAGGTTTTTGGTTTTTTTGCTTGTTTTAAGTAAATCAAACAGAGTCAAAAATTAGACAGTTCTGGGAGTTGCCTAATTTCCTACAATGGTGCTGGTGTCTGTCTTGTTTTTGCAGCCAGTGTTACACAGGGTCTGAGTGAAAAGGTGTCCAACTGCTGTGACCTGAAGGCCTACAACCCAGTCAGTGAAATATGCTGTCAGTCAACCATCACAGCAAAACCTGCACCAATGGCTAAATGTTGTGGTAAAGGTGAGCAGAGAGGGAATGTCATGGTCCTGGGTCATTTGACCCAGTGTTTGAGTCTTTGGATGTTGTGTATTTAAGCTATTTGACTCCAGGTTTGTTTCATGTTTATGTTGTTTCATGTATTTTCTCCCTTAGTGTATTTAAGTGCTGTTCTTAGTTCTGAGGTGCTTTGGCGTTTAATTCTTTCCTCGGTGTTCCATCCTCTTGTGTCATTCCTCAAAGTAGCTGCTGTTTGTTTTGATGATAAAATAAATAGTAGATAGAAGTCTTTATCAGCTTTATGAGGTGGTCCACTTGAATAGTTTTCAATAAAAAGAAGAAATTCTTCCCCTTGTTTGAGACAGTTAGTTTTTCCAAGGTGTTACATGCAGTAAACAGGTCTTTTCAGCCTCTGTAACATGAGCAATGAAAAACAAAAGAAAAAACAACAACAACAAAAAAAAAACTGGGGATCTTTGGCTACAGATGTTATGCCTTTTGAAATGTAGTTTTTCAGTCGAACAATTGTACAGTTCTACGACATTTACTCCACTCAAACATCTTCAGGATATTTCAGCAGCTTGTCAGTTGATTTATATTTGATGAAAAAGTTTCAAAAATAACCATGACTGTTTTCAACAGAGGCTTTTGACGAGGAGAAGCAGTTGTGTTGTGGATCGACTGATAACAAGACGATTCTTATAAAGAGCTCCAGTCACCACCAGTGCTGTGGTCACAACCAGTATGACAACGAGACTCAGTGCTGCTGTCAGAATAAGGAAAAAGTTCTGGAGCTGCAACCCAAGAATTCATCCTGCTGTTTCAAGGACTCAATTGCAGGTCAACTCAGCACTTAACTGCATGTCACACTGTGCAACAAAGAAAATTGTTATAGTTTATGTCACGCTGTACACATCAGTCTTAAGGCATGTCAGACTGAGGCATGTCATGTCTGCAATGTTGCTTATGCAAAAAAATAAATAAATAAAAATCAGTGTTGTGATTAGTTATCTTGAAGCAAATTTCATTTTTTCTGTTTTCCTTTGCACATCTCTAAACTTCATGGAAGTCCATCATACAGCAGTTAAAGGAAGTTTCATGCTAATGACTGTGAGTGATGCCTGTATGTTGACTCTTTTGCCTTTTTCCTCTGCAGCTCATTTATGTGGAAACAAGACCTTCAACAAAGACAAGGAACTACAGTGTTGTGATGGAAGTAAGTAGAGCGAATCATAATATTGTCAGAAAAATTATTGAAAAGACAGACTTCATAAGAAACGCGTAAACCCAGCATCTACTGTAAAGAGCTAATCGTTAACTGAGATATGATGACAAATCTTTCCTACAGAGGCGTATGATGTGAAAAAGCAGCTGTGTTGTGGTCCAATTAATGATAAGAAGATCCTGATAAGGAACTCCGAAGATCACGAGTGCTGTCATCATGGCCAGTTCAACACCAAGACTGAGTGCTGCTGTTGGAAGAATGATACTGCTGAGATACAACTGATGAATTCATCCTGCTGTGAGTCAGGTACATTTGAATGTCAGAATTTGTCAAATTCAGTTTCATGTACATCTTATAAATCTGTTTCTAAGCCATTTTGTCGTGATACAGGAATCTGGTGAAAAAAAAAAATCTTCTGAATACAGGAGATATCAGAAAATGAATATTCCAGTGCAATATATAACTATGGAAAATGATGTGTACAATTGTGTACGCTGTGACCAAAAGGGATGGACAAACTCTTCAAACTATTCAACAGCAATTGAAATTCCTGAAATAATAATAATAATGGAAATATGAATACAATTTATTGTGCATTAAATATTATTTACAGTCTGTACAGACAGTTATTAAGGCTTATATCTGAACATGTAGGATAAGTCGTACATTGTGAGGGTTTTTTTTTTTTTTGGGGGGGGGGGGGGGGGGGGGCGCTCAGTTTGCTGAAATGTACAGTGTTTGCACTTTGTTCATTTATTTATTTATTTATCAAAACTTGTTTTGCTTTATGTCCACAGGTGTGCAGCAACACACAAGTGTTACATTTCCAAAGAAGTCCAGGGGATCTGGGGAAACTACAGTAAGTTGAAAAGGGTGTGTGTGTGTGTGTGTGTGTATGTGTGTGTGTGTGTGTGTCTTGCATTTAAATATTTTATTTTATTTTTCAGACGCTTGAGCTCCAACGCAACTGGTAAGGTAACTGGAGGTCTTTACTACAATGTCACAGCTCAGCCATCTATTATTATTATTATTGTCTATCTGTCTATGCACATACACCATTCATTCATACTTTGCAAAAGAAAATTAGTTCCACTTTATATAACATCAGTGTATAACATAAGTAAACTCGGGGCACTTAAATGGTTCAGGACATTAAGCAAAACTTTTAAGCAAGAGCTTCGCCTTAATGGGGAAGAAAAAACTCCTCCCCTGTCAGATTTACATGGGTAAAAGTTGACCCATATACACAGAATATTTGGTTGTCTTACCAGGCTTTAAAAGCTTCCATATTTGAAGAATAAACATGCTGCATCCCAACACTGATATCAAATAACACTTTCTATGACAGGGCAGTGGTTTTAACAAAAGCAGTGGTGTTTGACTCACAACAGAAATTTTATTTTACTTTGATCAAATCATCCAGCAGTTCAAATAACACACAAGTTTGTAACAGTCACTCTGCCTTATCTGACACGTTGCTGGATTTTGCACACCAGTGAAATTATATGAAACACTACAACTAGACTCTTTTTACAAATACATACAACAGGCAAACTGGAAAATGACCATATAGGAAAAGTAATCTATAACACTACTGGAGGTCAAATATTATCCAGAGAACCATTAAACTAGTTATTGCATATGTGCGAGTTTGACTTTTGCTGAATGACTACATGTATACATGTGGTCCAGCCTACACTATAAAAGAAAATTATGTTTCCATACTTACTTCCATACTGTTTTCCACTTTATGGTGGTGTTCCTGTAATGTGGACTGTTTTTGTTTTTGCCTGCCTTTGTGCATCCACAGCACTGAACCAAGCACACATCTCTGTGGGTCAACATGCTACAATCCAAAAGAACATTGCTGCTGTGAGAGAAACCAAAAACCTCATTGGTTCTGCGCCTCAGGTATCCATGTCTGTTTGTCTTGGTTTTGGAGCTCATGTGTACCACTGGAATATACTAGATCATCTACCTAGATCATCTACAGCTCATGTCACAATAAGGCTGTTAAAGATGAGCAGTTTGAACAGTTTTATCTTGCATGTATCTGTGTAAGAACAACAATTTCCTTTCACACATAGAAAGAAAGAAAGAAAGAAATTTGATAAGTTATGTGTTATGCCATAAAAAGACTTCAGGTAAAAGTAAAATACCTGTGGTAGGCATTTAACCTCTGAAATGTAGAAGGACGCAACAGTAAAAATTGTTGCATGCTCAGATCTGTCAAAGTGACAGTTTTAAGCCTGAGGCTAAATGGTTTTTCCACAAAGGTACAGTTGAGACCGCGGAAATATGTGCAGATGACATTCTTATGGTGGGTGTGAATTAGAAATGCTTTTCTTTCTCCATCCATGGATACAGACATCTAAATATTTAGCAGTTGACATCACATGGATTAGGGTAGGACTGAAGTGAGTCAGGAAAACTGGCTATGATATTTTGACCCTGACAATAATAATAGTAATGGTAGATTAAGAGAGACAGAGAGAGAAATGAGACACGGGCGAAATCAAATGGGAGATTACTAGATATCGCTAGAAAGCTTTCATTTTTTAATGGAAAGTCTGATGCATCCTGTTTTCACATCTGCTGAACTCTAATTGATTGAACTGATGTGTGCATATTTTTTCTTACATTTTTCTTCAATATATAAACCTTATTTGCTTATTTCTCAGAGCATTTTTCTGAGAAGCTGTTTAGTTATTAATACTGATAAGTTTCTTACTGGAACTCCTGTCTCCTCTCTCCTCTCTCCCAACCCTCACACCCCTCTGTTCAGGTCAAAGTAAAGCCACAGCCACTGTGTATAACCCACATACTCATGTCTGCTGTGATGGATGTGTATCTGTGTGGAAGCCTTGGATAGATCAAGTAATGCACTGCTTTGTTTCCCCCTTATTTTTCCAGGCCTGCCCACATGACTAAGTTTGTTTGTTTGTTTGTTTGTTTTTTCTGTTTATGTGCAAAAAAAACCTAAACTGCTGTTTTTCCTAAAGCAGAAAAAATTAATTAAAACATACCAGGCAGAACAGCATTTCAGTATTAAATTCTATTCAAAGAACATTCAAATGTAGAGAGCTGACAGCAGTGGAAACAAGTGATCCCAGAAAAGAAAAAAATAAATGCTGTTTTTGGGCACTTTTGATGAGAGCACTCGGAGCTCCACCCCATTTCTTATACACAGTAACTGAGGGTGTTTTCTATCTGATGTGTAAAAGTTGTATAACGGTATCTGTTTCCACTAATGCAAAAGGATCAAAAGTACGGTAAGACCAAAACAACTTAGACACACTATGTATTGAAATTAGATGTATGTGATGCAGAAAGGTTGAAAGTTTTGATTTTTGTGCTAATTTTTTTGTCAAACCTTATATGTTGACTTCTGTGCATTTGAATGACAGTGCCTGTTTGTGTTTGCATTGCTACACAATTTACTGTATTGTGTCTGATTCTTCAAGTGCTGCGGAGAGACACCGTATGGTTTGGCACAACGTGGAGTTCTCTGTTGTAATAACACCTTGTACGAGGATAGAGAAGATGGAGAGGAATGTTCAGAGATGGGTTTTCCTTACAACCCGGCTAAAGGGACTATGTGTTGTTCTCAGTTTCATGGCAGCCCTGGACAACACTGCTGTGGGACAGAAATTTACCGTCCTCATACTGAGATCTGCTGCAACGGACACAGGTAATGTGTGTGTGTGTGTGTGTGTGTGTGTGTGTGTGTGTGTGTGTGTGTGTGTGTGTGTGTGAATCCAGTGAAAAAAGACTTCTTTTTTTTAATCAGATAGTTTCTCTGAAAGGCACAATCCTGTCCCGCCTTTGTTTTCTTGGTGGTGCAGGATTTCTACAGAACTGTGCCCTTCATAGTAACTATGTGAAATCATCAGCTATGATGAATTTTCTCACACTGCTCCTCTCTGGGTACGGTTCCTCTCTGAGATACGGTTCCAAAGACACTCCCTGTCTCCGTCTCTCTGGGTCTCTGATTGGGTTTGGTGCCGTTTGAGTTCAAGTTTATTGTTAAAACTTGTCTGCGTGCATATGGTCATGACTCATGTCTCCAGGTGATTCTAATGGAGCTAAAATATTTGGGGTTTACAGTTACTGCATTATTCAGTATTTCACAATGACAAAAAGGCTAGTCCATTGAAACATTTGTCATTTGTGGTTATTAGCATGTACATATTTGCTTAGCAGCTCTTTATATCCAGGTCTCTGTTTCAGTTTTATGTTTATCTCTATCACTTGAATTGGTTGAATTATCAAGCCTGTCTCCAGCTGCAGTAGCTGTCAAAGTGTGGGTGGCAACAGCACAGCTGGGTAGAAATGCATTCTGTGTAGACACTGATGGAGAGAATAAAGTGCCACCCTGATGATGGCATTCAGCAATACTCATCTAACTCAGCCTCTAATTACCTTACATTCTTTATCTCACTGTCCTTATTTGATATTAATTTTTACCTCTGTTTTCCACCCAGACATCCCAAATCAGAAAACATTCACTGCTGTGGGGTTAAAGCGTACAACATTAAAGACCCACAGATGAAGTGTTGTGCAGGAACGCTGTACAATCTGACGGTATTAGAGAAGCATGGAGGGGGCGGCCAGTGCTGCGGATCCATTCTGCAAAAGCCACAGGTAGATTTATTAATGATGTCATCTCAGGATCTGTTGTTTGTGAATCTGTTCATGTATTACACTCTATTATGTTATTGGGCCTTATAACATAATAGAGATACAAGGCGAGGGTAATGTTGGCCACACCAGGCTCCAAAGTTATGGTCCCATTGAAGGAAGCATTTTGTATTTCCTACCATTTCAAAGGCCCCTTTCTGAGTGGATTCTTCTGGCTCCTGGAGTCATCTCACAGTGATGGACGAAACATGATTTGACCGATATGGAAATTAAAAGAATAAACTGTGAAACTGTCTTGAGCTGTTTAATTATCTCAGAGAGTCCTGTCTGTCATTTTAAAGGAACATGAATAACATATAATGGTCTGGGGAAAACATTTAGGAAACCAGTGGCCCCTCCCACAACACAACTGAACTACAAATCCAGAATATATTCAGCTCACGTAAGCACAGTCAATATAAAGTGGATGAAAACAGCATGCTTTAACACAACAACACGCAAGTCAATCATCAATGCTGCATTTGAGACTTTTAAAACCGCTATTGTTAAAGCAGATTCACGATCATCATCATCTTCTGGGTGAATTTTATGATTCTTTCTGAAAAAAGCAGAACCAGAAGATTCCAATACGGATTAATACTAAAAGTATCACTTCCAGTCTAAACCAGCAACAATTATTAAGGTTGATAGATCACTCTAAGCAGTTCCCTTCAAAAGCACAATGAAATCTGTATTGAAACTGTATGTTAGATCTATTTACTGTTTATATGACAGTCAAAGTAAACTTCACGTAGGGAATATTCTATACCCATTTGCAAAAACTGTGCTGATATCAACTGATGTATCAACATTACTGGCTGAACTTGACATTGTGACCTCCCTGAACTAACACAGTGCTCACTGACTGCAAACAATGATGTGTTCCTTAAACTTAATAACACTATATATCTTTTCAAAATTAGGACATTTGCTGCTCAAGCGAGGACAAAGAGGTGCTCTACTCTGCCAAGACAGGTTTCAGATGCTGTGGTCACCTCTACTACAGCACCACCCTGTGGTCGTGCTGTGCTGGGAGGCTGAGATCAATCCACAAACCAGGACAGGATCAGAGAAAGATGATTAACGGTCTGTTGTGTCTGCTCAGATCTTCTTTCACAGAGTAGAACTTCATTTTGTGTCATTTTAACTCGATTACACAGCCCAGATCCACTTTACCAATAACATGTCTATAATGTTCTTTTTCTTTCTTTTTCAGAATCCAGACTTCTATCTGTGAATATTTTGAATAATAATGATATTTGCAAAGAAAGTAAGATATTGTCTACAATTTAGATTTTCATAATGCTGTTTATGAATAAATTTGGCTTTGTAATGTAACGTGTTTGTGTCTCTCTGTTTAGTGCACATCGGGACTGTGGAAAGTGTGTCTCTGCATAGCATTGTGTTCAGGAGCGTGCTGAAGATCTGTGGGGGGACAATAATGAAAGCTCTGCCTTTGCCTCACATCCTGAACACAGATGATCCCTGCAGCTCCCCTAAACTGATTCCTGGGAAGACCTACTTCTTTAACAAAGTTCATGTTTTCACTGATTTCAACCACAACTCTGTTCTTCAGTCACTCCATTTCATTATTTCCAAGTGTTCACCTTAATTCAAAACAGGCTGATCTGTGGATGGTACTCATTTTTATTTACATATTTTCTTACAATGTTGGGTTTGTCTCTAAAAAATAAAAATAAAAATCATCGTTGGTCTTTTAATCCATTCAGACTCAAGTTTTGGCCTCTTTGTCATCATGAGTGTGAACTTTGCTCAGGGGCCCATGTTCCCTTTGCAGATTCTTCTTTTTTGGCCACAACAGCTTTATTAGCAGTAGAGGAGAGACAGGGAATCAGGGGAGGACACGCAGGTGGGCTGGCGATGGGCCGGGATTCGAACCTGTGCCGCCCACACCCCAGCGCGGCGCATGTACATGTCGCCCCGCCCCTTTGTAGATTCTTAAAAAGATCCGGGAAACGCTTCATGATCGGCCCGCGACTAAGACCAGAAGTACAGGGTATTTACAGCCTTAGGACTCGGAAATTATGCAGAACTTAAATTTATATACAGGGTACATCCATGTAAAATACCTCTAAGTCAGGTTAAGCCACTGCATAATGTGACCTGTGCCTCGAAAAGTACAGCATACTCAAGATGTAGAATCGAGGAAAAAGAGTTGGGTTTTTTGGCTAAATTACCTGGAAATTATGCAGAACTTTACCTACAGGGTACATCCCTGGAATTACGTGTATTTACACATAATTCTGGTACTCATAGCCTTAATCGTGGGCCGTATTATGAAGTGTTACCAAGATTTGTGTTCACAGCAGTGGATAGTTCTCACAATAAAATTAAATAACCGTGTGTATCTCCACCATTGTAGACCACTCTGTCATTTTTATATTTCCACAAGGTAAGGTCAGTTATTGTTGTGCACGCACACTTGAAAAAATTAAAAGTAACTTTGAAATATTAATGCCCAACATTTCTTCCTTACAGACAATCTAATGCTATTCAAGGATGTATTGCTTTTTGTTGTACACTCAGAACTGAATACTTATTATATATATATTTTTTAATTACATTATATTACTCAATCAGCAGTATCACTTATTAGTGGTATTGCATTTACATTGATATCAGTACAACTTTACAGGACTTCAAGATACTGCCTGTTCAACTGTTTTTGGTGACATCACTGGTATACAATTATATATTACATGTTTATATTTAATATATGGCAGACTGGGTAATGTGTTAGGAACGTAAGGATGCAATATCATTTAATAAAAATGAAAATTATCAACTTACAGAGGGCTGAAGTCAAAAACACTCCAAATATCAAAGTAAAAAAAATGATGTGGCAGGCTAGTCTACTTTGCCAAAATTTCATTGCAGCAGCTCAAAATGATACAAAAAAAAAAAAATGGTCAAAATAGTTTGTAATACCCCAGTGTGTTTATATGCATGCCTGTCAACATCGGGGCATGCTCCCAATGAGATGATGGATGGTGTCCTGGGGGATCTCCTCCCAGATCTGGATCAGGACATCACTGAGTCTGAGGTGCAACCTGGTGGCGTCAGATGGACCGAAGCATAATGGCCCAGAAGTGTTCTGTTGGATTTAGGTCAGGGGAGTGTGGGGGCCAATCAGTGGTATCAATTCCTGTAGTTTCTCCAGGAATTGCCTGCATACTCTTGCCACATGAGGCAGGGCATTGTTGTGCACCAGGAGGAATCCAGGACCCACTGCACCAGCATAGGGTCTGACAGTGGATCCAAGGATTTTGCCTAGCCTGTCTGTGCAGCCTTCCATGGATAGGCCTCCCCAGACTATCACTGACCCACCAAACCGGTCATCCTGAACAATGTTACAGGCAGCATAATGTTCTCCATTTCACATCTGTCATATGTACTCAGGGTGAAGCTGCTCTCATCTGTGAAAAAGCGAAGGGCGCAAGTGGTGGACCTGCCAATTCTGGTATTCTATAGCAAATGGCAATCAGACACCATGGCGTCAGGAAGTGAACACAGGGCCCTCTAGGATCTCGTGCTCTCAGGTCACCGTCATGAAGTCTGTGTCTGATTGTTTAGTCATTCACACCAGTGACCTACTGGTGTGAATGTCTCTTACTTGAGTATATGTTTTTCTGACAAGTTTTTACTGTCTTATACTATGTCAGAGTGATGCTGAAAAGCTAATTCATGCATTTATTACTTCTAGGCTGGACTATTGTAATTCATTATTATCAGCTCGCTGAAAAGTCGTCAGTGGATCCAAAATGCTGCAGCTACAGTACTGACGGACTAGAAAGAGTGAGCATATTTCTCCCATACTGGCTTCTCTTTATTGGCTCCCTGTTAAAATTTAACTTAAAATCCTTCTACTCACATATAAAGTCTTGAACAATCAGGCCCTATCTTATCTGAAAGACCTCATAACCATATCACCCCAATAGTGCACTTCGCTCTCAGACTGCTGGCTTATATGTGGGTCCTAAGGTATTTAAAGGTAGAACGGGAGGCAGAACCGGCAGCTTTCAGGCACCTCTTCTGTGGAACCAGCTCCCTGTTTGGATTTGGGAAAGACCCTCTCTACCTCTAAAATTAAGCTTTAGACTTTCATTTTTGATCAAACTTAAATTTAGGGCTGGATCAGGTGGCCCTGAACCCTTCCTTAGTTATGTTGCAATAGGTCTAGGCTGCTGGGGGATTTCACGTGATGCATTGATTATTTCTTTCTTCATTCACCTCTTTTTACTGTTTATACACCACTCTGCATTTAATCGTTAGTTATTAATCTCTGGCTCTCTTCCACAGCATGGCCTGTCTCTGTCCCCTCAGCCCCAACCAGTTGTGGCAGAAGACTGCCTCTCGCCCTATGTCAGCTGGGACAGGCTCCAGCCCCCAACCCCCACCCCCACCCCCAATAAGTGGAAGAGGATGGATGGATAGATGACTTGAATATTGTGTTAAGCAGTCAGTTGGGTCTTAAGGAATCATAAATGTTAAAATATATAAGGACGCTATCTTAATAGTCACAGGTTTTAAAAAAAACTACTTCATTCCTCCTCTTTTCCCTGGCTACATTACAAGTACATTTTTGGTGGAAAACCATCAAATCAATAAGACAAAACACAGTGGGTTTAATAACAAGTGTCTATTTATTTACATCTTAATCTTAAAAAGGATAGTAGGTCCTGTCACATATTAAACATAAACATGCAATATAAAATTTTATACCAGCAAAGTATCAAACACAGTTGAACAGGCAGTATTTTCTCTAGCTTGTAGCTTAAATGTCTATCCCTTAAATGTCTATGGTTACTAAAGAAACACCTGCCATTTCTGCTACTGCATCTTTTAATATATTCCATGAATCACATTCTAATGAAAAAAAACCAACAACAACATAACTGCAGCTTAAACAAAGCTGAATAAAAATAGGTAGAACAGAAACAGAAATACATTTTTAGCGGGACCTCTGAATGGTTGGTGTTTTGGATCCTTGTAGCATATTTGTATCCATGGTTTTGGCAGCTTCATGATTCACTAGCATTATCAGTCAAAACAAATCCTGCAGTTTACAGTACAGTACGTGTATACAATCAATTGTATGGTTCAAGAACATGTGAAAGCAGCTGCCATTTATAATTTAGTGCAAGAAAGCAGCATAAAATTGCATGAACATCAAGCTGCATGCTAATATTCTTGCATGCTACCTCCCACTATGACAGCTAAGGTGTGACCTACTGTTAATCCCAAATTAACACTAGTTTGGAAATACTGTCTGCTCCTTTAGCTTTTTTTGACTATAGAAGCTAGTTGTATTGCATTATACTACATTGCACACTAAGATTTTTTTTTTTTTTAAGATTGTCTTATTTGGCAGCTTTTGCAATCAGAATCATGATCTGAATGCACTGTTGTGCCAAACATATTTGCTGCATGCTTAGATTTGAACAACAGTGTGCACCATCTAATTGTGTTAAAGTATTGATAACTGTCTTAAATTGTGTGAGTGACGACATTACAGTAAATATTACAGCTTTATAGCTACATTGTTCTTCCTCATTTCAGTCATCCTTAATTAAATCTGTCAGTGATCAGACTTTTTGGGACAGTTAAAACACAGAAAAACAAGGTTTGGCTGGACATGGGCTGAGTAACATATCATGAAAAGTATTGTATACTGATAGCAATGTATAAGCAATGTGATTATTTAAAAAAAGTAAGCAGTGTTGAGTGTGACACATTACAAGAAAGGCATTCTGTAATCACATTATATTTGCCTGTAATGCTGTAATGTGCGTTACTGTTCTTGATAAACACATTACAGTTTTGAATAAAACTATTTTGTTTTTACTTCAATCTGAATAATGAAAAGATTAAAATGTGTCCTTGCGCAACAATATCTGAGCGCACTTTGTGGAAAAATAGAAATGATCTACAATTCATTTTATTGTGTGAAACAACTATCCACCTTTAAAGCACCTGCAAAACAAACATGGTGCCCTGAGCGTAGTTCGAACTGTGTATATCCTGACCAGAAAAGGAGCCAAAACTTCTCAATGAGTAAGAAAAGCAGCGATAAACTGGCTTTCTGAAAAGTTTTCTTTGGGTTGGTTTTCAACAAGTTTGCTGTTGGTTGTGGTAATACCCAAAATACCAAAAGAAAGGTTGGGTTGTAATTTGTAACTTTTCTGAGTGAAAAACCAAATACTGTGTGTAAATATGTAAACAAAAATGAATACTTCATCAAGGAAAAGTGACTGATCAACACTGATCAGAAATAGATCAGCCTGTGGTGACCTAAGGTGAACACTTGGAAATAATGAAATGGAGTGACTGAAGAACAGAGTTGTGGTTGAAATCAGTGAAAACATGAACTTTGTTAAAGAAGTAGGTCTTCCCAGGAATCAGTTTAGGGGAGCTGCAGGGATCATCTGTGTTCAGGATGTGAGGCAAAGGCAGAGCTTTCATTATCGTCCCCCCACAGATCTTCAGCACGCTCCTGAACACAATGCTATGCAGAGACACACTTTCCACAGTCCCGATGTGCACTAAACAGAGAGACACAAACACGTTACATTACAAAGCCAAATTTATTCATAAACAGCATTATGAAAATCTAAATTGTAGGCAATATCTTACTTTCTTTGCAAATATCATTATTATTCAAAATATTCACAGATAGAAGTCTGGATTCTGAAAAAGAAAGAAAAAGAACATTATAGACATGTTATTGGTAAAGTGGATCTGGGCTGTGCAATCGAGTTAAAATGACACAAAATGAAGTTCTACTCTGTGAAAGAAGATCTGAGCAGACACAACAGACCGTTAATCATCTTTCTCTGATCCTGTCCTGGTTTGTGGATTGATCTCAGCCTCCCAGCACAGCATGACCACAGAGTGGTGCTGTAGTAGAGGTGACCACAGCATCTGAAACCTGTCTTGGCAGAGTAGAGCACCTCTTTGTCCTCGCTTGAGCAGCAAATGTCCTAATTTTGAAAAGATATATAGAGTTATTAAGTTTAAGGAACACATCATTGTTTGCAGTCAGTGAGCACTGTGTTAGTTCAGGGAGGTCACAATGTCAAGTTCAGCCAGTAATGTTGATACATCAGTTGATTTTTGCAGATTATTATAAAAGATTTTTTTTTTTTTTTTTACTAAAGTTACTTTGACTGTCATATAAACAGTAAATAGATCTAACATACAGCTTCAACCTAAATCTCAATGTGCTTTTGAAGGGAACTGCTTAGAGTTATCCAACCTTAGTAATTATTGTTGGTTCAGATTGGAAGTGATCCTTTTGGTATTAATCTGTACTGGATTCTTCTGGCTCTGCTTTTTTCCAGAAAGAATCATAAAATAAACCCAGATGATGATGATGATGATGGTGATGAATCTGCTTTAACAAACCATTTTGAACAGTTGGCCGAACTGTGGCAGTGATGATTTCTACACCACTTTGCATTTAATCATGAGTTATTATTATTATTATTATTATTATTATTATTATTATTATTATTATTATTATTATTATTATTATTATTATTCTGAGCATGGTTCTGCCGGAGGCTTCTTCCTATCAAAAGGGAAGTTTTCCCTTCCCACTGTCACCAGGTGCTTGCTCATAGAGTGTCATTTTGGGTTTTCTCTGTAATTATTGTATGGTTTACTTAACAATATAAAGCACCTTGAGATGACTATTTTTTGTGATTTGGTGTTATATAAATAAAATTGAATTGAATGACCGACTTGCATGTTGTTGTGTTACCGCATACTGTTTTCATCCACTTTATACTGACTGTGCTTACATGAGCTGAATATATTCTGGATTTGTAGTTCAGTTGTGTTGTGGAATCCTTTATAATGACAGGACTCTCTGAGATACTTAAACAGCTCAAGACAGTTTCACAGTTAATTATTTTCATTTCCATATTGGTCAAATCATGTTTTGCCCATCATTGTGAGATGGCCTCAGGAGCCAGAAGAATCCAGTCAGAAAGGGGCCTTTGAAATGGTAGGAAATACAAAATGCTTCCTTGCTGCCGCTGTAAACAAAACATGGTGTGAAAAACAATGGGACATTACCATAACTAGGGTGCTATAGCTTAGGTGTTTCTTGTTGTTAGGTGTTGTGAGGGCTGGGCCTGTTCCCACTCCCCTTTTTGAGGTGGAGTTTTGCTTCTGTGCTTCAGCCTGGTGCATCTGTGGGGCCATTAAGCATCATTAAGGACCTGTATTTGAAGACCAGCGGAAACTCTCGCTCTTCACCAGAGATTCATCTACTTTCCTGTGGTAAGCTGGCCGCCTCAGCTAACTAATACTTCGTCTTCGGATTTTTTGGATCCTGGTTTTGCTTCTTCTCTGGGAAACTGCTTCAGCCCTGTGAGCTCCCCTGACAGCTGTTGTGCACTCTGGTTTAGGAATGGATACCCTCTCACCTTCTGTGAGCCATTTGCCTGCCCTCTGAAGAATTCAGCAACCCTTGGATAAACACCAGCATCTAAGCCATCAGCCCATTCTCTGTGTTACGTCAACATCTACCCAAGTAAGCTCTACCTCTCTCTCCCGCACTGTATCAGCTACATCCCTAAAGCACAGTCATTAACCCAGATTCAGCCTGTACCCAGAGCTCTCACCCGCCACTTCCAGAGGACTGACCTCCCCCTTTAGTTTATGCCCCTAGGAAAAATCTTTTTGATCTGATCCCTGTTGGAGCATTTTAAGCATCAGACATGATGTAGTGTGTAAAACCTTGTCTGCATTGTGAAAAAAAAAAGGTTGAACTGATTTGGTACAGTACAGTACTCGCTGTGCAACACAGGATGGCCAACATAACTACTCTCACCCCGTATCTCTATTATGTTATAAGGCCCAATAACATAATAGAGTGTAATACATGAACAGATTCACAAACAACAGATCCTGAGATGACATCATTAATAAATCTACCTGTGGCTTTTGCAGAATGGATCCGCAGCACTGGCCGTCCCCTCCATGCTTCTCTAATACCGTCAGATTGTACAACGTTCCTGCACAGCACTTCATCTGTGGGTCTTTAATGTTGTACGCTTTAACCCCACAGCAGTGAATGTTTTCTGATTTGGGATGTCTGGGTGGAAAACACAGGTAGCAATTAATATCAAATAAGGACAGTGAGATAAAGGATGTAAGTTAATTAGAGGCTGGGTTAGATGAGTATAACGTCTTCATTTCTTTAACACTGTGCACTGAAAGCAGACCATCATCAGGGCTGCACTTTAAGCTCTCCATCAGTGTCTACACAGAATGCATTTCTACCCAGCTGTGCTGTTGTCACCCACACTTTGACAGCTAATGCAGCTGGAGACAGGCTTGATGAGAGCAGCCAAGATTCAAATCAACTCATAAAGAGCTACACATGAAACTGAAACAGAGACCTGAATATCAGGAGCTGCTCAGTGATAAATACCATATTAATAACTTGACTTTTTTTTATTTTATCATTTTATACTAACATTAATGCTGAATGATGCAATAACTGTAAGTACTAAATATTTTAGCTCCATTAAAAGATGAAAGAGTTGAAGACATATGAGAGTTTTTAACAATTTTAATAATAAATTGCTGGATTTCATCACCAATGTAAAGCAACTAAACAGAACACACACAAATCACCTGTGTCCGTTGCAGCAGATCTCAGTATGAGGACGGTAAATTTCTGTCCCACAGCAGTGTTGTCCAGGGCTGCCATGAAACTGAGAACAACACATAGTCCCTTTAGCCGGGCTGTAAGGAAAACCCATCTCTGAACATTCCTCTCCATCTTCTCTATCCTCGTACAAGGTGTTATTACAACAGAGAACTCCAC
Organism: Archocentrus centrarchus; assembly: GCF_007364275.1. Taxonomy (NCBI): domain Eukaryota; kingdom Metazoa; phylum Chordata; class Actinopteri; order Cichliformes; family Cichlidae; genus Archocentrus; species Archocentrus centrarchus. The sequence continues at coordinate 24,622,319 of NC_044358.1, read as the reverse complement.
GTTGTGCCAAACCATACGGTGTCTCTCCACAGCACTTGAAGAATCAGACACAATACAGTAAATTGTGTAGCAATGCAAACACAAACAGGTTCAAACTCTGAGATCTTTCATTGAAGCTAAAAAAAAAATGCTTTTATTTATTTATTTTTGGGGGGGATCACTGGTTTCCACTGCTGTGAAATCTCTACATCTTTGAATTTAGAATTTATTACTGAAATGCTGTTCTGCATTTTTTTTTTTTTTAGGAAAACAGTGCTTTAGGTTTTTAACCTTCACTAGAAAAGTTGGAGTTTCCCACAGAAACAGATAAAAATTGACATTTGCACTTAAAAAAAACTGAGCCAAGAAAAAGAAAGAAAAAAAATAGTACTTTACTTGATCTATCCAAGGCTTCCACACAGATATACATCCATCACAGCAGACATGAGTGTGTGGGTTATACACAGTGGCTGTGGCTTTACCTAAACAGAGGGGTGTGAGGTTTTGGGGACAGCAGAAAGTGGAGAGAGGAGTTAGAGTTAAAAACCTCATCAGAATTAATATTTGATGATTTATGAGGACTGGAAAAGCTGACTCACATCTGTGTTTACTTGCAGCTGCAGTTTCAAATTACTTTTGGAAATACAGAACACTTTGAGGTCAAAGCCTGCTTGTTTCCACATCCTTTGACCGAATTCAAAGGAAGTGAAAACAGGATGTGTCAGACTTTTTGAGTTCCACTAAAAAGTGACACGGTTCAAACAGATGTCCATTAATCTCCCATCTAATTTCCTCATATTGTTTCTCTCTGTGTCTCTTATTCTGAAATTATTCCCTTTTATTCAATACAAAGCATGTGTATTTGGCTCATATACAAAAGTGGGAAATTTGTGATCAGCTTTCTGCTTTGGATGTTCGTTCCCTTTCTGTGGCTCCAAGCTTGTCTCCATGTTTTATCTTCTGCCTCCATGCAAAGTTTGTATATCTTAGTTCTGGTCTCAGTGTTAGTTGTTTCCTGTTTTTGTTTTTGTTTTTGGCAGTCCATTGTCTCGTGTGCTTTGGGTTCAATTCTGTGTCCCCTGTCTTGTCATCTGTGATTGGTTCCTGCTGCGCTTCCCTCATTTGCCTGTTCCCTCAGCTTCCCATGTGTATGTATGATCTCAGTATTCCTTTGTGCTGTTCTCCCTCATGTTGTGTGGTCTCTGGTGCAGCGAACTTTTGTGTCTCAGTTTGTATCCCACACTTCTGTCCAACCCTATGACTTTACTGTAATAGGGTAAAGTAACCACAACATGAAGTCAAGAAGGAAATGGATGCAATATACAGGTGCTGGTCATAAAATTGGAATATATCAGTATATCAGTCTATGTGTAATGAATGAATCTAATATACAAGTTTCACTTTTTGAATGGAATTACTGAAATAAATCAACTTTTTCATGATATTCTAATTTTATGACCAGCACCTGTAATGCTTTCCAGACACTAAACAAACCAGAAAATTATAGCTTTGTTTTATCTAAGTACATAAACAGTGAGTATAATGCAATAGTGAAAAGAGTAGTTGTTGTTGGTTGTGCAGCATCATATTGTTTTGCCCAGACTATCACTACAAGTGATCAAACATGTTTTTGTGATCTCATAGTTTCTCAAAGACTCATTGTCACTCTTTATGCTGAGCTCCTCGAACATCCGTGTACAAATGAGGTTGTGCTGGATGAATATGTCAACCACAACAGCAAATCTTTCTTTGTATGTCACTACTACTCTGGGTCTAAGCTCAGTAAACATTAAAAACTGTCCTCTGATCTGATGAACCATGCTTTAAAACTAAAAATCAGGGTCATGTGACATGCTCGAGGCTAAAGAGGAACCCTCCACCTTATAAACAGTTCAAAAGCCTACATCTATAATGGTATGGAGGGATATTAGTGCACAGGTGACTTCACCTGTCAAAGCCCCATCAATGCTGAACTACGTAGGTTTTGGAAGAATGCATTCAGTCACTTTGTCTGTATATATTAGCTTTAGCTTTAATTCTGGACTTTATAATTCCACCTGCTCTGTGTCATATCACGTATGACAGACAGACTCTTTTTAATATCAGAATACAGCACTCTGGCTGTATTCTGACACCTTTTTCTTGGCCCCAGGAGATCCTGCGCCAGTGGGCCAGCTCAAACAAAGGAGGGCGTGGAGCACCCAGGTCACGGACAAGGCCCCGTGGGAAAAGAGCCGGCGTAAGAGAGAGGCTGAGGCGTAGAGCGCACCAAACACCACTGCCGAGCATCCTGTTGGCTAATGTCCAGTCACTGGATAACAAGGGCCAGGATACAGTTTCAGAGGGACATAAGGGACTGCAACATCATCTGTCTCACGGAGACATGGCTGACCCCCCTCATACCAGACCACGCCGTACAGCCGGCGGAGTTCTTCAGTGTTCATCGCACGGACAGAACGAGTGAGTCTGGAAAATCAAGAGGAGGAGGTGTGTGCCTAATGATTAATAACAACTGGTGTGACAGTAGGAATGTCGTCCCTCTGAAACAATCATGTTTGCCTAACCTGGAGCTCCTAACCCTGAAATGCCGTCCCCACTACCTGCCCCGCGAGTTCACTTCGGTCATCTTCAGCGCCGTCTATATTCCACCTCAGGCGGACACAAACACTGCACTATCCGAGCTACATGAGGCTATTTCCACCTATCAGGCTAACCAGCGTGATGCAGCTCTCATCGTAGCCGGGGACTTTAACAGTGCAAAAAACAGTGCTCCGGTATCACCTTGAAAAAGGTGATACCGGAGCAAAGCCTTATCCGCCCTTTGGGAAGTCAGATCACACCTCTGTCCTTCTCATGCCGAAATACAAACAAAGACTCAGGCAGGAACCCCCTGCTGTGAGAGAAGTGACACGGTGGTCTGATCAAACAGAGGCCGCTCTGCGGGTGCGTTGGATTCAACCGACTGGGACATGTTTCGCAGCAGCGCGGGCGGAGACATCGAGGAGTTTACGGAAACTGTTGTGGGATTTATTGGGAAAGTTGTTGATGACACTTCGCTTAGGAGGACCATCAGGACCTTTCCCAACCAGAAGCCGTGGGTGGATAAATCTGTCCGCGACGCCCTGAGGTCCCGCACCATTGCCTACAACTCCGGCCTCGCCTCTGGGAACATGGAGGACTACAAGGTTGCATCATACAACGTCCGCAGAGCGGTGAAAGAGGCCAAACATCGCTACGGCCGCAGACTGGAACAGCAACTACAACAGTCTGACTCCAGGAGACTGTGGCAGGGACTACGCACCATCACAGACTACAAAGCACCACACACACACCCGGTGAGTGCTGATGCTTCTCTGGCTGATGAACTCAACAACTTCTTTGCGCGCTTCGAGTCGGGAAGCCGACAGCCCGCTGCGCTCCCGGCCGGAGGGGCGGAGACACTCACTGTGACAGAGCGCGACGTGAGGAGGGCGTTTAGACGTGTAAACACCAGGAAAGCGGCTGGACCAGACGGTATTAGTGGACGTGTCCTTAAGACCTGCGCTGACCAGCTGGCACCTGTGTTTACAGTGATATTCAACCTCTCACTGAAACTGTGTGTGATTCCCACCTGCTTTAAAAAGTCCATCAACCACACCCCAGCAGCCCCAATGACTTCAGGCCCATAGCGCTCACCTCAGTGGTGATGAAATGTTTTGAGAGACTCATCAAGACATTCATCACCTCCTCACTGCCCACCACCCTCGACCCACTACAGTTTGCATACCGGCCTGACAGATCCACAGACAATGCCATATCCTTCCCCCTCCACAAGACCCTTTCGCACATAGACACTGGTAAGGGGAATTATGTGAGAGTGCTGTTTGTGGATTACAGCTCAGCATTCAACACCATAGTTCCCTCCAGGCTGGTCTCTAAGCTGCTGGACCTGGGCCTGGGCCCATCCCTGTGCAGGTGGGTTCACAGCTTTCTGACCAGCAGACCACAGGTGGTACGAGTGGGTCACCTCACCTCATCCTCCCTCACCCTCAACACTGGATCCCCCCAGGGCTGTGTGCTCAGCCCTCTGCTGTACTCACTGTACACCCATGACTGCGAGGCCACGTCAGAGTCCAATGTCATCATCAAGTTTGCTGACGACACTGCTGTTGTGGGACTAATCTCCCACAATGAGGAGACACCCTACAGGAGAGAGGTCTCCCGCCTGGAGAACTGGTGCCAGGAGAACCACCTCCTGCTCAACGTCAGCAAAACGAAGGAACTGATCGTGGACTTCAGCAGGAAGCAGCAGAGGGACTACCATCCACTTGTCATCAGTGGTGCTGAGGTGGAAAGAGTGGACACTTTCAAATACCTGGGAGTGACCATCTCACAGGACCTGTCCTGGACTCATCACATAAACATCACTGTGAAGAAGGCCAGACAGCGTCTCTACCTCCTCAGGCGGCTGAGAGACTTCAAGCTCCCACTCAAGGTGCTCAGGAACTTTTACACCTGCACCATCAAGAGCATCATGCGTGGGAGCATCACCACCTGGATGGGAAACTGCACTAAGCAGGACTTCATGGCCCTAAAAAGGGTGGTTCGTTCAGCTGAACGGACCATCAGAACCACCCTCCCCAACCTGCAGGACATTTACACCAAGCAGTGCAGGCTGAGGGCCATGAAGATCCTAAAACAGCCCAGCCACCCCGGACACTCTCTCTTCTCCCTGCTCCCATCAGGCCGGCGTTACCGCTGCCTGAGGGCTAAGACTGAAAGGTTGAGGAAGAGTTTTTACCCACAAGCCATCCGTCTACTCAACTCTGAGCCCTAACTGGACTATTATTGCACAATGTAAATATTATAATCTATAATTCCATGTAAAAGTGTGTATAGTGTATAGTATATAGAGTATAGTGTATAGTGTGAATTACCTATTTTTATTCTTCTTATTTATATGTGTGTGTATATATGGTTGCAGGTACAAAATACATTTCACTGTGCATTGTACTGTGTATAACTGTGTATGTGACAAATAAACACTATCTTAATCTTAATCTTAATGCAGATTACATATTTTTTATTACATATTTCTTTTCGGGAACGACCACAGTCTGCAGCTCTAACAAGCATGGCTCAACAGCAGACGAATGATAAACTGACCTGTCTGTTTTCAGCACTATCACCCAATGAAAATATTTGTCACTTTGTGAAAAGAAAGATAAAGTAAACAAACAAAGGAGGTACAAATGGGTGAGTACTTGTGAAAACGTGGCTTCAGCATTTGCTCTCCTCAGTTCCTAAAAGTGATGCAGCACACTGGGAAACATGCCCTTGATCTAAACTGTTAGAAAAGTGCTTTTAGTATTAAATTTAAATTGAGAACAACAAATAGCTTCATGGCTGGATCTGCTGCCATGGTATTATTTTCAGTTTTATATGGAAATTTGGTATTTGGCATAAATATAAAGGAAATCAGTACATTCTATTTTTATTAGTAGTTTACACAGCATGTCAATTTTTTTTGGAAGGTTCGGTGTGTAGGATTTGGGGGGAAATGTTGACCCAATAGAATACGATTTAATATAATTCACTTAAACTAAGAGTAGCATGGTTGAAAAACCTGATTGTTTCTCCTTAAATGGTGCCACATTTGTGAGAAAAATACATTTGTGGGCTTAGTAGCAGAGTTGATTGTGTGGGTTGCGCCTGTGAAAAACTCGCCATTTCATTCTTCAACCGGCATTTGTCACAAGTCAGCCGAGGTGGTTGGGTTGGTCACAGAGAGAAATCCAACCACCTTGTGTTGTGTTTGGCATTGGTTTGCACACCCACCACTATATTCCACTAAATCCACTAAAGCACCTTTAACAACATCCACACTGTAAACCCGGATAAGTTGAATCTACTTAAAAAAACAAAGGTAACTCGTTGCCTTAAATTTTTTAAGTAATGAAACAATTCATTTAACTTAGCCTGTTAAGTAAGCACTACTCCATTTCCAGTTGACCTAAATTGTATGTTCTAATTGACCAAACTTATCTTTTATAGTTCATGAAAAAATAAAATGTCTTTTGATCAATCAATTCCCCCTGTCCTTTTCATGGTTGTGTGGGGGTTGGAGCCTATCCCACCTGACAAGGCAGTAAGATGCAGGGTACACCTCATACAGGTCACCAGCCTGTTGCAGGGCTGACACAGACAACCATTCACACCTGTGGGCAATTTAGAGAGACCAATTAACTTAACCCCAGTAACTGCATGTCTTCAGATTGTGGGAGGAAACCCACACAGACACAGGGAGAACATACAAACTCCACACAGCAAGAGTCCCAGGCTAAGGTGGAATTGAACCCAGACTATCAGATAGCTATTCTAGCTGTGAGGCCATAGTGCTGACCACCATGCCACTATGCTGCCCAGTAATACAAATATGTTTTACAGTGTTGAACTGTGTCTGTTTAAATTTGGTAAATAAACATGCTAAAACTCATCCCTGCTGAATGCTGGTACATTAACATTTACAAATATCATTTGTCCATGGAACAATAAAAAAAACTATACGAGAGAGCGTTGTGAACAGAAACACCAAATGTCTGCTATTCCAAACAACGAGAGGCCTGGGCCAAGCCAGAATTAAACCCAGACCTTCTAGATGGCATTATACCTGTGAGGTAGCACTGCTAACCATCAGGCCACCATGCAGCTGCACATTAATCCAGTCTGTTAAAACTGGTATAAACTAGATCTTTAGTAGGTGCAAAATTTGATGATATTAAGTTGTTTGAACTCAAACACATGATTACAATAAGATAGACCATCAAAAAGTACAGTCTACTCAGCATTAACAAGTAATGTTCACATTCTAGGTAATTTTAAGTAATATGAACTCAATATTTTTAAGTGGAATCAAAATCTGGGTTTACAGTGCACCTGCATGCCCGCTAGCAGGTTATTTATGTCTTTACAGTTCACCGATTGAGATATTTTCCAAAATGATTTGATGCCACAAAAGTAAATGATGCAACATGCCCTGCAGGGAAATCTTTGCTGAAAGTATTTGTTTTTATATGTTCGAGAGAAACATGCCCGAGCTGATCACTCATCTCTAACCACCTTGTTGGAATGTGGGTTGTGTTTATTACACAATTCAGCTTTCTCTAACAGAAGCTATGCAGGATGATGAAATATGATAGTACCTGCTACAACAGCTACAAAACATAGACAAACACACAATGATACCTGAGGCACAGAACCAATGAGGCTTTTGGTTTCTCTCACAGCAGCGATGTTCTTTTGGATTGTAGCATGTTGACCCACAGAGATGTGTGTTTGGTTCAGTGCTGTGGATGCACAAAGACAGGCAAAAATAAAAACAAAAACAGTCCACATCACAGGAACACCAACGTAATGTAGAAAACAGTATGGAAGTAAGTATGGAAACATAATTTTCTTTTATAGTGTAGGCTGGACCACATGTATACCGACTTCATTCAATTAAAGTCAAACTGGCACATATGCAATAACTGGATTAATGGTTCTCTGGATAATATTTGACCTCCTGTAGTGTTATAGATCACTTTTCCTGTGAGTTGTTTTCCAGCTGTGTATTTGTAAAAAGAGTCTAGTTGTAGTGTTTCATACAATTTCACTGATGTGCAAAATGCAGCGACGTGTCAGATAAGGCAGAGTGACTGTTACAAACCTGTGTGTTATTTGAACTGTTGGATGATTTGATCAAAGTAAAACAAAGTTTCTGTTGTGTGTGTCAAACACCACTGCTTTTGTTAAAGCCAATGGCCTCTCATAGAAATGCATCAAGTGTCACTCGGCATTTGTGTGCTGATGCAGCAAGTTTATTCTTCGTGTAGTGAAGTTGTAAAGGGCCAACTAAGCCTCCTAAGTCTAATTGTTAAACTTGCAGGATATTGCAGAGACACATCAACATTTACCCATTTGCTGTAAATCGTAGTTTTTCTTCCCCATTAAGGCGAAGCGCTTACTCAAAATGGATTGCTGAGTTTCTCTCTATATATGGTCCTGAACTGTGCCAGGTGATTACTTACAGTATGTTATACACTGAAGTTATAAAGTGGAACAATTTTTTTTACTGCAAAGTATGACTGAATGATTGTCAGTGTTGACAGTAATAAAGCTTTGTGATGAACTGCTCAGCGTGTACCCTGTCACTTGCCATATGAAAGCTGGAATAGGCTCCAGCGCCCCCTGATGCCAAAACCTGAAATGGATAACCAGTTTAGAAAATGTGTGTATGTAAGTACAAATGGATGGATGGACAATAATAAAGCTGTGTTGTAGTGAAAACCTTCAGTTAACTTACCAGTTGGTTTGAAGCTCAAGTGTCTAAAAAACAAAAATAAATATTTAAATGCATTTTTTTTAAATGTTAAAAGGGAGCTTGATACACACCATCTTTGCTGTTTGCTGTTAGTGAGAGGAGCTTGGTTGTCTGATTTAGTTTTTGAATTAAAAAAAAAAAACTTTATTTCCAGTTTTCCTCACTGTCTCCTTATAAACCCAGACACTTTTTTTTGTTGATTCCCCAGATCCCCTGACTTCCTTGGATATGTAACACTTACCTGTTGTTTCACACCTGTGGGCATAAAGCACAAAGAGTTTTAATTAAAACAACAGCAAACAAACAAACAAAAAAAAAAAAAACACTTCTTCATCACAATGTACATTTAAGCAAATTTAAGAAGAAAAAACTCACAGACCTAAGCCTTAATTACTGTCTATCAGTGCAGGAGTTCAAAAAAATCAGACAAAACTGAATATAATATTTAATGCACAGCACTCAGTTTGAGAATCACGGTGTCGCATGATGAGTATTATGTTTTTTTATTGATTTTGTTTAAAATAATATGGAACTATTCCTCACATCTGGAACGGTATTAATTTTCCCATTGTGATTACTTCAGTTTTAAGAGTTTCGTTATAAATAGGTCTCGAAGATATGCATGCAACCACATTTGACAAGTGCTGACTTTCAAATGTATCTGACTCACAGCAGGATGAATTCTTCGATTGTATCTCAGCAACATCATTCTTCCAACAGCAGCACTCATTCTTGGTGTTGAACTGGCCATGATGACAGCACTGGTGATCTTCGGAGATCCTTATCAGGATCTTCTTATCATTAATTGGACCGCAACACAGCTGCTCCTCCACATGATACGCCTCTGTAGCAACGATCCAGATATTGAAAAATAAAACTCTTTAATCATATTTCAGTTAACCATTAGCTCTTTGAAGCAAATGTTGGGTTTACATGTTTCTCAGGAAGAATATCCTTTAAGTATTATCTTTGCAGTTAACATTATGATTAGCTCTACTTACTTTTATCACAGCACCTGTACTTCAGTGAAGGTTTGTGCACAACACTAGACTGGCAACACAGTTCCTTGTGTTTGCTGAAGGTCTTATTTCCACATAAATGAGCTGTAGAGGCAAAGACAAAGTCAATATACAAGCATCACTCACAGGTGTAGGCCATACCTGTCAAGTCTCCCGTTTTGGCCGGGAAACTCCCGTGTTTTACCCCTCTGTCCCGCCGTCTTCCCGTATTATTATTTTCCCGTAAATTTCCCATATTTTAATATAATAATTTTTTTAAAAAAGTGTTCCTGTGCCGCTCCAAACTAAATTCTGTCACTAGCCTCGCGAGAACTGCCACCTGCAGTGGCCTGGGTGGCAGCTAGTGCTGACAGCCGGAACAAACCTGGAAAAGCAACTGGACCTCGGTTGAGCTCAGTGTTGCCAACTTAGCGAGGTTTTTTCCCATAAAGCGTCTAGTGACAGTGAAATCCTCCGCTGTCATAAAGCTTTCTTCCTGCGTCCCTTCGTACACTTTGGCATCGCCCAAACCTCACTTCACCTCCACCCTCGAACCCCCAAACCTCGGGGGGTTCGAGGGTGGAGGTGAAGTGAGGTTTGGAAGGATTTCACTGTCTAGACGCTTTATGGGAAAAAAAAAACAAAAAAACTCGTTGGCAACACTGAGCCCAACCGAGGTCCAGTTGTTTTTCCGGGTTTGTTCCGGCTGTCAGCACTAACCTCGCAAGAACTGCCACCCAGGCTACTGCACAGGAACACTTTTTTTATTTTTTTTTAAATTATTATATTAAAATATTTGAAATTTACGTGAAAATAATAATATGGGAAGACGGCGGGACAGAGGGGTAAAATACGGGAGTTTCCCGACCAAAACGGGAGACTTGACAGGTATGGGTGTCTCGCCCTTCACCTCTCATGGTGTGCTGGCTGGGCTGTTGTGTTTGTAGCCCCTCCTGATGAAAAACGGCTCCGAGCCAGCTCCGACCGACCATCACTGTCTGCCCCTGTGGCCGCGAGCGCTGCTGTGGGTAAAAAAAAAAAAAAAAAAAATTCTGATCACCGGCCGGTTCGGCCTGGAAACTACCGGCCGTTCGCGAAACGTCCCGAACCTCCCGATGGCCACCACGCCCCTGAGCAAGCCATATTCGTGGCAAAATTCCTGACAGACTGTTTTATTGTCCGCTGTCTCCGCCTCCCAGTGGCTGAAGGGCGTGACTTTGCCAGCTCAACATCAAGTCTTCTACCATATTACATGTGTATTACATGAGAAAAGCGAAGCGATTTTCACCGCTGTGAATCAGGTTGGGCTCTAAGGTTTTACTTGCTGCTTTGTATCAGTTCATATCACAGATAAAAGGACACAAAGTGCGTACTTGTCGTCTTGCTCTAATCGCTGTCTGTGTTTATCTCTGTGCTGCACACAGAAGCTGCAGTAGTTTGGCTTGGACCCTAAGATGTGTTTGCAGCACAAAAACAGGGAGCGTGTTCTCCCACGTTTGCGATCTTCGGCTTCCATGCCCAGACGAGGACCCGCCCACATACGTAAAGGAGCAGTTCACAGAAACGCGGTGAAAACGCAGGCCCTTTCTGAAGCGTTTCGCCGGTGGAACAGCACGAGCACTGGCACTGGCACGCGAACCGGCTCCTCGGCGGTGGGAAATACTACTTTCCCACGCGGAGGAGCGGTGGGAAAGTAGTGAACTGCTCCTATGTAGGAGTGTGGGCGGGTCCTCGTCTGGCCACCAAGCCGAAGCGCACAAACGTGGGACAACAGGCTCCCACTGCAGCATCTGTGTGTGCACTAATAAAATTAGATGCACACAACTGATAGAACACAAAGCACATTTCATTTATAATACTGGAAATATGGTCATTAATTCACAGTATTTGTGTGAACCTGAATCTTGATGAAAAAAATAACACAAATACGAATCTAGACAGTTCAGACAAATGTTGGTGGATTGCGCAGTGTTACCAGATTGCCAGATTGGGCAGCTTGTGAACACATTGGGCTGGAAAATTATATAGGTATATCTAAATAATTATGAAATCATATAGATATATAATTTTACAATTGAAAACTTCCTATGAACCTACCAAATATGGTGAAAAGCAGCTAAAATTTTAACAACTTACCCAAAGCTGTGTATATTTTTTAAATATATATCACACCTGGTGATATTAACATGAGTTTCAATGGAGGTTTTGTTGTGTTGGGCTGGCTACTGTCAATCACCACACAGCAGGCAGAGGGCGCTCATTACCCCCCAAGTGGAGTAGTGCGGTAGGCGCTGCAGAGGCAATCGCTATTGGGGGGGCGCCAGTGGGGATGCTCGCCCAGGGCGCCAAACAGGCTAGGACCGCCACTGCATGTAATACGGTAGAAAACTTGATGTTGAGATGGCAAAGTCACGTCCTTCTGCAGCTTTCGTCACGCGTTCTTGGTTCAAGACCAGCTAGTTTGCGGGGCCGGAGTTGAACCCGTTTTTCGGCCGAGCACCAAGTGCTTCCGCGGTGGAAAAGCTGCCTAACGGTTCAAAAGAAGGAACCGGCTCTGGAACCCTGTTGGTGGGAAAGAGGCTAGCATCAGAGCCGTTCAGAGGGGGTGGGGGGGAGCACAATGACATGACGCTATGTTGAGCCTTCAAAATAAAAGCGCACGAGTTAAAGATTTCAAAATCAAGTATTTTTCTCCTCCGCGGAGCAATTTTTGGGTGGGATAAATGTGCCTGTCTCTAATATTGGGAAGGGGGGTGGGGGCACGTACCCCCCCGGTTCCTACGCCTATACCATACCTGTCAAGTTTTGTATTTAAAAATACGGGAAATTTTAGCTGCTGAAAATATAAGTTGCTGTGACGTCATCGCCTAATTTGCATATTTGTTCATTTGGATATAGCTGCAGTCGAGGCTGAAGGAGAGAGGAAAAACCTCTTTGGAGAGGCAAAAAATGAAGAAAAAAACCACCCTAAATATGTTTAGAACTACAAATGAACTTTAATAACTTTAATGCTTTGCCTAGACCCACATTACATACATGAATTTTGCCCCGTATTGTTTAATGTTAGAATATCAAATTTAACAAAAACACTGTGGGGTGAGACTGCTAAGTTCAACTCTCCTCCTTTATCTGGGCTGCTGTTGCCAACTTGTGTAAGTAAACTCGCTGTCACCTGTCTCAAAGGTTGATAAAGGCTGAAGCGAGGTCCGGGGATGGGAGCGGAGGGAGCGGGTGGGCAGGCTCGGTGTTTAATCACCGACTCTGCCCACCCGGGGGGGGTGGGGGGGGTGTCGTATAAAAGGCCTGTCTAAAGCAAGCTCCCGGGCTGAATTTCAACCCCAACCCGCCCCTGGGCTGGCTTATAACATCTTGTTGTCAGTTTACTTTCATATAGAAAAAAAATAACTTATTATTTTTTATTGATATTAGATTTTGTTTTTGTTGGCCAAACAAACAGTTTCAAACTGAATAGGCATATTTTCATAGCTGTTTTTAACTTAAGGTAGATATTAAAAGTAGGGGTGGGACTCGATTAAAAAAATTAATCGAATTAATTACAAGCTTTGTAATTAATTAATCGAAATTAATCGCATTTTAATCGCATTTCAATATTTAACATGATAAATATTAATTTAAGTTTAGTTGATGAATGAATCAATATACATAAGCTTAAACTTCAAGATTTAGTTTATTTTCCCACCAGTCTACTACACAGACCAATGAAGGGTGGAAGTGCTCCTGTGATAAGCAAACTCCTGAAATTAAAGTTAAGCTTCATAACTGGATAGTTTTATTCAACATTAATGTCTCACTTGTTATAGTTGGAAATTAATCATTCTCTCAGCTGTATTCCTTAATGTTGAAATGTGTTATGCTTGTTTTAACAGCTTATTTTGAATTAAAGACTTAAAATTAAAACACAAAAAGGAGCAAAAGTTCGTTCTCCGTTTAACAGCTGCTTTTACACAGCTGTGCTTCGCACTCACGGTTGCTAGGCGACATGAGAGGTGACGGCAGGTGACGCTGATATGAAGGCTAGCCGCTCACTTCCGGCCTTTGTGGTGTTCGTGGGCTGCGAAAGACGTGGGCCGGGTCCTTCGCAGGATGCGGCCCCTAATTTGGACATTGTGCGTCGATATAATCTGTATGCCGGGAACTCGCGCACTGAGAAACGTTCCACGGTGCAAAGTGCGATTAAAATGCGTTAAAATTTTTAACACGTTAATTTCCCCATAATTAATTAATCGAAATTAACGCGTTAAAGTCCAACCCCTAATTAAAAGTCAATAATTAGTTCATTACATTATTTGTGAGGGTTCTTTCATGTCAGAACGTTGTTTAATTAAAGAACCAGTTCTATTGCCAGTCAACCTACATAAATGCATTTTGAGCAGTATTAAATGTTTTGGAGCAATAAAACATATCAAACCTTGCACTTGTGTGTGCTACTAAATAATTTTTGTGCTACTGAAATATTTAGCATGCTAGTACCAGTGAGGTAAGTGTACAGCCCTGGAATGACATGGTCATTATGCTTGATAAAAGACTCAAGCCATTTTGTTTGGTGGTTTGCCCACATCTTACGATTATAAAACATAAAATTATACATGCAATAATGTAGCTGTACACAACACTATTTTTTCAAGAAACATTTGACAAAGAAGAAGGTAAAAGATCAAATAGCATTTTTTTATGTTTTGCTCAGAGTATTTACGGATCTGTCAGGTTTCTGATATGTGCCCCCCCCCCCCTCCCATAGTAAACTCATTCCTAGGCCCTTGGGACATGTTTCGCAGCAGCGCGGGCGGAGACATCGAGGAGTTTACGGAAACTGTTGTGGGATTTATTGGGAAAGTTGTTGATGACACTTCACTTAGGAGGACCATCAGGACTTTTCCCAACCAGAAGCTGTGGGTGGATAAATCTGTCCGCGACGCCCTGAGGTCCCGCATCATTGCCTACAACTCTGGCCCCGCCTCTGGGAACATGGAGGACTACAAGGTTGCATCATACAACGTCTGCAGAGCGGTGAAAGAGGCCAAACATCGCTACGGCCGCAGACTGGAACAGCAACTACAACAGTCTGACTCCAGGGGACTGTGGCAGGGACTACGCACCATCACGGACTACAAAGCACCACACACACACCCCCGGTGAGTGCCGACGCTTCTCTGGCTGATGAACTCAACAACTTCTTTGCGCGCTTCGAGTCGGGAAGCCGACAGCCCGCTGCGCTCCCGGCCGGAGGGGCGGAGACACTCACTGTGACGGAGCGCGACGTGAGGAGGGCGTTTAGACGTGTAAACACCAGGAAAGCGGCTGGACCAGACGGTATTAGTGGACGTGTCCTTAAGACCTGCGCTGACCAGCTGGCACCTGTGTTTATACTGATATTCAACCTCTCACTGAAACTGTGTGTGATTCCCACTTGCTTTAAAAAGTCCATCATAGTCCCAAAGAAACCACACCCCAGCAGCCCCAATGACTTCAGGCCCATAGCACTCACCTCAGTGGTGATGAAGTGTTTTGAGAGACTCATCAAGACATTCATCACCTCCTCACTGCCCACCACCCTCGACCCACTACAGTTTGCATACCGGCCAGACAGATCCACAGATGACGCCATATCCTTCCTCCTCCACAAGACCCTTTCACACATAGACACTGGTAAGGGGAACTATGTGAGAGTGCTGTTTGTAGATTACAGCTCAGCATTCAACACCATAGTTCCCTCCAGGCTGGTCTCTAAGCTGCTGGACCTGGGCCTGGGCCCATCCCTGTGCAGGTGGGTTCACAGCTTCCTGACCAGCAGACCACAGGTGGTACGATTGGGTCACCTCACCTCATCCTCCCTCACCCTCAACACTGGATCCCCCCCAAGGCTGTGTGCTCAGCCCTCTGCTGTACTCACTGTACACCCATGACTGCGAGGCCACGTCAGAGTCCAACGTCATCATCAAGTTTGCTGACGACACTGCTGTTGTGGGACTAATCTCTCACAATGAGGAGACAGCCTACAGGAGAGAGGTCTCCCGCCTGGAGAACTGGTGCCAGGAGAACCACCTCCTGCTCAACGTCAGCAAAACAAAGGAACTGATCGTGGACTTCAGCAGGAAGCAGCAGAGGGACTACCATCCACTTGTCATCAGTGGTGCTGAGGTGGAAAGAGTGGACACTTTCAAATACCTGGGAGTGACCATCTCACAGGACCTGTCCTGGACTCATCACATAAACATCACTGTGAAGAAGGCCAGACAGCGTCTCTACCTCCTCAGGCAGCTGAGAGACTTCAAGCTCCCACTCAAGGTGCTCAGGAACTTTTACACCTGCACCATCGAGAGCATCATGCGTGGGAGCATCACCACCTGGATGGGAAACTGCACCAAGCAGGACTTCATGGCCCTAAAAAGGGTGGTTCGTTCAGCTGAACGGACCATCAGAACCACCCTCCCCAACCTGCAGGACATTTACACCAAGCAGTGCAGGCTGAGGGCCATGAAGATCCTAAAACAGCCCAGCCACCCCGGACACTCTCTCTTCTCCCTGCTCCCATCAGGCCGGCGTTACCGCTGCCTGAGGACTAAGACTGAAAGTTTGAAGAAGAGTTTTTACCCACAAGCCATCCGTCTGCTCAACTCTGAGCCCTAACTGGACTATCATTGCACAATGTAAATATTATAATTTATAATCTATAATTCCACGTAAAAGTGTGTATAGTGTATAGTATATAGAGTATAGTGTATAGTGTGAATTACTTTTTTATTTTTATTCTTCTTCTTATTTATATGTGTGTGTATATATGGTTGCAGGTACAAAATACATTTCACTGTGCATTGTACTGTGTATAACTGTGCATGTGACGAATAAACACTATCTTAAATCTTAAATCTTAAATCTTGCTCACAGTAATTAGCATAAACTTAGAACAATTTGATTTCCATGAAGATCTATGATGTTAAAAGGAGAAAAGAAAATGGTAAATTTGCTACAAGGTAACTAATCAGAAAACTATTAGCATAAGCAACATTGCAGACATGACAAGCATCAGTCTGACATTCATTAAGACTGATGTGTACATTATGACTCAAAGTACATTCTTCAGATCTATTCTTAAGTGTGACATGCAGTTAAGTGCTTAGCTGACCTGCAGTGGAGTCCGTGACACAGCACGACGAATTGTTAGGCTGAATCTCCAGAACATTTTCCTTATTCAGACAGCAGCACTGATTCTCTGTGTCATACTGGTTATGACCACAGCACTGCTGCTGACTGGATTTCCTTATCAGAATCATCTTCTTATCAGTCGGACCACAACACAACTGCTTGTCCTTATCAAAAGCCTCTGTGGAAAAGATCATGATTTTTATTTTAAACCTTGACCACCACCATAACTCAGCTGTGAGGCAGCTACAGTGTCCTGCAGATGTTTGAATGGAGTCGATGTGGTACAATTGCACAATTGTTCTACTGAAGAACCAGTGATGCTTCTACGCAGGCTCGCCATCTGTTAAACATTTGCACAAAGACATGACATCTGAAGCTAAAAATCTGTCTTTGTGTTTCTATCTCTTTACTTTGTGAAGTGGTAGAAGTTTTACAGAAGTTGCTACAAAAGGCCTGTTTACTGTTTTAACACTGGAAAAAAAAAATTCAACTAACTTTCTAAAACAAGATGAAAAAAATTCTTTCATTTAACTTCTAACAAGGCTCAACTTTACCAATAGTGGACAAAGCTGTTATCAAGGCAAACATCAACTAGTAAAAACCTTTGTTTCATAATTTCAGATGAGTTATATTGATGTAAAAACAAAGAAAAAAGTTAAATGAGTAGCTTTGTCCAAACCTTTGCCTAGTAAGCAAAAAGCACATATTTATATTTTGTGGTCACTTAGTTAACTGGGGGCTAATAAGCTAAATCTCACAATGTAATACTTACACTAATCTGCTGTTAACTGTTAAAAATTAAAGGACACTCAAAAGTTTGTGGTGGAGAAAATGTAATCTTATCTTTTGATTGTAATATGATGTTTTTCATTGGTGTGACCACCTCTGCTCACCTTCACCACAACATTCAGCCATTGGTGCAGGTTTTGCTGTGATGGTTGACTGACAGCATATTTCATTGACTGGGTTGTAGGCCTTCAAGTCACAGCAGTTGGACACCTTTTCACTCAGACCCTGTGTAACACTGGCTGTAAAAGCAAGACACAGAAACTAGCACCACAGTGTGGGAGATTAGATAACTCCCAGACCTGTCTAATTTTCTCATTAACTCTGTTTGATTTACTTAAAAAAAAAAAACTTCATCTGCTTATTGTGCACAATGCAAGGCCCGCAAAAGCTTTAATCAATGCAAATATCAAACTTAGTTTCAGTCATAGCAGATGAATCAATAGACAATGAGTATTTACTGGTAGTGTTTTTTTAAAACTTGAATTTCATTGTAATCTTCTGTGTTTTGATGTTTCTAATCTTTAAAGCACTTTGGAGTAGGAAGTATATACGGACAAGTGGTGGCACAGCGAAAGGTCCTAGGTTCAAATCCATCATCTGGCTGGGACCTTTCTGTGTTCTCCTCATGTTAGCTAGTTTAAAAATTCATTACCTGTGAAGGTGGTTCCATGGTGCATTTTACAACAAGTGGCTGTGCCAGGATTGTAAGGCTCCTTTCCACAGCAAGACAGACTTCCACCTGGGTGAAGTTTGTTTTCACAGCAAGTAGCCTCTTGGATGTCATACTGTGTTCCATTGCATTCTTTTCTGAAAAGCACACCCAATTAGAAAACCACTCTCTGCAAGAGTCAGTGTGAAAAGAACTTGGCCAGACCTCTTTGTCACATGGGGGAAAATAGGCCTGTTACATACACTGCCTGGCCAAAAAAAAAAAGGCACACATTAATATTTCGTTGAACCACCTTTAGCTTTGATTACAGCATGCATTCGCTGTGGCATTGTTTTTGATAAGCTTCTGCAATGTCACAAGATTTATTTCCATCCAGTTTTGCATTAAATTATATTCACCAAGATCTTGCAGTGATGATGGCAGATTCTGACCACTGCACAAAGGGACTAGGCACTAGGCATGATGTGTGCATTACTTCACCTGCCTCTCTTCTTACCCTGATGCACCCATCACTCTGGAACAGGGTAAATCTGGACTCATCAGACCACATGACCTTCTTCCATTGCTCCAGAGTCCAATCTTTATGCTCCCTAGCCTCACTGAGGCTAACCGAAAAAAAAAAAAAAAAAAAATATATATATATATATATATATATATATATATATATATATATTAGGGGTGGGACATAAGCTTAAACTTCAAAATTTTGTTTATTTTCCCACCAGTCTACTACACAGAACAACGAAGGGTTGAAGTGCTCCTGTGATAAGCAAACTCCTGAAATTAAAGTTAAGCATCATAACTGGATAGTTTTATTCAACATTAATGTCTCACTTAATATAGTTGGAAATTAATCAATCACTCAGCTGTATTCCTTGATGTTGAAATGTGTTGTGCTTGTTTTAACAGCTTATTTTGAATGAAAGAATTAAAATTAAACCACAAAAAGGAGCAAAAGTTCGTTCTCCGTTCAACCAGCTGCTTTTACACAGCTGTGCTTCGCACTCTCGGCTGCTAGGCGACATGAGCCACACTGAGGTGACAGCAGGCAACGCTGATATGAAGGCTAGCCGATAACTTCCGGCCTTTGCAGTCTACGTGGGCCGGGTCCTTCGAAGGATGCGGCCCCTGAATTTTGGCATTGTGCGTTGATATAATCTGTATGCAGAGGTGGGAAGTAACGAAGTACAAATACTTCGTTACTGTACTTAAGTAGATTTTTCAGGTATCTGTACTTTACTTAAGTATTTATTTTTCTGACTACTTTTTACTTTTACTCCCTACATTTTTACACAAGTATCGGTACTTTCTACTTCTTACATTTTCAAACAGACTCGTTACTTTTTAACGTCAGAGAGAAGTTTGCATTTCCGGTCAGTGCGCCTTCAAACATAAAACGATCTGAGCCTAAATGGAGGAATAATAACATATAAGAGACAATCGTACTGCGTATCCTCCATCACCGGGGCTTATCTCGTACAAAGGGATTAAATACGCAAACCCATATAATTAATGTCTCATTTATAGCGCTATAATCGGGCCGGACCGAGTCCGTAAGTTGCGCTGCGGCACATAAACAGCTTAGCTAGCGCTACTGAAGAGGAGCGAGCATGAAGGGAGTAACGTGTGGCAGGTAAATGCAACGTTTCTAAATGCTCAACAAATATCAGCAAACACACAAAGTATGTGCAGTTTGTTACACAGCTAGCTAAAAGCAGAGCTGCTGCATTTCAGGGAGAGCAAAGAGAGAGATGTTCACTCAGAGATGGAGAAAGAGGACAGGAGAGGAAGGAGAGAGGTTAGAATTAAAGGTAAGGAGTGGAAAACAAACTGAAGTATGCTGACTTTGTGTAATTCAAAGATTCTATGAAAATACTGCAGTTTAGGTTAGTTTGTTGTACTGTATTTACAGTAAAGCTCTGTGTTGGACTGGAGCACAGTGTTTGTGTTCATGGTCAGAGTTACAGGTTACAGCAGTGCAGCAGAGATGAGTTTGAATCAAAGCTGCTGATGCTGAGATTCATTCACTGAATCCAACATTTCTACAGCCTGTATGCTGTCAGTGTAGGGGATGGAGATCAGCTCAGAGAGCTGTGAAATACTGGGTTACATCTTTGTGAGTTCAGTTCATCCACACAGAGCAGTAAACCTCAGAGCAGCAGCAGCAGGTCAGCTGATCACAGCCTGCACACCAACATCATTTACTGCAGCTCACAATAGAAAGTTGTGATTCTTCTCCCCATGCAGAGCCACTACAGCTGATCTTAGGGTTCCTCCACCTTCTGAATCCCACTGTAACCCCTGAGTATCCTCATGTTGGTGTTTAGGTGGAGGCACAGTCACCCTCTACTATGGAGGACACAGAGAACAGAGCTGTGCTTAAATTCCCTTTCACAGCTTGTGTCCTACATAACAGTTTCAAGCTGAGTGCATTCATTAGGATTAAAATTTAGATTGGAATAACATTTGTATTCTCATGTACTATTTTACATTATTACAATAATATATAATGAGGTTCGGTTTGTTTTACACAAAAATAGCAGGTAGAAACATCCTCCAAAGAACTACTTTTACTTTCTTACTTTGAGTACATTTCAGAGCCTGTACTTTTTTACTTTTACTTAAGTAGAGAAGTTGAACCAGTACTTTGACTTTTACTAAAGTATTTTTTAACATAAGTACTTGTACTTCTACTTAAGTACAGAATGTCAGTACTTTTGCCACCTCTGTCTGTATGCCAGGAACTCGTGCACTGAGAAACGTTCCACGGTGCAAAGTGCGATTAAAATGCGTTAAAAATTTTAATTTGTTATTTTCCCCGTAATTAATTAATCGAAATTAACGCGTTAATTGCGTTTTCCACAGCAAGACAGACTTCCACCTGGGTGAAGTTTGTTTTCACAGCAAATATATATATATATATATATATATATATATATATATATATATATATATATATATATATATATATATATATATTAGGGGTGGGACTTTAATGCGTTAATTTCGATTAATTAATTATGGGGAAATTAACGCATTAAAAATTTTAACGCATTTTAATCGCACTTTGCACCGTGGAACGTTTCTCAGTGCGCGAGTTCCCGGCATACAGATTATATCGACGCACAATGTCCAAATTAGGGGCCACATCCTGCGAAGGACCCGGCCCACGTCTTTCGCAGCCCACGAACACCACAAAGGCCATCAAGGCTGTGTCATTAAACGTTTACCTTAAAAGTCACTATCCTCTCGACTCATTCAGTGTATGCAGTTTTTTCTTATCATCAGCTAGCATGCAAACCACTTCCCTGTAGCTGCTCTGGTACTTGCCAGAAACTGCTAAGCTACATGGATGTGACGTCAAGGCGGCACCGGAACCACTGCACGTGCAGAGGGTGAAAGGAAAGAAAAATGGCGAATCTCGTGGAAGCGACTACCCAACAGCAGTTTGAAGATTTCTTAGCCAAAGCTGGAAAATGCCTCACTGTGGTGCATTTCCAAGCAGCGTGGGCTCCTCAGTGCGGCCAGATGAACGAGGTGATGGCCGAACTGGCCAAAGAAAACGCGCACACTACATTCGTGAAGCTGGAGGCGGAAGCTGTGCCGGAGTTGTCAGACAAGTATGAAATTTCCTCCGTCCCTACTTTCCTTTTCTTCAAGGAGGGAGAGAAATTGGATCGCCTGAACGGGGCTCACGCTCCGGAGCTGACCAAGATGGTGCAGCGGCTCGCAGTGAACAAGAGTCCCGCTGGAGCTGCTGAGGGAAGCGGCGCAGATCTGAACCAGCGGCTGAAGAAGCTGATCAACGCCGCCCCCTGCATGCTTTTCATGAAAGGATCTCCCCAGGAGCCCCGCTGCGGATTCAGCCGGCAGATAGTGGCGCTGCTGAAGGAGCACAACATCCAGTTCAGCAGCTTCGACATCCTCTCTGATGAGGAGGTCCGACAGGGGCTGAAAACCTACTCCAACTGGCCCACCTACCCCCAGCTGTATGTGAACGGGGAGCTGGTGGGAGGACTGGACATAGTGAAAGAGCTGGCTGAGTCTGGAGAGCTCGAGAACACCTGCCCGAAGGCTGTCACCTTACAGCACCAACTGAAGACCATCATCAACCAGGGCCCGGTCATGCTGTTCATGAAGGGCAACAAAGAGGCTGCCAGATGTGGCTTCAGCAGGCAGATCCTGGAGATTTTGAATGGTACCGGGGTGGATTATGACACCTTTGATATCCTGCAGGATGAAGAGGTGCGTCAGGGGCTCAAGACTTACTCTAACTGGCCGACCTACCCTCAGCTCTACGTGAAAGGAGAACTTATCGGTGGTTTGGACATCATGAAGGAGCTGAAGGAGAGTGGAGAGCTGGTATCGGTCCTGAAGGGGGAGTCATAGGTGGATCTGCACTGGCCATTCGGGGGAGGGCTACACATGCCCAGATCAGCTCATGTAACCCTGCATGGGGTCAAAATTTTCTCTAATAACTAAAGCATGGTAGCAGGTGGAGAATCACTCAAATTACAGTCAGAAACAAAACTGCAGTCAACAGTGAGAATTTGCTAATGGTTTTCTTTCTGGAAATGGTTGTTCCTGGAAAGTTGTACTACTAGAAATTCTTGAGAATACATCTGAAGAATTGTTTAAAGTGAAGGTTTCTGGTTAAAATACTTCTCCTTGCTGTCTGATTCTGCTCACTGTTCACGCCGTCCTGTCTGCACATGTTTTTAACTGTGCAAGGACCACTGGTAACAAGCTACATGTGTTCGACAGTAAGATTATGATTAAAAAGTAACAAACAAAAAAAAAAAAAAAAAAAAAAAAAAACACCACAAAGGCCGGAAGTGAGCGGCTAGCCTTCGTATCAGCGTCACCTCTGCGTAGCTCATGTCGCCTAGCAACCGTGAGTGCGAAGCACAGCTGTGTAAAAGCAGCTGGTTAAACGGAGAATGAACTTTTTCTCCTTTTTGTGGTTTAATTTTAAGTCTTTAATTCAAAATAAGCTGTTAAAACAAGCATAACACATTTCAACATCAAGGAATACAGCTGAGAGAATGATTAATTTCCAACTATAACAAGTGAGACATTAATGTTGAATAAAACTATCCAGTTATGATGCTTAACTTTAATTTCAGGAGTTTGCTTATCACAGGAGCACTTCCACCGTTCATTGGTCTGTGTAGTAGACTGGTGGAAAATAAACAAAATTTTGAAGTTTAAGCTTATGTATATTGATTTATTCGTCATGTCAATTTTTTTAATCGAGTCCCACCCCTAATATATATATATATATATATATATATATATATATATATATATATATATATATATATATATATATATATATATATATATATATATATATAAAAATATATATATATATATATACCCTCCCTGGCTTAGAGGCTAGCACATGGGTTTGCTAGCCTCTAAGCCAGTGCTTAAACTTTTTCAGATAGTAGAACCACACATCTTAAAAAACAAGTCAATAAATAAAAAAAAAGAACTACACATCATAAACACAGTGAATGAGGAAGGGGTGACTCACTGATAACAGTCCTTTGTGGAGGCTGAATTTCCTCCCATTGCAGGTTCTGCCAAGAAACACAAGTTCAAAGCTGTGAGTCACTGGTATTAGCACTGTTAAGCAGTATTTCTAGATGAAAATTTCACTTCCTGATTCCCACGGACAAGATAACTTATGGTTTTCTGTAATAATAATTTTTTTACCAGGACTCATGATACAGTTAAACGCTTTAAAATGCAAGTAACTACTTTTGGTCATTTCCACACACTTTATATGTGACATTAACCCCAGCCCACCCCCATTGGGGTGAATGTCACATATAAAGTGTCAGTGAGGTTAAGAAGTGCAGTATGTGGTACTGAAGAATGTGGTCATGAAGAAATATGTAAATTTATAATGTGTGCATTAATGTTTGCATTGTAATGTACTAAACAGTGATGTTGTAAGGAATCTGTTATAATTTTCTAAAATACATGTTCCTTTCAACATATATGTGTTTTTCTTGTACACTTCTTGGAATTTTTTCTAACCAGTTATGGACAAGGAACCAAATATGAAAACTTCATTGACCTTGATTTTTTTTTTTTTTTTTTTTTATTACATGAAAATGAAACATTTTGAAAAATGCCACAGAAGCAATTAGGTCTTTTTATGTCCTCCAATAACACTCTAAGGTTGGAATTTTGAATTTCAAAGTGTTTCAGTGAGTGCCCTGCAGGGATTGAAGATTGCTTAAAAACAGCAAAAACTCATCTTGTCATAATATCGCCTGGTAAACTGACCTTTGATGGACTATTGTCAAAACGCACACACACACACACACACACCTTCATGCTGAGTTTAAGAAATCAAAACAAAAAATTAAATTAAATTAAATTAAAATAAACCCTACTTACCACAAGCAGTGCTGAAGCCAAAGGTTAAACAAACTGAAATAGTTGGCGCAGAAGTATTATTGTACAGTTTTGTTTTTAAAAAATAATAATGATAATTCAAAATCTATTATAGCAAAAGTGTCAAATAACTTACTAAATCCCACAGCACAAAACGGGAACATCTGGGAGCCTTTTAGGAGCATCTTACTGCACACTGAATCTGAGTGAGATGTAAAAGAGGCAAACAGTTAAGTTTAAATACAATCATTAGCCACACCTCCCTCCTGATATCACCTAAAAATATGGCCTTTATAACCACCGTCATGATGATGTGCACCTACAAATATGTTTGTGTGAACCCTAACATCAATCTCCGCAGCAAGACGCGTTTATAAGATTTCCGCAACTGCGGAAAGATGCAACATGAATTTGTTAGAGCATGCAGTAATTATGTACAATATAGACGCTGCACTGAGGTGGAAACTGTCGCCCTCAAACCACTCCTGAGAGCTTGTTTGTGAAAAGCGAGGTTTTCAGGCAGTTTACACGTCAGTGGATGGCATTTTCTTGTAACTGAGGACAGGCTCTTCGAAAAGTTGTTTTCTGTGAAAGACATCTGTATGCGTTAACACGGATAGCCCATATTGTCCCCTTAAACCCAAATCATTGTGTATTGATAAGAGTCACCTATTGTAACTGCTGATTGCTGATACCTCCTGGGACCGCCGCGCCTCTACGTGACTTCAGGATGATAACAGGTTCCTTATTTTCACTTACATAAACTGAAGTGATGAAATCTCTATTCTCTAATCAAAATATACTTGAATGAAAAAATCTTGTAAACAGACACGCATTTTATGTAGTCCAGTTTCAGTAATGTCATTGTCAGGAAGCGATTGCAACACTGATGAGAATTTGGCCTCATCCCACCTGACTGCCTTACGGCGTATACGGATTTTAACAGTTCGCGTCTTGCAAATTTGCCCACTATGTTCATTGTTCTATGTTCTATGTTCAAGAAGCGTTATCTAAATTAAAAATGCCAACATTTAAGGATGACAAACAAGCGTATTAAAATTAGATGATGCAATCTTGTTGGACTCTGAGGCTTAGAGAATAAACTCTCGTTACACCCACGGCAGGTTACTTGCAAAAAAAGGTTTTTGTTCAATAAAAAAACAAAAACAAAAACAACAAAACAAAGTTCTTTACTTCACATCACTTAATCAATTTATGATCGACAATAAAGCAAGCCAGGAACAACTTCATTGTAACCAATCAAACGCACTCAAAGTGAACAAATACCTTCAATGATCCTTACATCTAATTAGAGTCACTGCAACCCATCGAAAGCGTTCATATTCATGCACAAGCCAGCACTGACTGACTGAATGAGGACTGACCAAAATAAAAGCTACGTTTTGTGATGGGAAAACAAGGTAACATTATTTAATGGGGGGGGGGGGGGGGGGGGGGGGGGGGGGACTCTACAAGAAATAAATCTTGAAACCTAGCAATATTCATGCTCAGAGGTGGCAAAAGTACTGACATTCTGTACTTAAGTAGAAGTACAAGTACTTGTGTTAAAAAATACTTTGGTAAAAGTCGAAGTACTGGTTCAACTTCTTTACTTAAGTAAAAGTAAAAAAGTACAGGCTCTGAAATTTACTCAAAGTAAGAAAGTAAAAGTAGCTCTTTGGAGGACGTTTCTACCTGCTATTTTTGTGTAAAGCTAACTGAACCTTATTATATATTATTGTAATAATATAAAATAATACATGAGAACACAAACGTTATTCCATCTAAATTTTAATTCTAATGAATGTACTCAGCTTGAATCACAAACTGTGAAAGGGAATTTAAACACAGCTCTGTTCTCTGTGTCCTCCATAGTAGAGGGTGACTGTGCCTCCACCTAAACACCAACATGAGGATACTCAGGGGTTACAGTGGGATTCAGAAGCTGGAGGAACCCTAAGATCAGCTGTAGTGGTTCTGTATGGGGAGAAGAATCACAGCTTTCTATTGTGAGCTGCAGTAAATGATGTTGGTGTGCAGGCTGTGATCAGCTGACCTGCTGCTGCTGCTCTGAGGTTTACTGCTCTGTGTGGATGAACTGAACTCACAAAGATGTAACCCAGTATTTCACAGCTATCTGAGCTGATCTCCATCCTCTACACTGACAGCATACAGGCTGTAGAAATGTTGGACTCAGTGAATGAATCTCAGCATCAGCAGCTTTGATTCAAACTCATCTCTGCTGCACTGATGTAACCTGTAACTCTGACCATGAACACAAACACTGTGCTCCAGTCCAACACAGAGCTTTACTGTAAATACAGTACAACAAGATAACCTGTTTATTACGTACTAAACTGCAGTATTTTCATACAATCTTTGAATAACACAAAGTCAGCATACTTCAGTTTATTTTCCAGTCCTTACCTTTAAATCTAACCTCTCTTCTTCCTCTCCTGTCCCCTTTCTCCATCTCTGAGTGAACTTCTCTCTCTTTGTTCTCCCTGAAATGCAGCAGCTCTTCTTTTAGCTAGCAGACACACTGTGTGACAAACTGCACACACTTTGTGTGTTTGCTGATATTTGTTGAGCATTTAAAAACGTTGCATTTACCTGCCACACGTTACTCCCTTCATGCTCGCTCCTCTTCAGTAGCGCTAGCTAAGCTGTTTATGTGCCGCGAGCATAACTTAACGGCCCGCTGTAACCCCTGATTATAGCGCTATAAATGAGACATTAATTACATGGGTTTGTGTATTTAATCCCTTTGTACCCGATAAGCCCCGATGATGGAGGATACGCCAGTACGATTGTCTCTTATATGTTAATATTCCTCCGGCTCAGATCACTTGATGACTGACGGCGCACTGACCGAAAACGCAAACTTCTCCCTGACGTGTTAAAAAGTAACGAGTCTGTTTTGAAAATGTAAGAAGTAGAAAGTACCGATACTTGTGTAAAAATGTAGGGAGTAAAAGTAAAAAGTACTCAGAAAAATAAATACTCAAGTAAAGTACAGATACCTAAAAAATCTACTTAAGTACAGTAACGAAGTATTTGTACTTCGTTACTTCCCACCTCTGTTCATGCTCAGGATTATTGCGAGCAACATTAGCTGGCATAATGTCAGCTTATAATCAGCTACTGTTGTTTAGCCGGCTCATCAGCTGTCCGCAGATGGAAGGGTCGCACGGGAATAAATAAGCATGTTTATGGACATTTTCGTGTGTTAAAACCTTGACTTCAGTTCAGGAGATGAGGCTTGAGGTGAGAAGGAAGGGGATGACATTTTATTAAGATGCTGGGGGCTTGCGTCTTTCCTTCACGTTTTCGCTTCTTTGGTGAAGGGAACCCCTTCTCCTGATAAAACAAAGTATAATCCTTCATATCTTGAGCCTGAAGGTGCACACACGAATTTATATGTCCCTCAATGGCTTGCGAACCCTTACAACTTCTCTTCTCCGCTTTTGGCATACTACATACAGGTGCTGGTCATAAAATTAGAATATCATGAAAAGGTTGATTCATTTCAGTAATTCCATTCAAAAAGTGAAACTTGTATATTATATTCATTCATTACACACAGACTGATATATTACAAATGTTTATTTCTTTTTATTTGGATGATTATAACTGATAACTAATGAAAACCCCAAATTCGGGATCTCAGAAAATTAGAATACTGTGAAAAGGTTCAATATTGAAGACACCTGGTGCCACACTCTAATTGGCTAATTAACTCAAAACACCGGCAAAGGCCTTTAAATGGTCTCTCAGTTTAGTTCTGTAGGCTACACAATCATCGGAAAGACTGCTGATTTGACAGTTGTCCAAAAGATGACCTTTGACACCTTGCACAAGGACTACCATTGACACCTTGCGAGGGCAAGACACAAATGGCTATTGCTAAAGAGGCTGGTTGTTCACAGAGCTCTGTGTCCAAGCACATTAATAGAGAGCTGAAGGGAAGGAAAAGATGTGGTAGAAAAAAGTGTACAAGCAATAGGGATAACTGCACCCTGGAGAGGATTGTGAAACAAAACCCATTGAAAAATGTGGGGGAGATTCACAAAGAGTGGACTGCAGCTGGAGTCAGTGCTTCAAGAACCACCACACACAGACGTATGCAAGACATGGGTTTCAGCTGTCGCAGTCCTTGTGTCAAGTCAAGTCAAGTCAAGTCAAGTTTATTTATAAAGCAAGTTTATTTATCAACCCACTCTTGAACAAGAGACGACGTCAGAAGCGTCTCGCCTGGACTAAAGACAAAAAGGACTGGACTGCTGCTGACTGCTCCAAAGTTTTGTTCTCTGATCAAAGTAAATTTTGCATTTCCTTTGGAAATCAAGGTCCCAGAGTCTGGAGGAAGAGAGGAGAGGCACAGAATCCACGTTGCTTGAGGTCCAGTGTAAAGTTTCCACAGTCAGTGATGGTTTGTGGTGCCATGTCGTCTGCTGGTGTTGACCCACTGTGTTTTCTGAGGTCCAAGGTCAACGCAGCCATCTACCAGGAAGTTTTAGAGCACTTCATGCTTCCTGCTGCTGACCAACTTTATGGAAACTTTCTGGACGCCAGACTCAACAATTCAGAAGAGCTGAAGGCCACTTTCAGAGCAACCTGAACTCTCATAACACCTGAGCAGTGCCACAGACTGATCGACTCCAGGTCACGCTGCATTGCTGCAGTAATCCAGGCAAAAGGAGCCCCAACTAAGTATTGAGTGCTGTACACTGCACGAAAAGAGGCATATCCGTCCCTGTATACTGACGCGGGCGCACCTAGTTTTCGTCAGCTTTCGTCAGCATACGGGGCAGCGCATATTCGTTCGCCTGAGACGGATATGGTCGTTTACGTACCACTAGAATCAGCGGGGGGTAGAGGTACGGGGGGAGCCGGCAGGCGCAAGGTGTTAATGACTCCACTTTACATATGAATAACGCTGCAAGCCGAAGCAGCGGCAAGAGACCCACGTGGCTTCTCAGTCATTGGATGATAAAAATGACATCACAATTCAGTATTCACATGTGATTGGTTGGTAGATCTGTCCCCCCATTGGCCTTTATAAAGACAGGCCTGGGTAAGCCCCTCCCTAATAAATAATAACCCAGTAATAAAAATTATTTTTAATTACTATTTCTGTGATATACCTTGTATGTTATGTTGTATTTATGCCATGCTAATAACCTCAACTAAAGGGAATACAATTAAGAAACAAATTGTGAGGCACAAGTTTGAATTTTTTTTTTGTTTTATTTATAAAGCAATATGCACATACACACACACACACATCATATAATCTATAATCTATATATCTATATATATCTATATATCTATCTATATCTATATCTATATCTATCTATATCTATATCTATATCTATCTATATCTATATCTATCTATATCTATATCTATATCTATATCTATCTATATCTATATCTATATCTATCTATATCTATATCTATATCTATATCTATCTATCTATCTATCTATCTATCTATCTATCTATCTATCTATCTATCTATATATATATATATATATATATATATAAAGAAAACAAAAACATTATGACATATCATGCTTTGCTACTTCTGGGCCATGTGGTGGTGGCTTTCTCTCAGAGCATGGTCCAGCATACAAACACTTATGGTGCACAGTGTTGTATTTAGGGTGAGCTTCTAGTCAGTCTTGCAGTTTGGCTCAGAGGTCACTCTCCTGGCTGGGGAAGCTTGGGGGTCTAAATCCAGCCCGACACGCCCTCTGAGACGCCATCCTCCTCATCCAACATGAGGTCAGTGGTGACACCGTCCCAGAAGTCAACCTCCTTCACTGCCAGGACACTCGCCCTGGCCTCCAGCAGCTGTTGACACAGAGCACACATTAAGTCATTATGAAACTAAATGAAATATTATGAAAAATCAGGAAACTACACTGAAAGTTTGAGTCTCTTGACTTTGAATGCACACAAAGCAGATAAGACCCTGAATGCAAAAAAAAAAAAAATTTAATCAGCCCATCTTTGTCACCAAAAACAATGGTTATCTGACAAAGTACCAACTCCTGCATCCTGTGAATAAAAGACAAATGAACAAGTACTTTGAAATAATTTAACACTGATAAAAGTACTTCAGTGATTTTGGTCATTAACCCTTGAGGCACCTTTAAACTGATTATACACTTTTTATCTTTAGGTCCAAATATGTTACAGCTGCTGAAACTATAAACATTCAATGTTAATTATTTTCACCTTCACTGCAGTGGTGGGCCGTCAGGGCCTGCAAGGCCTTCTCTGCTGGCCTAGAAAAATATCTGAATCACAGACTGGTGTTAATTATATCTTGTCCATCAATACTTGTTAAATTATTCCAAATGGTTTGTACGGTTCCTTTCACAGCTTTTCCTGTGGTCGCGCTGTTTCCAGACGTGTATTTTCATATTAAAGCATTTAATCAATCACATTTCAGCCATCATTTGTTGCCAGGGTCAAAGAAATCTGCCTGGAGGCCTTCACAATCAGTTCTGCGGGCCCCGTAGCACAAAAATATCGTCGATCAAACAGTTTGATCAACCAATCAGATTATGAGTTGGCAACACCGAGGCCCTCTAGCAGGTGTACGGTAACGGCAGCATATTCATACACTTTGATTGGATAGTCAGTGTACTAGCCAGAGCTAGCAAACTGCATCTGTAGCGAGCTGCACAAGCAAAAATATAGTTGTGCTGATTTTATAGCTGTTTTGTCAACCCACAATGGCTGAAGGAGGAGAAGAAATGGATTTGGTTGCAGATTTATTGTCAAAGCCATTTTCAAGACGGACTTTTCAAGAAGAGCTGGACATCATTAAGAAAGGTCGGGCAACTCCGAAGCTAGCAAGCCTGTCACAACCGGGAAAAGGATGTGTCCACCACTTTCAGTCCACTAATTACGAGCGGTACCACTGGCTCACAGGCCCCGAGGAACACTGCAAATTGTATTGCTGGGAGTGCGTGTTGTTTGCCACTGATCGACATGGTGTTTGGAGCCACACTGGGTTTGTAAATTTGACTTGCCTAACCAAGACAGCAACGAGACACCAAAGCACTGCCGGACACTTACAAGCAAAACATTCGGGGACACCAGAGCGGATCAGCTGAGCGAGCAAGTGCGCAGGGAAGCGGAGCTCCACGACGTAAAGGTGAAGAATAATAGGGAAATCTTAAAGAGACTGTTAGATTGTCTTTTTTTTGGGGGGGGGGGGCAAGCAGGAACTTTCATTTCGGGGTCACGATGACTAAAATGTTTCTCTCTTAATAATAATTTTATGAGGTTATCAATGCATTTTTATATGTGTCGCAGCTGTAGCGGCAGTAAAAGCAGACTTGTGCACCTTGGGTTTGTTTCTTTGGTAAATGCTTTTATTCTGGCTACATGAGCTCTCAATCTGCGATGCAACAGCTCTTTCTACTGCATTTCTGCATAAAAAGATGTTTTTATTGCCATAAAATAGTTATTGAGGGTGGAGTGATTCAGGCGGATCACTACTGAAGGCCTAGGTGTGAAATGCTCAGCCGCCACTGCTTTTTATATACATTTTGGGTTGTTCAAAAGAAGCCAGATTTTATATAAAGTTAAAAAAACAATAAGTAATATTTTCCAAAAATAAAACTGCATTTCCAAGCTAACTACACAAATACAGCAGACCAACAAAACAATCCAATACGTCTTACCGGCTTCCTTCTTGCACGACACCGGGCAGAGTTTTTAATGGCTGCCGCCTTTTCCGGACCGTGAGGCTGACTGTAGCGGAAGCTGCGGCGGACCGTCTGTAGGTTTTTCAAGAAGCTGAAAAACATTTTTGTACATTGCAAATAAACACAGTGTAAACACAGTGCATACATAAACAATATTCAGGCAAAAAAACACACACACAAACATACAACACCAATAGATACTTACACACAATTATATCACTGTCCACGCATTAGAAACCCACTCGCGTTGTGAGGCGAACAGTCTGTGGAAAAAAACGTGAAAATAAATAAGAGTAAAAACATTTGAAGTTCTTCTCTCCTCCACACATTGAATACTGCTGCTTTGTTTCTGATTCTTACCTCTGCAGAGGATCATACCGGCTTTTATTGGATTCAGAGTTGTGCAGGCCACGAACTGCTTCCTGTAAGATGAAATAAAAATAAGAAACCAAATCACAATACGTCTGTCAGCTTACTGTGACCATTCTGCCACTCTTAGTATTTTTGTTTTAGAAACGACCAAGTCTTACCGCAGTTTTTGGATCATGCTGCCGTCTTTTCCTCGAGTCCTTCTGTAGGTGAGGCTTTGTTAGAGCATCGAGTCTCTACACAATAGACGCCATGTTGTCTTTCAGTCGCACTTGAGTAACTGAGTCGATAACCCACTCACTGCAGCCAGCAGTGTCTTCTCGTCTGCAGCGGGGCTGGTTGAGGCTGGCTGGTAGAGAGGCCCGCTTTTACCGGGAGCTTCTGGGGTGTTGAAATATAGACGACGTCTGTAATGTATTGTTGGAAAGTGCGTGTGTGGTACGCGTTCTGTATGTCCCTAATGGGTATCCGTACCTAGCAGTTGGGGCAGTCAGGAAAGCGGCCCGGCCATGTTTGTGGAATAATAAAAGAATGCGCCAGTTGAGAACAAGCTCGTTCCTGTCTATTTAGTACACAATATAAGTACATTACATGGTGTCAGAAGTCTAGTAAGAACGGCAACCACGCCGCCATGACTACGCAGTTTGAACACCCGAAGATTGACTGGGATGCCGCGGATTTATATCAGGAGTTTCAGCGGTTCAGCTGCCACGTTAGCTTCGTGTTCGCAGGACCCCTCGCCGCGCTGGAAGCAAAACAGAAAGCCGGCTGGCTGGGTACGTGGATAGGCGAGCAAGGGAGAGAGATTTACAAGACGCTTCAGTGGGCGGATGGCGAAAAAGACGACCCCGCGAAAGTGCTGGATAAGTTCGCCGGGTACATCAGACCGAGGAAAAATAAACGGATCGCCAGACACCGCTTCAAGCAGAGAAAGCAAGGCGCAACAGAAAGTTTTGACCACTTTGTGAAGGACCTGAAGCTGCTTCTAATGGACTGTGAGTATCCAAACGCAGATGACATGTTGATCGATGCAATAATAGCAGGAGTCAGAGAGAAACGTGTCCAGGAGAGACTGCTGGATAAAGGTGAGGATTTGACACTGGCTAAAGCAGTTGAAATTCCCCAGCAATACGAAATGTCTCAAATTCAGATGCGAATTGTTAGAGAGGAAGATGCACAGGTGGCGCATGTGTCAACCAGACCGAAGCACTATAACCAAAACAAAAAAACTTACAGTCACAAGCAGCATAAGCCCACACAACCAATGCAAACTGCACCAAATAAAACAAACAATTGTTCAAGATGTGGTAAAGATAACAAACACAAGTGGAATGGAGGAAAATGCCCAGCAAAAGGCTCTTTATGCTCATGCTGTCAAAAACCAAACCACTGGGCATCAGTCTGCCGAAGCCGATTAGTAAGTGCACTTAATGCAGAGTCACCCTCCTTCCAGAGTGACGAGGACATTCTGGACATAAACCTGACAACAGAGGATGTTCCCATAGCAATGCTTACAGATGATAAGTGGTTGGTGGACATTTTTGTTCTGGCTCACAAAGTGCAGTTTAGAATAGATACAGGTGCTAAATGCAATACGCTGACTCTGAACTGTTATCAGTTGCTGAACCACATGGGGGAGCTAAAGAGTTCCAAAAGAGTGCTGAGAACCTACTCCAATCACAAAATAAAGCCAGTAGCTGCAGTCGACCTTCCACTAAAGTATAAGGACTGTAAATGCACAGCGGAGTTCGAAATAGTGGACATTGCACAAGAGAATGTGCTCAGTGGCACAACAGCCGAGGCCTTTGGCCTAATTGCTAGACTGGACTCTCTAAATGTCGGCAGAGTGGCAAACGATGTGAGCACAGTTAACAACACCGCCACGAACCCGAGCCCACCTGCTGGTCTAGAAAACTTTCCTGAACTAACACGTACTACAGGAACATTGCCAGGCAAATATACAATAAAGATCGACCCTGAAGCAAAACCAGTGGTGCATCCTGTGCGCCGACAACCAGTAGCCCTCAGAGCAAAGATAGAGAATAAGCTCAATGAGATGGTAAATGACGGCTACATCACCAAAGTTAACCGACCAACTGAGTGGGTGAGCTCTATGGTTGTGGTCACAAACAAAGACAAACTCCGAATATGCATAGATCCAAGTGACCTGAACCACGCTATCAAACGGGAGCATTACCCAATGCGCACAATCGAAGAGGTTGTAGCTACTATGCCCAATGCAAAGGTGTTCTCTGTACTAGATGCAAAGTCAGGCTTCTTGCAGATTGAGTTAGACGAAGCATCATCTTTCTTGACAACATTCAACACCCCTATTGGGAGGTTCAGATGGCTGAGGCTACCCTTCGGCATAAAGTGTGCACCGGAAATATTCCAGCGCATCATGGACCAGATGCTGGAAGGCGTCAGTGGGGCAACTGCCATAATGGATGACATTCTCATCGCAGCACACACAGTGGAAGAGCACGACAAAATACTCAGAAAAGTTGTAGAGAGAGCCACGAGCTACAATCTGAGGCTAAACTTCAGCAAATGCCACATCCGGCAGCTAGAAGTGCCATATGTGGGACATTTAATAACAGCTGACGGATTGAAACCAGATCCTGCTAAAACAGAAGCTGTGCGACGCATGCCACCACCAACTGACAAAGACGGTGTTCGCCGCTTCTTGGGATTTGTGACATATTTGTCAAAGTTCATTCCAAACCTTAGTGAGATTGATGCTCCCTTACGACAACTTACAAAAAGCGATGTGGAGTTCTCATGGGATCCAGCACAGCAGCAGGCATTTGACAAACTTAAGCACTTATGCACTCGTCACCCCGTGCTGAAGTTTTATGATGTGACAAAACCTGTGGAGATATATTGTGATGCAAGCAGCATAGGACTGGGAGCTGTTCTGATACAGGATGATCAACCAGTCGCCTTCTCATCTAGGTCTATGACGGATGCCGAGACGCGCTACGCACAGATTGAGAAGGAGATGCTCTCCATTGTTCATGCCTGCGCCAAGTTTCACCACTACATATTTGGGAAACATGTCACAATATACAATGACCACAAGCCACTGGAGGACATCTATAAGAAACCGTTACTGTCAACTCCGATGCGCATACAGAGGATGCGCTTGCGACTGCAGTGGTATGACATCACGGTTAACTACAGAAGAGGGAAAGACATGGAGCTCCCTGATACACTGTCCAGGGCACAGCTGCCTGATAAGACCCCAGAGGCAGGCAGCCTGGAATGTGTCTCAATGCTCAGCTTTCTGTCTGTAAGTAGCGATAAGTACGCCGAACTGCAGCAATACACCAAAGAGGAATTAAGTCCTCTCCAGCAAATCATCCAGCAAGGTTGGCCAGACAACAGGAGGGAACTACCCATCCCCGTCCAGCCCTACTGGGACTCAAGAAGTCAGCTGACTATAACCGACGGCGTAGTGTACAAAGGAATGCGCATCGTTGTCCCCCCCACCATGCGAAGACACATGCTGGAGCTAATACACCAGTCTCACCTGGGCATGGTGAAGAGCAAACAACGAGCACGTGAAGTGTTATATTGGCCAGGTATGAGTGCCGAAATTGAAAACGCGATCAGAAATTGTTGTAAGTGTGCTGAGATTCAGAACAGACTTCCTAAGCAGCCACTCATTCCAACAGAAACACCTGAGCTACCGTTTGAAGTTGTGGCCTCTGATCTGTTTGAGTTTGAGGACAAACAGTACATCATACTAGTGGACTATCATTCTAAATACATTGAGGTTGAACTGTTAAGAGACCAGCGCAGCCGCACTGCTATTGAAGCCCTGAAATCTCAGTTCAGCAGACATGGAATCCCTGCCATTCTGCGGACAGATAACGGCTCGCAGTATGCTTCAGAGGAATTCAAAGAGTTCTGCGAAAGCTACAGCATTCTGCACAGAACATCTTCACCTCATTTGCCACACTCCAATGGCGAAGCAGAGCGGGCAGTACAAACAGTTAAGAAATTGTGGAGCAAAGCAACTGACAAACATCTGGCTCTACTGGACTACAGGACAACTCCTCTTGAGTCAGTCGGCCTGTCGCCAGCACAGCTGCTCATGGGCAGGAGACCCCGCAATAAACTGCCAACTGCTCGTGCATTACTTAGACCGATGACCTATGACCCCCTCAAAGTAAAGCACCTACTAGACAAGACTAAAGACACCCAGAAGTTCTATTACGACAGAAGAGCAAGCCGCTCGCGTCCAGACCTACGTCCTGGGGACGAGGTCAGGATGGCACCGTACCCAGGCAATCAGAGATGGGCCCCTGGAGTTATCACTCAGCAGCACAGTTCACCTCGGTCGTACATTGTGGACAGCAAGGGCAAGCTGTTTCGGCGCAATATGCAACATCTCCGCAGAGCCACTCAAACTGCCAATCAGTCCCGGCATGATCTGCCTGATGAGCCCTGGCACGAACCAGCAGCTGAGGAGCCGCAGTCATCGGCAGGCCCGCCAGCGTCCCCTCTGTCACCCTCAGAGGTACCCCGGCTCACGCAGGCCCAAACAGGTGGACTCTTTCGCACTAGGCTGGGCAGAACAGTAAGACCACCTGAGAGGCTCAACTTATGAACTGTCTTAGTCAGGGACAGGCGTGGTAAGACGTCTGTTGGAAGTGATGTGCTAGTAACCTCTCCTTCCTAGTTTAGTTTGACTACTTGTTCAGTAATAAGCTTAATATTCACTGTATTAAGATTACAGGTATCAGTGAAAGTAAGTATTGTATCAGTGAAAGTATTGTTCGGTTATGGTTACACTGTTGTGAAGCTAAATGATAATTTCAGTTGGGGTAGTGTTTAGGGGAATGCTTCTTTCAGTTTGTTACATGTAGCACTGCATTTGTTTTACTGTTGAGAAAGGGGGATGTAATGTATTGTTGGAAAGTGCGTGTGTGGTACGCGTTCTGTATGTCCCTAATGGGTATCCGTACCTAGCAGTTGGGGCAGTCAGGAAAGCGGCCCGGCCATGTTTGTGGAATAATAAAAGAATGCGCCAGTTGAGAACAAGCTCGTTCCTGTCTATTTAGTACACAATATAAGTACATTACAACGTCCTCCATTGTCGTAAGGGGAAAGCAGCGTAGACATAAACCGCCATTCAGTTTGAACGGAAGAGAAGGAAGGCACTGATTGGTCCTACAGACCTTCAGCGTGATCCCGCACGTGATCTGTATTGTCCAATCACAGGCGAGGAAGCTGCCACATGGAATTAATTTCATTTCAAGTGAATTCAATTTTATTTATATAGCAGCAAATCACAACAAACAGTCGCCTCAAGGCGCTTTGTATTGTGGGTAAAGACCCTACAATAATACAGAGAAAACCCAACAGTCAAAATGACCCCTATGAGCTGGAAGATGTGTTGTTCACACATCCACTGTCTGTTTAAGCAGGACAACTGAGAAGGTGACTGTTGCATTAAAATTTTCCTTATTTTTTTTTTATTTACCTTTTACATTTACATTTTTCTCATGAAGGTTTTGCTGTTATCTCTTATGTACATCCATGTATAGCAAAATGTTTTATATGTTTATATGTTTTCTTATTACATCTGCCTTGGTAGTCTTTAATGTCATTAATGCATGTGAACATTCACTGAACGTTTATGGCAGCGTTCATGGGATGTTGTCTGAATATTTAATGCTAGCTGGGAAGCCACTGCACAGGAGAGGATGATGGTGTGACAGACTTTTTGTTACAGTGAATTAGACTGAAAACTGAGTATGCTTTTCAATGAAAATAATGCTTGTGGTGTCACCAAAATCAAGTTATAGCCTTTGTTTATCTCCCTCAGTCACTAAAGTTCAGGGTTCACAAAAAACTCCATGTCAAAGGCTCACAAAACAGAAGCTCACAGCCTTATTGGAAAAAGGGACAAAAGCTGAAAACTTCCAAAAACATATTTCCAACTAGATAATTCAAATTTAGTCTTGTTTGAATGTTTCACTGTAGAAATAAAAATATGTTGGTTACAACTTGGGAGGGGTAGACAGACCACTGGTGAGTACTGGTGACCCCTGGTGAGTAGTTGATTTGCATTTGTATGACTCACAGAAACCTCCTTTACATATGACTGCCCTAGACCTGAGGAGAGGGGGGAGCTGAGGGAGCACTGACACAGAGAGTTCACGGCAGTTTCCCTACAGTTTACTGTTCTGGCCAAAGCCTCCTGCTGAGAGCCCTAAAACTCAAGGCGCGCGTCAATATTACATGCCAGAAACTGTCGAAAACCCCACTTTTCATGCAAAAAAAGTATGAGCATGTACGTACATGCTCATACTTTTCAGCTGGCCAACATTTCTAAAAATCCTTTTTTTTTTGGATTGTCTTAAGTAATGTTCTAATTTTCTGAGATACTAAATTTGGGGTTTTCATTAGTTGTCAGTTATAATCATCAAAATTAAAAGAAATAAACAATTGAAATATATCAGTCTCTGTGTAATGAAAGAATATAATATACAAGTTTCACTTTTTGAATCGAATTATGGAAATAAATCAACTTTTTCATGATATTCTAATTTTATGACCAGCACCTGTATATGGCCGGTCTCTAGCCATATACGTAAATTGCGATTAGCCAGAGGGGAAATGTCCTTCCCGGCCACGGTATTCAAATGTGGTGGTGGACCATGGCAGCTTCCACCAACCAACACCAGGTCATTTTTAATGGATGAATTATTAATTTGTTGTGTTGGAAATCATTAATGAATAATCTATGTATATTTATGAGTAGAATATCCTTTTTTATTAAATAACCTCAACAAAATTACTGACTTTATTTTAAGAATTAAGTTGAAAAGTCTTATCAGTGATCTAAATGGTCTAGGTGATCTAAATCTGGTCACCTGAGCTAATCTGTTTTTGTCTCCGTCCACATGCCTGCAAATCAGGTATTACCCTCATTCTTTAAAAGTTCTTAGTGAGGAAACACCAGTAAATTATATTTACAGTACTGTACTCACTTATTGTGAGTACAGTATCACAGACTATAACCCCAGAGATGCACACTGCTCGTTCTACAGATGTGTAAAGCGTCCTGGGCTCCTACATCACTGTGTGGCACGGAAGCTGCTCTGCAGAGGGTGGTGAAGGCTGCACAGTGGACTGTTGAGAGTCAGCTTCTCCACCACCACTGACATTTACACTGCCAGATGCAGGAAAAGGACCCCACATACCCGGCACACATACTTTTTGTTCCACTCCCCTCAAGTAGGAGGCTGAGGAGCATTAAGAGCAGGACCACCAGACCGAGGAACAGCTTCTTCCCTGAAGCTGTAAGACTGTCAAACTCTAGTGGGGCTGTGTAGCTGCACTGCTCTCCCTCCAATCCTTGCACGCACATGCTGCTGTTATTGCACAATCATCACTGCTGTGGCACCAAGTTTCACTACCTTTACTACATCTCAACCTGTTACTGTATTTTTTTTATATTAGTCAATTATGTATGTGTATGGGTATAGATGTGAAGAGCAGCTCAAAACACAAAACAAAAATAAGTGGCAGCCAAGGAGTACACTAGACCAAGAATCAGTCAAAAATATGCAATTTATTTACAACAAAATGAATACAGGGCAAAGGCAATGCAAACTTAGAAAGGAGGTGTCCTTGCAGTCTAGCTACGCATCATACACATATTTCAGTCCCACACAAATTCTCTTGGGCCATTGTAGCAAACAGTCCTTTCCCAATGGAAACCACACCTGCACTGGGCCCAACTCCACTGTCAACCACAGCCACGACTCCATGGCTTGCTCCAGGTTCCCTTGACACCAAAATCTGCAGAGTCCATCGTTGCTTCTCTCATGGCCATCTGTGTGGTCTGCTCTGCTGGGTCACCTCTGGTCAGTTTTCTTCTGTTCTGTTCAGCTCAAATCCCTCAGTCCATTTTCTTTTTGCCTGTTCTCTTCTTCCATTTCATTTCTTTTCCTCTCTGTTCTTCTCTCTGTTTCCATGTCCTTTAAAAGGTGACCAACAGTTGTTGCACATCCCCTGATTATGTGGGAGGAAGTAAAAACACCACAACAATAAAAGCATGCAATTTAAAAACATGCAAATATAAAACTAAATAAA
Organism: Archocentrus centrarchus; assembly: GCF_007364275.1. Taxonomy (NCBI): domain Eukaryota; kingdom Metazoa; phylum Chordata; class Actinopteri; order Cichliformes; family Cichlidae; genus Archocentrus; species Archocentrus centrarchus. Next base: position 24,581,760 of record NC_044358.1, on the reverse strand, counting down.
ACACACTAAAATTACCTCAGCCATATAACATATGTATATGCATATTTTTCTTTATATTATTGTTACGTTCTATTTCTATTTATTCTTCTTTAAGGGCAACACTGGGACCTAAGTACAGGAATTTCATTCCACCACATGTAAATGTGATGCAAATGACAATAAATAATCCTTGTGTCTTTAGGGATTCACTAGCTTAGTGTAACTATTAGCTTAGCTCTACCAACTCACTGGCAGCATGGCTTCTTCTCCTGTGCCTCCCGCACTTTGCTGCTCCATGTGTCAGATGTTTAGTTACTCCTTGGCCTCCTTTAGCAGTAATGGTACTTGTAATAAATGTAGCCTATTTGTAGCCCTGGAGGCCAGACTCAGTGAATTGGAGGCCAGGCTCTGCACACTGGAAAATCCTTTAGCTAACCAGGCCCCTGTACTCCATGCGGACCAAGCTAGCTTAGCTTCTTCACACATTAAGTTAATTATGGAGTTCCACAGGGTTCTGTGTTGGGACCTGTTCTGTTTACACTATACATGCTTCCTCTAGACAGGATTATTAGAAGGTATTGCATGCATTTTCATTGCTATGCAGATGATGCTCAGCTTTATCTATCCAAAGGGTTCTAGTTAGCAGTTGATCTGAGGTACTGTTGTGCGAGGCTAAGAATTTCAGGTATTATGTCACTTCCACCTCTTCTTGAAGTCAATAAAAAGCTCTTTTACTGATGGCATGAAGTCGGCTTTAATATGGGCTGTAGCAGTTTACAGTAGGTATCATTACAGCAACACTTCCCGACAATATTCCGCTACCTTTACTCTCTCAGGTGCCCCAGCGGAACCAAACAACCTGTAATTTAGTTCCTACTAATAAAACTCCAAAAATAAATGTCCTAATGACACAAAATATATGCATAATTCAAAATGAAATACATAAACTGAAACTATGGCAGTAAAACTCCCACCAAATCACCAACTTATTGTGATTTCAATTCAAACATATAACATCATAATAGAAACATATTTACATTTCAGCATTTACTCTGCTTCCAGTAACAACACAGTTTTGTGTACTGGCCGATCAATATACACTGGTTTGACAGTCCTTTTCCCATCCTTATCCAAGGTTGAGTCACTGAGCAACAGCTTCACCTTCCTGATTCTTCCATCTGTGCTTGGATATACCTCTGTTACTCTTGCCAGCTTCCACGTATTCCTTGGAGAATTGTCCTCTTGAAGAATAACAATGTCATTTACTCTTGCATTCATTTTATCTCTTTGCCAGATTTGTCTCTGTTGAAGACTGAGAAGATATTCTTTCTTCCACCTTGCCCAAAATTAATTGGCTAAAACCTGAACTTCTTAGGTAGAGGTCCTGGCTCACAAATTCACCAGGAGGAGGCAGAATAACACTGGACTTCATCATAAGAATATGATTTGATGTGAGAGGCTCTAAATTTGGATCATTTAGGTTTTCTACTGTTAATGGTCTGCTAATCACAATAGCCATAACCTCATAAAGAAATGTTCTGAGGGAGGAACTATCGAGTCTCTTAGACATTTGATCCAGAATAGCAGTTAAGACACTTCTAATAGTCCTAATTTGCCTCTCCCAAACACCTCCCATGTGGCTTGAAGAGGGGGTGTTCAGAACAAACTCGCATCCATATTGTTTCAACTGTTTTTTATCATAGTCCTTCAGTGCATTCAAAAAACTCTCCCTTAGCACCAACAAAATTAGTACCTTGGTCACACCTGATTTGTCTTTCATGTCCATGAATAGAAATAAAACAACTTACTGCATTAATAAAAGCATCAGTAGAAACATCATCCAACATTTCAATATGTAAAAGAAGACCATACTTTTTAAGTTCTTTTCTACCCTCTTTTTTACATAAAAAGGTCCAAATCTGTCAACACCACAGTAGGAGAATAGGGGTGTTGTTTCCATTCTATCCTCTGGTAAGTCTGACATCCATTGATCTTGAGTATCCTTCCTGTAGTTTATGCAGGTTGTGCACTTGTAGATGTGTGAAGCAACTGCACTGCTGCATCCTGTGATCCACAGTCCATTGGAACGCAGCTCGTTAACATTTATTCCTCTTCCTTGATGCTGCACCTTTTCGTGGAAGTGTTTAATCAGTAAAGACGACACATGACTTGATTTGGGGATAATGGCAGGATGTTTGATATATGGGTGTAGACTCACTCTTGTTAAACGTCCTCCCACCCTAAGTACTCCCTGCTCATCAACAAATGGACTTAAGCTGTACAGTTTATGTCTTATCCTTGAGTTGAATGTTCTTTCCTTGAGTTAAGTCCTTGATTTCCTTACTGAAGGTGTTTTCTTGCTCAAGTTTTATTATGAACAGTTCTGCTTCTTGTCTGTCCTCTACACTTGTGTTTTCACCTTTTGTTTGTGTGACTCCTTTAAAATTTTTTACAAATTTTCTTAGACGCACAATAGCTTTAAAAGCTCTTATCCAGTCTGAGAATTTGGTGAGACGGTCAAGTATTGTTCTCCTTTCTTGTACTTTAGTGCTAAGCGTGTGTACTGTTTTTAGCTCTGGATCATCAGGAATAACCTTGTCAGTTTCAGTAGGTAGCTCACTTTGCCACAAAAACTTTGGACCTTTAAACCGGTTGGATCTGAGTAGCTGTTGGACACTTAGTCCTCTTGATGTGTGGTCTGCAGGATTACGTTCAGCTGGTACATTATGCCACTGATGTGGGTCTGTGAGTGACCTTATTTTTTTAATCCTGTTTGCCACAAACACATGAAATCTTTTTGCATCATTATTCACGTATACCAAAACCACCTTGGAATCTGTCCAGAAATGTGCTTGAAGATTGCTCATCTCCAATTCATCTTTTAACATTACACTTGTTCTTGCCGCAACTACTGCAGCCGTTAACTCAAGTCTAGGGACATTAGTGACTTTGGTTGGGGTTACTCGTGCCTTTCCCATGACTAGAGCACAATGAACATCCCCTTTGGATGTGACTGTTCTTAAATAACTACATGGTCCATAGCCTATCATACTAGCATCTGAAAAATTGTGTAATTCACACTGTGTAATGTCTGTGTTTTCAGGTAGGATACATGTTTGAATTCTCACCTTTGGCAAGTTTTGAAGATCTAGGAGCCAGAATTCCCACTATGTATAAAGCTCATCCGAGAGTGGCTCATTCCATCCAACTTTCTCTTGACATAACAGTTGCGGGATTTGTTTTCCTTTTAGGATGAAGGGTGCCACAAATCCCAGTGGGTCATACACAGATGCTACTGTGCACAGGATTCCTCTTCTTATCATTGGATGTTCTTTGACTGTTATTCTGAACTGAAACTCATCAGAAGAAATGCACCACTGAACACTGAGTGCTCTTTCCATCAGCAGCTCTCCAAGTGCTAGATCCAAGTCCTTAACGCTTTCAGCACACTCTTCTCTTGACAGCGACTTAATCACCTTTTCACTGTTTGATATGAACTTGTGTAATCTTAGTTTACCTGTGCTACACAGCGCTCTAGCTTCTTTGATTAGTTTCATTGCTTCTGCTTCTGATGTAACACTTACATGTCCATCATCTACATAAAAGTTTCTTTGAATGAACCTCACTGTGTTTGGAGAGAATTTTCCCTCACCTTGTGTGGCTAGGTGTTTTAAACCAAAGTTGACGCAACCAGGTGAAGAAGCAGCGCCAAACAAATGAACCTTCATGCGAAAGACTGAGGGTGGAACACTTAGGTCACCATGCTCCCACCATAAAAAGCGTAACTAGTCCTGGTCTTGAGGTATTACATGAAACTGGTGAAACATATGTTCCACGTCGCACATTACAGCTACTGATCCCTTCCTGAACCTACAGAGTACTCCCACCAAAGTGTTTGTGAGATCAGGCCTTGTAAGTGTGTGTTCATTCAGCAAAGTGTCAAAAGCCCGGCAATAGAGCTTGCCGGGCTTTTGAGGGTGGTATACCCCATGGTGGAGAATATACATACCAGGTGGGGGTATTACAGAGTTCTTTCTCCGGTACTTTCTCTGCATCACCACATGCAATAATGTCCTCCATGAAAGCTACATAATCCAAGTAATACCTTTGGTCCCTTTCGAATCTGCATTTGACACTGCTTAAGCGTTGAATTGCACTTGCCATGTTATTGGGAAGATTTGGTCTGTCACTTTTAAAAGGCAGAGGCATTTCATAATGTCCATCAGGCTTTTGCTTGATTCCTTCTTGTAGCCTTGTTATGATGTCCTCTTGTGAAATGCTTGACTCTTCCACTGCTCTCTCTGTAAAGTCTGACTCAAGTGCTTTGATTAAAACTGGACATGTTACTTCCTTTATTCATGTCTTACAGATGTAATGAACTTTATTCTTTAGCTTTGTGGTTGGCTCAGTCTCTGGTATTACTTGTTTTACAGTGATGCAATGACTTACTCCAATTACATCACTGCCTTCATCACATGAATCACAGTAACTTATGATGCTCCAGCCCAAATCTGTTTTCTGGGCATAAGGCTGATTTTCTTCACCACACATGACTTTCCTGGGCATTAAGGCTTGTGTGCAGTTGTACCCTAACAGGAGTCCTATTTCACAGTCCAGTGGTGGAGCAATATGTTCAGTGAGATGCTCCAAATGTGGCCATGCCCTTGCCGTGTCTGGGGTAGGAATATGACTACGATTAGACGTACTCTCGCTGACTGTGCCTTGTGACTGTGTTACCTGTTGCTGGGTTTCCTTTGGTTCACTTACTTGTTGTTCTTAAGGCTGTTCTTTCTTTGTCTCCTGTCTTTGTCTTTCTTCATGCAGGCACGTGGGATGTCGTTTCGAGCATGCATTGCATATCATCCTCTTGCTGCAGTTCTCGGAGAGATGGCCACTCTTTAAACAGCCAAAGCATAGTTTTTCACTTTGAATGAACTTGACTCTTTCAGTAACTGGTTTCTCAGTGAACTTACGACACTTGTATAAGCTGTGTCCTGCCCTTTTACAAAACACGCAAGAGACCATGCTTAGTTGTTAGTTGTGAAGATTTTCACTGCATCTTGCCCCTTACGAATGGGTGTAAATTGAGGTTTTATCTTTGGTTTGTCAAAGTCCCTTTGTCTTATAGCTTGGTATGATGTAATGGGATTATATACTTGCCTCCATTGACAAGAATGTTACAAAGTAACTGAAACGTGGGAATTGCCTGTGCTCCAGCTGGTATTCTGTAGCCTTTCAGTTCCATCTGTTACTTAACCAGTCTGGTAGTTTAGCAGCAAGTCTTTGATTCTCAATGCCATCATTGAGGACGTTCAGATTCTCATTGGTAGTCATTGCAGATTGGCAGCTAAAAAATCCACAAACCTTCTTAACTCTGCACTATCCTATCCCGTGAGCTTCGGCCAAGCATGCAACTTGCCTCTAAAGGCCTTAGCAATGATAAAAGGCTCTCCATAACATTCATTGAGCATATTCCATGCTGCCATATATGAATCTTCAGAGCTAATCAGAAAAAAGCAATCTAAGGCTTCTTTAACACATCCACCTACATACTTCTGTAGGAAAAATATCTTTCTGCAGTGGGAATGTTCTTTCTTTCTATTAGAGTCTGAAAGGATGCTTTCCAATACTTAAACTTAAGTGGATCCCCACTAAATACTGAGGGCTCTGGAATAGGTAGTCTATTAGCTGACATAGCTTCTGCCAAAACCTTTACAAGCTCACCTGTGTTCTCGTGAATGACGTTTAAATCTTGTGGTATTTGTGAGGGTTGATTAGCAGCATTTGTGAACATTTGTTACCTTTATGTTTGCAGGGTTTAGAGTGATGCTTTCTGGCTTTACTGAGAAGTAGTTTTCCTCATAAACTTGCAATCTTGCCTTTGCTGCATTGAGTCCTTTCAGATTTTCCAGCCTTTCAATTTCTCTTTTTAAGTCCTCAACTGACTTTCTCCTTGCAGCACTTTCCTCTTGTTTCCTCTTTTTATCACAGCCGCTTTCTCATTTTCTCTTTTTAATTTGCGCTCCGTTTCCTCTTTCTCCTCTAGAAGGCGTTGTGACATTGCAGCAGCTTCTTGTTCTGCGGTTATGCGTCTGTCTTCTTCTTCGAGGATTTTTATTTTTTTCTCTATATTTCTCTTGTTCAGTCATTATCTTAAGCACAGCCCTTGTGGCTTCATACTCTGCTGCAGCCTCTTGTCTTTTGGCAGAGGAGCCATTAGAGATAACTGTACTGGCTTTAGACGGGCTATGAACTGAGACACTAACAGAGCTAGAAGATGTAAATATAGAGCTGGCATCAGGCCATACAATCTCTTCCTGATTTGTTCCTTCAACATGACATTTGATGTCTTGCAAAACTACCTTAGTCACTGATGTGCATTTGTCTAACTTGGAACGCACATCATGAGGTGGTCCATCCATTGCTCTGTATTGATCATAAATATCATTAAGCGCAGCTACTTCTCTTTCTACAATGTCCATGTGACGTTCAAGAATGTCAACTGGATCTCTTTTTATAACAGATTTTTTAGCAACTTTGATTAACGCTTTCCATCTGTCGTAAATACTTTCAAAGTGACGTTGCAGCCCCTGTAGCTTTTCTTCATGGAATTCTCTTCCTTTTTCTGTAAGTGTGCGAGGCCTTTCACCTCTGCGCTGCTCTCCTTGCTCAGTTTGCACTGAATAGGTTTCATCCACTTGCTCTGCTTCTGCAGCTTGTTCTGCACTGGCAGCTTTAATTTCTGACATTTTGTTTTACGTGAAATGCTATGCACTTGTTACTTGATGAAAAATCTCCTTTTAAACTGACTTAAGAAATGAACTGTGAACTTGGTTGCATTATTTCCCTTCTTGTTACCTTGTTGTGCTGTTGTTATCAGGCTTCACACAGCTCCTTATTGTTTCTCCCTCCTTGTGTCACTTTCCAAACATGAACTTAAATGCCTGGCTTCTGGACGTCTTTATGAAGAAGCAACTGGTGAATCTGTGTGTCCATTAACAATATTACAATACAAAATTACAATATTCTTTATTAATGAGGGTAAGAGCAAGTCATGTCTTCATTTTATATATAAGCCCTTCATAAATCCTGTGCACCAGTATATTTACCGATATGAGCAAAGAAAAAAACATAAAAAAAAAAAAAAAAAATCCTTTTTTGACACAACACCAGAAACCTGAAAACTCCGCTGTCACCGTGTTTTGTGTACATACAGCGCTCGTACTGCATCCCTTCATACGCAGTGGCATCGCCCGGACCTCTCTTTGGTATCGAGGGGGACAGCACACACACCCCGGACCTCGATTCATCCTTTAGCAACTTCTAGTGACTAAAACATTTTGACAGATTTGTGAGCACAGCGTACCACAAAAAATTGGTTCAAGGTTAGTAAGCAAAACAAGAATTCATACATAAGGCACACCGGATTATAAGGCACACTTTAAGGATTTTAAGTGCGCCTTATAGTCCAAAAAATACGGTAATTCATTACTATCAGGTTGTTGTAAAAGCTCCCTAAAAAGCGTTCAGCTTCTAAAATGCTGCAGTGAGAGTACTGACAGGAACTAGAAAGAGAACATAGCCCTCTTCCACAGCATGTCGTTTGTCCTGTCCACCCACTCTTTCCCCATGTGAAGTACTGCAGCATCCACAATGGTTGTGGATGTGATAAGACCTTCACAATTAAGGACATCCTGCCAAAGGAGGTTTCACTGAACATTCCATATTTCCTTGTAAATAGACGGTTCACAGAGGAGGAATTGAACAAGTATGTGAAAACACATGTAGAGTGTTACCTTCAGAGGCTGAATGTTTTCAATTTTAGATCACATCCTTTTCATTTCAGAACAAGAGAATGAAAGTCCATGTGTGTCTTACAAATTTGCAGACACCCATTCTCTGTGAAATCAAATGACTTATACCTGTAGTATAATATTACAATCATACCTTGTTTGATTTTTAAAATCCACTGTGGCAAATTGCAGAGGCAAAATTAAACACAATGTCATTGTCCAAATACTTATGGACCTGATTTAAGACTTGAATAAGTTTACTTTTATTATTTGTAACTTCTGACTTTGTTCTCTGGATTGTTTTTATGTAAATTATATACTCAGGATGTTATAACCTATTTGCATGGTTTCAAGTTGCTAATTGTGTCAACTGTAGTTGGTAAAACGTTCTGCTCTAATTGATGTTTTTATCCATGGTTTCCTTATGCTTTACTGTGGCTGGAGATTGTGACCTCTGACCCCTTCCATTTTTTCTGTCCTTTGATTACTGCCTATTTGTTTTGCAGAAAACTTTCATTAAAACTAAGGAATACCATATAGATGTGTTACTGTTTATTTTCAGAAATTTTTTGTTCAAAATATTTTCTTAATAAATGCCATAATGTAATTTATTTTAATTCTAACATTTCATATAACATTGGTGTAGATTAGGGATGCAATGAACTGACATTTGGTCATTTATTGGTTCGATCCTCACTTTAATTGCTGGATTCAAGCAGTTCTATTCTGTTTTGATGTACAATAACATAGCAAGTGTCATGGCCGGGGAGGAAACAGGCGAGGAATGGCTGACACGAAGGACTCCAGAAGTCAGCGTAACTTAAAAGGGATTTATTTAAGCAGGGGAAAAACAAATACAAAAATCTTGGAAGGGAGACGACGGTCAAACACAGGGAACACACGGGCACACAACATCAACGACGCGACAAGGAACACATGGAAACTGAGGGCTTAAATACACACTGGGTAATCAGGGCAAGAGGAAACAGCAGGGAACAACAGGTGAGGCAAATGAAACTAATTACACAGGGGAAGCAAAGCTGAACACAAAGCACAGGAAAACCAGACTGTCAAAATAAACAGGAAGTGACAAACCAAGGAACATACTGACTAAACAACAGGCACAGACTCAGGACAGAGACGCAGACATATCACAACACTAGGAAACACAAGACATCAACCTACTGGGAGGACACACTCAGGAAATAAACTAACACAAAACGCTGGGCCAACGGCCCAGGACATGACAGTACCCCCCCCTCAAAGGCCGGCTCCCGACGGCCAAAACAAGAAACAAAACCAGACCAGGGCGGGAGGCGGGGGACCAGGAAGGAGGGCCCGAAACAAAAACAGACAGGGAGCAAACAAAGTCAGGAACAAACCCAAAAACACAAGGAAGCACTGGAGCAAGGGTAGAGCACAAGGGCAAAAAACAATAAGCACAAGGAACCGAACAAAGAAAAGCAATGGCACAAGCTGAATACAGTCCAAAAACCAGAGCAAAAACACGGGGAAGAGAAAACAAAAAAAACAACCGGATGAAACAAAAAGCGACGGCACAAGGCCGGAGAGCTCCAATGTCCAAAACAGGGGGTCGAAACAAGGAACAGTCCAGGAGCTATGACAAAACAAAAACAGCAGGGGAAAAAACAGTCCACAGTTCAGGGGAGTCAGTGGGAAATCCAAAACAAAAAACACACAGTTCAGGAGGCCGCAGAGGCCAAGGGGCCACAAAGCAAAGTCCCAACGAGGGAGGCCGACCGCGCTCCCAGCGGCGGCGGCGGCGAGGACGAGAAGGAATCACTGGAGGCCGACCGCGCTCCCAGCGGTGACGACGAGGGGGAGTCACTGGAGGCCGACCGCGCTCCCAGCGGCGGCGGCGACGACGAGGAGGAGTCACTGGAGGCCGACCGCGCTCCCAGCGGCGGCGGCGACGACGAGGAGGAGTCACTGGAGGCCGACCGCGCTCCCAGCGGCGGCGGCGACGACGAGGAGGAGTCCCTGGAGGCCGACCGCGCTCCCAGCGGCGGCGGCGACGACGAGGAGGAGTCCCTGGAGGCCGACCGCGCTCCCAGTGGCGGCGGCGACGAGGAGGGGTCACTGGAGGCCGACCGCGCTCCCAGCGGCGGCGGCGACGAGGAGGGGTCACTGGAGGCCGACCGCGGGGCATGCGGCGGCGGTGACGGGGAGCAGACACTGGAGGCCGACCGTGGGGCATGCGGCGGCGGAGAAGGGCGACCCCGGGCTCTGGTGGGGAACCCTCGGGTGACGTGGAGCGCTCGGACTGAGCAGAGACCCCCACCGGCTCGGACTGAGCGGGACCCCCTGGCTCGGAGCGCTCGGACTGAGCGGAGACCCCCATCGGCTCGGACTGAGCGGGACCCTCGTGCGCGGAGCGCTCGGACTGAGCGGGACCCTCTGGCGCGGAGCGCTCGGACTGAGCGGAGACCCCCATCGGCTCGGACTGAGCGGGACCCTCTGGCGCGGAGCGCTCGGACTGAGCGGAGACCCCCATCGGCTCGGACTGAGCGGGACCCTCTGGCGCGGAGCGCTCGGACTGAGCGGGACCCCCTGGCGCGGAGCGCTCGGACTGAGCGGGACCCCCTGGCTCGGACTGAGCGGAGACCCCCATCGGCTCGGACTGAGCTGAGCCCATGGGCTGAACGGGGCCTACATAGTGAGGCACCGGATGCGTAGGCTGGGACCGCGGAACAGGGCACACTGCTGCTTTATTGAGCAGCAGGGGCTGCTCGGGGAATAGCCGAGGTGCAGGGGACTGCGTGGAAGCAGGCCGGGAGACGACTGGCTGCGTGGAAGCAGGCCGGGAGACGACTGGCTGCGTGGAAGCAGGCCGGGAGACGACTGGCTGCGTGGAAGCAGGCCGGGAGACGACTGGCTGCGTGGAAGCAGGCCGGGAGACGACTGGCTGCGTGGAAGCAGGCCGGGAGACGACTGGCTGCGTGGAAGCAGGCCGGGAGACGACTGGCTGCGTGGAAGCAGGCCGGGAGACGACTGGCTGCGTGGAAGCAGGCCGGGAGACGACTGGCTGCGTGGAAGCAGGCCGCGAGCTAGGGAGATCTGGCTGCGTGGAAGCAGACCGCGAGCTAGGGAGATCTGGCTGCGTGGAAGCAGACCGCGAGCTAGGGAGATCTGGCTGCGTGGAAACAGACCGCGAGCTAGGGAGATCTGGCTGCGTGGAAACAGACCGCGAGCTAGGGAGATCTGGCTGCGTGGAAACAGACCGCGAGCTAGGGAGATCTGGCTGCGTGGAAACAGACCGCGAGCTAGGGAGATCTGGCTGCGTGGAAACAGACCGCGAGCTAGGGAGATCTGGCTGCGTGGAAGCAGACCGCGAGCTAGGGAGATCTGGCTGCGTGGAAGCAGACCGCGAGCTAGGGAGATCTGGCTGCGTGGAAGCAGACCGCGAGCTAGGGAGATCTGGCTGCGTGGAAGCAGACCGCGAGCTAGGGAGATCTGGCTGCGTGGAAGCAGACCGAGAGCTAGGGAGATCTGGCTGCGTGGAAGCAGACCGAGAGCTAGGGAGATCTGGCTGCGTGGAAACAGACCGAGAGCTAGGGAGATCTGGCTGCGTGGAAACAGACCGAGAGCTAGGGAGATCTGGCTGCGTGGAAACAGACCGAGAGCTAGGGAGATCTGGCTGCGTGGAAACAGACCGAGAGCTAGGGAGATCTGGCTGCGTGGAAACAGACCGAGAGCTAGCTGACACTGGGGCCTGAGAGGGAGCTGACACTACTGGAGCTACAGAAGGAGCAGGAGCTGAGGGAACTGGGACCAAAACCGAAGGAACTAAGACAGGGGCTGAGGGAACTGACTGAGAGGGCACTGAAACAGCTGACACTGGGGACCGAGGAAGAGTTACTGGAGCTGACTGAAGGCGAGGGAGAGCGACTGGAGCTAGAGCTGACTGAGACCCTGCTGCTGCAGCTAACACAGAAAACCGATGCGAAGGCTTGGACCTGGCTGCCCCCACCCGCGGAACAGGTGCGAGTGCCGAGGTCAGCCCGTCCGTGGCCGCCCCCACCCGCGGAACAGGTGCGAGTGCCGAGGTCAGCCCGTCCGTGGCCGCCCCCACCCGCGGAACAGGTGCGAGTGCCGAGGTCAGCCCGTCCGTGGCCGCCCCCACCCGCGGAACAGGTGCGAGTGCCGAGGTCAGCCCGTCCGTGGCCGCCCCCACCCGCGGAACAGGTGCGAGTGCCGAGGTCAGCCCGTCCGTGGCCGCCCCCACCCGCGGAACAGGTGCGAGTGCCGAGGTCAGCCCGTCCGTGGCCGCCCCCACCCGCGGAACAGGTGCGAGTGCCGAGGTCAGCCCGTCCATGGCTGCCCCCACCCGCCGAACAGGTACAGGTGCAGGGGAAGCTGGAGCTAAGGGAGCTGGAGCAGGGTGAACAGAGGGAGCTGGAGCTAACTGAGGGGTCTGGGACTGCGACTGAGGAGGAGCTGGAGCTACAGCTGACATGGAACACTGCGACTGAGGGGGAGCTGGAGCTACAGCTGACATGGAACACTGCGACTGAGGGGGAGCTGGAGCTACAGCTGACATGGAACACTGCGACTGAGGGGGAGCTGGAGCTACAGCTGACATGGAACACTGCGACTGAGGGGGAGCTGGAGCTACAGCTGACTTGGAACACTGCGACTGAGGGGGAGCTGGAGCTACAGCTGACTTGGAACACTGCGACTGAGGGGGAGCTGGAGCTACAGCTGACTTGGAACACTGCGACTGAGGGGGAGCTGGAGCTACAGCTGACTTGGAACACTGCGACTGAGGGGGAGCTGGAGCTACAGCTGACTTGGAACACTGCGACTGAGGGGGAGCTGGAGCTACAGCTGACTTGGAACACTGCGACTGAGGGGGAGCTGGAGCTACAGCTGACTGGGAAGACTGCGACTGAGGGGGAGCTGGAGCTACAGCTGACTGGGAAGACTGCGACTGAGCAGGCGCTACAGCTGACTGAGGCGAGAGTGGCTGGGGAGGAGCACGGCGACGCCGGGAGCGCTGCTTCCTTCGCGTTCTGTTGGAGTGGGAAGCACGATTCTCAGCATCCAGGATGTCCACCAGCAGAGGTGAATCAATAATCTCCACATCATCTGGCAGCCAAGAGAGGTCTGGGGAGGCGGTGGGCTGTGGGTGAAAGGATGAAAATGACGAGGTGGGAGAGGTGAGTTGAAGGGATGACGGCGGATCCGGAAAGCGAGGCAGCGCCTGTGGTGCTGAGCTGCAGTGGTGCGGAGGAGACGACGGAGGTGAGATGACCGGCTGCAGGAGAGGTGAATTAGTGATGGCTTGGAGGAAAAAGGTTGTGTCTTTGCCCTGGACAGGGCGACCAATATTATACAGTTTAGCTTGTAAGTTTTTCCGGAGCATGATTATGGAATGGGCAAGGGAGGCAGTGTCAGGATGGGTGAGGAGCCAAGTGGAGGAAGAAAAAAGTCTGCAGCAGAAAATTGCCTGAATAATCTGACGGGGTTCATCAGTGGCATGAATGATGTTCCTGGAGAGATCTATGAGCTCCAAAATCACTTCCTCTTGCTCGGAGGGGCTCCTGGTATCCGCGGGGTCCATAGTCTGGTCGCGTCGTTCTGTCATGGCCGGGGAGGAAACAGGCGAGGAATGGCTGACACGAAGGACTCCAGAAGTCAGCGTAACTTAAAAGGGATTTATTTAAGCAGGGGAAAAACAAATACAAAAATCTTGGAAGGGAGACGACGGTCAAACACAGGGAACACACGGGCACACAACATCAACGACGCGACAAGGAACACATGGAAACTGAGGGCTTAAATACACACTGGGTAATCAGGGCAAGAGGAAACAGCAGGGAACAACAGGTGAGGCAAATGAAACTAATTACACAGGGGAAGCAAAGCTGAACACAAAGCACAGGAAAACCAGACTGTCAAAATAAACAGGAAGTGACAAACCAAGGAACATACTGACTAAACAACAGGCACAGACTCAGGACAGAGACGCAGACATATCACAACACTAGGAAACACAAGACATCAACCTACTGGGAGGACACACTCAGGAAATAAACTAACACAAAACGCTGGGCCAACGGCCCAGGACATGACAGCAAGCCCAGAAGGGGTATTCTGGAAGAGTCTTGTAACCCAGTAGAGAAAACCGCTCTGTTTCTCTCCTTTTATTTGTTTTTATGTATACATTTTATTTTGAAAAACATTTTATTTTGAAAAGAGGAAGTGTTGATCTTCTCTATTTTACTTCATATACTGACATTCATTGCTAATGATTAGTGATGTTCGATACCACAGATTTCTGTTCCGATCCAACACTGAGTAAAATTCAAGCTGGTATCGGTGATACCGATCCGATTCCGATACTTTGTGCAAAAGTCTTAAATGAAATAAAATCACAGGGCAAAACAAATGGTAGGGCTATTCAACACTGATTGCTTAGTCTTATTTATATTGAACTATATGCAGTCTCTCCAAATAGCCTACAATACCAGAATACAAACATCAAGTGTTTTTATTCCAGTCACTGGGTTACTCAAATTAAAATTGCCAGTAAATTTTAATTTGATATAGGTATATCAACAAACAATAATTGCATGTTTGTTGATATACCTATATTTTAAAATGATCATTTAACAAATAACACAAAGTAGACTAATAATAAATAAGCTATATTTTATTGGTAAAATGTTATTTTTTTAATTAATCTTTTGTAGTATATATTTTTATATTTCACCATAGCAATTTTTATCACAATTGCTCTGTATTATTTAATGACACCTATTAAACCACTTTCAGTTATCTTACCCTTTAGGAAAGCTTACCTGAATAAATCTAGTTTTTTTTACCTCTGTGAGATTATCTCACGTAGGCATGTTAAAAATATTACTCCAAGCTGAAATCATGCAGCTATGTGTTGAAGCATGTGTTTATTTCATTAATATCTTAATGAATCTGTACAACTCAAACAGCGAACGTGTTTATCGCCCCTTTAAGGGGCGATAAACATGTTTGGCTCTCCTTCTTGGTCCGCGTCATCATGTATGCCTCGTATTCAGTATTGTGGTGTCAGTGGCGGCTCCAGAAATATTTTTCTGCAGGTGCTAAGGGGGGGGCTAAGCATTTTACACCCCCTAGCGCCCTCCTGGTGCTGCTACTATGTGGTGTATTCTGAGGTGTTTAACGAGGTTTGTTGTGTTGCCACAACTTCTTACTGTTTTCCCACAAACAGTTTGCATCTTGGCTATTTGTGGAGCTGAAATAGCTCCACACGTGACGATTTGCCATTGTGTCTATGTTTGAGTGAGTGAACAGTAACAGCACGCTGCGCTTGGGCATTACGCATTACACACTTACCAGGTGTAAGAAAAAGTAGTTTCCATCAACCAATCTCAATAATTTAGTTACTTTCTAACGTGTTCTTGATAAGATACATTACCTCAAGCAACTGAAGTATTGAAAGTATCGATACTTGGATTTGAGAATCGATTTTAAAGCATAAAGGTCTGGTATCGGAAGTATCGATATTTCAGTGTCGATCCGCACATCATGACTAATGACCGTGCTAATTGAGAGGTTTTTTTTCACCCACACACGTTGCTGACCAAGCTTTGTAGAAAATTTCCAGTCTCTGAGCACGAAGCAGAGAAACTGCATGACGATTCCTTTACTGTGTTCTACTAAAACACCATCTTGGTGAGTCGTTTTATTAAAGTTAATAGTAAATGTTTGATGCAATACGTAGGTGAGCGCAAAATCGAGTTTTATTGGAGTTTTATTTGAGTTCAGGGCACTGTGATGCAGCACACATGACTGTTTTTGCATTGTTTATGGTCATTGTAAACCAGTGAAATGTTGATAAACACTGTGCTAACAGTGCTGATACTAAGCAAGCACAAGTTGAATGCCATGTACAGTAAGAGAAACCTTAGATTGTTTACTGCTTCCAGTATTGATTTGAGAGTTTTGAACCATTTTATTTTATTACCTGCCAGGTAAAACAAATGGTGAATTCTTTCATTTGGTGAAGTAATTGATAATTGATTAAAATTAATCATAATTTCATGATTGATAAATAGATAAAACAGAGGCATAATGTTTATTTACATGGGTTAAAATTATTTCATGTATAACAGTTATTGAATTGGAAAGAAGCCATGCATGTAAATGAATGCTATTGTGTACATTTTGCATAATTGCAACAATGGTATTATAGAAGACTGATGGATTGATGAGCTATAGCTAAGACAGAAGATTCTAGATGATGTTGATTGATCACTAGTCGTATGCAGTAATACTATTATTGTTATACAGGCTAGGTTTCTTATGCTGTTTCAGAAACCATCTGATTGGATTGAAGGGATTTTTCCTTGAATGGAGATGGCGAGCCTGAGCCTGGAACTGGAGTCCTGAATGGAGAACAGCATTGATTCATCATTGTGGTAACTACTAGGGATGCGCCGATCCAATATTCAGTATCGGTATCGGTCCGATACTGGCCTAAATTACTGGATCGGATATCGGAAAGAAATAAAAAAATGTAATCCGATACATTAAATAACGTTTCGCTCACATTAGCTGCATTACAGTGCTCCGTCTTCTTCTTCTTGTGGGTTTGCGACTAACCAAACCAGCTTAGAGCTGCATTACCACCACCTACTGGATTAGAGTGGGGGATCAGGAGTTAGGAAAAAACCCTCCACACATTCTATAAAGTTCGCCGTCGCTGCGACGGATTCCCTTTGACAGTGAGCGATCATCGCTGACATGTTTTTCCGCCTCCACCGCTCTCTGTCTTGTTTGTGTGTTGTGCTCGCTGTGCTGAGAATCAGCTGTTGTTTTTTTTTTTCTCTACTTCAGCTCCCGAACATACTGCTAGCGAGCGCAGCTATTAGCACTAGTGACCGTCCGGTACCGGAAGAACCCCTTCCCCGTCAAAATATTTTTGATACTTTAATCCCTGATTTGTGACTAAATATAGACCTGCAGTAGAAACGTATTTAGGAGAATGCTTGTAAATATAAAGCATTACAAGATTACGCTCATGCAGCCCCCAGTTTGTCAACAGGAAATTTTTTTTCGTCTTTTTCGTCCCTGTAACCTCCATAAACCTTTACTGGGAAACAGCTGGAGGTCCTTCATCAACCATCTGATCAGTAAGTGAAGAAAAGAGAACTTTGTAGCTGCTCCATCCACCCTGTTTGTTTCACACAGGGAAAAACTACAGTACAGAAGTTAAAATATGCAGATGAACCGTTGAAAAAAAGTATTTCTTATCCAGTTACTTAGGTAATCAATATAAATAGAATAGTCAATTGCTAAAATAATCAATAGTTGCAGCCCTAATGAAATTTGCAACATACCATAAGCCAATGCATTACCTTCTCACACAGAAGCAACAGGATTCAGGTGATAGTTATTGTTGTAAGTAAGTAAAATTTATTTATATAACATTTTTCACAGACAGAAAGGCACTGTACAATAATTAAAACACAATATCAACCCCCCACCCCCAGAAAACACTATGTTGAAAACATAATAACATTACCATATTAAAAGAATAAAAATAAAGTCAGAAACCAGAAAGCCTGGTTAAACAGAAAAGTTTTCAACTATTTTTTAAATGATGCCACAGAGACAGCTAAATGGAGCTGGAGTGGTAAACAGTTCCAGAGCTTTGGTGCCACTGCCTAAAAAGCTCTGTCCACCCTGGTCATTATTCTTGTATGTGGGACAACTAAAAGACTTTGATTTTGTTGTGTGAGAGACTGTTGACTTCTTTTTAAAAAAATTTTTTTTAAATGTTTTTAAATGCCTAGATAAATTTTAAATATCGGATTTATATCGGTATCGGCCGATTTCCAAATTTAAAAGATCGGTATCGGACATAAAAAAGTGGTATCGTGCCATCCCTAGTAACTACTCACCACAAGATCTGGAACACTATTTGACTGAAAAAGAAACTGAATGGTACCAGACGACTAAAACAAAGACAGACTCTGACGAAACGAACTATGGATATTAATGTGAATGTGAACAAACCTGATGTGGACTTTTGAATGCCAGTTTGTGAAGTTGAATTCTTTTTTGTAATTTTTATATTTTACATGTTTAAAAATAATAATTATCTAATTAATTTCCTGGCTCCAGCTATTTCCTTGCGCATCACCCCTAGCTTACAATACCTCCTCTGAACCTAGATGCTGGTCTATTAGACTTACTACTTAGGCCGAGTTTAAGTAAAGGGTTACAGTCTGGAAGACATGGAAGCCCCTAGAGTGACGAAATAAGAGACAGCATTCAGTAAGGATTTTTTTGTTTTAAATGTGAGTGTATTTTTAGATTTAAGTCTATTAAAATCTATATAATATGGCTCTTTCTTTGACCTGACCTGCAGAACACCAACCCAAAGGATTAGCAGACTTTCTAGAAAGGCATACAGAGCAGTGGTGCAGAATACCCACACACTGGTTTTGCATTTGTTAGACCAATTTAAGTCCTACTAACTGAGTTAAAAAGTGAATAAATTGCTGAACAAGAATATATCATCGGATTTACACTACCAGTCAAAAGTGTCCAAATCTTTGACTGGTACTGTAACTTCAAACTAGACTTTCACAGCCTGAATCTTTTACTGTTTTCGCTCACTCCAAGCTCGACACAGACAGGACTCATGACTGTCTACCCACTTGTTGTACTTTGTTAAGCTATACATTTTGTATATACACTCTATAAAAATATAAAACTATTTTACCTGGTTTGCTTTTTCTTTAAGCCATCGGGCGATTGGATAAAAAGCTTAAATTATGTTCTAACTAAGGTACTCTCTTGAAAGGACCTATATCAACTTTCCTCACCATAAGTTAGAAATATAGCAGGAGCCCTGCTATTTTCCTAAACACTAAGGATTGCTAGATAACCCTTTAATCATTAAAGATATTTTGGTATACAGCTATCACACACTTTGGCTACATTCACACTGCATCCTGAAGTGACCCAAATCCAATTTTTTTTGCGCTTATGCAACCTGTATCTGATCTTTTTATGACAGTCTGAACAACACAGATCCGATTTTTATAAATGCGACCCAGGCCACTTAGGTCATGTTCACACTGCAGCCTGAAGTGACCCAATTCCGTTTTTTTGTGAAATCCGATTTATTTTTTTGCATAGTCATTCACATTTTCAAATATATGCAACTTGTATGTGATCTGTGTGTGAACTGCAAACGAACCTAAAAGTGTCCCGGATGCTCAGTAGAGGACGCAAGAATGTCACACATAGCGAGCGTGCTCATTGTTTGCGGAAGTAAGTTTGTTTTTCTTCCCGCTTCCACGTAGCAGGATGCAGAATAGTGACGTTTGTCGAGTATTAATGACGTGCAGGTCGGATGAATGTGACCTGGCCGTACAGACACAGGTCGCATTTGAAAAGATTGGATACTTATTGGATTTAGGACCAAGTATCCAAGTGGCCTGGGTTGCATTTGAAAAAAAAAAATCAGATCTGTGTTGTTCAGACTGTCATGAAAAGATCAGATACAGGTCGCATAAGGCCAAAAAAAAAAAAAAGAAAAAAATCGGATTTGGGTCTCTTCAGGCTGCAGTGTGGCGTTATTGCGTCCTCTACTGCACATGCGGCACACTTTTAGGTTGTTTGCAGTTCACACAGGAGGTGACATATGTTAGAATAGATAAACGCATATATTTGGAAATGTGAACGGCCACGCAGAAAGAAAAAAAAAAAAATCGGATTTCACAAAAAATCAGAATTGAGCGTTAAGGCCTGCAGTGTGAACGTAGTCTTTGATCTGTCATTTTCTCCAAAACCTATTGCTTGTGTAATACAGTAATCCCTCACTTATCGTGGGTGTTACGTTCCAGGACCACCTGCGATAAGTGAAAATCCGCGAAGTAGGGACGCTATTTTTATTTTAATACTAATACATTATTTTAGTAGTTGTACACTATTTTAAGTTTTTAATAAACCCTCCCCACACACTTATACACGTATATAACTATAAAACACGTACTAAACATGTGAAGAACGAGTACCGCAAAACAGCGAAAATACCGCAATATTTTACACTAATATTGATTGAAAACCCGCGAAACAGCGAGTCCGCGAAAAGCGAACCGCGAAGTAGCGAGGGATTACTGTACTGTAGTTTCTTTCCCCACTTTCCAGACTTGACCCCCTGCAGAGGCGTGTCAACCGAGACAGCCCTACAACATCCAGAGCTTTCTGGAACTCTGGGCGACTCTCATCCACCCCAGGGGCCCTATCACCAAGGAGTTGTTTAACCACCTCAGTGACCTCACCACAACACTGTGCAGATCTGATGATACTGAACTTGGAGTTCAGTATCTTGCCCAAGAATACTTTGGCATGCATCCCAGACCAGTCAGGAATTGAACTGCCAACGTTCTGATTAGCAGGTGACTTGCTCTACCCCCTGAGCCACAGCCACCCTTTGATGACTATTATTGTGTCATTTTGCACTCAACAGCATGAGCCACTGATTCAAAGCAGAATGGGTCAGTGCTTTCACATTGTTTATGCCAAATTGTGACCCTACCATTCTAATATTACAGCAAAAATAGAAACTTATCAGATCAGGCAATGTTTTTCTAGTCTTCTATTGTCATGGTCACTGTCTCTCCAGGATTTCCTCTCCCGCTCCCACTCTTCTGTCCTGCTTTCCATCTTCCTTCTCTGTATACCTGGCAGGTTGTGTTCTCTGGAGGTGGGGCTGCCAGCTGCAGAAGAAATCATCTTCACACACCTGTATTCCACTGTCCCACTCTACTGCTGTACTTAAGAAGTCTTTAATGACTTTAAAAAGCAAGAATTGGGTGCACAAGTTTAGAATTAATTTGTAGTTTCTCTAATTTACACCTGCTCAAAATCATACATACATACATATATACAGGCTCAAATATATACATGCACTCACTTAAATCTTTTAAAAAATGGTGCTGAAGATTCTACAGTGTTGTTAAACTTGACAAGGCCATGGCCTATTAACCTCTCGTTAGTGATCAAAATTGACTACAACTGGTGCTTTCGCTTTGCAAGCATAAAAATTGTTTGACAGCACTCACTGGACTGACGAATACCCAGAAGAATGGAAAGTCCAAGAACTAGTCCAAGATCTAAGAACTAGAACTGGAGATTTACAAAAGTTGGGAAGGTCTCTTAGAACCATTTCTAAACAACTGCAGACAACTGCAGATTTTAAGATCATCAGTTCAATCAATTGTCCATAAGTACAAGTCATTCAGATGTGTTACCAATTTGCCAAGGTCTGGAAGAAGACTGTCATTATCACCCTCAGATGAAAGGAACTTAGGATATTCAGAAACAATCCAGAGACCAAGGTTCAAGCCTGCCATGAACTGGAAACTGCTGGAACACCAGCATCACTGTCCACAGTGAAGTGAGCATTACATTGCCATGGACAGAGGGTGCTGACTAGGGTTTAATATTTTTCCCGAAAATGACATGAATCAAATCCCGGTAAATGACGAGCCATTTCCCGGGAATCCCGGGAAAAAGTTTATTTATTTATTTATTTTAATTAGCCCTTCTGTAGCCTGTGTCGGCCTTAACCTATTCTGATATTGTAGAGGTAGCTTTCCAGCTATGTCCTGTTATGCCCAGTAGGGGGCAACGTCGGCTTGATTAACGCAATAAAACCTACATCTGGACATTCGAGTGCTCGAGCTATGCGGTGTTGTATCGTTCCTCAACACTCCCTTAACAAATATAATTCGAATATTCCTCCATTGTACATGGAATTATACCAAGATATTTTACAACTGCTGGTGCAAAACAATACGGCTCAGCCACGCTGTCGTGGCGACATCTGTTGCGCTATATCTCCACCAGTGGAACGCTGTAATAGTCATTGAAAAGTTAACTACCGTACTACACTATAATATGGCATAACACAGGGCCTTGAGTAATGCACCACGACTTGGTCATTGCCATTCTGGCAACAACAAATTTATAACACCGTGTCTGAGGGTTAAAGTAGGTTCGCTGTGAATCGTCTTTTGAAAAACTGGCCAATCCTTATAGCCTAAAAAATATACATTTTACTCAACTCCATTTTAAAAGCGAAATATGTTAAAACAATCTATTTCATGATAATTTCTTCACACATTAGGCCCGTATCCTAATTCATGATTGTTAGTAAGCGGCTGCAAACGAGGAAAGGAAACACTCGAAGTTAAACAGATATTTCTTTATTGTTCAGGGCAGGCATATTTTATAGGCTATATAATGCAATATAACAATATATAATAATATAAAATTATATAATACAAAATACCTTAGGGTAAACACATTGCCTACGATTTCAACAAATTAAAGAGGAAAAAAGCACAACTGTGTAATACCTCTATTAAAACGCTTGAGATGAAGGCTGAAGCCTTAAACGGAGGCTGAACGTGCCTGAAATGAAGAGTAATGCTTTTCGCATTAAACGAACCCTTCTCTCAATATTTCCTTAAATTTAACATTCTGAAGCTTTCTTTTCTTTCTGAAAGTCAAATCGACGCGCGCGACTTTTTTCCCGGTTTCCCGTCTAACGTTTCCCGGGAAACGGGAAATGGTTCTGATCGCATTTCCCGGGAATCCCGGATCCCGGGATTAAACCCTAGTGCTGACTAAGGAAGAAAAATAACTTTTTTGATCCCAGAGAGAAATTCATATGTCTGACATAACTCATCTGCTATTTGTATGAGAATTAAAAAGGCTGATGGCTGTGGGTACAAATGATTTTCTGTATTTCTCCATTGTACAACTGAGAGAGGAGTCTTTGAGTTTTTTTTTGTTCCATAAAGATGTTATAAAGTGGGTGATTAGAGTTGGTCAGGATGGCTTCTAATGTCTTTAGTGTGCATTTCTTCACCATCTCTCCCAGCATGTCCAGTCTGGCTCCAGTTACAGAGCCAGCTTTCATCCAGCCAGGTGGGGGAAGAGAGAAAAATGATTAAAGTTTCCTGATATTATGAAGAGTGCCTCCCAGCAACAGTTTCAAGAAGAACTTCACATGGAACTTCAGCTGTTAACTTGGGTGGAGTACGCAACTGTTGCTGTATGACTGAATTCTCAAGGTACACAGTATGGTCGCATACCAACTGCCAATAATTCAGTAGCAAGAAAACATGTTCTCCTTGACAGTGACACACGGGACCACACCATCTCTGGTTCACAAATAAAGCCAGACCCCCACATTTTTTCTTGCCACTAGCTTTAGCATTTCTGTCTGACCATATGAGGGTGAAGCCAGGTGAATCCACATTAGAGTCCGAGATATTTTGATTCAACCATGTTTCAGTAAAACACATGGGACTGCACTCATTGCATGCTTTCTTCACCAATATGTCAAGCTTGTCACTTTTGTTGGGCAGTGTTGACATTTCCATTGATCACTGTTGGCAGAAATAGCTTACATCTCCAAGTCTGGGTCTGTCTGAGTTATTTCTTTTCACCTCTCTTGATTTCTTTTGCTGCTTAGCATAGCTTTTTATTTTTTACGGTCTTCTAAGTCTTTATATAAGCTGGTGGTGTTGCCATTTCCTCTACAGGATCTCTACAGTATGCTTCACTTTCTCACTCACTACAGCCTACATGTCTCTGCTCAATGCCACTGAGTCATGTAACCACAGCAAAATGAGACACAGCAGGGCAGGAAGGACGGGGTGGAGAAAGCATACTAACTTCTGTTTCCACAGGCATGTCTCCTTTCTGATGAACAGGAGAATTGTACTGAACTTACAGGAGACAAATTAAAGCATTGATCCTATTACACTAGTATTGATCCTATACCAATACCAGTGTTGGTATTGATAACTCCAATTCTTTACTGATTCTGCCCCTCCTCACCTGTCAGCTCTGTTATTGCTATATTACACATGTACTAGTGAATAATAATAAAAATCAGTTAATTACATAAATAAATAGACACTATAAACACTAACAAGAAGAGCTTATAGAGAGTTTATAGAGCTCGTCTTGGCAAAGTAAATACAACAGTACATTCAGATCATGATTCTGACTGCAAAAGCTGCCGGACAAGATTAACAAGTTTAAAAAAAAAAGAAGAAGAAGCAGCAACATGTTTTCAAAGACTAGGAGAGGAACCCCTTTTTCTAGAAACATTGCCCAGTCTATTTGATTAAGACCTAGATCTGGATGGAGACCGTGTAGTAGTGGATGTTTACTGCTGTGTGCAAATAGATGGCACTGGTGTGAAATAACACACTATAAACATTGGTGATCTGGTTCCACTGGCATCCATATATGCCCATGTGTGAAGCCCACTAATGTGTGCTCACATGTGGATGTAACTGAAATAAATGTTTAAATAAGATTTATAATGTTACATTATAGATATTTTTACTTTGTTTTATGAGGGTCTATTTTTGATTCACATCATGCATTAAGAAAGTTAGATTGTTGGCAGTTCTCATTCCTAGCATTTGTTTCGATGTCTCACTATGGGATGCGCCTCCCTGCGTATTCCTCAGAAGCATTTATCTCATTACGCCAATCCTGATTGGCTGGTGATCGCGATGACCATGTCAGGCGGAGCCACCCACCTTTAAGTAGCTTGCGCTACAACATAGTCATTATTCAAAAACCTCTTCTCGCTTCGGAGCATATCTCAGGAGCAAATAGGCTAGCTAGTTGAACTGTCCACAGACAGGAGTGTCAGCTAACTTCTCCGTCACCGGGCGCTAGCTGCCTTCTTTTGCTCACCTCTCCCCGTGAGTCTTCACCATAGACCAGGGCGTTTTACCACCTACCCTCCGGTAAGGCGGTTAATTACGGTTTGGCACGCCAGCCAACACCGTTCTCTCTTTTGCTGTCATCATAGTTGGCACCCCAGCTAACGAAGATGAACCCGCCATTCCCTCACACCAGAGGAAGCGGAGACTCCGGGGCTCGACTCTGCGTTTGCGGCAACGAAATCTCGAGCAAAGACGCACACCAGGTCTGCTCTTGCTGCCTCGGGCTGGAACATGCCCAGCTTGCGCTCGAAGCCCCCGGTTCATGTGTGCACTGTGCCCGGTTCACCATGAAGAGTCTCCGTCGACGGCTAGCGCGCCAAGCTAGCCTGTCGGGAGCAGATCCTTCCTTGCCCACAGCCGGGACCGCGGCAGATGGTGGTGACAAGGAAGAAATTGCGGAAGCCGAACCGCGCGCTGGCACCAGCTGGGGCTCACAGCTGGACCTAGCTGCGACGGCTCCGCCGTTGGAAGACGTGCTAGAGTTGGATTATGAGGATGATGATGAGGACACCTCAGAGCTCCTCGTATCCGACGATGAGGTGGACGAAGATGAAATTTTCGTTCCCTCCCCTCAGGCTGTCAAGCCTAACACTGCAGCCACCTCCCGGGGCGAGGACAGCGCATCAGCATCCCCCGCTCCCAGCATGGATTTGCAGAATGTGTGCAAACGCGCTGCTTCCAGGCTGAACATTCTGTGGCCCGACGTCGTAATGGAGACCACCAGATCACGTTACGAGGGGAAGAAATTGCCCCAGGCCACCAGGGCGGCGAAGCAGTTACTCCCAGTCTTCTCGGAGCTGTTGGAAGAGATGGCGGTCTCGTGGAAGGACCGCCCGTTCAGCAGCAGAAGCCCAATACAAGGGGCTTCTTCCTTGGATTTTGAGGGCATGGAGAAGCGCGGCTTACTCCGCATGCCCCCTATGGAGCCGTTAGTTGCAGCCCACCTCCATCCGCGGCGAGCAGCGGCATCCTCCAGGAACCCCACACTCCCGTCAAAGGCGGACCGTTTTCAGTCCGTCATGACTGAAAGGGCCTACAAGGCAGCGGCCTTGGCTGCTAGGGCGCTGAATGTCTCCTCCATGCTCGCTGCTTATCAAGCAGAGCTGTGCGAGGATATGACGACTAGGCCCGACCCGAGTGTGTGGGAAGAGATCACTGTGATTACGGACATTTGCCTCCGCGTGCAGCGCTGTGCAGTCCAAGCCACAGGGAAATCTATGGGAATGATGGTGTTGCAGGAACGCGCCAGATGGCTCAACCTGACAGACCTATCAGAGAGGGAAAAGGAGGACATCCTTGACATGCCGATCGTGCCTGATGGCATTTTCGGAACTGCTCTGGCTTCCATGCAGCAGAGATGTGAGGCAAAGAAGAGGGAGGACGAAGCTCTTAAACTTTGCCTCCCTCGGAAAACCGAGCCGATGCCTCCTCCGGCCCCGCGACAGACCTTTGCACAGGCTGTCCCTCGGCCACCCCCTCAGTTCAGAATCCCAAAACGTACGAAGCCCCAGCCGCCCTCCGTACCCCCACCGAGGCAGCAGACGGGGGCAGGCTGGCCACGGAATGGCCCGACAGCGGCTCCGCCAGGACGACCAGCGCAGCCCCTCGATCCTCAGGCCAGGAAGAAGAAGAAGGCAGCCTGACAGGCTGCTCACTTCCCACAGGTGAAGAAGCTGGAAGTTCCCTGTTCACCAGCCCCACCTGCTATGTTCCAGAGTGTGTCGCAGGGGTACCCCCGCCCCATCGACCCCTCGTCGCTGCGCGTTATGCCCCCTCAGAGCGCACACGCACAGGCCACGAGGAAAGGAGACTTTGTTTCGGGAGCAGCAGACCCTGCCCCTCTCCTGAGTCGCAGAAACACACACTCTTGTTATTTAATAAAGCATGTTCCACTGCAGCATCCAGACTTACTGTCGAGGGCGCAGTCAAAACAAGAAAACAGCACAATGGCACTGCTGCCTCGGGAGGGGGCTGCACTTCCCCTCAGGAAGAGTGCCATAACCGACGCTGTGAAAAGTTTAACACCCCGCGCATGCGCAGTGTTAACCTATTGTCACCACGGTACCCCACCGCAAGATGGCCTCCTAACACAAGTTTTAGGGGCCCCCCAAGCGGACGAAACACAAGAAGTTGCCACTTCTCTATCTCGGAGGAGAGAGAGATGGGCGGAGCTCACAACTTCATCCTGGGTACTGAAAACAGTATCACGGGGCTACAGGCTTCAGTTTGCCGTTACTCCCCCTCGTTTCTTGGGCATAATACATTCCCAAGCACGGGGAGAGTCTGCTCGCATTCTACAGGAGGAAATACACTCGCTGTTAGAAAAGAGAGCGATATGTATAGTGCCCCCCGATCAGAGTCGAAGCGGCTTTTACTCCAGGTATTTCCTGGTCCCCAAGCGGGGAGGGCGCGGACTTCGCCCTATCCTGGATTTGCAGGCTCTGAACGAATTTCTCAGAAAATACAAGTTCAGGATGCTGACTCATGCATCTCTGGTACGTTTGGTGCGCCAGGGCGACTGGTTCACTTCTGTCGACCTAAAGGACGCATATTTTCACATTCCCATTTACCCTCCACACAGGAGGTATCTGAGGTTTGCTTTTCGGGGCATCTGTTACGAGTACAGAGTGCTGCCCTTCGGCCTGTCCCTGAGCCCCCGGGTGTTTGTACGCTGCACCGAAGCAGCGATAGCGCCGCTCAGGCAGCAGGGCATTCGTCTGGCTACATATCTAGACGACTGGCTTCTTCTAGCGCAATCGGAGCAGGAAGCTGCGACACAGACGTGCGTCGTCGTGAAGCATCTAACCGATCTGGGTTTCATAATAAACACAGAAAAGAGTGTGTTGTCTCCGGCACAACATATAATATTTCTGGGTTTATCTCTGGACTCGATCTCCTTCACAGCCAGCCTGTCAGCGGAGAGAGTGAAGGCGTTCAGAGCGTGCCTCGCTCTTTTTCGTCTACACAAACTGGTCCGCTTCAGGTTGTGCCTTCGCCTACTGGGACTGATGGCTTCAGCCATCCTTGTAGTGCGACTCGGCCGGCTGCATATGAGGGATTTTCAGCGCTGGGTAGCTTCACTCAGACTGAGCCCCGTGCGTCATGGCGCGCGGAGAGTTACAGTAACAGTGGATTGCGCAATGGCTTTACGCCGTTGGCGACATCCGGATTTTCTGACTCAGGGGGTACCCATGGGCACTGTTCAGTGTCGGAAAGTGGTCACCACGGACGCGAGCCTGTCCGGTTGGGGCGGTGTCCACGAAGGGCGATCTGTGAGAGGTCTCTGGAGCGGCACTCTCCAACGATCCCACATAAATTGTCTGGAGCTTCTGGCGGTGTTTCTCACCCTCAGGCGCTTTCTCCCGTTCCTACAGGGACATCACGTCCTTTTAAGGACCGACAATACAACGACGGTCTCTTATATCAACCGTCAAGGGGGACTGCATTCACGCCAGTTGCACATACTGGCACGCAGACTGATCCTGTGGAGCAGCAAACGTCTCCTGTCTCTGAGGGCCACGCACATCGCAGGCTCTCTAAATCTGGGAGCGGATCTGCTATCCAGAGGCGCTCCGCTATACGGCGACTGGGCCCTGCATCCGGCCATTGTAGAACAGCTGTGGCTGCGCTACGGCCAGGCTTCAGTGGATCTTTTTGCTTCAGAAGAAAACGCGCAGTGTCCGCGTTTTTTTCTCCTTGCGCGATCAGAGCGCGCCTCTCGGTGTGGACGCACTCGCGCATGTTTGGCCACCCGTGCTCCTGTATGCTTTTCCTCCTCTGGCGTTAATACCTCCCACTCTGTCCAGAGTGAGGGAACATCGCCACACAATGATTCTGATAGCTCCGCTCTGGCCGACAATGCACTGGCTAGCGGAGATATATCAGCTTCTGTGCGGGCAGCCGTGGCAACTCCCGTTGCGCAGGGATATGCTGTCCCAGGCACGGGGGTCGATTTTCCACCCACATCCAGAGCGCCTGGCACTTTGGGCCTGGCCCGTGAGTGGGTTAATCTAAGCATGGTGAATCTTCCCCAGGGGGTGATTAACACTATTCAGAATGCTAGGGCATCCTCCACCAGGTCTCTGTACAACAGTAAGTGGAGGGTGTTTGAGGACTGGTGCCACGAGAAGGGTCACATTCCCTTTCAGTGTCCAGTTGGCCTGATTCTGTCATTCCTACAGGACTTGATTGACAAGCAAAAAGCCTTTTCCACAGTTACAGTGTACTTGGCTGCCATTGCTGCCTTCCACATGGGGTTTGGTGATAAAACAGTTAGCCAACACCCTTTGGTTTGCCGTTTTATGAAGGGGGCCCGCAGGTTACTCCCTGTCTCCAGGCCACTGGCACCCCCTTGGGATTTGGCGGTGGTTTTGGATGGGCTCTGTTGCCCCCAATTTGAGCCTCTACAGGAGACTGATTTAAAGCATCTGTCCCTGAAGACTGTGTTGCTGCTTGCTTTAGCCTCGGCTAAGCGTGTCAGTGACATTCATGCCCTTTCAGCACACCCTTCTTGCACTCAGTTTGCCCAGGGGCAGGCTAGGGTACTGCTGAAGCCCAACCCGGCATATGTGCCTAAGGTGGTTGGGTCATATGTGCCAATTACCTTGACAGCATTCTCCCCGCCTCCTTTTTCTTCTGATGAAGAACAAAGGTTGCACATGCTGTGTCCTGTTCGTGCTTTGCGTGCTTATTTGGACCGGACTAAGGGTTTCCAAGGAAGTGACCAGCTTTTCATTTCATGGGCAGGTCCTCACAGAGGCAAACCTATCACTAAGCAACGGCTCTCACACTGGATTGTGGAGGCGATTGCGCTGGGGTATTCGAGTCAGGGGCTGCAGGCTCCAAAGGGCCTGCGGGCTCACTCTACTCGTGGTCTGGCGGCATCCTGGGCCCTGTTTAAAGGGGTGTCAATCCAGGACATCTGTGCAGCCGCAAGCTGGTCTTCACCTCTCACTTCCGTCCGGTTCTACAGACTGGATGTCTCTGCTCCAAGTGTAGCCCAAGCAGTACTGAGCTCTGGCTCCTCACTTGGATAGGTGGACTACTTGCTATTTAGCTGGCGGTTGCTTGAGATAAGCTCATCTGGCAATACGGGAGTCTCCATTTCCCATAGTGAGACATCGAAACGAATGCTAGGAATGAGAACTTTAGGTTACTTGCGTAACCCCGGTTCTCAGAGTAGCATGAGTGAGATGTCTCACCAGACAGCCCTTCTTGCTGGGGCGAAGCGAGAAGAGGTGCTTATCTTGAATAATGACTATGTTGTAGCACAAGCTACTTAAAGGTGGGTGGCTCCGCCTGACATGGTCATCGCGATCACCAGCCAATCAGGATTGGCGTAATGAGATAAATGCTTCTGAGGAATACGCAGGGAGGCGCATCCCATAGTGAGACATCTCACTCATGCTACTCTGAGAACCGGGGTTACGCAAGTAACCTAAAGTTATTTCACTCCCACAAGTAGGAGGCCCTGTGACATAGCGATATGCCTGCAGCTTGTGTATTCCCCTCATAGCTCAGGAGGAATCAGAGATGACAAATGGCTTCTCCTATGTCACTCTTGCAATTTTCATTATTTCAGCTATCCACTCAACTGTTCACAGGTACTGCGGCCTAGTACCCATTACAGTTTTGTAGGGGCTTGTCTGGGCTCACTTCCTCTCCTAGGGTGGAAGCTGATCCAGCTGTGGACCAGAAGTGATCTGATGTGACCGATCTGGTTTGGACACAGTGTCCAAACTTTTGACTGGTACTGTACTTAACTGACAATACAGTTAAACCATTCAATGAAATTATCGATGATGAGGAAGAGTTACAGGTTTTTGCAGTTAACAGTGATATCATCCCCTTTGATGGCTGGGTTCCACTTACTGAGAAACAAAGAAGTCCGCACACCAAAGTGCTCCTGGAAAAATTTTTCATCTGAACAGACCTTTAAAACGTGACGTTTCAGACCAACATGCCCTTCTTCAGACTTAATCAGGTAATGTAATGCCCATGTTTATATATCCGCGCAGTCTAAGGTGGTCATGTGGTTGTGATTACTCAGTGCCCAAATACAGGGGAAAAAAAGGGGGGAGTGAATCACACACCAAATAAACAATCAAGAATAGTAAAAATAAATCAGTAAAGCTGAAAACATTAAAAAAGACTATTCGTATGAAATCATAACAAACTGAAAAGGCCTCAAAAAGTTAAGATAAATAAATAAATAAATCTTAGAGACTAATCACAAGGACAGATAATATATATAATAAATAAGAGTCAACAAGATGAAAAACAGTGTCTAAGAAAAATGGAATAAGACACATAGATAAACAATAAAATACAATGAAAAAAACAATGAAATAATGAAACAATGAAATAGGAGTTGCAAGGGATAATGACCCAAATTGAAAATTACAAAAAGGGTCTCAAATCAAATTCTTCATTAAGACCGTAAGGGGATAAAGTGTTGAGGGTATATATCCAATATGCTTCTCTCTTGAGTAAGAGAGAATTAATACTGCCGCCACGTCGTGATGGTTTAATGGCTTCTATGCCACAGTAATATAAGAAGATACGTTGTGTGCAGTCTGGGTAAAATGGATTGCAACCAAGCTTTTAGTATCATGATTACAGGTGTTTGAGCGATGTTTTGATATTCTGGTTTTCTACTGTCGTGTGGTTTTGCCAACATAGGCCAAACCACACTGGCATTTAAGCATGTAGGGGAAAGTGAGGTGATTGTGCCACCCCCTTTTTCTAGGGAACTATAGAAGAAATTTGTCATGTGACCACAAGAGTCAGCCATTTTACTCATCCTGCAAAGAAGAGAGCCTGCATGAGAGCCTGTGTGAGAGTTAAGCACATTTAACTTCAAAAAAATGTTTTTGGCCTTACAAAGTAAAATTTCTATGATCAAGGTTTTTTTTATTGTTGTGTCTGAACAGTTATAGGTAAGTTTGAAAACATTTACAAATGTTTTAATGCTTTGGTAAGCTACACTATGAGTCTATACAGCTAGCATTATGTTAGGCCAAAACTGCCGGATGATGCATTTTTTCCAAAATGTTGGGGTTGGGGTGATTTGTGCCAGAGGGCCTGGGTTAAGTTGTGCCAGTGGCACAACTCACCCCCACTTGTGAATATTTTAAATATATTATTTATTTCAACAGGGATATCTTCCCAGATGAAGATTATGCCCCATTAATGCTAACAGAAAGGCCAAACCCAGAAGAGACCACCACCAGTGCTGCTGCTGATCTGCCTGGACCATCACATGAGGAGCCAACCCATGCCACAGGTCTTGAAGCAGGTCCAGACCCAGGTGAACCACCCACTCCTCCAGAACCAAATCCCAAGCAAACAGCAAGTGACAAAACTGGTTCTTCTGCCCATTTGGGTTATGTATCTCCAGAAGCCATACTTCCCTTGCCAAAAGCCACAGCAAGAAGGCCCATAATGAGAAGAAAGAAAGTAAAATCAAAAATCATGACAGACACACCTGAGAAGATGGAGCTGGAGAAGGCACAAAACGAAAAGGAAGATAAAATGGCTGAAAAGGAAAAGAAAAAGAATGAAAGGCAGAAGAAAAGGGCTCTCAAAGAATCAAATCAAACTAAACTCATGATGGACTATTATGAAGCAGAAGATGGCCTGGAGGACACATGACAGAGAAAATGAAATGGGTGAAAAGGAGAAAAGGAATGAAAATAAGAAGAGAGGGGCTCTTTAAGTGTCCAAACCAAAAAAGAAAATGGTTGTCTCCAGCAGCTCAGAAGAGAGTCACATTTCCATCCCACTTAACGACACGACTGACTATGAGAGTTCAGATGTCCAGAATGATGACGATGATGATAGTGGCAAGGATTTGTCTGCTGGGGACTTTGTAATTCCAAACTTCACAGGCAAAACCAAATCCTAAAACTACGTTGGATTGGTTGAGAAGGTTGATGGTGCCAACATCAATGCAAAGTTTCTAAGGCGAAGTAGTAAGAGGTCTGTGGATGGAAAGCCCATCTTTACTTTCAAAGAAAATGATGAAGTAGTTCCTGGAGTAGATGTGCATAAGAAACTACCCACACCACAAAAACTTGGTGGTTTTTGGAGTCAGTTTGGTCTTTTTTGTTATGAACATATCTTCCTGTGGTACTAGGCCTTGTTTAAGAACACTAACCTTTAATATGCTTATGTGGCGCAATAGGCTTGTAAAAAAAGTGGCCTTTAAATAACTTTAAATAAATCTTAAATGAGTCATTTTTTATTGCCCTTTATTCTGTAGGGTTTACCTGATCATGGGTGATGAAAGATTTTGGTTTTGGAAGTGAAATTGCATTGAGTGCAATGCCGCAGCAATAATTGCCAGATGGTATATTGCTTAGGAAGTGACCGGTTTTTTGGATCTGGAGGCAGGATCTGACTAAATAGTTACTCAGATTAGGAGGTCTCTTACAAACAAATCTAAGTGGTGCCTGTAAAGATTTAAAGGAGGGGATCTTTTCCACTGAGTTATAAAACATCATAAACATTCACAAGTTACAGGCCTGTTTCTCAACTTTCTCAATTCTCCAAAATACTGGAAAAAGTTTTCATCAACAGACTGATTAATATAAAATATTAACACATAGAATGGTTTCAGATCAAACAGATCAACATCTATGACATTAATGGAACCAATCGAAAATATAACTAATAATACAGATCAAAGACAATGTACTGTTGGATTTTTCATTGACCTAAAAAAAAAGCTTTTGATAAAATTCATCATGAAATATTACTTGATAATCTGGAGCACTATGGTGTGTGAGGTGTGGTCTTGGAGTGGGTTAAGAGTTACTTGAGAAGCAGGCAGCAATTTGTGAAAATTGGTGACCATCAGTTGGAGTGCTTGAACATTGTCTGTGGGGTCCCACAGGGGTCAGTATTAGGACCAAAATTGATTCTCTTATACATCAATGATATATGTAAAACATCTGATATATTACAGTTTATTTTATTTGCAGATGATACTAATATCATTTGTGGTGGAGAGAATTCACAGCAGCTTTTAGAAATTGTCACAAAAGAAAGAATCAATTGAAAAGATGGTTTGATAGAAACAAGCTATCACTAAATTTAAACAAAACTAAATTCATGTTGTTTGGAAATTTTAGAAAAGATGTGAGAGTAAAATTGTCAGTAAACAATAGAATGTGAAATATAGAATAGAATAGAGCGTGAAATAGAACAAGTCTCTGATACAAAATTTCTGGGTGTGACAATAGTTAACAAAATCTGCTGGAAACCTCACATAAAACATTTACAAACTAAACTGTTAAGAAGCATCTCTGTACTGAGTAAAACAATGCATATTTTGCATTACAAATCACTTTGCCTACTTTACTGCTTACTTAAATGCCTTGCCTAGAGTACTGTGTGTAAGTCTGGGGCAACACATACAAAACTTCACTCCAACCATTATGTAAATTTCAAAAAAGAGCAATTAGGATCATTAATCAAGCAGGATTTAGAGACCACACTAACATATTGTTTTTTAAGTCAAAAACTCTGAAGTTCATGGACCTCATAAAATATAAAACAGCACAAATTATCTAAGCCAGATGTAATGTGTTACCAGGAAATGTATAGATGATGTTTATTGACAGAGAGGGGAATTATAGGAGAAAGTTGAACTTAAGGAGTCTTGAGGCACGAACAACGATTAAAACCTTTTGTGTTTCCATTTCTAGAGTCAAATTGTGGAACAGTTTTCCAGTGGGCCTACAGCAATGTTCAAGCATTATTCATTTCAAAAGATACTTTCGAAACATGCTTTTGGAAGGGTATGAAATTGATTAAGGGTAATTAAGTCTTTAATGAAATTTATTAGGATAATTGGTAAAGTTAATTACATTTATGTATTTTTATATTTATACTTTTTTTTCTATTTTGCTCTTGTTTATTTTTCTGGGCTTAGTGTATACAGGGTGAAGGTGATTAATAAGTGTGTACATGCTTCTTCCTACTCCATTTCGAGCATGGGGATTTTGATTTTGTATGAGCAAATTTGTGTGTATGTGTATACATAGGCATGTCTGTGCGTATACATATATGCCAATATATGTATATGGGTTTGTTGTTTTATATGTCCAAAATCAATCAATCAAAGAAAGCTGGCACCTAAGGTTGCGCCTCCTGAATACAAAGACTGTTCTTGACCAATGCCAGCTGCCAAAGATACAGGACCTATTAGACATCCTTGGAGGCAACATCTGGCATCTAGCAACCTGAACCAAGGCAAGGCTTACCATCAGAGCATCATCTCTGAGAGCTCATGTCAGTTCACTGCCTTCATTACTCCATGGGGCCACTATGAATTGATCTGGATCCCATTTAAACTCTCAAAGCATGGAAGAGATATTAGTGCTCAGAGAGGAATGCTGCATTCCATACCTCAATGATGTGCTCTGCTATGCAAAAACATTTGATGGGCATGTTGAGGCACTGAGAAGTGGGAGCTTTTCAAGCAAGAAGTCTGGTATGTAGGTTGCCTTGGCCAGCTGGAGGAGTCACAATTAATCCACATGACCTAGAAGCTGTACAAACTCGGACAAACAAAAGACCAAATTGCAAAACCCATTTATGAGCTGCTTCAAACTAAGCCAGAGAAAGCCCAGACTGGAGTATGAAAGAGAAACACCAAATGTCTGCAGCTGCCCTCCCGAGAGCCTATTAACTGGGCCACTGAACATCAGCAAACCTTCGAATAACTGGTCACTCTCCTAACAAATCCACCTGTTATGGCCTATCTGGACTTTAATCTCCTTCTCACCTTACATACTGACACATCAGACCAGGGTTTAGGAGTTGTACTATGTCAGCGCCAGAATGGAAAACTGAGTTTTCCTCACAGTGTGAGGCTCAAGAACCCTCACACTGTTTGAATGCAATTACCATCTGCACAGTGGAAAACTGGATTTCCTTGCTGTGAAATGGGCTGTGTGTGAGAAATTTTGTGATTACCTGTATTGTTCCCCACATTTCATTGTCTATACAGATGACTTACATAAGTTTTTCCGTTTTTCATCATATACAGTCCTAGAAAGTCAAACATGGATGCAGCCACTCTGCCTTGGCCTTCCCTTGATGAGTTCATTTGTGCAAAATGAGATGGATGTCAAGTAGCTGAGTGTGTGGCCTGGGTTGCCACACTCAGCACCTCCTCCCCAGACCTATACCAACAGTCCCATCCTAACCTACCACTATAAGGTATGAAGATCTGGTAAGCACAGAGAGAAGATCAAACCAAAAGAAACTGAGGACTCAAAATTGACCAAGGCCGTGAATTTGAAAATAAACTGTTCCAGACACTTTGGCAATTGTCTGGAGTGGGTCACTCAAGAACTACATGAAAAAAGAGGAGGTCTGCACACCAAAAAGCTCCTTGAGAAATTTTAATCCATCAGTATTTTAAAAAAGTGACGTTTCAGGCTGGAATGCCCTTCTTCAGACTTAACAAGGTAATGCTACACACCTGTTTAAATACCCACCCGTCACCAAGAAATTGAGTGACAGGTGCCATTCAATGTCCAAGAAAAAAATAGGACAAAGAGAACACTTGAAATCATGGATGTACCAGACTAGTCTATCACATAAATAAGAAACAAATAGGAAAGACCATTTTTAAAACCTCACTTCAGTATAGCATACCCAAAAACATCTAAGAATACACCATTACAACAATCCTCGTCACAATATACGAATAAGGGGAAGAAAAATATAAATAAATAAAAGTACAAAATAAACCATTAATGTATACACTAAAAATTCATCTCTGATCCACAAACAAAAAAGGTCCCACAGTACAGTGTCATATATACACGTTATTGTTAAACATCATCTATATCAAACTGGAAACAACAGTCAAATTTCTGATACAAAGATACAAAACATTACACTAGCCCATATGTACTAGAAGTGGCAACTGACCAAGAGGGCAATTACAGAAAGGGTCTTAAATCAAATTCTTCATTGAGTCCAAACGGAGAAAGGGTATTGAGTGTGAATATCCAATATGCTTCTCTTTTCAGTAAGACGGAATTAATGTCACCACCGCGTGGTGATAGAGTGACAGATTCTATGCCAAAAAACTGCAAAGAAGAAACACTATGTGCGGCCTGTGTGAAATGCAATGCTGCAGAACTTTTAGTGTTATGGTTGCGGATATTAGACCGATGCTCTGATATACGAGTTTTCAGTGGTCGTGTGGTTTTGCCGGCATACGCCAGACCACACGGACATTTCAACATATAAATCACATTATTAGTTTTGCATGTAATGTTACCCTTAATGTTACCACTCAAGAACTATGCCATACCATCCGCAAGGCAGTCAAGCTGAGCGTTTGAATCATGTTACCCTCCAGATTTTGAGAACACTGACAGAAAGGGAGAAACTGAGGTGCTGCCCACGCATGCAACAATACTCAACATGAATCAACCAGCTACTCACCTTTTTCCCTCCTCTATGGCCATCATTTACACGTCTCAGTTGACTTGCTGTTTGGTTTGACTGGAGATAATGAGTCATACTCACCAAGGGGTTATGTGGGAAAATGGTCTGAGAATAACAGAAACTAATCAGATTGCAAGTGAAAACAACAAAAAGTCTAGTGAAAGAGGGAAAGTAACAGGGAAAAAAAAAGGAGTAGTGTTTGTCACCTAGTACCCATTGCACATGCCATAATACTGCCTCTACCGTGTTTGACACATAAATGTGGTTTGCTTACTTAAGCTGTTTTTGATTTTTCTCTTCCCACGATTCCGGTACAAGTTCATCTTGGTTTTGTGACACACGGAATTATTTAGTTTAATGAATGGAGATGATGAGAAAGAAATCATTTTGATTTTTAATAAAGTAACAGTTGGGTCCCTAATTCAAACAAGCCATCGTCCATTCACTCAAATTACTGTACTTCCCGGTCATATATATCCTGACCCTTCCCCTCCTCCTACTCAATCAAACAATACAACACACACGTAGGGCCTTGGGGGGCAGGTGTGTCACACAGTGGTTAGTGGGTTGAGCTGCCGAGGTGGCTCCACTTATTTGTTCACTGCTGCCTGCTCCTCAATTTTATTTACATCTTAGACATTGAGGGCCTTGGGGGGGGTGGGGGGGGGGGGTGGATGGGCGCTGTTGTTCAGTGCGCATGTTACATCTGTCCCCCCCAATTTTAATAGCACTGTAGCTTTCACACAGTCATACACATTCCTCCCAGTACATACACCCACATACACCTAACACATCACCCCAATGATTTTGAGTGGGAGGAGGGGGTGGGCGGGTCTTCCCACACCCGGGTTTCGTGCACCCTGCCGGGGGTAGGGACTGGCTAGTAGTTCGGGGCTGGGGTGGCTGCTTCTCTGGGGCGCCTTCTGTGCTGGTGCCCGCTTGCCCACACTGTCCATGTATGGTCCTTGTGTATGAGCATGGCTGTGTGACCGGCATGTATGTGTGTGTATGAATATATGACGTGTGGTTTGGTCTGCCATATCATGGCAGACCCTTGGCCCAATACTTGTGCTAGATGGGCGCGTCACTGCCAAGGACTACCGAACCATTCTGGAGGACCATGTGCTTCCAGTGGTTCAAACATTGTATCCTGAAGGCGGTGCCGTGTATCAGGATGACAATGCACCAATACACACAGCAAGACTGGTGAAAGATTGGTTTGATGAACATGAAAGTGAAGTTGAACATCTCCCATGGCCTGCACAGTCACCAGATCTAAATATTATTGAGCCACTTTGGGGTGTTTTGGAGGAGCGAGTCAGGAAACATTTTCCTCCACCAGCATCACGTCATGACCTGGCCACTATCCTGCAAGAAGAATGGCTTAAAATCCCTCTGACCACTGTGCAGGACTTGTATATGTCATTCCCAAGCTGAATTGACGCTGTACTGGCCGCAAAAGGAGGCCCTACACCATACTAATAAATTATTGTGGTCTAAAACCAGCTGTTTCAGTTTCATTGTCCAACCCCTGTATATGTGAATGTGTATGTCCATCCATCCATTCGCTTCTGCTTATCCTGTCCAGGGTCGCGGGGGGCCTGGAGCCTATCCCAGCTGTCATAGGGCAAGAGGCAGGGTACACCCTGAACAGGTCGCCAGCCTGTCACAGGGCCAACACAGAGAGACGAACAACCTTTCACACTCACATTCACACTCTCGGGCAATTTAGAATAGCCAATTAACCTAACCCCAGTAAGTGCATGTCTTTGGAATGTGGGAGGAAACCGGAGTATCCGGAGGAAACCCACACAAGCAGGGGGAGAACATGCAAACTCCACACAGAGAGAGGGAGAGGCCTGGGCCAAAGTGGAATCGAAACCAGGCCTTCCAGATGGTATTTTAACTGTGAGGCAGCAGTGCTAACCACTGCGCCACCGTGCTGCCAAATGTGTATATATGTGTAGCTTTTATCTTCTATTTTTTTTTCCTGCCCCCCCCCCCTTTTTTTCCTCTTTCTCTTTTTTTTTTTTTTTTTTTTTTTTTTTTTTTAAAGCCTGTCATGTCTGGTAGATCTTGCAAGCAGAACTGTGATCTGAATGCGTTGTTGTGCCAAACATATTTGCTATTTCAAGATGAGCTCTATAGGTTCTCAATAGGCTCTTCTTGTTGATGTTTTAACCCTTTATTTTATTTATCTGAGTTATTTTTCCACATACTATGTAACAGCCAGAGCTGACAGGCTGAAGAAGAGGAAAATAAAGAGAAGAAAAAGGGAGAGAGAAAGGGAGCAAAAAAAAAAAAAAGGGGAAAGAGCACAAGTCTATTAATCAGATACTTCATCACTTTAACATATAAAAAAATACTATCAATACTTGCAAAAATAAATTTGTGTGTGAAAAACAAAACTAACAAAGCATGTTACGCACACCAACAATTTTGTTGAGTTGTGATTGAGTGGGCGTTTGTGTCTGTGTCATGTTTGTGTCTGTGTCATGGAACGTACTTACCAATGAGGGCAAAACGCTGCAGCTCCACCCATCAGAAGCCAGAGGCAGGTACGGAAAGCCCCCGGAACCCCAGGCCACCAGCAGCCCACCAAGGGCCAGGAAGACCCCCGGCCACTCAGTCCAAAGACAACCGCATACCTACCCCAGCAGACGGGAGAGGGTGGTCTCAGACGGAGCCCCCCCAGTTGAGGAGCGAGGGCTCCAGGGAACCCAAGGCGATGAGAAGCCAGCCCCCCCCCAGCGGCCAGCCCCCTGCACTGGCCGGCGGCAGGGCTCCCGGGCCCACGGCACCCAAGGACCGCCCGACCCTCCCCAGCGCCCCCCCCCCCCGCCGAAGAAGCCAACGCAGCCCCGCACCGCACCCCCAAGGGGGGCAGGCCAGCACCCACGCCAGAACACCCAGCCCCACCCAGGAACCCCGAGGCACCCCCATCCCAGGGGGGTAGGGGGGAGGAGGCAACCAGCAAGGAGCGGCCAGGAGGCAAGGCACAAGGCCCAGACCCAGGTCCAGCCATACATACAAACACACCCAGACACCCGTGTACACATTTATACACAGATACTCATACATGCCCATACATACTTACCCACACACAGATATGCCATACATACACATTCACTCACCCACCCATACTCACGGAGACGGTGACAAATACACAAAGACACACATTCATCCATAGCTACCCACCCTCTGAAGGCGGGGCAAGTGGAAACCACCCCAGGGCCAACAGCGACCCCAGGACGCCACCAGCCCGGTCCCCAAGGAACCACCCGACCCCTACCCCAGGCGAGACGCAAGAAATCGGGGTGTAAGATGACCCATCCACCCCTCCTCCTCCCCAACTTGTAGGTCTATGTGTTAATGTTTGTGAGTGAATGAGGTGTATAGGGTGCAGTTAAAATTGAGGGGACAGTTATGCCACAAGCGCCAACTGTTGGTCGTCAGCGCTTGCCCACACTGCCCCCCCAAAACCCTCCATGTCTAAAGTGCAAATAAAATTTGGAGACAGACAGTGACGAGGATCCGAGTGGGGCCACCTCAGCGGCCCATCTCATCAACCTCTGAGTAACATGCCTGCCCCAAAGGTCCTATGTGTATCAGGTTGTAAGTGTGTATGTGTTGTGAGTTATAATGACTAAAGTGCAATTAAAACGGAGAGGCAAGTGGTGGTGCAGCTCTCCACGTGGCCTCTCCATCCTACATCTGTGAGTGATGTGTATTCTGTGTGTGTGTGTGTGTGTGTGTGTTTGTGTATGGGGAGGGGGGGGGGGGGGGGGCATATGACCAGGAAAAATCCTGGAAGAAGAGAGCCAGCTGGCCGCTGGCTCAATAGGCACCCCGACCTCCCACACCCCAGCACAGGGCAGGGGGAGGTGAGCCCGGGGCCGCGGTGACAGCATCCCGGAGCACTGCAGCACCCGAGGTTGGCGCCCTCGCCCCCACCGCAGAGGGCGGCCCGCTCCTCCTAGATGCCCATTCACTCAACAATAGACACAAACAGGCGACAGGACATACTGGCCTGGGCATGGAAATGCAGTGCCCAGTCCCCCCCAACCACCCCACCGCGGCCCCATCCCCCACCCCACCCCCCCGCAATGCAGGCACCCCAGGGCCCCAAAAGCGTAGACCGGACATCCCGACGTCAGGCCAACCCACCCCACCCGGCGGCGCGGCCGGGACAGCAGAGGCCCCCCCCGCGCCAGGGGGGGCCCACCGGGAGCCGGCGCGGCCCCAGTGCCGGGGCCCCAGACCCCAGCCCCCAAGCCATACAGGGAAGACCAGCCAACCGACCGAGGGCCGGCACCACCCCCCCAAGCACCCCGCCCACACCCCAGGACCGAAGGCAGCACCATCCAAGCCCCCACCACCATCAACCAGGACAGGCACACAGACATCACCAGAAGGTCGCCCCAGGGCC
Organism: Archocentrus centrarchus; assembly: GCF_007364275.1. Taxonomy (NCBI): domain Eukaryota; kingdom Metazoa; phylum Chordata; class Actinopteri; order Cichliformes; family Cichlidae; genus Archocentrus; species Archocentrus centrarchus. Next base: position 24,540,283 of record NC_044358.1, on the reverse strand, counting down.
CCAGCCCCAGGAGGCTACCAGCTACCCAGGCCCCCGGAGTCCCCCCCCACCCCCCCACAAAGCACATCAGGAGCAGAGCCCGCAGCCCATCACCCCCACTAAGTAATGGAGCTGAGCAGTGGGAACCAAAGAGAGTCAAATTCCTCCAATTTGTTTTTAGAAGAAGCAGACATTCTCTCTAAACTAACATGATCTACTAATAAATTTCTGTACTGAGTAATACATAGTTTATTTTTTGTCTTCCAGTTCATGAGGATCATCTTCTTAGCGATGCACAAGGCAGTAAGAACTATGTGTGATATATTTAACTCCATAATTAATTCACTGACATCACCTAAGATGCATAGTCTGGGGGAAGTTGGGATATGACAGCTAAACCATGTGGATAGATCTTCACAAATCCTCTGCCAAAATCTCTGAACTGGTACACAAGACCACAGAGCGTGTAGATGATTATCCTCTGAATTGCTTGTACAGTGGGTGCATATGTTTGAGTGTGTAAGGCCCATTTGGAACATCCTTTGTCCAGTGTAGTATGTTCTGTGGAGAATCTTATATTGTACAAGTTGTATTTGGGGTCTTTTAGTCATTTTGAAGATATTTAAACATATTTCTGTCCATAAATTTTGATCCAGGTTGACAGAAAGATCACGCTCCCATTTTGTAATTGGGAGGGAAACTGAATCATCAGTTTTTATTAATAATTTATATAATTTTGATAACAATTTTGGGGTACAGAGGTTAAGAAATTCTGTTACCCAAGTAGGCATTTCTAGATTCAATTGATTAAGGTTAAATCTTCCCTGTAGGACGGACTTAACTTGTTGATATTCCAGAAATCTACCGTTGCCAATTCTATATTTTGATATAAGTTCTTGGAACGTGATAAAATTTCCATCTTGGATAATATGTTCTAAGTTATTTATACCCTTATCACGCCATAACGGAAAATTCAGCATTTTCTTTTTCTGACAAATATCTGGATTGTTCCAAATGGGTGTTAGTTTACAGGGGATGAGTGAAGACTTAGTTATTTTTAAAAATTCCCACCAGGCTGTCAGAGAGGTATTTATACTAAGGACTTTATAGCAGTTATGATGTTTAATACTGGAACTAATGAAAGGTAAATCTGAGATTTTTATTTTTCCACAAAACGCCTGTTCTAGATCCAGCCATGGGTTGTCTAATGAATTGGATTTGATCCACTTTGAAATATACTGCAATCTACTGCTTAAGAAATAGTAATAAAAGTTTGGTAATTCTAGACCTCCACTGTGTTTTGGCTTTTGTAAAGTTTTTAAGCTTATTCTTGATGGTTTGTTTTTCCATAAAAATTTTGAGATGTTTGAATCTAGTGACTTAAACCAAGGAAGAGTAGGTTTATTAGGGATCAATGAAAATAGATAATTAATTTTTGGTAAAACCATCATTTTAATGGCAGCAACTCTCCCCATGAGTGATATAGGTAAACTGTTCCAACGTGTGAGATCATCCTCTATTGTTTTTAATAAGGGGATATGATTTAATCGTACCAAGTCTGAGAGCCTGGCGGAAAAATTTATGCCTAAATATCTAATATTTCCTGACTTTAGTGGGGTCCTAGAGGTTCTCTGGAAATTACAATTCAGAGGCAAAACTGTTGATTTACTCCAATTGATAGAGTAATCAGATATAGATGAGAACTTATCTATCAGTGTGATAGTCTTCAAAAGAGAGCCTTGTGAATTCCCAAGGAAAAGTAATACATCATCAGCATAAAGGCTAAGTTTATGGTCCATATTTTCAGTTTGAATCCCTTTAATATTTACATTTTGACGGATTGCTGCTGCTAGCGGCTCAATGAAAATTACAAAAAGAGAGGGAGAGAGTGGGCAGCCCTGCCTAGTGCCCCTCTGCAGACTGAAACTTTGTGAAATGAGATCATTTGTCCTAACACGCGCATTCGGAGAGCTGTGTAGTGTTCTGATCCAGTTTATAAAGGATGAACCGAATCCAAATTTTTGCAGAACTGCTAGTAAGAATTTCCAATTTACCCGATCAAATGCCTTCTCTGCATCTAAAGACACGATTGTCGTCTCTAATTTGTTAATAGAACAATAGTCTATTATATTTATCAGTCGACGTGTATTATTGGCTGAGTGCCGACCCTTGATAAAGCCTGTTTGATCTGGATGTACAATAAATGGAGTAATACTTTCTAATCTTTTGGCAAGGGCTTTGCAAATTATTTTAAGATCTACATTAATGAGAGAGATTGGCCTGTAGCTGGATGGGAGTGTGGGGTCTTTGCCTGGTTTAAGAAGCAGGCTAATGTTAGCAGAGTTTAAGGTTGGAGATAAGATGTGGTCATTCTGAATCTGAGTTACCATTCTGAAAAAAATGGGAGCTAGCTCAGACCAAAATTCTTTATAAAACTCGGCTGGAAAACCATCTGGGCCTGGGGCTTTATTATTTGGGAGATGCTGTAGGGCTTCACTAAGTTCACACAATGAAAGAGGTAAATCCAGAGCTGCAGCCTGGCTGTCATTTAGTTTTGGTAGATTTATATTATTAAGAAATTCTTCAATTTCAGTATCAGATGGGTTAATCTGTGGTGAATATAAGGCTTCATAGAAGTCTCTGAAAGAGTTATTTATTTGTTGTGGGTCATGAGTAATAATACCAGTCGAGTCTTTAATAGAAAAAATAGCTGTTTTTTCTTTATTCAGTTTTAATTGCTTGGCCAGGAATTTTCCAGATTTATTTCCATGCTCAAAGTTTTCCAAACGCAGCCTCTGCAACATAAATTGTGTCCTTTTATCAATTATTTCATTTAGCTCCAGTTTCAGTTTCCTCAGGCTGATAATTGTATGTTCTTGTGGTGAAGCGGCATAGGCAGTTTCTAAAGATTTAATTTTTTGTTCTAATTCTAACACAAGTGCTTTTTCTTTATTTTTCCTATGCGAGCAGTAAGATATTATTTTGCCCCGCATTACTGCCTTTCCTGCTTCCCAAAGAACACATGGTGATATTCCTGGAATATCATTATATTCTAAGTATGCTGACCATTCCTTTTTGAAATAATTAATAAAATCTTCTTCTTTAAGTAATGATGTATTAAATCTCCAGTTCCTGATTGGTGGTGTGACTCTTTTCTGTGTCAGAGACATAGACACCGGTGCATGATCGCTAATAGTGATAGGGTGAATCTGAGTGTCTGTGATATCCATCATTATGGAGCTGCTAACTAAAAAGTAATCTAAGCGGGAATGAGATTTGTGTACTGGTGAGAAATAACTATAATCTCTCAAAGTAGGGTGATGTGAACGCCAAGCATCGCAAAGTCCAAAATCCTTCATGTACTGTTTAAGAATGTCTGCAGACTGCCAGTTCCTCTGACTCACTGCTGTACTGAGCCTGTCAATATCTGCATTAAGTACCAGGTTGAAGTCTCCTCCTATTACAAGTGTGGTGTCAGAGTGATCTGAGAGTGAAGTGAACAAAGCATGAAAGAAGGAGGGGTCATCAACATTTGGTCCATATATACTAGCAATACATAAATCTGTATTCTGTATAGATAAATTAAGTATTATAAATCTACCTTCAGGGTCTATTGTACTGTTGCTAATGTTAAAGTTTATCTTCTTGTTAATCAATATAGCTACACCTCTTTGTTTGGAGTTATAGCAGGCTGAGTACGTGTGAGGGAACTGTGGAGAGGAAAGAGTGAGCACAGATGTTTTGGACACATGTGTCTCCTGTAGAAAAACAACATCTGCTTTTAAGTCTTTTAACCGATTAAAAATTTTTAGTCTCTTTTCCCTCGAACCAGCCCCGTGCACATTCCATGAGACAAATCTGAGTGTGCTCATATTTAAACTAACTGATGGACTGTTGTGTGCTCACTAAGGATGTGTGTGTGTGTGTGTGTACATATGTTCTGTATGTTGGCGTGTGCCCTTTATATTGATGTGTGCGTGTGTATGTGCGCTGTATGTTGGTGTGTGTGCATCTGCGCTGTATGTTAGTGTAGTAAACTGTAGCATTGTAAGTGACGTAAACATATTGCTGAGTGCAGAAAGAAAAAAGACGTGTAAAAAGTGACCTAAGTGACATAAGAATGAAATTAGATGAGGGGAAAACAAAACAGAACAAACAAACAAACAAACGATCACGGTACTATGCTGACTCGTCGGCGTTAATGGTACTACTTAGACAGATTTAGACTATTTAATGGTACTGTTTAGATGGTTGAAAAAAAAACTCAGAAAAGAACGTTAATATGGACACAGATCACCTGATCGATCAGCAGAGCCATGGCGTGGTGTTTTTGTCTCGGTAAAGCTGTCCGTTTACATACAGTTTGTCCACGGCGATGACAGCCCGGGAGCCTTCCTGCATGAGCTTCTTCCGGATGGGGAATAGGGCCTTGCGTCGCTCCAGAATCTCCTTTGGAAACTGGTCGTTGACGCTGAAGTCCGTCCCTCTCAGCTCCCGGCCGCGGCTCTTCACCAGCTCTTTTTCTTTGAAGTGTTCGAATTTGGCCACGATCGGTCTGGGTCTGCGTGCTCCGGGTCGCTTCCCTCCCAGGCGGTGGACTCTATGGAAGGCGATGGTCTTCACGGCGTCCTCCGGGAGCTTCAGGTGAGTTTGGATAAATTCCTTCACTGTAGCATCCGGGTCCTCCTCTGCCTTCTCCGGGATACCTGAAAACACAAGATTTTCTCTCATGCTGCGGGCCTGAAGCTCGATAATCGATTCTTTAATTTTCTTATTTTCTTCTGAGAGCCGGGTCGTTTCCTCGGTGAGGGAATTCACCGACTCTCTGAGGACAGCGTTTTCAGCAGCCAGTGTTTCCACCTGATGCTGGCTGAACTCGACTGACTCCCGCAGGGCCTGAAACTCCTTGTGAAGGATTTCAACCAGGGCCAAGCGGGCGTCAAAGCTGGACAATTTGTTATTAATGGACTCCAGAATGTCCACAATATTGGTGGTGGGTGACGAAGTTGCCTCTGGGGAATCTTCTGGGCGGCTTCTTTTTGTGGACGGCGTTCCTTTGCTGGTGGAGGGAGTCGGCGTCTTGTCTGTTTTCCCCATGACGACTCGCTCAAAACACCCGTCGATGTACCGCAGCAAACTATCCAGGTCCTCTTCACCGTCCTCCAGATTGTTGTAAATAATTTAAGTTAGGCTAAGAAACTACCTATATTTTTTGGTTTTAAGCCTGTCTAGTTATAAATTGGCGAAAAAAAAAAAAAAGGCTAATCACGCAAATGTTTGCTGATAGAGTCACGCCGCCATTAACGATACTGCCGAGATTCACAAAGTCTCGCGTGACTACAGCATAGTCTCCTCCGTGCTCAGACCCGGGTCCTCCAGATTTTGAGAACACTGACAGAAAGGGAGAAACTGAGGTGCTGCCCACGCATGCAACAATACTCAACATGAATCAACCAGCTACTCACCTTTTTCCCTCCTCTATGGCCATCATTTACACGTCTCAGTTGACTTGCTGTTTGGTTTGACTGGAGATAATGAGTCATACTCACCAAGGGGTTATGTGGGAAAATGGTCTGAGAATAACAGAAACTAATCAGATTGCAAGTGAAAACAACAAAAAGTCTAGTGAAAGAGGGAAAGTAACAGGGAAAAAAAAAGGAGTAGTGTTTGTCACCTAGTACCCATTGCACATGCCATAATACTGCCTCTACCGTGTTTGACACATAAATGTGGTTTGCTTCAGGACTTAAGCTGTTTTTGATTTTTCTCTTCCCACGATTCCGGTACAAGTTCATCTTGGTTTTGTGACACACGGAATTATTTAGTTTAATGAATGGAGATGATGAGAAAGAAATCATTTTGATTTTTAATAAAGTAACAGTTGGGTCCCTAATTCAAACAAGCCATCGTCCATTCACTCAAATTACTGTACTTCCCGGTCATATATATCCTGACCCTTCCCCTCCTCCTACTCAATCAAACAATACAACACACACGTAGGGCCTTGGGGGGCAGGTGTGTCACACAGTGGTTAGTGGGTTGAGCTGCCGAGGTGGCTCCACTTATTTGTTCACTGCTGCCTGCTCCTCAATTTTATTTACATCTTAGACATTGAGGGCCTTGGGGGTGGGGGGGGGGGGGGGGGGGGGGGGTGGATGGGCGCTGTTGTTCAGTGCGCATGTTACATCTGTCCCCCCCAATTTTAATAGCACTGTAGCTTTCACACAGTCATACACATTCCTCCCAGTACATACACCCACATACACCTAACACATCACCCCAATGATTTTGAGTGGGAGGAGGGGTTGGGCGGGTCTTCCCACACCCGGGTTTCGTGCACCCTGCCGGGGGTAGGGACTGGCTAGTAGTTCGGGGCTGGGGTGGCTGCTTCTCTGGGGCGCCTTCTGTGCTGGTGCCCGCTTGCCCACACTGTCCATGTATGGTCCTTGTGTATGAGCATGGCTGTGTGACCGGCATGTATGTGTGTGTATGAATATATGACGTGTGGTTTGGTCTGCCATATCATGGCAGACCCTTGGCCCAATACTTGTGCTAGATGGGCGCGTCACTGCCAAGGACTACCGAACCATTCTGGAGGACCATGTGCTTCCAGTGGTTCAAACATTGTATCCTGAAGGCGGTGCCGTGTATCAGGATGACAATGCACCAATACACACAGCAAGACTGGTGAAAGATTGGTTTGATGAACATGAAAGTGAAGTTGAACATCTCCCATGGCCTGCACAGTCACCAGATCTAAATATTATTGAGCCACTTTGGGGTGTTTTGGAGGAGCGAGTCAGGAAACATTTTCCTCCACCAGCATCACGTCATGACCTGGCCACTATCCTGCAAGAAGAATGGCTTAAAATCCCTCTGACCACTGTGCAGGACTTGTATATGTCATTCCCAAGCTGAATTGACGCTGTACTGGCCGCAAAAGGAGGCCCTACACCATACTAATAAATTATTGTGGTCTAAAACCAGCTGTTTCAGTTTCATTGTCCAACCCCTGTATATGTGAATGTGTATGTCCATCCATCCATTCGCTTCTGCTTATCCTGTCCAGGGTCGCGGGGGGGCTGGAGCCTATCCCAGCTGTCATAGGGCAAGAGGCAGGGTACACCCTGAACAGGTCGCCAGCCTGTCACAGGGCCAACACAGAGAGACGAACAACCTTTCACACTCACATTCACACTCTCGGGCAATTTAGAATAGCCAATTAACCTAACCCCAGTAAGTGCATGTCTTTGGAATGTGGGAGGAAACCGGAGTATCCGGAGGAAACCCACACAAGCAGGGGGAGAACATGCAAACTCCACACAGAGAGAGGGAGAGGCCTGGGCCAAGGTGGAATCGAAACCAGGCCTTCCAGATGGTATTTTAACTGTGAGGCAGCAGTGCTAACCACTGCGCCACCGTGCTGCCAAATGTGTATGTATGTGTAGCTTTTATCTTCTATTTTTTTTTCCTGCCCCCCCCCCCCTTTTTTTCCTCTTTCTCTTTTTTCTTTCTGCTCTCCATCTCTCTTCTTCTTTCCCTGCCTGTCAGATCTGGCAAGAATAAATAAAATAAAAATACAATTAACAAGAATAGCCTATAGAAAATTTATAAAGCACTTCTTGTAAAAGCAAATATGTTTGGTACAATAATTATCATTCCGATTGCAAAAACTGCCAAATATGACAGGTCCAAAAAAAAAAAATTATTGTACAGATTGAAGCGGTTTGGCTCCATCTCCTGGACAAACAAAATCAAAGCTTCCTTATAACCTTAAATATTACATTTTAAGAGGAATGGTTGTTCACTTTTCCCCACATAGTTAGGTAAACTGCCTTGAGGCAAAGTGCACTTTGACAAATTCATAAACATTTGAGTGAAGGGATGGAACTATCAGTTTTATGTTATAGCTCACCTTTTGTTTGGTGCTTTTTGTTACTTTTTAAAAACATGACATGCATGACAATAAATGTAAAATAAATAAATCTAAAATAAATAAATATGGCCAAATAAATATAAAATGAACAGTTTCCTCTGAAATGACAATAATGGCGAAGTATACAAATACTATAAGATGAAACAAGAAGCTGTAACACAGCTGCAGTGACCAGATCCTTCTGTACCACATATTAAGGCTATCTCAAACATCTCACAAGATATGTGTGCCTCAAAAAATATGTGTTTAAGTATACAAAGACAGTTGCATAAGACCATAAAAAAACAACTGTAGTTTCCATTTATGCTTATAAGAATTTTTCAAATACTATCTGCTTTTCACATGATCAGTACCAGACCTTTATCATGTTTAGTTTGTCTTATATGTGTAGTATGACAGCCCTCTGCCTTGCCCAGGGCCTGCTGTTGCTTGTTTGTCTGTGTCTTGCAGGATCCTGGTGGGCAGAGTTAATCAGTGCAACTGGGAGCACCTGGCCAGTCTCCCTGGAGCATTTAAGAGCTGGCTGTCTCAGCTCTAGGGAAGGGTTTTTGCCTCCATTCATCCAGAGCCATGTTTTTCTCTTTGTTTGAGTTTATACTGAGTTAACTTATTGTTTGTGATCAAATAAACAGATGACATTGAGTTTAACTGGTGCCTCTCCCATCATTTGTCATGGCCCTTGAGCCGGACTATGACAGTAGATATCAAAATATCGGGATTATTAACATGTCCCACATTGTCCGACAAAAACAAACTCTTTGCCCCACATTTAGTTTTTTGGGATCTGCTCCAGCAATACACAATTATTTTGTGACTTGTAGCTGACATGTATAATGCATTTCTGTTTTGTTGTGTGTTGAAGGGCTTTGTAGTGCTTGGATATGAGCATATTTTCTAATAAGAATCTAGCAATAACCTCAAGTTAGCAAAGCTGTGTAAAATAGCTCAGCTATAAATGCCTGTGTTCGTCATATCACAATGTTACATAATGCCAAATATCTCTAGTAATACAACAGTCCATCCAACATGTACTTATATTGAGATAGAAGAGTAACACCTGTTGGTTATGGCGCAATGCTTTTTAAAATAAACAATCAAACTTCACTGAATCCAAACCAGCAGTCCATGTGAGCATCAGTCAGTTTTGTGTTAAAAGGACCAAAGATCACTCACAAAGTTTTAATTTTTATATTCCAACTGCACACATAAAAAGATGCATGGAAAACAAAATGAATGTCTATTAACATCATAACCACTGAAATGGGACGAAACATGATTTTCACAGCACAGTGTGAAGAATAAAGGCCACTTCTTAGTGGCCAATTAGAATTCAGATATCTTCATCCAAATTAATCTAACATCAAAGCCCGGATGAATGCTTGTTCACTTTTTCCCTCAGAGTAAGATTAAAAAAAAAAAAAGTGCCTGGTACCAGGACCTAATGGATAAACCTATGAACCTTTCCAAGTCAAGTCGTCACACTGAGTAGGTACTAGTGGAAACGTAGCAAAATGGCTGGAAAAGAAAAGAAAGTGTTGCAGTGGTCTAAGTCCAGACTTCCACTGAACTGCAATGTGATGGCAGGACCTCAAAAGAGCAGGGCATAAATGAATGCCTGCAAACCTCAATGAATTCAGCAAAGTAATTCAGCAAAGAGGAGTGGGACAACATTACTCTACAATGATTTGAGAAACTGTTTAAGTCATACAGAAAACAGTTACTTCAACTTATTTCTACTAACAGAGGATCTCTGAACTATTGAATCATGGGATGTGTCATGGTCCTGGGCCTCATGCCCAGCTTTTTGTGTTATGCTTCTTTAGGTTCTGTTTTCATTTGAGATTCCTGCGTTTTAGTGTTCATATGGTTTTGGTTCTTAGTTTATCTTAGGTTATAGGTCTTATCAGTTTGTGGTATTTAAACTGAATTCCTGCTCCCTGTGTTGTCCTTCTCGTGTCTCAGTGTTCAGGTGTGTGCTTGTCTTTGTCCCTTGTCTCGTGTGTATTCTGTTCCTCTTGTTCTGTTAAGTCTGCGTGTGCCTCACGGCTGGTCACTTGTCACCTGTTTTACTTTGACAATCCTGTGTTTGATTTTGCTTCCTTTGTGTTATTAGTTTCATTTGGTTCACCTTCCCTGCTGTCTCCACTGTCCCGCTTACCTTGTGTGTATTTAAGCCCTCAGTTTTCTTCTGTTCATTGTTGCATCCTTGTCTGTGATCCCTGCCTACTGTGTGTGTACGCCTTCCCTTTAGTTTCCAAATGTGTCACATTTTGGATTTATGTATGGCCTTGGATTTTGGGATTTTTGTATCTTTTGACAGTGAAAGAAGTTTCAGCATTAAAGCATCTTAAACATGACCTGCCTGATCTGATGGTCAATATGTCATTTATGTTGCAGCAGAACTCATTCTCAGTGTTGTACGTGCGATCTCCACAGCACTGGTGTTGTTTGGATGGCCTAGGGATGATTTGGTTGCGATAACAACACAACTGCTCATCCTCACTGATGGCCTCTGTGGGAGGAGTCATAGGGACACCATCAATCTTAGCTTAAAGCCCTAAAGTTCAACGTTCTCCATGTGCTCTTAATGTGGAGATCTGGGAGATTTGAACTCTTAATGAATACTCATAAATGATTCTGATTAATGTATAAGAATGTGATTTACTAAGCCTGATCAGTTTCAAGATAGACTATATTTGTGACTGTTTATTAGATTCAGGCACCTTATGTGTTTCAAAGATAATATGAATGCAGCAGTTGTTACTGATAGAAGGGGGAACTGTGAAATTACATTTGGCAGCAGCTCTTGTAAAATGATTAAAGCTGCTTGTTCACACTTCAGGCAGTTTTCCTGAGCAGTGCAGAGTCAACACTGAATGTTAATTATTCTGGCAGTGACTGTATGACCTATTACATGACTAAACCAAATCTGAATAGGAAAAAAAAAAAAAAAAATCAGGTCAAAATCAGATGAAAAGTGAATAACAATAAATTAGTAAAATACCACAAAATGATTTTGATGATTGGCTTCTCTCTTTTTTTTTTTCCATCTTAGTGATATTTTTTTTTTTTTAATATGTCCAGCTCACCCACCTTTACCACAACACTTGCTCTTGACAGCAGGTTTAACTCTGATGGCTGAATCACAGCATATTTCATTGACGGGATTGTAGGCCTTCTTTCCACAGCAAGCCAGCACATTTTGGCATTCAACCATCAAAACTGTAAAAATAAATCAAACATCCAAACACATTTAATTACACTTTCTGCCTAAGTGATTCATGTGATATGTGTAGGTTAATGTGCATGGGATTTTCAGTGAGTGCATATTATAGTTATGTCAAAAACAAAAGGCTGACAATGAGAAAAGTAAGCATTTATTGTATTTTATTGACAATACATTTACACTCACTCATCACTTTTTTTTTTTTTTGGTACACCTGTTCAAATTCTTTGTAATCAAATATCTAATCAGCCACTCGCATGGCAGCAGCTCATTGTCCTTACGTATGTAGACATGGTCAAAACAACCTGTTGAAGTTCAAACTGAGCAGCAGAATGAGGAAGAGAGGTGACTTTGAACGTAGCATGGTTATTAGTCTGAGTATTTCCAAAACTGATCTACTGGGATTTTCCCACACAACCATCTAGAGTTTACAGGGAATGGTCCAGTGGTTAGCTGGCCAGAAAACCATAAGTCAGAAATCATATTTAAAAAATTAAGCCAGAAGAAAACAAGGCTCTCTCTTTTTAAGCATGGTTTGTTTTGCTAGTTAATAACATAATCGTGTAAAATGTATTTTTTATTTTGTGTTATTTACCAAATTGTAAAGCAAATTTGTGATATGTTAGTACTGCTGTGAAAGCTTTCCATTTGATGTACTTTTTGCTGATGACTTTCAGTTGCTAAATTTATACATTTAATACAAAGTCACTAATGGTTCCGATCAAATATGGGGTTGTTACCAGTTTCACTGGAGTCATCATATTTTTCACAACAGCTGTCCATTTCATGCTTCAGATCCTGCTCTCCATAATATGAAAGTGACACATCAAGTCGTTTCTGACAGATGTTTCTTTTTCTGAAACAGAATGTAGAAAAAACATATTTTAAAAAAAAACATATTTAAAAAAAAATACCTGCATGTTTTGTAATGCTCCTAAAGTATAAGTGACAGCTGCAAGACTAACATATATTATTATCTGGCTCCTTTTGATGAAATCTACATTATTAAGGCAATTAAATAAATGAAATAAATATGACAAATATTGTGTCTATGAAGCAAGTCAGCCCACTGACTTCTCTCTCAATCTTACACACACAGACACACACACACCCTGAACACACACACACTTAAAGACCTTCTGTGATGGAGATCTCAATCACGGAAGGAAGGAAGGAAGGAAGGAAGGAAGGAAGGAAGGAAGGAAGGGAGGGATACTGTTGGCAAAAGAGCAGTTAAGTTTAAAAAAAAACTGAAAGGTCTAAGAAACTGTGGGATAACGATAAGACTGAGAGGGACAGGTATCCCAGAGACCCAACAGTATTCCAAACTGCTTAGGAGTGCTACACCTAAGGACACACACACACACACGCACACACGCACACACACACACGGGCCCACACAGCAAAAGTGATGAGGAAAAACAGGAGGATGACTCACCCTGCTGCATCAGCACTCAAAGCAGAGACTATGAACAAAAATGAATTTTATAATTAAGGAGCTTTGAAAATCTCAGCTGCAGCATGTGATGGTTTAAATTTCAGAGCAGTATTGGAGATAAACTCCCTGCAAACTAACAGTGAGCAGTTCAGTTTGGGGTTGCAGAGAAACAGAAAGTCTACAAAAAGACACAGATTAACTTTTTAAGTTAATTCTGTTATTATGCTGATATTTCCTGATATTGGCCAACTAACTGCATCCTTCAAACCAGGGGATTCTTGCTAAATATAGTCCAGAGTTAAAGGTTTGTTAATGAAATATGAATCAAAATTAAAATCACTTAATTTTTTTAAATCCCATTTTAAAATTGATGATTTTTTTTTATATATTGAGCTGAATTTGTTTTCCAGTCAAAATCAGCAACAACAGCAGATTTTATCCTCCATTTGATAATTTAATAAAAGAGTAATGCCACAGCACTGGATCAAAGTATATTGTGAGTATGGTGTTTAAGCAGAAAGTGTAAACTAGCCTAATGTGGCCTTGAACTTACCATAAACAGAGGAAACTGCGCAAATCAGCCAAGCTGAAAGAATAACAATAAGAAAAACTGTTTGTTTTTTATTAGTAGTATATTATACAGTATATTATATTTGATAGCGAGTTATTAGAATTTATTCAAATTAACCACACATAATTTGGTAGATGTTTGCATTTACCTACCTAACCCGAGAGCCCAACGCAGAGACATCATTTGGAAGCCTTTTAGGAAAATCTGACAGCGTGATGCACAAGAAGGTGAGAAGTGAAGAGGTCCACGGAAGAGAGGGAGGATAAATAGTAGGCTACCACTTAGCCCCTCCTACCCCATGACTGTCAAACTCCGGCCCCTTACTTCCAGTCAGCCAATTGATGTCAAAAATAACATACAATGTGTCCCTTTAAGTTACTTTTTTGACATTTCGCTTGACCCTCTTAATTGGATGGGAAGGCGAAATGTCAAAAACAAAAAAAACAAAAAAAGTAACTTTAAGGGCCAAATTGCATGTTATTTTTTACATCAATTCGCGCACCGGAAGTAGGGGGCGTGGCCGGATACGGCCAGCGGGCTGGGAGTTGACAATAATCTGGAGTTAATTCTAACATCACAGAGTGGACACACAGTAACTAACTGGGGGAATTTATCAGTGATGCATCACTTTGGGAGTACTACGTCATTGCCGGTGGTTTTGAGAAGGCGTGAACAGTTATCTTAGTCTGCAATAAAAGAAAAAAGCAAGAATAAGTTTAAGGGCTTCTCAGAACCCACGAAACAAGCGCTGCTCTCTTGCGCCCTCCCATGGCACACTCTTGCACAGTTATGCAATGCACATGCTTCTCAAAGGGTAATATTCAGGTGGTCTGACGAATGACCAAAATAAATGACAGATCGACTAGAGACAAAAAAAGATAAGTGGCATTAAGAGAGAAGGCCAGTTAAAAACTGTTTTTGTAATCGGAATCTTTTCCTCTCCAAGGAAAATACAGCGGACGAACAAGAGATGTTGCTGATAAACAATTACAAAAAATAGAGACATTTTTTCAAATCAGTGTTGGAGTGGGGGCGCGTCTGGAGCCTGCGGGGTACTGGGACGCGGGGCCTGGATTTAAGAGCCACTGCCTCAGCCCAACCGGTCACAGCAGATGACTGCCCCTCCCTGGTTATGCCAGAGGTTTCTTCCTGTTAAAAGGGAGTTTTTCCTTCCCACTGTCGCCAAGTGCTTGCTCAAAGAGGGTCGTTTTGACTGTTGGGTTTTCTCTGTATTATTGTAGGGTTTTTACCCACAATACAAAGCGCCTTGAAGCGACTGTTTGTTGTGATTTATAAATAAAACTGAATTGAATTGAATTATTAATGCTAGGTTAATAACATCAATAATGTAATAAATAACTGTGTACATTAATTGTCGTGTTTGCACGCTTGAATAGTTGTGATTGCAGACTCTGTCACCGCCACCCACATTTCAAATTTCCTCTCAACCATGTGACAAAACAAAGTGACAAAAAAAAAACAGATTAAGAATCAGTTTCTGTTCCCGGGTGTGGTAAGACTATCTGTCTCTTCTTTCTTTCCACTGTTGAAATAGTTTTAGCAGGTAACTGACGATTATGACCCCTTATTCGGACCTGGGATGTTCCAGTTTACCTTTCACATATATATACTGTACAGAGACAGTTTGTGGTCACTGCCCCAAACACTTTCAATGGGCTCACTATCCTTAGAGGGCTACCTCTACATTTGCTTTAGCTATGGTCTCAGCCAAGAGGCATTGGAAAAGCAGTACCAAAAACACTACCAGCCTCAGACCTCTGCGTCTCTGCAGGCGGAGGTCAACTACAGTTCAGTATAAACCTCAAACTTCAGCAACAAAAACATCAACGAGAGGGCTCTGCTGCTTGTAAAAATTACTCTCAGGCAAATAACCTCTGATTTATGTGAGTCAATATGCTGGATAGGTGTAATGTTATGTGTTTAAGTGCCCGTGTCCTGTTGAAAAGTGATCATCATCCAAAAAGTGAGTAAATATGTAAGAGCTATTTATTATCTTTTATTTTGATTTACATTATTTGATTGTAGTTTGAGTGTCTGCATGCTAAGGGGCAGTAAGAGGTGACAGGTTAAATATTAAATAGGTGAGGGGCAAATGACAGTCATGTGTGCTACTAGCACACAGTTTTTTGACCATCACCGTAGTTTTAGGTCACGGGTGTTGTTGTGCCAAAAAGTGATCGTCTGCCAAAAAGTGATTGCCAGAAAATGATTGCCCATATTTAAACTGTTGTAAATGACTTGCTGACCTATAATCTGAGAAAAATATGTCAAACATATCTCTCGTGAATGATATCAAGTCATTTTGAGTAAGAAACAACATTTCTGTCACAAGGTAGAAGCTGCAATCAGTTTTTGGCAGCGACTTTTATATATTCTTTATTTATCAGGGTAAAAACTGCGATTGGCCAGATTTTTAAAGAGATATGTGGCCAAGAGGGCAGCAGAAATCAGAACAAATATGACATTACACTCTATAAAGTTATTTTAAGTGACCAAAGAGGACTGGATTTATTATAATGTACGTGCAATAATGCAGAGTCATAAACATACTTGAATAACAGGTCATTTCTTCATTTTATATCTAAGCCCTTCATAAATGACTACACTCTATTCACCATTCATTTTATATCTAAGCCCTTCATAAATGACTACACTCTATTCACCAATATGAGCAAATACATTACACATAAAAGCACATAGAAACATCAAAAATCACTTTCTGGCAGCACAACACCCCGGCATAGTAGCCCCTCGGTAGTGGCCTGTAATGTGGTGGGTCAAATCACTACACGATGTTTCTCTGTGTTTTTATGTAGAATATATTTGCTTGTATTGGGAAATATAGGCTGTAGTCAGGAAGGCGTTATTTTTGAAAAAAATGCAAATATCATTATGACTACATTATAATTAATCCAGTCCTTTCTAGTCACTTAAAATAGAGTTGTTGTGACCTTTTGGCCAGATCTTTTCAATGTGAATGAGAATTTTTCCTGGATTAAAAAAGAAAGTTTCCCGAAAACCAATTGTAGCAGGAATGTTCTTTCTGGCTCAAAATGAGTTGATACACTTTATTATATAGTTTATGTTTGACAGTCATTTTCAGCAATTTAAATGCGTGCATTTGTTTCAGACGATCACTTTTTAGCACCACGTCTGCACCGTTGAGTTGTTGCATATTTCTCATGGCATATATCCACGAAGCAAGTTTACATTCATTCAGTTCAGTTCAAAGGTTCCTCACTGGCATGACGGCTTCTAAACCAATACTGCCAAAGCAGCAAAATGCAATTTATAATAAAATATAAAACCAATAAAAATATTAATAGAAAAAAGAACAATAAGATTAAATACAATTTCAACATAGTATTTAAAAAGCGGCGTTGTTCTGAGACTGAACGGGGTCTCAGTTACGTACTTGCTATATTGTAGAATAACTTGTGAAGCATGCAAACCACTGTAAAAAGTCATTTGGCTGCCTATATGGCGACATGTATCCTCGTGTGCTGGGATTCTTACACGCCCTGATGCTCCAGCTCAGCTTCATGTCTGTTCTGTTCAATCAAAAATACCAGTATTACTGGGGACGAGAATTACATGGGGCTCGGATCTAAGCATGCGGGGTGAGGGCTGAGAGGCACCGCGCTCACAGCTTTGGGGGCGTCCAATTACAACCCGGTCTCACGGCAGTTCTTGCAATAGTCACGAATGCTAATCTATTCGTTCAATAACATCTCCGTCTGTCATTCTAAATTATAACGACCACAACCAGTCAAAATAAGACACGCTTATTCTGGAGCGCATTTTGCAGGAAACAATTCACAGCAAACGTTGGTAGATCACATTTCCTTTAATTTTTAAAGAGTTCTCCGAAATGTTTGCGCTGTGAAAGAGAAACTTCTACAAGTAACCGAAATATGGAAAGAGTCTCGCCGCAAAAAAAAAAAAAAAAAAAGACTGTCCACAACTTTTAGTCACAAAATTGACATTCTAATTCCGAAAGTAGCTTTTAAACACCTTTTAACGTATCAGTTAAAGTTTTTGTTCTTTTCTTTTCTGTGACACAGTCAGTCTGACCTGTTACAGTAATCCACCAGTCTTTCATCAGAACCTTTTATTCTCTCCTCTCTGTGTTCCTGTGTTTGTCTTGTCCCCCATGTTTTGGCCCTTCGTCTCCTGTTTTGTGTTTAGTTTCACTTCCCGTTGTTTCCCTGTGTGTCATGTTTAGGTTTCTGTTTAATCACTGATCCTCAAGTTCCCAATAGCTTTAGAGTTTAGTTCCCTTAGTGTTCCTTCCGATTGTCTAGAGTCTCTTGTGTCCGTTTTCCTCGGTGTGTCTGCGAGTCTCGTGTAATGTCGAGTTTGCATTTGTTTCCCTGTCTTCTCTCTTCCTGTCTTATTTTGCCAGTCTTGTGTTTTGTAAGCCTTGTGTCCTGCTTTGCTTCCCCTTTTTCCCATTTGTTTAATTCTGTTCACCTGTGCCTCATCCTCTCCAGCTGTGTGTCTCTCTCTCCCTGATTACCTGGTGTGTGTGTGTGTGTGTGTGTGTGTGTGTGTGTGTGTGTGTGTGTGTGTGTGTGTGTGTGTGTGTGTGTGTGTGTATTTAAGGTCTCAGTGTGTGTTCTTTTGTTTGTAGTCCTACCCTGCCTGCCACACAGTGACACATAACAAACCAAGTCTGTGATTAACCCCTTAACTGGCAAGGGCCCGGTGACGGGCCGTTTGTAGTCCCTTTTATATGGCAGGCTAGACCCTCCCATTTTTATTGACACGTCATTCGGCCAATCATGTAACTGGCTGCACCAAATCACCTGACAAAGCTACGTGACGCCCTCTGAGTATTATTGGCTCTGGGAAACCCATTTCTTAACATGATTGGCCGAATGAGGTGTCAGTCAAAATGGGCGGGTCTAGCCTGCCATATAAATGCACTTCATTCGGCCGGCGGACCAGACGCAGCCAGTTAATAGGCTATGAAATGGGTTGTTCAGAGCCAATAATAACCAGAGGGTGTTATGTAGTTTTTGTCAGGTGATTTTTTGCTGCCAGTTAAGGGGTTAAGGGTCTTTCCTAATTTATTTCCATTTTTCGCATCCCCACGGTTGCTTTAATAGTTCTAAACTTTGCTCCCACATGGTAACATACGGTGCAGTGAAAAAGTACTTTCCCCCCTTCCTGATTTTTTTTTTTCATATTTGTCACACATGATTCATATCATCAAACAAATTTTAATATTTAACAAAGATAACCAGAGTAAATATAAAATGCATAAAAAAAATAATAATGACTTAATTTATTAAGGGGAAAAAAGCTATCCAACCCTACCTGGTTTCATGTGAAAAAGTGTTGAGTTGTAGACAAGCTGTGAAGGTGTGCTCTCAGATGCTTAACTAGACTGATCACTCTGAAATTTTCTGCAGGCTCTTTGAAACTGTAGGTATTTATTAAAGTCAATATTACACATTGTAACATTCAGATATTAATCTAGTACACTAATACAGTCCCATTCATAGCTGTATTTTGACAGATAGTATATTAATATACTATCTAATAGCACCTATCAAGGGAAGTGAAAGAAACATGAAAGTCACCGTGTGTGCGCACACTAAGAAAAAGACATTCAGAGATTAAATTAATCTCTGTGTTGGAACACAAAATTGGTTCCACGATGTGTGTGGGCTACAGTGTGTGAGCTGCAGAATGAGGCCAAATTCTGGCCACACACTGAACAGTCAGAGTGTTTCTCATGACAAGCCACATTTACCCATTCATACATACTCATACAAGCATTTCATTCTATGCCTTTTAAGTTTTTTTCCCCATGAAGACACACTCCAGATGCACTGGACCGATTTAAGCTTAAGTGGCCCGGGACACTTCAGCATGTGAACAGAAGGAACCAGTTTGAACCACCTCTCCATTAGTGCACAAGCTGCTTGTTGTGAAAAAATAAATTGACCATTAAAGCTGAACTGATTTTCTGAGTCATATGCATTTTTAGTGAGACGTCTTTCATGTAATCAGGTGTGTGTGTGTGTTGTTGTGCTTCGCCAGTTCATCCCAAACAGCAAAAATAGTAGCGTGTTGGAATTTCCACTCATATGCATAAAGCAGTGAATCTGACTTGTATTTAACCATCTCCAACATTCTTCAACATTCAACTGGTTCACATGTCAAATCTCAGCCCATCAAGCTGACGTGACAGCATGGCAACAGAAATGCAGGTTAAAGTCCACTTTCAATCAGGCCAAAAGCAGAAAAGAAATGACTCAAGAAATGCCATCCTGTGTCATCAAGATTGTTGTGGAAAAATAAGTTAAACATCAAAACTGAACAGGGCAGCGTGGTGGTGCAGTGGTTAGCACTGCTGCCTCACAGTTAGAATATCATTTGGAAGGTCTGGGTTTGATTCCACATTGGCCCAGGCCTCTCCCTCTCTCTGTGTAGAGTTGGCATGTTCTCCCCGTGCTTGCGTAGGTTTCCTCCTACATTTCAAAGACATGCACTTACTGGGGTTAGGTTAATTGGAAACTCTAAATTGCCCATAGGTGTAAATGAGAATGTGAAAGGTTGTTTGCCTCTCTGTGTTGGCCCTGCGACAGGCTGGCGACCTGTTGATGAGCGGAAGCGAATGGATGGATGGATCCATCCATTCAGTTTATTGAAGATTTTTATTAAGATTTATTGAAAGAAAATTTGGCAAAAGCATTAATACAGGAGGAACAGGTTTTGCACCAGGCATTGCCAAAGAAACAAAATGATAACGGCTCCTTTATACACACTGTGTGGGTACAATCATTGTCTGTTCAACTGTTGGGAGTTTCATTCTCACATTCATATAGGCACCAGCCTGATAATTCTAACAGTCATAATTGTGTGGTGTCTTTTTACAACAGTCTAAGCTGTTGTTATCTTTATATATCACATTATGTAACCTAGCGTTACATAATGAAGATATATAAAGAGCAATATGACCTTGACCACAGCTCCAATCTCATTGTACATCCTGAATAATGACAATAAAGGTATTCTGTTCTATTCTATTCTATTCTTAGTTATTTGTTTTCCCATCTTCACACACTTTGTATAAGAAAGTTACAGTTACATACTAATACTACACAGAGGTTAAATGAGTTGAAACACAAATTTTCAATTACACTCCTCTATCAGCCATTGCAAGAGAATTTGGCCAAAAAAAATCTGGTTACAGCACAAGAGAAAAATTAGACATTTTTATGATAGTGGAGTGAGCAGTGCCAATTTAGTCCTGGTGATCAAGTGCTCAAACTCTTGTCAATTTTTGGGTCACCCTTACTGGCCAGGTTCACCAGTCTGAAGTCAAGTAGATCTCACAGGAGAATTATTTAATTTCTATACCCTTCAGTCTGTCTTCATGGCCAGCTGTGTTTCCCGCACAAGGTTCTGTCCTGTGGGACAGAACCTTGTGCGGGAAACTATCCCAGCCAGTGTCTGTGTAGGTTCTCAGTCATCTAGGTCATAGCAGTCCCTGGAGCTTGAAAAAAGTTCTTCAGTTCAGTTCAGTTCAGTTCAAGAACTGGAGAAGCCTTTCAGATTAGAGGTGAAACATCTTCAAGAAACAAAAAAGGAGTCCAGTCACTCTTTTTTGTGAGTTTGTATTTATTTACATCTGGTCGTAGGAATCACAGGGCTGTAGTCACGGGTTTTGTCATGATCCCAGCATTTTCTGTTTGTGGCTTTGATTTTCTGTTTATTTTTGTTTTGCCATTGTGAGTTCAGAGATTTCCTGAATGGTTTCCTTATAGTTACGTTCTCAGATTTTGTTTAGTTTTCTGAGTCATGTTCTTGGTTATGGTTTAATTGTATCCTCAGGCCTTCTTAGTTTAGTTTTCTGAGTTTTGCTCTTTTTTATTTAATTATTCCATGGTTTACCTGGTTTCATTTGTGTGTCTGTGGAGTTTAGTTTCCCTCTGTGTGCCTGCCTGCCTTCCTGTGTTCTGCATTTCTGTAGTGTTTACTTACTTCCTGTTTTATTTTGCCAGTCCTTTGTTCCATGTGCACTGTATTCAGTTTTTCTTCCACTTTGTCTCATTAGTGTGATTCAGTCCACCTGTTCTCTCCGACTGTCTCCACTCTCCCCTCATTACCTCTTGTATATATATTGTTTGTGTCCTCCTCAGTTCTTTGTTGTGTCCTTGTCTCCTCCACTCTGTGTTTTCATCCTAGTTACCTTAGTTGTTGTATTTCTGGCTCCAATCCAGCTTTATAAATTCCTTGTTTATTTTTTTCCTGGAATAAATGTGAGTACAAGCTTATTCCTCATGTTCCTCACTGAGTCCCACATTACTCTGCCTGCCACACAGCAGTCCATGACAGGTTGACCCACTGGGACATGAGCCACTTGCAGGAACAGCATAAACACTGGCTTACTAAACTTTAAATCATAAACTGTGCATCATAAACACTTCAGTTCAATGTCAACCTGAAAGTACTGCTTGTTACAAATATAAACTAGGAAATTCCTTTGAGGTTTGATATGAAAATATTAGCTTTGGACAGTCTTTTTTTTTTTTTTTTTTTGCTTCAATGCCTTCTTGCTCTTTGCTAAAGGCTGGGCTTCAGTTTCAATGTTGAAACACGCTGCACTTTTCAAACTCTTGGTATTTAAGCAGACAATAACTTGTTCTATCAGCTTAATGCTCTTTGTGTCTGTATATAATCAGGACAATTCCAGACTTGAAACTGGATATACACCACTCAAAGAAGTTAAATGAACACTTTGAAAATATATCAGATCTCAACGGGAGGGGAAAAAATGCATGGTCGCTACCATGACAGCAAATAAGGCTGCACTCAGTGCAGTGACCAGCTGCTAACCAGCAGAGAGGAAAGCTGGACATACGCAGCTGTTTTTCAAAACAAAGTGAAAGTCATTTGGACTTGGTCACACATCTTGTCCAACAGTTTCCTCCAGTGTTCATATGTCACATCAGTTACAGATGACAGAAGCAATGCTGTTAGACAGCGGTGGAGTAGCAGGGATAGGGTTCCAGCATAAGGTGAAATTGAAGGATAATTTTTAGTTGTAATAGCCCAGAGGTTCTCAAAGTTTTCAGGCCAAGTACCACCTCAGAAAATATGTCTGAGAGTTTAAAAGCCTAAAATATACAGAAATGAGGATTATTTCAGGCCTAAACCAAGAGAAGATTAACCCAGGAATAAGCATTACTAAAGGACAAAACATGGACTAAATCCAGGAGTAAAGAGAACTAAACCAAGACTAAAGTGTCTAAACTGAGACGTGTGTGCGCGTGTGCATGGATATTGTGAATGTTGCAGTAGTTTAGATATAGGCTTAAATTAATCCTATAAAAGTATAGGTATAATGGAAACGAACATATAAGGCAGTATAATTAAGTTCATATATCTTTATTTCCTTATCTGTGATTTATTTCATTTAACATTAAAGAAATCAATAAGCATGTTCCAAATGGTCTACCTCCTCACCTTCCACTCTGGGTTCAAGAGGACAACAAAAGGGCAATAATATAACAGCAACCAATCAGAATTCAAAGTTCTAGAGGCCTCATACATAAATTTAATTGACTAGATGTTATACTCTGATTAAAAAGTTGTTCAGAGACTGCTTTTCCACTTTGCCTAAGTCCATTTTTGTGTGTGTGGGCTATGAAGAAGAAGAAATCGGGTCTTAATACCCCTCACCTGCGTTCAATTAGGACCTCTCCTTCATTTGTATGCATTGCGTCTCCAACTTCTGCTTATTAGACTTTCTGGGTAGGTTTGCCTGCCGGGATTTATTTCTATTTAATGTATTAGTTTGAAGGATTCTTATTTTCACCATTTGCCTTTAAGGAGACACACGGTTCCAGTAGCTGACATCGGTTCACTTTAAATAGCGCCTTGGGTAGTGGAACAAGGTGCGTTCACTTTATGACGAAGTGGGGTTTTTGTTTAGGCTTCTGGGTTCAATGTTGTTGATTATGTTGTGTGTTTGTAAATGTTTGTTTTTTGCTTTGTTGGAACTGTTAAGAGTTTTGTTTGTTTGTTTGTTGCATGTATTTTGAGTTTAATTCTTTGTAATTTATTGAGTTTGCAATTTAATCCCCCCCCCCCCCCTTTTTTTTCTAAAGTTTTCTCAGTGCACAACAAAGTTGTTGGAGTAGAAATAAAGCATTAAGCACCCATCCAGACTCTCCATTCACTGATCCCAAGGGCAGCTACACTTTGAGCTTTAACCTGCTTTGGTGGATGCCACAGTGAACTGTGTTCACAGACAGTCATTTCTGGAAGTGTTGCTGAGCCTATGCAGTGATTTCCTTCACAGGATTGTGCCTGTTTTTAATGAAGAGCCACCTCAGGAATCAAAGATCATGGGGATCCAATGTGATTTATCTGAACTTTTGTTACCTTTGCACTCCGTCCTGTGTCGAGTCCCTTGCTCTCTTTCCCTGTTTAGTTGCTTCGTGTTTTATTTTGATAGTCAGCTGTCCATTGTGCTTTGTCTTTTTTTTTTTTTTTTTTTTTTTTTTTGTATTGGTCTTAAGTAATAATCTAATTTTCTGAGATACTAAATTTGGGTTTTCATTAGTTGTCAGTTATAATCATCAAAATTAAAAGAAACATTTGAAATATATCACTCTGTGTGTAATGAAAGAATGAGTTTCATTTTTTTGAATGGAATTACTTAAATAAATCAACTTTTTCATAATATTCTACTTTAATGACCAGCACCTGTATAAGGACCGGTCTGTTTGCCGTTTACCAACCCTCTGTCCTCCATAATAGAGAGACTGGGAATCCTCATGTTGTCCATATTTCCATTTGTGTGGATTCACTTTTTACAAGTTCTTTTCACTTTATCTCACAAGGCAAGCACACAGCTGTGGATGTGTGTACACTATCAATCATCTCACCCACAAAATCATACTTGCAGATCACGGTCAGGATGCAGATGAAACTGAGGAAGACTGCGATACAAGCTGTACCACATTTGCGTCACAGAGGTAACCACCGTCTTCTCGGAAAGATGATAGAACACTGTTACTAAAATGTATTTTATCTGGATGAAGGCAGGTTTAAAAAAGAAGCCTTTAAAATGATTTCATGCAAAGAAAGAAATAAACTTATTAAAATGGGCTGCCTATTCTATTAATCTAACTACTTTTCTTACTGATGTACATTACAAACTTCTATGCCAGCCACTGCATTTAGATGTCGAGTTTTACTTTAATGAAAGCACTTTATTCATGGTCAGGAAAAGACTGTTTTTGGTAGACTATAAAAACAAATACTTTGTGTGTTATATAGTTAAAGGTAAATGTACTGTGTTGTGATAGACAACCTCAAGAGAGGGGATAAACTGGCTGTGTTAGGAGTAGCCAATGAAAATTTGAACTAGGTTCTCTGATGATGTTGATGTCTCCTTGAGCCTGACTGTAGTACTTGTGTTCTGAAGAGTGAGCTGTGCTGGATTCTGGATTTTTTTCATTAAAGAGTGCATGCACGCAAAGAACCAGATATAAACCAGCCTGAGGACAACCAAATGAGTGTCCTTCCCGCCAAAAAGGCAAATACTTTTTCATTAACGGAACCAAAAAGTACTCCAGAAAAACATGGCTCAGGCGCTCTGCAGCTCATTTTAAAGGCTTTCACTGCACGCCTGTGGTCAGTTCTGTAAACAGAGCGGTTAGAACAAGAACTCGGTGTCTACCGTTTAGGTCTCTATGAACACAAAGTGTCAGTCACACTCAAATAGATCTTTTCTAACCTGTGTTAGGTTAATTAATGAATTAACCATTAATTAATGCTTCAATCTTAAATAGGATCCATCTATCTTTATTAGCTGGCTATGTACCACAGGCTTTTAAGGTGGCAGTAATTAAAACATTACTTAAAAAGTCATCACCTGATCCAGCTGTCTTAGCTCATTATATTCTTTAAAGAGTAGTTGTAAAGAGTTAACTGATCATCTGCAGAGGAACAGTTTATTTGAAGAGTTTCAGTCAGGTTTCAGAATTCATCACAGTAGAGAAACAGCATTAGTGAAGGTTATAAATGATCTTCTTACAGCCTCTGACAGTGGACTCATATTTGTGTTTGTCCTATTAGACCTCAGTGCAGCTTTTGATGTTGATAATATTTTATTACAGAGAATAAAGCATGCCATATGTATTAAAGGTACTGTGCAGTCTAGCAGATAAATCATGTTTGTCTAAACTGCAATTTTGTTGTGGGGGTGGAGCTGGACTTGCTGATGGCAGTGTCGGAGAGGAGGATGCTGTCTAAGCTGCAGGCCATTGTGGACAATGGTTCTCACCCTCACTACGACACAGTGATGAGACATAGGAGCACATTCAGTGCAAGTCTCATTCCACCAAAATGCACCACAGAGAGCCACAGGAGGTCACTCCTACCTGTGGCCACCAAACTCTGTAACTCCTCCCTCGATAGGTGACACTATGGTTCACCAGTGTAATTTCTTACGTGTACATTTATACAGTATGGATACCACAGATTTATCTTTTTGTTTTTTATATTACTAGTGTTTTTGATTTTAAATTATTAGTGTTTATACTTTCTGTATGATAAACAGTTGCAGCTATAAGAACTGAAATTTCCCTCAATCAGTGAAGTATTTCTTATTTTGATTCGGATTCTGATCCTGTAGCTGTAAAACGACCCCAAAGCCTCATCCTTCCAAACAAGCCATACTTGTTCTATTTTTTTCTTTTGTTTCATCAACTTTAAAATTTAATGTGCTAACTGAGGCCTGTGGAGTCTGAAATGTAGCTCTTGAGTTTTTTTGCAGTTACTCTGAATATAGCACAGTTTGACCTTGGGCTGAATTTGCTGGCATATCGACTCCTGGGAAGATTGTGGCTCTTTGACACACTTGAATGCTCTAGACTAGCAAATGTCTGCTTTTATAGAGCAGAGCTTGCGGATGATCAGTCAAGTGAACCTGAATATCAGCACCTGAGTGCAACCAGTCTCTGGATTCATACAGAAGCAGTAAGGGAGTACTTATTTTTCATAGGACTGCATGGAGTCTTATTAAAACTTTCTTTCACATGACTGTATTTAATTCACAGTGCTTTGTTTGAAGCAGCTATATCAATAATATATTTGATGTTCATTAAATAAAAGAATACTTTTTACTATCTACTATCTAAAATCGTGTTTGCTTTTCAAAATGTAGAATTAAGGCAATTTTGATGTTTTTAATTGGTTTGTCCACTAGATGGAGCCAAAGTGGTTCAAATCATTGATGTCACCGTTTGTTTGTTTGATTCATGGAGCCAATAGTTTCTTTGTGAAAATCAGCTTACTGTTAAATTAATGATCTGTCCATTAAACAAAAATAACACCACTCCTGCCTCCAAAAAAGTTATTAAATGTGTCAAAACTTGACAGTCTGTGAAATGACTGTAAGTTTCTCGGAGTCTCGTGAGTAGTACTACTATCACAGCAAGTGTTGCAATAAACATCACTCCATCGATGCGTCAGGTGAAGGGGAAGCGCTGCGGTTCTTATATGTGTGGTGCTCGACTTGACCAATGGAAAAAAAGATGTCAGAGTAATGAAAACATGAGCCGTTTCTCGCCTGGTTTCGCTTTCAGTAGTCTGTTGGTGTCGTGTGGCTTTGTGGTTAGTTTGCTGTTGTGGGAAAGGTGGCGAGTCCCTACTCGTGTGGGGACTCCCGTGGGTGTTGTAACCAGGCAACAGAGAAGATGCCTGTCACCTGTAAACAGAAAGGTTTGGCCCTTATATAGATAGATACAGCATCTGCCTGGAATTACCCTCTGGGGTATACACAGGAGGGGTAAAATAACAAAACGTAGTCTGAAAGTGATCCACAAAGTCACAAATTCGGTGTTTTTTCCTTTTTTGGCAGACTGCTCACACAGAAGCCACTGATGTTTGACCTGTTTTTTTTTTTTGTTTTTCACTTTATGAGCCTGTAATTCTGTAAGGTGTGGAACGAGCTCACGGCCTGTTTCTTGATATAACTGCTGTGACCAGCCTTTCCTCCGCATACATGTGTATAAGACCAAACAGAAGCTTATTGGTGGGGAAAGCTCTTCCACATCACAGCAACATGTCTGATTAAGCCTTAGGTACTGACCCTAATGGTAACTCTCTGCTATATTAATGTTTAATGTTCATTTTTTTAAATTGACAGGGGTTTGGAGAACAATCATGGGACAAAACAAACTGAGAAGCATCAAAACTGTCTTTATTTTACAAAAAAAAAAAAAAAAAAAATGATGATTCACTGGCTGCTGTGCAAAGAGATAAATATTGGGAAACTGTAGTTGTATTTTATTTCAAATGCTTTATGTAAAAGGGAAAATCAACAGTTGTATTTAAGGAAGTGGTTTGATTATATTTGTTGAGTCGATGCTTTCATTTCCTGTGATTTCCTTCGGGATCAATAAAGTATCTATTTGGTGGTTTGGTCATCTTAAAAATAGAAGTAACCTGGATGTAAAAAATAATCCAGGTGTGCTGTAAGATTACTGGTCCCACCCAGCCACGCCCTAAATCACAGCGATGGAAGCTGACTGGCATGTGACAAGGTGGTAAATACATTAGAGCAGGGGTGGGCAATTCCAGGCCTCGAGGGCCGGTGTCCTGCATGTTTTAGATGTGTCCCTGATCCAACACACCTGAATCAAATGGCTGAATTACCACCTCAGTGTGCAGTCAGGTTCTCCAGAGTCCTGCTAATGACTTCTATATGTGATTCAGGTGTGTTGGCTCAGGAACACATCTAAAACATGCAGGACACCGGCCCTCGAGGCCTGGAGTTGCCCACCCCTGCATTAGAGGGTTACCTCTAGAGCGTGGCGATGTGTGACTTGCACATCGCATCCTGTGTGACCGCTCCTTTGGTGACCTTCAACATCTGTAGGAAATGAGGGTCCTCTCAAGGCCACAGTGCATCATTTTGGACCTTCAGCGTCTGAAACACCAAATTTTCTAGATGCTTCCATGAGGGGGAAGGTTTGGTTTTC
This sequence comes from Archocentrus centrarchus, assembly GCF_007364275.1. Classification (NCBI taxonomy): domain Eukaryota; kingdom Metazoa; phylum Chordata; class Actinopteri; order Cichliformes; family Cichlidae; genus Archocentrus; species Archocentrus centrarchus. The sequence continues at coordinate 24,512,098 of NC_044358.1, read as the reverse complement.
CCAAAGTTAGCACTTATAGTTCCCTCTGCTGTTGGATTAAAGACTCATTTTTAACCCTTTCTCTCACAGTGACAGGTTTGAGTGCTGTCGGCACAGCAAATACCCCAAATGGGACATTAAATTTTTACTCCACTCGGCTCTTCAGGCTTGCCCATCTGGCAGTATGAAATGTCATCAAACCTGGTGCAGAGGTGAAACGTGGGCAAAGCATGAACCCAGTTAACTTTGATGCCAATCTGGATCCCTTTGTTTAAAACTGCAAAACTAAATAGGACCCTGGCTTTGTCAGTGTTCCAAGGCTAAAATCAGACAGGTGCAGTGAACTGTATGTGAGCAGTTGTGCAGAGATATGGCAAAGTCATCAACCCAGGGATCTTTCACTTGTTAGGTAAATGTGTAAACTCCTACACTATGGAGCCAATACAACTGTATAAATGTGTTAAATATCAGGGAATGTGCCATACCATTTAAGTTGCAGTATAGCTGTGTCCATTTAATGGGAATTTTTACTTGATTAGTGCGCAAAGGTGATGAAGTAACTTAATTTGGCAGGTTCTAAAATTCCATAATTGGCCTATAGGCTATATATTTAAAATTGCTGTCTCAATACATAAATTAGGCAACATGTAAAATTTCAAAATTATTTATTTTTCATTTACAAGAATGCGTTGCATCAATTTATCATTTACCAATATCTGCACTTTATGAGTAAGTGTCTGGTAATCACTTGTGTTCATCTAAATTTGGGGTTGTACCTACAGAAAATGATGATTTAATGGAAATTTGGTACAACTTCATGTATAAGATACCACCGAAAGTTTAAACTAAAAGTTGAGGTTAAAGCTCTTCCGTCTCTTCCTCTTTTCTTCTCTCCACTATACATGACTCATTTTCTAAATTCAGTACCGACCGACCTTCACCGATACTTCACAGACCACCTTTACACAATGAAAGGTAAATTTCTGTTTGAACCGAGAGATTATACAACTGAAAGTGGTGCTTCAGGTTAGTTAAAGCAGGATTGTCTGAGAAAACTGAGAAAACTTTGATGAAAATCAGCAGATAATTATTTTTTCCCCTCGTGAGTCACTGGTGGGTTAAAAGGGTGCCATTTATTAGAAGATGTGGTTGTTTCTTTTTAGTGAAGAGAGACCAAATATCAACCAAAAACACATTACATAAACCTGGTGACCAATTACATGAAACATCTTACCAATGTGCTTGCCAACAAGGGTTTCTCCACCAAGTACTAAGTCATTAAGTCAGTTAAGCAAAAAGCTTTCTTTCATACAAGATGAAAATCCAGGGATACGCCTTCATGTATCTGTCACGGTCTTTAGCAAAGAGGATAGCCATGTGTTAAACCTGATTCAGCAGACATGTCTATACAAGTCTTAGCAGCTGGGCACGCGGCACCCTTTCACAGGAAATCGAGTGTATCTCTCTGTTTACACAGGATCAAAGGTCACGGATATGAGCTCAGTGTGGAGTTTCCCAGAGGCTGTAACCCAAGTGCGTTCAGTGGTGATGGATGGACCCGGCAGACAATCCTGCTTTAACTAACCTGAAGCGAATGGATGCACGCAATTATATGGGAACTTGTAGCATTGCTGTTACAGCAACGCTACAACTTGTCCACTTGTTGCTATATTTGGTTTCCTCAACTCTTCTTTAGTATTAAATTCCGCTCAAAATGATATTATTGCTTTTACATTTTTAATTGCTAGACATTCTTTATTGTTACACTGGAAGTCTGATAAATGTCCCTTCATGTCTTTAACCCGCTGAGATATTATGTTGTTTTTTAAAGCTCGAGAAAATTAAACACACTTTACGAGGTTGTAAACAAAGGTTTTACAAAAAATGACAATGTTTTCTTTCCTATTTTTCAAACTTGGAGGTTCTGCCCAGCTGAATTTGCCTGTCACTCTAATCTTTTGCTTTGGTTTCAAATATGGATGTATATACCTGATGAGGTTGTTTTTTTGTGTTGACCTTAGTGAGCTGAGATGAGATATAGGGGGCTGGTTTTGTTTTATGTTTTTTAGTTTTATTTATTTTATTTTTTACTTTCTGATTATATTTGTTTTCTTTTGTTAAAAAAAAACAACTGAAACTAGTGCACGGTATTGTAATTTTTGATGCACTGTTTTGTCAGTATTATATTAAGTGTGGCTATATATATGTGTGGTTCAATAAGAATTATACATTTATTGTAATTTCATTGATTCACTCTAATAAAAATATTTTGGAGAAAAATAAAAGATACTGTGTAATATGCCATCTGATGTTGTTCGTTTCAGGTTATATTTGACCTAATTTTACAACCTGCTAAAGACCAGATTATTTTTATGTCCTGATATGTTAAACTCTGGAGTTCAGAGAGGGTGCTCTCTTTTTTTACCACGACTGTAGCTCCACATTTTTATTCTTGGACTCTACTGGAGTTTATTTGCATAATTCACAGTTCACAATAATTCCTTATTTGTCGTATACTGGGCCTTTGTGGAGCCCCTCAGTTTACCCTCTCTCTCTGACCATATTAAGGATAATTCCTCCAGCTGCCATCACACAGAGCCACTAGTTAAAAAAAAAAAAAAAAAAAAAAAAAAAAAATAGTATTAGTGTGGACATCCCACTATGTCTCAATCTCTAAGTTTCCCTCAAAAATAATAGAGTTACAAAAGAATGGGTAATTCACCAGAGACCACAAAAACTGAAGAGGTAAGCAGAAATACTGCATTGGCCCAGGCCGAATTACTTGAGAGCTGACAGCCATGTTTTAGGGAATAAAGTTATTGTTGCTTGTGGCAGGTCGAGACTGTGACTAAAGAAACCTCAAGGTGTCTCACAGCCATAAACAAAAGGGAGTTTTTCACTCGAGGGTTTCTGTCTAATTTGTTGGGCAAACAAGTACTTCAAGATTCTATTGTGACACGATGATATTTAAATCTGAAAAGTGAAAAGCAGAAAAGGATCTTCTAGATGTGATTAGCTGCCAAGTTTCATTGTTTTTATGAGTGAGAGAGCAGTCTAGGAATGTGTGTGGGCAGCAGCCGGAGCCCAATCACATTCAAATGCGCCCTACATCCCCTTTATCACACTCATTCTCTTTCTGCCCCTCTCTTTCACAGTTCAACAGGAAGTAATGACACAACAAAATTTGCACACACACACATAAGAGACATTTTATTTTTTGTTGACTCTCTTATACTACACTGAGTGGGCAGAGCTGAACATGTGATAAGGTGCGATTGGAAATTTGAATGCTTAGCACGAGAGTGAAACTGCCAAACAAAAGGAACTGACACACAGGAACAGGAAAAGGGGTCTGGTTTCTATTATGTTGATTAAATATTAAACAAGACAGCTGCTGTGATGGCCAACAGAGTGCAATACTAGATGGGGACAAAGAAGAAGGGCTCTGAAACTACTGTACTGAAGACTTTTCAGTGATTAAAAAATATTTTTAAGCCACCAGCAGCTTCTAATAAGCAAACAGGTCTTACACAAACATTTCACACATGGAATTTCAGTTTCATCTCACAAAATAAAACAGATGGCAATTATGGAAGTTTACAGCTTATACAGAGAAGTCTGCGTTCTCCTTCAAAACTCTGTAAGCTTTAAATTAATGCTTGCAGCATTTATGGACAATGAGGAATGTTAACTTGCTCCTAAAGCCTTGGCCAGCAAGACCTGTGAGCAAAGGCATGAAGGTACAAGGTTAAATAAAGGGCAGCAGAGCAGAGGCGTGAAACCAAAAAGTCTACAAGCACAAAGTGCAAAGCTGCTGCAGCAAAGAAGGCACTCTGCTCCATCTCAGTTTCATATGGTGCAGCAGATAACAGTACAGGAAAATTGTTCACAAGTGGATACGAGCACCAAAATTGGCACACAAATTCTTCTGATTACTTCTTTTTGATAAAAACCTGTGAGCCTACTTAAAAATCCACAATGACTGGAAGAAGGGGAAACCTAGATTTGTCCTTTTAGAAGGTACTAAGAAGTAATTTGGTATAATAATTTGCAGGGGTGTGGAGTGTGGTAGTACAGAGTACTTAGTTTTATCCACATGTCCTGGAAGGACCCCTTACATTCCAATGATTACCCAGTTCCTCATCTACATTCCCAAAAATCTTGTTGGTTATGGTGGCACAGGATTTAGAGCAGCTTGCCTGCTACTCAGAAGGTTGATGCTTTGATCCTCAGCTCCTGTACTCTGTATGTTACAGTCTCCTTGGGCAAATGCTGAACCCCAAATACCCCCAGTGCCTCCATCTGGGTTTGAATGCGAGCATTGAAAATTGTGTGTGTGTGGGTGCAGTTTGCAGTGTGAAAACTGACTTGAGTACCAGCTCAGATGGAAAAACTAAGTTCTCACATAAGATCAGACACTGGTTTCACTGCTGTGAAACTCAGCATAGGTTTCAGTGTTGATTAATTGATGTTTAATTTTGATAAAGGAGGCAGATAAAGGAGCTTTGAACTAGCGCCATCATAAGGCTAACCCCTCAATCTGCAGAGCTCCATGGAGCTGCGATTGTCATCGGACGACTGGTGCAACATGTAACGTATGTGTAAATGCATTTTCTTTTACTTGAAACCAAAAGAAGCCCTGAAGATGCTTTTAACATATAAATTTGACAAAAGCATTATAAATCAAGAGTAAAGTCTCTGAAATCTGTTTGCTGGTTGAAATGGGATTGGAAAAGGGACTGGCTAATGGGATCTGTCAAGTTAATGACACCAGAGGGACAAACATACACATTTTGCTGCTTGTATCCACTTTTGAAAGATGGTTTCAGTTACCTGCTGCACCTATAAGTACCAATCTCATGCTAAATACAAAGTTGAAGAGAGACTGTTAGCATAGCACAAACTCTAGAAACAGGGGGAAGCAGGGAAGCTAAGTCTACTGAACACACACAACAATGATTAGAACTGATAGCATGGAAGAGACATCTCCCAAAAAGTCACAAGAAGATAGAAACTGCTGTAAACTGTGCTACATGATTCTTATGTTTCTATCCTCATAGTTCCTCTTCAGTTTTCACCTGAACCATATCGTCCTGCGACTCTGACTGCAGGTTCTGGTTCTCCTTGACGAGCTTGCTGAATTGCACGTCACTGTAATGCGAAAAGTCCTGCACGTAGCCAGAGCTGGAGCTTTGGTTGAAGTTCATATCCATGTTTGCAAAGGTGTTGTTGGAGGTGTCCATGGGGCAGGGCATGACTGAGGGAAAGTTTGGGTTATTCAGCACATCCCAAAGTAAAGGCATTTCTAGCAGCTGCTTAAAAAGTTCTGCCTCCTCATTGTTTACATCCAGCGAATCGCAGTAATGCTGTTCCCCCAGAGTAGGTATGCCGGACTGGGCAGTGTGTGGCACCTCTTGTGGAGAGATCATGTTTTGAGGCTCTGAGAAGAAGTGGTTGGCCTGCTCTGGTGCAGGTGCGCTCTCAGCTGAAACTGATTATATTACAGAGAAAACAAAGCTGTTAGAAACATGATGAATGGTCAGTTATTAGGTGGTAGACTTTGTACTTAGACATGTGACACAGTGCGCGAGCACACACACACACACACACACACACACACACACACACACAGCTGCCAGTCTGTTAGACACCTCAACTTAAAAAACAAAAAAAATAAATTCAGGTTTTTTAAAATTGTTCTAAAGCAGTGTTGACTCAGCTGAATGACACTGTTAATCTGTAGTGCTTTATACTACAGGGACTGTTGTGCCTCATTTATATCAGTCAGAGCAGGCTAAGAAATGGGAATAATTGCATGGAAAAGCAGCACAAACTGCAGCCTCCATTTAACACACACACACACACACACACACACACACACACACACACACACACACACACAGCTGAGTCAACATCAACAAAAACTAACTTTCATGAAGGCAAGCTCTGCTGCTCTTTAGACTGTTTTAACCTTTTGTACAGTTTCATTTGTTGCTTGTAACCTGTTTGTGGTTTCAGTACACACCATTTTATCTTGTTTAGTGTGTCTATATGTATGACACAAAGTTATAGTTTATTTTCTTGTAATAAACCAGTCATAAATAACCTCACACTAAACATATTTGCAGGAGTTTCTGACTTCTTCTTTTTCATTTCTGTATATTCCAGCGGTCCATTTTGGCATTTTTGGCAAATGTCATGCTAGCATGTGATCTACTCTTCATACAGTGATGAGCAGGCAGAAATTTATAACTGTCAGTTTGATTTGTTTCAGGGTATTGTGACTCATTCTTGCTGTAATCAGGGAGTGTTGAAAAGCAATCTATTCTTTGTAATGTACCCCACTCATTCTCCACACCTAAATTATTTATGCTAGTGTATTTCCACAGCAGACATGTTGACTTTTAACAGGAAAAGCACTGGTGTAGTTAATGGCACAAACACTCACTTTGTTCCGCTAAAGTTCACAAGTAATTTGCCCGAGTGAGCATGACTATCAGGCCATTTTCACAGGAAAGAGTATCTCTTTTCCATCAATGCAGTGCTGGTGTGGAGCCAGTTCTGCCTTGGGGTCTTCTGAGGAAAAAGCCCACGCTCAAACAGGTTTAAAATCCAAATGTTACTAGCAAGAATCTGTGTAATTTCCATGCCAGGAAAAAAAAAAAAAAAAAAAAAAAAAAATCATGTTTGGCAGAATCTGTGAGATGCATCTGCCATTCATGGGTAAACTTTCTGCAAACTTCAGTTGTTTTGGATTTGGCGCCATGCTGGGGCCACAACACCACCCACCTTTTTCTTTTTTTTCTTTTTAGTGGAAATGTGTTCAGGTTCTAGATTATGGACTGGTAGGTACTGTATGAGTGGAAAAGGGGTTTGCGAAGCTTGAAGCCAGGGAGACAGCCAGCCCGGCTTAATCTGCACTCTGTCATTTAACAAACAAATAATTCTAATCTGATCTGGGCCTCAGAAGACTGGACTGACTTTCAAGTTTAAATGAATACATTTGTATATATTTTAGGGCCAAATCCCATTTTTTTTTAAAGGCACTTTATGCTTTCCACATTATGAATCCAAATGAGTCTAGCTTTTAAAACGTTGGTTGCCTGTCCAACACTTTGAGCAGTTTGATGGCCCTCAGTGCCAAACATATCCCGAAGTGTCATTTATAGTGCTAAGCTTGTTTTAACATTAATGGAGCAGAATTTTACCCTCTTGACTAAAAGTATGCGCAGCCATAAAATTCAACTTTACAGAAAAGATGACTTTCTGTGCCTTTCTCCCTCTTGTCAGTGTTGGTGAGGATATGTCTGATTTGAATAAATTTTCCTAAAACTGTAAAACTGACAAAACCGACTACAGATCCCATGTTTTTTCTCAGTGTGAACAGCCACATCATGGCTAGTAATTTGATCTGTCCCATGTGAGTATAACGGGGCTGCCCAGTTTGTAGTATGAGTTAACACAACCAAAAAGAATCATACCAGTCAGTGTTAACCCCTTAACTGGCCAGGGCCCGCTGACAGGCCGTTTGTAGTCCCTTTTATATGGCAGGCTAGACCCTCCCATTTTTATTGACACCTCATTCGGCCAATCATGTAACTGGCTGCACCAAATCACCTGACAAAGCTACGTGACGCCCTCTGAGTAAACCCATTTCTAGCAAACCCATTTCTTAACATGATTGGCCGAATGAGGTGTCAATCAAAATGGGAGGGTCTAGCCTGCCATATAAAATGCACTTCATTCGGCAGGCGGACCAGACGCCGCCAGTTAATAGGCTATGAAATGGGTTTTTCAGAGCCAGTAATAACCAGAAGGCGTTATGTAGTTTTTGTCAGGTGATTTTTTTTGCTGCCAGTTAAGGGGTTAATCTTATGAGTAACAGCTGTGTTTTTCCTGTTGTTACAAGTCAAAATATTTAGAGTGAAAACACATCCACACACAGCCACAAAGGTGGCGGGCCCTAACCAAGCAGTTTAAATACTTAATACTAAAAACACAAACATCAAACTGAAAGTCCAAGCCTCACCTGTCACACAAGGCTTCTCTGGAAAGCTCATCTCTGACTTTAGCTTCCTCTTCCGCTTCACCTCGTATGGATCTAAAATGAAAATAGCAGACTAAATTAACCTGCTGTCTTTAACAATAAACTGCTTCAACATTTTTATAATTTGTAAATTTAAACTGTCAGTCTAGTCCTGACAAGTTAGCGAGTACTATGTGAGGTTGGACACTAAGGAAGGAGAAAAGGACTTGTACCAACTGGCTACACAAAGAGACTGAGCTGGAAAGGATTAGCAGCAGATTAGAGTGATTAAGGATACAGATGGAAACGTTCTAATAAGGGAAGAGAGTGTGTTGAGAAAATCAAAAGAGTACTTGGAGGAGCTGATCAATGAAAAAAAATGAGAAAGAAGACGACAGCTGGAAGGCAGGTAATAAATCAGGAAGTGCGGAAGATTAGTAAGGAGGATGTGAGGGCAGCTATGAAGAGGATGAAGAATAGAAAGGCATTTGGGACATATCTGTGGAGATATGGAGATGTCTAGGAGAGAGGCCAGTGGACTTTTTGACCAGATTGTTTAACACAATCTTGAAGAGTGAGAGGATGCCTGAGGGATGGAGAAGAAGTGTGCTAATAGTAATTTTGAAGAACAAGGATGATGTGCAGAGTTGTGGTAACTACAGAGGGATAAAGCTGATAAGCAACACGATGAAGCTATGGAAAAGAGTTGTTGGAGCTAGGTTAGGAAGAGAGGTGATGATCAGCGAGCAGCAGTATGGCTTCATGCTGAGACACTACAGATTCGCTGTTTGCTTTGAGAGTGTTGGAGAAGTATAGAGAAGGTCAGAAGGAGCTGCACTGTGTCTTTGTGGATCTAGAGAAAAGACGTGATAGGTTGCCAAGAGAGGAACTGTTGTACTGCATGAGGAAGTCACTGCACAAGAGAGGTGAACAAGAGTGCAGGCTGGGGGGGGGCAGTGAGTGGAGACGAGTGACGCTGGGATAGCAGCAAGAGTGAAAGGAAGTTTTACAAGATGGTAGAGTGAGACCTGCTATTATGTATGGTCGATGAGATTTTTACTGGAAGTGACCAGGATGGACACGATTAGAAATGAATGCATCGTGGGTTGAACATGTGTAGAGGAGGGATGGTGGATATATTGGACAAAGGATGTTGAATATGCCAGGCAGGAGGAAAAGAGGAAGACCACAAAGAAGATTCATGTATCTAATGAAGGAGGACATGCAGAGGGGCTGGTGACAGAGATAGGGCGAGATGGAGGCAAATAATCCACTCTAATAAACCCTAAAGGGAGCAGCTGAAAGAAGGAGAAGAAAATGTCTAGACCCAACTGACCTCGATTGCACGGCAGGTACGTGAATGTAACCGGCTCACTCTCCATCTGGTCCGAGATGCGACGCAGGGACACGTTGACTTTCACTTCCTCTGTGATGTCTTGGTCCTCGTAGGGCGGAGTTTTAAACACGATGGCGATCTGTCGGTGCACGTCTGTCTGGGCAAACTCCCCATTCGCCTTCCATGACCCTTGCCTGAAGATGATCTCTATGTCATCTGTGGGCCACACAAAATTCATTATTATTCAAGAAAAATTAGAAAATGTTTTTTGTGTAGGTTCTCAGTCTTCCAGGTCGTGGTAGTCTTAAGCACTCCAGCTGAAGGTAACTGGACTTCTTTTTAGGTTCTTCATCCAAGAAGCTACTTCAGTTCTAAAGACTCATGGGGAGTCCCAAATATTAATGTATTAGGAAGTTGAATGTCCAGCGCCTTGGCTCATGTGACCCTAAAGGCTCACATGAGCCTGTCCAAGGAGACAATCCCACTAGGGGTCAAATACTGGGGACTCCCCATCAGCCTTTAGAAACAAAGAAGCCTTCAGAGATTATTTTCATGAAGCTAAAAAAAGAAGCCACTTAAGCACTTAAGACAACATCTTACGAGAACTGATTATTTTATGCTAATTTTAATATAAATGGTAAGTACGGGTGCTCCTAAGCTTCAAGTTTGCAATATTTAACCATCACATACAAGAGAAACACATTTCCCTACAAAAGCACTGCAGTAAACAACAATTTTTGGTACTGTCATGAAAAAATAATTAAGGCAGTATTATAGTAAACCAAAAGGATATGATCTATGCTGCAGCACTTACAGAGGTGCAAAGAGGCTACAGAGTTGCTGCCTGAATTGCTGGACCAGGACCAGAAAATGTTTCAAAAACAAATGCAACACAACACAAAATACACAACACACAAAATAAAAAATAAAAACTTTTGGCAGAATCAAAACTGTTTTCATTCAAAGTACTTGTAGTTCACGAGAGGTTTCTTTTTTCAGCAGCTCTATTTAGAAGCTGCCACCTGGAAACCACCTACGTGTCCTCTTTCACCACATTCACACACCTCCTCTGCACTTTCTTCTTGCCTGGCAATATCCTTCTTCCAGAATGTCTTAATCGCACAAGTCCAAACAAACTCAGGCTCATCTTTCTTACTTTGTCCCAGAACCGTCCACCCTGAGCCGTCACTGTGATGAGCTCAATCCAAACGTCTCAGCATCTGAAGCTCAGCTGCCTCCGAGCCTGTTTCCTGTCTTTTCATATGTTTCATACAACATAATTAATCTCATTACCATCTTCTAAGTTTTTGCTTTCACTTCTGTTGGTACCCTTCCGTCACTCCTATTCTTCTCCACCAACCCCACCCTGCCTACACTCCTTTCCTCACCTCTCTTTCACACTGCAGTTCCTCAGGATGGTTAACCCCAAGTATTTAAACTCATCCACCTTCGCCACTTCCTCCATCCTCACCAAAACACTTTTTTTTTAATCCTACTCCTTCTCACTTTCATTTCTTTTCTCTACAGAATAAACTCCCACCTGTCAAAGCTCTCCCCACAGACTACAATGTCATTTGCAAACATCATATTCCACAGTGTCTGGTCTCATCTGCCAGCTTGGAAAGGGCTCAAAGTTGATCCTTTGTCTCTTCTCGTGGCCACTTTAAACCAGTCTTTCACTCCTACCACACACATCACCATTGTGTCAGTGCCCTCATGCACATCCTGCACCACTGTCTCATACTTCTCTCTTTCACGCCTGACTTCCTCGTGCAATACCACACCTCCTCTCTGGGCACCCTGTCACATGCTTTCTTCTAGTCTAGAAAATCACAATGTGACCCCTGACTTTTGTCATGCTGTTTTCTTAACAGAAAAAAACAAAAAGCTCCTAAAACACTCCTCTTACCTTTCTGCACTTTGTCGCATAACATATAGACCTCCGTCTTCCCATTGCAGGGACCTCTGAACAGGTTCAAATGGGTAATCTTAAGCTGTGATGTAGTTGTGGCCTCTGTAATTTAAAAAAAAAAAAAAAAAAAAACATGCATGAGAAAGCGTGGGAATAAGGAAGTAGACTGACTTATTTTTGGTGCAGAAACTGTGGTTAAAACTCCTCAGTGTTGTTTTTGTGGTAATGTCTTACTCTTGTCGTAAATGGGCTTGGACACCACTGGGCTGAGATGGTCTTTCCTGCCATCCTCCCACTCGAGTTCACACTGGAAGCACAGACGCACCGAATTCATGTCCATGTCTTCGATGCCCTTTGAATGCCCAGCTGAAGGGAGGAAAGGCACAAAATAAATCACTGAGGACAGAAGACGTATGTGGACAAACAGCAATGTGAGCCTTAAGATGATTTGTGTTTGCATGTGTCCCACTCACTCTGAAATGGGTCAATATTTAGGTTTCTTCGCTTCTGAAGTGAAGAGTCCAGCTCTTTCCTCCGCACACACTGAATACCGAGGTTAGCAAAGCTGCGTGTAGGAACAGGGGAAGGATTTCAGATAAAATGCAAAAACATGATGAAATATAAACAAAATGTTGTGGGGGTGGGGGGGTTCACCTGTGACGTCGGTTGTTTTGAGGGTTGAATGAGACCACGCAGATCCCTAAACCGTTAGGACAGTCTTTACCCACAAGGCAGTGGGGGTGAGGCCGGTGTGGGAGGTCTTTGGTCACCAAGGAAACTGTGACCGTAACCTTCTTTAAGTGCTCAATGGGACCCTGAATCTGAAAGAGCGAACAGGACAAAAGAGGATAAAGGCGTAGTAGAGCTATAGCAGAATCCAGAGTTGAGTTGCCAACAACTAATAATTTGATTCTTATTTTCTTGAATATAAAATGAATCTTAAAAAGAAGTTCCCAAAAGTTTTTTTTTCCCAACCAACAGTCCAAAATTATTGACATATGACAGCCTAAAGCAGATAATGCTGATATTTGAGAAACTTGAAATAGAAGTTGAAATAGAAGCTGATTAATCTTCTCTGAATCAACTCAATTCCAGACCAAATGTTGCTCCAGGGTTGTGTGTGTGTGTGTGTGTGTGTGTGTGTGTGTGTGTGTGTGTGTGTGTGTGTGTGTGTGTGTGTGTGTGTGTGTGTGTGTGTGTGTGTGTGTGTGTGTGTTCAATGCTCTGCATGGTTGCATTTCTATTTCTCAGGGTTCTGACTTTTCAAAAATTCACAGCTCGCTTTTTTTATGTGGCACCACTGTTAAATCATATTAATATCCATTATTTAAACACACATTTCCTTGAATAAACTTTATATAAACTGGTAAACCACCAACTCAATGTGTGAATGAGTGAATGAATGAGTAGGCGTGTGTAAAAGCATTTGTTAGTAAGCAGCCAGGGGATATACCTCCTTGTGTTTAACTGCACTCGAGCTGGGATTTGTGGGGACTTTCTCATTGATACATAGACAAACAACACTGTTTCCATCTCCACACCCATCGAAGGAGGGGGTTCAAGCATGCAACAGTAAACAAGATCAGCTGTGGTTAAAAGTGCCCAACTGCCTCTGAGATCTCGTAAACCCCCTTTAAAATCTGAAAATCAAACTCATACCTCTATCGCAGGCTGAGTCTTGTTGGTGTCGGTGCTGGATGCCCCCAAGATGCTGCCTGCTGAGCGTCCTTCACATTCATAACGAAACCTCATGCCTCTGTCTTTGGGCTCCTCCACTACCACCAGCTTGGGTTTTTCGAGGATGCGCTCCAGCATGTCTGTGTCGGCCCGGTTCTGAGAGGAAGACATGCCGGAGCTCTTTGAGTTCAGCGAACAAGGGGAGCCTCGATCTCGCCCAGAGGAACCAGGTACTCGAGAAGGATGACTCGATGCCATCTCTGCAGGATGACACGGGTTGAAGTTTGGCTGTGGGTGGAAATAAAAAAAGCCGAACATTATTTATACCTCCTTTTGCAGAATGGTGACACATAACAGTCTTTTATATATAATGAGTAAAGATAATTTCTGTACCAGAAGAGCTTCAAAGCAAATCTACAAAACCTCTGAAGTCAAAAATAATACTTCTTTGGGTATTTTTAACCACTTTTTTCCCATTGGTTTGTGTTTATTTTTGTTTTCAGCCATTTGTGGGTTTCATTATTATCATCATTTCTCCCATCATCCTGCTTTTACCTCATGGCCCCGGCTCCACATTCATTGCTAATGCATCTGTTTTAACAGGAAGGTAAAAGGTCACTTGACCCGACTTCATCTTTCTCGGGAAAATTCCTGAGCCTTAAAATAAGCCTCGCCCCAAAATAATCACACTCAGATTGCTTTGGATGGATAAATGCCGTAAAGCACTGAGTCAGTTTGCTGACAGTATAAAACGTCTCTCCTGTTGAACTATGCTTCAGGATTTCCCATTATCGGTGACCGACCCCCTGCTCTTCCGAGAAGAAAAACTGAACTTCTGCAATAAAATTAAAACCTGACTTTAGTCACAGTTTCTTCTCAAGATTTCCTGCTTGATATCTAATGGAGAGAAATTCATCAAGCCAAATACATGTACTTCTGAGACCAGTAACAACTTTTAACTCCAAACTTTAAAAATGTCCACAGCCTCTACAGACTTGGATACAGTTTAGAAGGACTTTAACGTTACACAGAGATACATTTCCCCTTCCAAAACATTTCAGAAAAAAACTGTTTGATGGCCAAAAGTTTTAAACCACCCCATTATTTCAAAAATGAAAACAAATACTTCTGTGGCAGCCCCGTTATTTAGCTCATTATCTCTGCTCAGCTTTGAGATGCTCTGTAGTGGCTCAACCCCTATTTTGAGAACCACCATATTAAAACTAGCCAACTGTATATAAAGCAGTTAAAAGTAGCTCCATATTGACCATCTAAAACACTGCAGTGGTACTGTTTACCCACCAGTGTGTCTGTTTAATGCCATTACAAGTTTTGCATCTGAAGACAAATAGCCTCACGTCTCTCAGGTATTGTAGCTGATGACACTACAGATGAAGCATGCAGTGAAACTGAGCAGCAGAACTGACTCACGACGTGTTTTTTTTTTTTTTTTTTTGGCTCCATACATGTGCTTTCTATCAGTGAACGGAGTAAACCTTGCGCTCTGTGTGGCTCCTCCTCTTTCATATGATGTCTTATTTTTTTCCGTTACACCGCAGACCTCCGAGCTTTTCCGCTCCCTCTCGGGACTTTATCTCTCTTTTCTCTTTTAGTTTCTCTCTCTGCAGTGCTCCTCATCCTCACTCACTTGTTTCTGCCCAGCCAGGCGTCTGACTGGCTTCACGGTGACGTAAAAGAAAGCAAAGTTATCACAAATAAAGTTTCACACAACACGCCGCGGTCTATCTGTAGTACTGGTCCAAAAACAGACAATATGGATTATGGATAATAATCAAACCTGCAGGTAAAAAACTGGTAAAGATGTTGCCTCCTTTGTCCGCCTTGTAGCAGTGAATCAGCCTGAGTGCTCATTAAACCGCCGCTGCAGAGATCTGGGTGATGCCTCTGCATGAGATCATGGTTCATAATATCCTGTCGAGCCCCAGACGTCTTTTGTCAAAGTGTTTGTGTGTACCCCTGCGAGTGTGTTAGCCCGGGGACACCCATTAGCTTTTAAAAAACACTGAACTTCATGAAAAAAGCCTGCTACACCGAGCCAGCAAACGGAAACAGGAAGTCAGCTCAGCCTCACGTCGATCAGCCAATCACAGAAGTGACACAGGGTGAAAAATGCAACCTTTCACCTCCGGTGGGTTTGGCTACTAAAAAAGAAAGGATGCCAAACTGAAAGCAGGAGTCAGATTACAGCTCTTCTAAGACAACCTCCTCCCTCCCCAACAAGAAAAACACAGAGAGGAGGTGTGCCAGTCTCTCTCTCGCAGGCTGCAAAAACCTTTCCAGCTAAATGTATTTACACAGCATTCAGCAATATAACCTGTGTAGATCATTCACTGACAGAAGGTTAAACCTGTTTTCTGCTTCCCTTCATTATTACATGTCTGTGCCGTCACTACAGTCCCTCTTATCAGATTAAAGCCCTTCTGAACTCCCTGCTGCCTGTAAACCACGTGGTTTCTGGTAGGAACTTGACCTGCTGAGCTGCCTAATGGCTGCACTGTGCAACAGCAAAACACTCTGCAGGCTGCAACGAACCATGCTGCACTTTATTCCACGGACCTTTAGTCCTCACAACGGCCTTATTATAAGAGCATCACACACCCCTGAAGAGGAGGAACAGAGGCTTCCTCCGAACACATTTTATATCAACAGGCTTTCAGTAACAGCATGAAGACAATATGGGAAATGGAACTACTACTATACTACTACTACTACTAATAATAAACTGAGGAAAAGGATAAACTGCTCATCTGTCTCACCAAACAAACAAAATAATAGAACCTCAAAAAAACAAAAACAAAGCAGCAAATCCTCCATATGGAGAAGCCAGAACCAGATACATTAACATTTTCTCCTTATAAATAAATGTGTTTTAAATCCTTAAAATGTTTAAAATTTTGTGCAGAAATATTTTAACAACTGAGTTACAGAATCAGTTGGCCATGTTTTAACATTTATGTGGTCTAGCTTAGGTGAGAAGAAGCTGGGAAAATCTGTGGTAACTGTAACTCAAAGTTAAATAAGAATACTATAATTATTATTATATCATTATTTATTAATAATAACCTTTCTCCAGACCATTTAAAATCTATTTTAGTTCCTGTTATATGGACACAACAACCAAAGTGAGAAATATTTACAAAACACAGGCATGTAATGACATTTATCTCTCTGCTTTGTATATAAATTAACTATTGTGTACACTATACACACACATATACATACATACACCCATTCACCCCAAGCTGGCAACTTTCACGTTTTTTTTTGTTTTTGTTTTTTTTTTTAAACATGCAGCCAACAACTGACAGAAACACCTCTCCACTTTGGGTGTTGCCAGCAGTCATTTTGAGTAACACATGAAACCACTAGATTAGCAAAACAACACAAAACCATCACACTGCATGGCACCACCCAAAATATACCCACCTTAGATGCAGTGCCTCTTGGCACCAGCACAGGGTTGGATGCTGGTGAGGAGTTTGTTCGGGAGGTCCTGTGGTTGTGGCTGTGTGTCGTGCAGGGGAAGCTAGGAGGAGGAGGTGGTCCGGGTAGGGGGCCTGCTGACCGCTCATCCTCGCTGATAATTTCTTGTATCAGTTCTGCATGAATAAGTAAATTGAGCCAAAAACATTATCCACAGCGAAAGTGCAAATTATGTCAAATCTGACACCAAAATTTATCAAGAAAAATTATGATTCCACTTTTTTCATACTCAAATACAGGACAGCAGTGTCCATATAACACCTGAAAACGGTGGTACAAGTGGACACTGAAGATTTCTTGTTTATTTAAGTTTGTTGCATTTTATTTTTTGGATTTAACAGCAGAAACATTTCCACTGACATCTTCAGAACCTAACAGTACATTACTGTTTACTTTAATGTGCGGCAGCAGATCACGAGGCACAATGTGTCAGAATCTGAGCGATTACCACCTCAGATAAACCATTTCCTTTGTTTTGTTTTTGCCATTTGTGCACGAATTTGTGTCACGTCGTTTGAGAGCTACAGTAATGAAAATCAAGCCCCTGCCCTGTAGCGGCTTAGTTTAACCAGTGAAAGTGAATCTAGTGTTGCTGCAGCATTACCTGCAGGTGAATATGCACTACTTTGGGCCAGTGGTTGCGGTCTGCATGTCTCACACTTGTCAGAATGAAACATTAACAAAACATGGGAAATGCAAGCATCTACAGCACGTATTCCAAGTTAGGTAAGAAAATCAGCTGTTTTCCCTCTTTCTTTATGACTGGAAATAGTTCCATGAAACTCTATTTTATCTTCTCATTTTTAATTTATGGTCCAAAGTGTTAGGTTTTTCCTCTCTAACATGGGAACTAACACAATCCGAGATTAAAGAAGCAGAAATTCTAATGATGGTTAACTTCTCCTGCCTGAGGTCATATCAGGTCACCGTTATGCACCTCTGTTTATAGCCAGGGTCACAACAAGAGTCCATGCTCACCGTAATCTGTAGGCAGGGGCAGACTGATCCCGGGAAGGGGTGTTGCCTCCTCTGCTATGAAAAATCACATGCCTCAGGATGATGTCAGCTCTTGGACACACACACGCACACGCGCGCACACACACACACACACACACACACAAAGATTTTAACGCGTAAAATTGAAAAACTCACCACCAGAGATACCGGTGTAGATGTCCATGCCTATCATCATAGGTGGCGAGTCTTAAAAAACCACCTTAAAGACTTTAAACTCCGCCGTCGTGTTCTTGAATCGTCGCCAAACCGGATGAGTCTTCACTCGGTCAAAACTCGCGTCGCAAACTCGCAAACGGCTCCGTAACTACTCGTTAAGCTGCACACCGGCTCCGACTGTCTGTCTGAGCCCGCGAAGAGGTGTCAAACCGTCTCGCAGCCATGTGTTGAAATGTCTGAAACGGAGTTTGCTCCAGCTTTGTGTTTCCGTTAACAGTCTTCGCTCTGATTGGCTGTTCCACGACGTGGAAATCCCCTCCGTATCACGTCACCTCCCTGACGGGAAACCCCCCGGGACCGTGTCTACTGAGCCATTAATGAGTCCTCGGCGCTTTACTCATTTGCATAATACATCATAATGAGGCCTGAAAAGGTTCTGAACCCATAAAAGGTGATTTTTTTCTCCCCCTATTATGTAAACTGACCGCACGTCTCAGCGCTTTTTTTGTTTGTTTTTAGCTCAGCTTCGGCGCATATGCAAATCAGTCTTTTAACTATTCAAATCAGCCTCTATCCTAAATATCCCAAACCTATTTTTAGAACAAGCCAAAGTCAGCTTTTGTCATCCACACACCTCTGCGCATTTCTCCTGGTTGCATCATGCCTTTATCATGCTCTCCCTCCAATCAGGGAGAAGTGGGAATTTCAACGATGCAAAAGTTTAAAAAAACAAAAACAAAAAAAAACTCAGTGCACGTTTAGTGACTCCCCTCAGAAATGTCGTTTCTTTTCAACTTTTGACAAACTGCTGAAGTTTATGAGGCGCAGCAGCGCCACCTGCTGGTCATCCAGGGAATAGGCGATTTAAAGGAAACAAAAAGTGAAAGCTGGACCGTTTAGGGGAAACAGTGACTCAGCTTGGAGCGAGGTTAAAAAACACAACGCAACCTAGCTGCGACCGTACCCCTCATAAGACATGATTCAGCCGGAACTGAGTAATCAGCAGATGGTCAGCGAATCTACATATTTTAAAGAAAACAGGAGAACAAAAACCGCCACAAAATGTTATCTTATTTTTTTTAACCAGCTAAAACTTTATCCATGTCATATGGTATTACTTTGGCCTTGGAGGCCGCAAACCTCCACTTCAAAGTGGCCAGCTTGAGGTAAAATCAGGGTATCAGTGTTTCTGCAGGTGCGTCATACTTAGAACCTGATCCCCATGCTTCTGGCGTCATGCACCTGCTGCATCATAAATCTGCCAATTTTCCCGAAAATATTGTCATCAGTCAGATGAGAGTAGAAAAGGGTCAGCTTGGGATTCCAAGAAACGCTTGCAATGTTTCTTATCAATATAAAGTTCAACTGTATCCCAACATTTTGCGTAACAGCTACTGAGCTGCTTCTGTCCTCATGTGCAAAACTGTGCAATCGGTGGTCCCGGAGCTCCGTTCTCATCACCATGGAGCTGCTCCTGGATTATAAGGACGATGAAAGCATATCCACAGAAAATGTAGTCTTTAACCTCCTGAGACCCTGCGACCACATATTACATTTTGGCTTTGCTGCACCTTATACTTCATGCTGCTCAGCAGTGTTTTAGATTTTGTTAAGCCATGTTGACTTTGCTGGGTTATGCTCCAGATAATCCCATTGTCCACAACTGAGGACATTTTTTTTTCACAAAAGTATGTAACAACCATGTAACAAAATACAACTTCCTGTTCAAAGAGGAAGCTTAGTTTATATCCATATCATCTAATCACATATCTAGGACAAACTAAAAATGCATCACAAACAGGAGCTCAGGTCTCAGGAGGATAAACTATGTAAGAGGGATGGTACACTGTAAATGCACCAAACGATGACTGTCAGGCTTTCTACACTTAGTTGCACTTTCAGTATTGTTGCATTATTTTTAAGACTCTTTGTTTTATTTTTAGAGTAAGTTTTACCACAACGCTGTGTACTGGTCGTGCCTGTTTGTCTCTAATATATCAAACCACAGCAACTATGACTCAATTCACATCAAAACCTCAATTTCATAATTAGCCGTTTGACACTTCTAAATGTAAAAGGGCTAAACATAATAGAACTTCCTCCTCCTACAGTACCGTGCAAAAGTCTTGAACCACCCCTAATTTCTTTATTTTTTGCTTCCAATGAGCCAGACTGTCCTATTTGAAGTGGTCTTGAGCAATAGTTCTCCAGGTTTTCTGAAGATCTTTCAAAGTTTTTCCTTTGGACACTGGCTGCTTTTTCACTTATTTTCAGTCTAGTTCTTTTACCTGATTATTTTCAGAGGATTTTGTTTGTTGAACCACCTAACACTGACCTATGAATCATTCAAGCAAAAACAAGCACCCAACTCAAGGGATGACCCAGTCTTGTGTCTACACAACAATTTAGCAAGACATGCATTTAAAATTCTAAATTTAGACACTCTTTTATAACAGCCTGTCACATAACCTTATTTGTTCCACTTTCACTGAATCTTTGACAAGCCTAAAATAGTGTTTTTGCACTAACAGGGTGATTTCCAAAGCAGTATTAGCCAAAAAAACTTGATATGTCAACATGTGTAGTGTGTCCTCAAATCTTTCTTTGTCCTCCACTTGTCCAGTTTCCTCAAAGTAGCAAAACTGTTTTTCCCTTTAAAAAAAAAAAAAAATATATATATATAACTATCTACAGCAGATGAACAGTATCTGAAAGTCATGTCCTTCAGAAACAGGACAATATCCAGCAGAACCATTTGATGTTTTTTGGTTCAAATCATCAGCAATATGTTCAGAGGTGGTCAGGAGAGAGGTACAACTGTGAGTGTCTACAGCCATCTGTAAAACACTATGGAGGCTCTGTCATGGTTTGGGCTGCATTTCAGCCAGTGGTGTCAGAGATCTTGTCAAAATTGATGGAACTATTAAGACCAAAAAGCACCATCAGATTTTGATCCACCATACAATACCATTTGGAAAGCATGATTGGTGACAGCTTCATTTTTGTGCATGACAATGATCAAAAGCACACTACCAGTCCAGTAAAATGCACAATAAATACCATCAGTCTTGGATTGGCTTCCCCAGAGCCCAAACCTCAACAAGCAGTGTGAGATCTTGACAAACGACAGAACAAAAGGCAGTCAACATCCAAAGAAGAGCTTTGAATGTCCTTCAATAAGCCTGCAGGACTATTCCCGAAGACCACGAAAAATGACAAAAGCTGTCAGTGTTCAGGCTGTGCTGAAGAATAAAGGTGGTCATATCACATACCATAATATTGATTTTCAAGCTTGTTAGAACTATAGAAATTCTGTTTTTGATTTATGTACTGCATTTAAATGTATTTGTACAGTAACTAAATCACTGCAACCATGGCTGCCCCTTCCTGAGCGGAGTTTTTTTTCCTTCCAGCTGCCGCCAAGTACTTGCTCATAGGGGTCGTTTTGACTGTTGGGTTCTCTCTGTATAGTTGTAGGGTCTTTACAATATAAAGTGCCTTGAGGTGACTTGAGATTTGGCGGTATATAAATAAAACAAATTGAATTTCACATTTTCTGAGTAAAATATGAATGAAGTGGCTTAAGGCGTGTGCACAGTACAGTATACATTTTTTGGCATGTTTTGTTCATCTAATCTCCAATCCATGACTTAAGCGTTCTGGATGTTATGATGGCTGTTACTGCACACTACCACCTTAAGAATCAATGAAAAATTGTACCTCAACTTGTAACACAAAGATGAGTTTGGCAGCGTGGATGTCGTGTAAGCACAAACTGTATTTCCTGTAACATCAATAGAAATTAATGTGCAAAATTAATTGTCATGCAAAAATACTGTCCTAGAACCCAGAGCTGTAAGTAAAAATTAAGTGTTTAAAAAAAACAAAAAAAAAAAAAGCTTTGCATAGACATTTTAAATCACACTTAATTTTACTATAAACATGAATGCTTGAAAATTTAATATGTACCAACATGAACCCCTCTTCCTTTCAGGATTTACAGCACTCAAAATGAGAATGAAAAAAAAAGACTAATTCTTCCAGCACGCGCCTGACTGTCTCTGCCGTGTCTGTCAAAGGTGATTCTGTTTTGGAGCATAAAGGTGAAATGATCTGAAAGTCAGACGACCAAGCTGAGGAGGGGGAAATAAAAATGAGACTTGCAAATTACCTATTGCTAGACAGTTTTGACATCGGTAATATTAACATGAGGCTGTACAGTTTGACATACAAAAGAATGCATCAGTGACTGAAAAACAAAAATTAAGTCATTGACAATATTAATATATTTATATTAATACCAACAAGGCTGTTTTT
Organism: Archocentrus centrarchus; assembly: GCF_007364275.1. NCBI lineage: Eukaryota > Metazoa > Chordata > Actinopteri > Cichliformes > Cichlidae > Archocentrus > Archocentrus centrarchus. The sequence goes on along the minus strand of NC_044358.1, from coordinate 24,490,174 downwards.
TTTTTTTGTTCAAGTTTAGAACATTAACCATTTGTTTAAAATTGAGGGTAGTAGTCATTGTTTTGTGGGTAGCGTCCTGCACTGTCATCCAGTCACCACCTCTCTTCTTCAGCCTCCATTGCGGCTCAGGATCTTTCCAGTTTCCTCCAGTACTACTCACCTGTTTCCAGGCAACCCAAAACACGGTGCTCACATGGAATGAAAAAGAAAAATTCACAAGGAATCTACACAAAGGAAAAAAGCTGCACTTGGCCTCTTTTTCCTCTGTATAAAAAATAATAATATAAACTGCAACCTGTTCCCCTCCCAACATTTACGCCAAGACACTGTTACCCTCTGAAGAAAAGAAAAAAAAAAAAAATCATACAGAATACAGTACATCACGTTTTGTTTTACTTCACTTGAACTGCAAAACGAGAGGGCAGGGATGGGTGGGGAGCAGAAATAAGAATTTACCAAGTCTACACTGAACATGATTCTCTGTGCATCCACAAAGAAACCAGAGGGAACAGTTGAACTGCTTTTTTTTTTTTTTTTTTTTTTCCTTTTTTGTAGCGGCATCCGTGACAGCTAAACAACAACTCCCCTCCATGCCTAATTTCCACAAGTCCTCTTCACTCCAGCAGTGAGAGCCAGGGAGGAAGATAATGGCGAGAGCTCGCTTAATCATTCTTCTTCTCCTCCTCTGGTTTGTCTGTGATGGCAGCGGAGGCGGCATCTGGCACAGGGGCTGCTGTGTCGTTCTGAGCATGGTCTACTCCACTGGTACCGAACTCATTGACCCTGTTGGGATCAACCCGATAGATCCAGCGCTGGTAAAGGTAGATGAAGAACACCACATCTGCATGAGGGGACACAGAGTTTGGTCCAGTGAGAAACAAGCCCAAATTAGACCAGTATGTCACTTAATTTCCCACCAGCAAACATGGGTGAAAAACACTGGCATTATTTCCCCAGTCAAAACTGGACAGTATGAGGGCAAAACTGCACCGCAGGTGGTCAGATGATGACAATACTTCTCCTTTATGAACTCACCAACACTGAGTGCAGAATCTCTTCAATACAACATGTTTTCACTCAATTCACAAATTAAGTGCTAATATGCTCAAAAACTAGCAGCAAGACCTTATGAATGACCTCTTTAGAGTTTCAAAGGGACGTGACAGGTGTTTCTGAAGTCTGAGCTCACCAGCTTCTAAATATCGGGACAAATGTCTGTCTCCATCAGCTAAGTAGCAGCAACATCATCAGTGTACTCAGTAATAATGTTACCACCATGGCTGCAGGTCTGTGTCAGTAACTGAGTAAATATCAGCCAAGTCATTAGGTTGAGTTTGGTTGTTACTGACATGACTTACTGCTAATGTGACCAAACCAATTACATTTAGTTGTGCAATAGCTTTAACAGCAAAAGAATATTCAAATTAGAGTCACCCACCTAACATCTCTACCTTCCTTGGGATAGAACTGACTGGCTGGTCACACAGAGTAGGTGGTAGCTGTTTTTGTGAGGCAGGGGATGTTATTTAAAGGCTTCCTAATTGCAATGTGTCACCGTGTAGGCTTTAGTTTGCATAGCAGGGTTAACTCTTTCATTACCAAACTGCAGAGGTAGATGTATTTCAGTTTAGTTTTTGTGTCAGAGAAAGATTTCAGCTAAGTGGGCAGAGTGACCTTTGTTTGATCATTAATCAGCATCCACAAAGTTCACCATGGAAATCTGTGAGATCCAGTAAGTTAACACTAGGTGGAGTTAGAGGCTTATGAAAAGCAACAGCTGTCACAGATCAAAGGATGATAGTAAAATCAAACAATGCTGCAGCAGGAAAGACAGTGGTTCTACATTTAATATTTGATCAGTGGTCTCAAGTTAAAAGAGAAAAACCAGAGGAAAGGACAGCATTTCATTTAACCAAATAGCAAATCCATCCAGATTAACAGCCCACCCACTTACAGTAAGCTGCAACCATGGTAGACAATGAGGCGAACCTGAAACCACCCCCAGTAAAACACCCCACATGAAAGCTCATCTTAAAGCTGCAAACTCAAAAGGGCTCCATGAACACTGGCTGAGGAAGTAAATTGATAATGTTTTAGGTAACTTTCCCTGATCCTGGCACGGTTCTTAAAAAAATTCAACATATAACTGAAGGAAGACTCACCATCTCTGAGGCATCCTATCCTATACATCATGGGCATCTTGATGACAAAGGCAAAAAGGTCATCAATAAAGGTATTGAGAGCCTTGTAGGTGAGCATCCTCCACGGGAGGTGAGCTACAGATTTCATTTTGTAGTTGATGAAAAGCTGTGGCGTCATTGTAATAAAACCTAAAAAAAATAAAATAAAATGGAGAAAGCAGGTTAGAAAAAAACAAACGATTCCTACACCACAGACAGTAAATTAGCCAGCAGGAGTGTGTGCGCTGCATGGAGTTTATTAATACACAGCACATTAGCGGAGTCTACTGGGAATTAATACGTAACCATGATGCAAGTATGAAAACATTAGCTGCTCAGAGGCGAGGTAATCAAGAGAAACAAAAATAAATCAGCCTCATCTTTGGGCTTTAAAATAGATTTACATAAACACACAAAAAACACAAACTACTGGACAACAGAGTAAAATGAACAACACAGAAATAAAAGAGGTAACACAAATGTTCTGGGATGTACACAATTCATGTAATACTTTATACCAGTTATCATCCAAAATGTTTGTTAAAAACTCGAAAAATTGTTTGTGTTTTAATCAAATTTTTCCCCCAAATCAGATACTTTACCTTTCTCCCTGTACATTTTCTACTTATTTAAGATTTTTGATGAGTCATTTTACTTCAGAATTTAGCTATAATTATTGGCTCCAACTGCAGCTACATTATGCACCTTGCCGCTTCTGGGCCTGTGTCCTTTTTGATAGTTTGTTTTACCATTAAAATAAAATGTTACAGTAAACCCAGCTCAGTTTATCTTCCTTCAGCCTGTGGATAAAGTTTAAAACTTCAGAGCAGAATAAAACTGCTTTAGACAAACTTACCAAAGGTTAACAAGAAGCCGTAGAGCATGCTGAGGACCCATGAGTACCAGCCTTTGTGCTCTACGTACAATAAACTGTAGATCGCGTAGCAGCCAAACAGTGGGTAGAGCAGCCACGACAAGTACTTGAAGGCCATCTGTTTACAAGATAATACACAAAAGAAAATGACATTCATCTTTTAATCAGTAATAACAAAACAACTTACAAAAGAAAAATACATATGTAGAGTAGCCTTCTTCACAGAGCAACATTTAAACTTGATCAGACAGAATTTAATCATGTTTCACCAGTTTTAAAGACAACAATCACGTGAATGCATCTGTTACAGTCATGATCTCTGAATATGGCAGGTATTGGTTTAACTTACATCGTCATAGATTTTGGTTGAAGATTCCACATATGTTGACTTATCTGTGAATACCAATCTTGGGATCACCCCTGCAATTTTGTTCTCTCTGTCCAACTAGAGAAAACAACAACACTCAGTTATTGGAATCTGGTGGAAATGGTATAAGATGAAGGAGAAATGGAAAATGCAATGCACAAATAAAACAGATTAGCATTAGATTTGGCAAAAAGGAAGAGAACTTAGAGTTAAAGTAACTGCTCCTCATCATGTATGAAAAACAAATGTTGTTCCAACTTACTCTGACATCCATGACTTTGGTGATTTTCCACAAGTCAATGAGAAGGCCAATGAAGACGCTGACCTGCACCACAAAGTTGGTTTCATTGTCCAGAATGTACAGCAGCACCACTAGAGACTGAAATACTCCAAATATGATGGAGCGCACAGACAGACCTTCAAGAGACTGTCTGCTGTTCCAAAACTGGATATCTGAGGGGGGAGAAGATGAAGCCGAGGTGAAAAAAAAGGTTAGACAGACACTGTGCAAACTATTCTCCTCCTGTTACATGAAGTCCTGATTAGAGACTGTTGTGATCTTACCATTCTTGAAGGCAAGAAACTCAAAGATGCTGTGCACAATAGAGACAACGATGGTGAGTCCCAGCAGGTAAGGATTGGTTTCCAGAAGGGCCACCTACGCAAAGAGTTTATTTATTAAAACTTGAGTTGCTTATAAAACAGTGAATTCAATTTATGCTCAATTAAATGACAACAGATTGCATTCAGCTGCAATAGAGAACAATCACCTGGGAAACAGGTAATTAAAGTGCACCTGTCCAGGTATGTGGGATTGAAGCATGAGTATTTTGCTTTACTACAATGTCAACAAAAATAATGGTGTCCAAATGCAGACTACACTATGACAATCCAATTTCTCACAACAACATAAGCTCAGGATTCAGGGAGTTATAAAGTAATAAATTTCCACTCATTTCTCCTATTTTGTTTTCAGACAAAGGAAATCTGCTAGAAACCATACGAGTTGAAACTTTGAACACATCTGCTGTAAAGCTGCCACATGCCAACTCAAACATACCTTCTTTTAAATATATGTGAAATAAGATCAGAGCATCTAAATGAGCACCAAAATCATTAAAGCTCAACTTGCAGGAAGCCAAACACATAACCTCTCATCACATTGTATTCTGTCTCAATAACCTCTGGCCGCTTACCTTGACAGAGTCTTGGTCTTCGTCCGACTGCTCATAGGTGTCTTCAGGAAGGAAATTCCAGGGTGAGCGAGCGTTCTGGGCTGCATACAGCTGCCACCGCCACAAGGACAGTGGGCAGTAGCTGAGGCGCAGCGGGAGGTTTTTTAGGGACTCGTTGATGGGATAGTAGTCCTTTTGAAGGTTCCAGTAGTCATTGAAGTACACAATGGGGTAGTAATCGCCACTGACTGCATCAAACTTAACATCTAGTGTTAAACAGGGTTAGAAGAGTTGCACTGTCAGATAGAGCTTAACACAAAACTAGAGCTTTGAATGAGGTATGATTAACTGTGACATTATACTTACATTGGTCTAGAGGGGGTGGAACAGAACCCTTCACCCAGGCTGTATGGTCATCCACCATATTGATGGTGAGGTTGGGGTGCCAGTGTGAGATAATCTCCACTGGACCGTGGCTCTCTGCCCGCTGTGAGGAAACAGCCAACAAATCAGTGCAAAAATAAATATATCAATACAGTCATTCCAAACACAGCTGCTACACCTCTAACTGGTATTTTAAAAAAAAGCCATCACCACTTTGGGCTCAGCTGCACTATGAAATATAGACTTGATTTAAAAATTGTCATTTAAAGCCCTCCATGAAGCAGCTCTACAATATATTACAGATCTATTCATTATTACCAGAAATATTTTGTTTCCAGGTGACTGAGGACATCCAGCCAACAATTTCTCTCAGTCCCCACTTCTACCTAAAACCAGAGGTGACACGGCTTTCTCCATCATTGCCCACAACCTCTGAAATTCTCTGACATAACACATTAAGTCCTGTCCAACAGGAAAATCACTTTGCCTCAACTGGAAAGCACTTTGACTCAGTTCCCATTGTTTTTAAATGAGCTATATAAACAAAAATTTATGAAATAAAATTAACAAAATAAGAAAAAAGGGAAGGAAAAGCCACACTTTGTTTGGCTGCCAGCTTTTAATGTTCTTCTGTTCAAGCATCGGTCACGGGGACAATTTACAGACCTTGGGGGAGGCAGTAAAAGTCTTTAGATATTCCCCTACTGGTAGGCTCAGTAGAAAATCCTGTCCTCCAAACTATTTACCAAATTGCTGCCTTAGGCTACCTCACTTCAACTACATCAATTAAACAAACCACAAATCTACTCTACGCTGGAAATTAATTCTCATACTTGGGGTAGATAGAACCATTAGGAATTCCAACCATGAAGCTCTCTAAATTGACCCAGTTGTGCCTTCAAAAAAAGAAATAATCTTTACCTTAATCATCTCAGGGTCTGCTTCTGTCTCTCCTGTGAGCAGATTTTTGGTCTTCAGAAACTTTCTTCGCTTGTATTTATTCAGCACTGAAAGAGTTCAAAAGTAAAGTGTAGCACAAACAATCACAGATACTTTCCTGTTATTGTAACTTTTGTTTAAAGTTCACAGTGAGTGTGTTTTCCATGTGTGCTTACTTCTGGTTGCATGAACTGTTGCCAGTCTGCGATACTGCCCCTTGCGTTTGGGGTCTGGGTGGAATCCACTTTTCGTGAAGTAGATGTGTATGTAAAGGGAACCGTTCTGATGTACTTTCTGCAAACAGAAAGAAAAGAATAGATCACGTTCAATATAAACCTACATTACAAATCTGGTCTTTCCTGCCCTTCACCAACATCTGTCACATTTCCTAAACTAACACATTTCCTAAACTTTCTCGCCATCCAACTACTTTCTGTCACCCTCCCCTAATTCAGTCATCCTTACTTCTGGGATGTCCATCTCTTTATAGTGCTGGTAGCAGCCATCACTGTTCTCCCCTGTGGTCCAGTCTCCATAGACCAGATCCCTGTGGAACCAGAACAGGGCATCTGTGTTGTTGAAGTCAGAGAATACCTCCTCCTGGGACACATACACGTACAGGTCCTGTAGACAGTGTGAGATAATAAAGGTGTTTATCATACTGAGACAGTTGAAGAGAACACTGGTCTGCTGTCTGAATGGTTGAGTGGGTTAGAATACAAGGGGTGTTAAAGAATGAACTGCTTAAATTCAATAAATAAATGATAAGACAGCTGGCAAGGCAGATAAAGTAAAGGGAAGATAATTTTATGAAAGGGGAACATTGTACTACCATGAGGGTGTCTTTGGGAAAGAGGTTCCTGCTGGGTACCCTGGGGGCACCGGCTGGTGTGTTGGGGTCAGGAGTAGATGGCCCTCGGCGGAACCAGCTACTGATCGCCCAGATTATGAAGATTCTGGTGGAACAAGTGCGATCAGAGTCAGGGGCAAACAAAGAGTTAGTCAACAAGGTATTAAAGAAAATATATAAAAGAGGAAAAATATAAATATAAAAGAGGAGAACAGAAGGGGAAATGAACCGGCTCACTGACACTTTCCTGTTAATCAAAATCACTGGGTACAAATCCTGAGAAAAAGTAATTTACTTTGACTCTCTCTCTTTAAATGAGAAGAGCTGCTGCAGGCGAGTTAAACTGCAAGGAGGCTAATCAGATTAAAGTGTAACCAGTCAGAATGCTTTACATTTCAAAGACACGACTTTCCTGCATCACACACTGGTGATTTGTCAAACAAGAACAATTTAAAAGTGAAAGAAAAACAAAACAGCAGTCTGAGGCAATCAAAAAAGTACTACAGAATATTTAAAAACAAAACATTTATATCATTTGTATCCAGCCTGCCTTTGTGTGTTTGCAATTTTTTGTGTAAATTTATAGTACTTCTTTCCTTTGTGTTGTTCAAACTAACAGAAATACTATATGCTGTGCCTCATATTATAATGAAGGGCTCTTTGTTATATAATGTGAAAATGCACCCCACTTTCCTTCCATGTTACTTAGTTTGTGTGGCTGCAAGTACTGGAGGGGAGTTGTGTCAATTATTGACTGGGCCCAGTGTGCCAGTCCACCCTTCAGTTTGTACTCAGACTAGGTGATCCGTATCATGCCCGAGCACATTTGACTCACAATGACCAGTTCATCTGACTAGTGTGACTGCTGCTTGCCCTGCTGACATTGTGACTGCTAACCACATCTGAGGACAGCAGCCTACATGAAATTTGCACTGTTAAGTAATTACAGTAAATCTATATAAGACAGATGAGATGACAGTGTGTCAACCCTTCCCAGAGCTGCCCCAATCAAGCCACAAATGCATAAAATTGTGAAGTTCTTCATTTAAACGCAATCTCAGAGCAGGCCAGCAGGGGCATGGAAACAATCATGCACATAAAAACACCCTCTTGGAGTCCAGGTGCTGGTGACATACAAGACACCATACAATGATGCACCCATCCCTTTTCCACTCAGTCACTTGCACCATGGTTACTTACTATCTTCATCTTATGTTTCCTTTTTAAATAAATGACTTTGGTGCATTTTTGTGCCTGCTTTTCATGGCCATTCAACCCATTTTGGGACATGTTTGTTTGTCTGAACTTATAGGCCAGTGACTTGCATCACTGAAATGTGTTCAAGTGTTTAGTGCCAAGTGGTTTTAACTGATTAATGCAATATAATCTTCCTTGATCTAATAAATGGGCCTGTTCTTCAATTTGAACGGTTGCCAAAAGTAGGAAAAGCAGCCAAAACCTGTTATTCAAACTATTTGCCAAAAGAGTACAACTCTGGTCCAATTTGGAACATGTTGTGCTTTTCCATGAGCACTTACCCTAATGTACCATCAATTTTTGAGCGTATCAAAAATGTAAAAACTTCTGAAAATTTCAAACACTTTGCAGCAATATATAAAAGCTGCTGGGTAACACTAACAGCTGCAGATAGCTGCTCCTTCTAGCATTTTTCCTGTTAAAAATTTGTTCTTCCTCCCCTCTGTCACCAATTGCTTGCTCACAGTGAGTCATCTGATTGTTGGGCTTTTCTCACCAACATTAAGGTTTTTACCTTACTGTAATAAAGCACAGTAAGATGCCTGTTGTTGTGCAGTGGCACTGTGTAAATGAAACCGCACTGACATTCATACAAAGTTCTCGCACTCAGTAAGTCAAACATTAATTTGCCTGAAGGGAAAAAAAAAAAAAAAAGGATCCAGCACAAGTACTCAATTTTAGTAATGATGCCTATATGAATTATACCCGATTTAAAATCGGTGGACCAAAAAGCCCTTAGTAAAGCAAATTCATGCACCACAATCAGAAGGGAGCACTTCCTGAAAACCTTGCTGCAATATTTCTGACTGTTACGGTGTGCATTTAGTTGATTATATTGTCATTAAAATCTCCATTACAAAGCAACATATTGCTCCACGATCAATCATGCTTTCTGTCTTTCAAAGGAAAGAAAGTGAACAGACAACAGCAACCAAAGCAGTGTGTACTGGTTGTTTTGTGTTATGCCACTTCACTTAGCCACACCAGCAACATTACTCCAATTTGTTTTGCCTTATTTAGTGGTAGCAAGTAACTCAGCTTGTGGAGCACTCTGTACTCGTACTGACAGAAGTAGTAGAAGAGGCAGAAAAAAAATTTTTTTTAAGCATGCTAGTCATTTTGTAGGGTTGGTTTCCATCTATTCTGACACATTATAAAATGATCAATGGTGGCTGGATGCCCATTTCTATTCCAAACTCGAGGCGATGGTAAATACCATCCAGGTGGAGGAATATTCTGTATTCTGAACCCAGCATTAGTTTTGGAGCCAGCATGTCTAGCAACAACTTTTAAATTTCAGTGGGTGGGTGTGAAGATAGTCACTTTAAAGTTTTAGCTCACTCTGTGCATCATTCTCTGATGTAGGATAATGTTGTGTACATAGGATATAGGCTCTGATTGTGTGAATTTTTGAGGATTCACTAATAACCTTAGCATACCTTGAAAACTCAAACATAAAAACTTAGGAACTAGTAGACAAGCGTTTTTAATTTGTTGCATTATTAATTTGGATAACCTTCTCCTGGACAAACATAGTGGACATATTTTAGCTTTAGTGTAGTTGATACAGACCTACCATTATTGTCAATAACATTTTAAAAGTTTAAATTTCTATACTAGACATCTAATAACATCATTACAATGAACTGGTTTAATCACATAGAAAAAAAATTATAACACATTGTTAGCCAAAATGGCCTGGTCTGAATTATTATTTTAGTCCCCATATGTGAGACAGTACTGGAACAGAAATAGAGATCCATCAATAGGATCCTCTTATTTTTGCTGTTAATTTGTTTTTACAGAAAAATTGAATGAAACAAAAAACCAGCAGCAATGCAGACTGTAAATCCTGTACAGTTATTTTCAGCAGCAGCTCACCCTTTTTTGTTAACTGGACACAATACATTTTGTTAACCATTACACTCACAGCATCACTGTAAACACTTAACTGAGGGCTGGCTCTGTGCTAGTAAAGACAGAAAACAAAAACTCACCTGAAAAGGACTCCTTTAATGACCTGCCATGCATTCGGTGCTTGCTGCTGCTGCTGCTGCTGAGGGTCCTGTGCATTTCCAGCTGTCTGCACAGTCTGGCCATCTGTTGTTGCAGTAGTTCCATTACTGCTTACCTACAACCCAACATATGCACAGAGTCAAGGAAAGTCAATGATGACGCAGCAACGGTACAATATAAGAAAGGATATTAAAAATAAAAGGGCTTCATTGGCAGTAAAAGCATCCAGAATAGCCAATGTACTTTATTAAAAGCCCAAAGTGGTGATATGATTTATTCAAGACTTCTTCCTCAATCTGCAGTCAAAACAAAGAACATACAGTACAGTGTAGAGCAGCTTTAAAGATTAAAAGCTGCAGTTAAGTTGACAAAATAAAATTCTTCTGGGACTTTTATTATGTGGTCTTAAAGAGGCAACCACCATCTGACCTTTGCATTTTACACAGATTACAAACAGTATCAGACTCGTCACTCTTTGACAGATGTGAAAGATCTGAAAATAAATCACAGTTCAAGACACATACCAAGCAAACGTGCGTAGTACTGTTAAGGCTTATAAATTAAGAATTTTTGTCAGATACTTGAACAAAAACCAGTGTAGTGGTTTACATATTCAATCCCAGGAGGCGACACAAATCCCATTGGGGTTGTGCTGGGAAAGGCACACAGCATTTTTTGGTTTTTTGAATGTGCCAAATTGAGCTACCCGCTGTGGCAACACCAAAAGTAGCTAATCAACGAACAAAAACTCTGCTGTTGCAACTCTGCAATCGTTACAAATTGAAGAACATTTAACAAAACAAAGACAAAGGACACACAAGTTAAAACCCGATTTAAGATTGCACTGCCAGTCTGTTAAAACTAATACTGGCAGATCACTATTTACCTATCATGACCCACTGACCTGATAGAGTAGGAGAGTCAAACTCATTTTAGCTCATGAGCCACACATGGCCCAAAATGATCTTAAGTGGGTCAGACCAGTATAAAACTACAACGCGCATGCATATGTGCATATTATTTATATTTATATATATTTTTTTTTGGGGGGGGGGGGGAGGGGGGGCTCTAAAATTCTTTAATAACTAAAGGAGGACCATCTTAACCTCTAATTACAAAATTATGAAAAGTCTGAAATGTATTACAAAATAAGTCCAAATAAAATTCTATAATACCACTATTTGGGAACAAGATTTACAAACAAAACAAAACAAAAAAAAAAAAATCATAGTAACATCAGCATGATTATTAAACTGATATCAGTAAAATCTTCTGTTTGCTCTTTAATTCATTTTTTCAATCTTCTGCATGTCCGTGTAAACCCTCCACCCCCCTGGCAAGGCTACCCTCTATTCAAGTGACACAATAGACAAGCACATACCAAGTCATGAGACTCATTCACTATCTAAACATCTAATCTCCCCTGTTGTCACCAACCAGCAGCCAGCCACCAGGAACAAACAAGACACAAAAAATGTTTCGTGTTTAAACAGATTATCAGTTTTGTCCCCAAAAGGCTCAGGAATATGTGAGCACTGAAAATTTTGAAGGTTCTTGGTAAAACACTGACCTAACAACATAATAAACAGAGCGTTTCAAGGACATGAAGTGGCTTAAAATAGGCCTTTTCATCCTCACTGCCCTGCCCTGTCCTGCTACGCTAAAATAGAAGCAATTCTCTAATCATACAAGGATCTTCGTGTCCTGATGGGGATCAACGTAATAACCATTACACTGACAGATCACCTATGGGCTCAACAATAAAAACAGGTTATCTCTTCCAGCTTAGGATAATCATTTACAATTTACACCCTCTGAAACAAGGATTAACAATTAACCACCTATTTAGGGTTCACGGGAAATCCTTCACTTCGTATCACTGGGTCTGGCATTAAGCATTCAGATAAGTCAATTGTTCACAGAATAGAAGACTGCTCTGGTAATGTTTCTCACATGGTGACAGTATCTCCTACATGCCAATCCAAACAACTCAATATAAGTGTTAGGACACCACCACGGTGGATTTTATATCAAACAATCAAGATGTGAGTGAAGTGCAGACTTTCAGTTTTAACTGGAAGTACTGCATTTAGGTATTACTGCTATTTTTATACATAGTCCCCCATTTTCAGAGGCTCAAAGTAATTGGACTATTGGTTGGTAAGCAGCTGGACCATGTGCAACCTGTTCCCTCATTATTCTATGAAAAATTCAGCAGTTCATGTTCATCTATGTAGAGGGATCAGTATGGGCTGACTAGCCCACAGCTACACAAAAAGCTGAGATACAGAAACACTGGAGAAACCATGCTCATCAACAACAACTGTGACAAGATAATCAATGTTATTCACTTCACCTGTCCATGGTGTTAACCCGCCAGTTATCACAAAGTCAACAGGTTCACCAAGCAGTGGACCTCAAGTGTGCCATGAGAGCTCACAATAAAGCCAGCAGCACATTTATCCTGACAAACCAATTTTATTACAAAAGACGCATGGTGCCTATGTTACCCTTGGCCTAATTTCTACCAAATGTGTATTCACATTACATTTGAACTACAGAGCAAAGCTACTGTCCCACTGTCCCCCCACCCCCCACCACCAATCTGTACAAACAGTTAGCCAATGTCTTAAAGATATACCCAGAAACCTCAAAGGGATTGTCTAGACCAGGGGTGGGCAATCCCAGGCCTCGAGGGCCGGTGTCCTGCAGGTTTTAGATGTGTCCTTGATCCAACACACCTGAATCAAATGGCTGAATTACCTCCTCAGTATGCAGTCAAGTTCTCCAGAGTCCTGCTAATGACTTCTATATGTGATTCAGGTGTGTTGGCTCAGGAACACATCTAAAACATGCAGGGCACCGGCCCTCAAGGCCTGGAGTTGCCCACCCCTGGTCTAGACTAAAATGTATTCCCTGAACACAGATATGCAACTATTTTTATTTCTAATGAGGCGGCACAGTGAAAAGTGGTTAGCACATTGCCTAACAGCAAGAAGAGCCTAAATCCACTTTCTATGTTGAACTTCCATGAACTTAGGGAGGTTAGGTTAATTGGTAAAGGGTGTAAATGTGAGTGTGAATGGTTGTGAAGCCTGTGTACACATTGTGCCTTTCCTGAGCCCGGATAAATTGGAGAGTCAGGAAGGGCATCCGGTGTAAAATTTGTTCCAAATCAAACGTGGATCCATCTGCTGTGACAACTTCTTGAAAAATAAGGGAGCAGCTCAAAGTATTGTTGTGACATACTTGGAATTAACAGAATATACCCTCATAGCGGCTGTAACACGTGTTTAATGGCATCCTGACGTCAGAAAATTGTCTTTACTTGATCTAATCTCAGCTCTACTTCAATGACAACACATTAGGGAATAACAATACTTTAGATTTAATCAAGAAAGTCAATCATTGACGGCCTCAGCTTCTTAGAGAGCAGTGATTAACAAGTATTACAGTGTATTCAGTATTGGTGTCACTACACGTTTCTGCGGATTAGCAAACATAATGTTTAGCCTTCTAAAGGGAGAGCGATGATTCACAATGACCTCCAGTAACTTGTGATAAGTATTTGCTCCTCTGGAAAATAACTGCTAGCTGCTGCCCTCATTAAGGCTCCCCTGCTAAGACGACAATTTTAGGAGTATTTTCCAGCGGTTGGCTTAATTTGAGGACAGCTACACACCTGATTCACCCACTCTGTCCGCGTTAACAAGCTGTCAGGTTAACTGGGATTTTAAGTGTGTACCTTCAACCAAAAGCTTTCCCTGAAATATAAGCAGAAAGCAGCTGGAAGGATTTAGCATGAAGTAAGAAGTGTGCGAAAGGTTGCTTTGAGACCGGCCTTGTTCAGCAAGACAAGCTGCGCTGTTCGGGTTCAGGCCTTGTGATGAGCTAACTGACACACCGCAGCAGTCGGTTGGCTCACCGACGTACACCGGCGGTCAGTTAATTACAGTGTCCGCGTGATGTTACAGCGCGTCTTCAGGTGCGATTTCAACATCAGCGCCGGCCTCTCGCCGATAACCGTGGGGATTTCACCACACTTCGTTAGCGACAGGAGGGGGGTCGTTTCAAAACCAACCGGCACTGACAACGTCACTGTGGCTCGTGTAACGACTGTGAACACGTTTAAATGTCAGCGGCCCCCCCCCCCCCTCCCCACACGCGACCTTCACACAAACAAACTGACGCCTTCACCCCCTGCGCGTGAAAAGTAACACAGCCAGTAACGGTGTCATTCATTTTACCTCGCCGTTGCTCACGGTAGCTTTGGTTGCTCCGCTCTCCTGCGTCGCCATCTTTCTTCTCGTCTCTATCGCGTGTACATACACACACACCACAGCGCCACACTGCTAACTGGGGAAACTGCGCTCTATCTCGCGAGAGGTCTGTAGTAGCGTCTTCGTGGGGGGAGTGACGAAAAATGCGATGAATAAACGTCAGCTGTTTATTTTGTTTTTTGTTTTTTGTGGACGCGGCTGGAGAAACGTCGTGAAACACCGGGCGTCGTTACGAATCTACGGTCACATTATCGTAAAATGAAACCTGTCTAAGCAGGTAAAAACACACGTGTTAATGAGTAGTCAAAGACCATGTTAACTGGTTAATTTAATGCATTATTAAAAAGTTTCTATGTGAGTAGAAATTATATCCATAAATATAAATAATCTTGTTAGCTATTGTATGCCGGAAAATGTTGGGTTTTATTATTGTTATTACACAGTCTAGTCTATTACACAGTTTTCTATGTAAGTCACTGAAAAAATCCCATCCATATGTCAAAATTTCCTGTTATCTCAAAATTTCGTTGTACTAACTCTTATATAGTAGTTTTATTTATATACTGGAGCCATTCTCTCAGTTTGGGAGTCTCTGCCCTGAGTGTCCCGATTACCACGGGGACCACTGCTACCTTCACCTTCCACATCCTCTCTAGCTCTTCTCTCAGTCCTCGGTATTTCTCGAGCTTCTCATGTTACTTCTTCCTGATGCTGCTATAGCTTGATATCACTTGGTGTTGCCACATCTATCAATACGGCCTATATATTATTAAACTATAATATAAAAATATTAAAAAATAATAATCATAATTAAAGGAAACAAGCTTCCATGAATTTTTCTCAGATCACGTGCCCTGATTTTAAATGAAAGAGCATACAAAAATCTACCAGTATACAAATTTTCATGCTTTTTTCAAATTTTGAATGATTTTTACCCCATTTACTGCACTATAGGTGAGGCATCCCTAAACACCAAAATAAAACCCTCACGTTAAAAAGTACAACTAATAAAGACTTGGGGAAAGCAAGATGCCTGATTACAGAGCTTCCTAAAAGTCAAGTAAAGAGACAGTGCATAGTGAACAAAGGAAACAGCTTTTAAAGGACTAGTTCCACAAGAAATATTCGCATAATATCAAGAATGTAAAGTTCTCTGATCACAGTTCATCTGGCTGCAAAAATCAGTGGAAGAAGTGGAATACAGAAGTGGAAAAACTACAGGCCACACAGTGTTCCTCCTTCTCACTTTCATCTTCAGAAGAGGAGCAGTGTTTGTTTTTTTTTAAGTTTTTTCAACTCCATTCAAGACTGAACAAACTCATCAGGAAAACCGTCCCAGTGACTGGCAACAAACGTAACGCTTCTGAAGATGTGGTGAAAAGGAAGTCACTGAACAGTTATCCATCCTCCTGACCACCCTCTGCACCACAACAGGCAGTGGAGCACCTTCTGATTCTGCTCCACAGCCGCATTTCAAAATATGCTAGAAGTTCATTCAGAATTTCACACTGCGTAACCAGTGACTGGACCTAAGCGTCTGTTTCTGAAACTTAATGAACTCATAACATTTTCTGCTATTCTACAACAGTCAATACACAGCTGATTATTAGTTATCAGGAAGACCAATAACCAATATTTGGAACCAATGAAAAAACTTGACTTCAGTCCTTTGTGTTATGGCAGGAATTTAAACTATACTTCTTCATTTGTAGTGGTTTATATGTCTTATATGTGCTTTTGGGGTGTTCTTTGCAACTATTTAATTATTTAAACAGGAGAAAAATAAGAGACTTAACTAGTCTAAAATAATAAGAAAAAACTCATTAAGCAGTCAAAACTGAGCACAATCTAATGGACCAAGTTAAATATTGACCATGTAATTTTATGTGAATTTTTTTTTAAAAAGTGTTATTTATATTTGATAATCAAATCATGTTTAAAATGTTGATGAAATGTGGCAGTTTGTACTGTGCATAGCATTATACACACAATAACAGCTACTGGTTGTGTCATTGTTCTATTATTTGGGCAAATGCACCTTTATATGCTTGCTTTTAGGTATTTTACTCTTAATTATTCTTTAAAGCCATCATCCTGTTAAGACTGCAAAAAAGTACACTTAAAAATGTCTTAATGTACAAAACTTATGACTCCAGCTGTACGTAACAGTGTGAACTGCCCTCCCTTCAATGAAACTGCAACATAAGTAACATCACTTAACTTTTTACTGAGATAGAGCTGTTTGTGTCTTCTTCATTTTCTTAAGTCTAAACTATAAATATTTTAGAAATCTTAAAATATTGGCTGTTGTGATTTTACAGAGTTTGTCTGCAAGTCCACCAGAGTCTGCTTGGGTCACAGACAGTGAGTGCAAGGGTCCGTTATAATCCCAATTTGGAAATCCACAGTGTTCGGGCAATGGTTAATCCTCTAATGCTTCTCGCTGCAGTTTAAAACTGTGAAGTCTGAAATCCGTCTTCAGATGTTGCTCTCTACTCCATCCACAGGAAGCGAAAGGAAGAATGCTGAAAATTCACAAACAGCTCCTTTTTATATTTTTATACTCCTTTAGTCCACCTGCCCCACCCCAGGTCACACATATTTCCACACTCATACCCTCCATCGTATTACAACATCCTGTACTTTTTCACACACGCTGTCTGAGCAGTGAGTCACTGCACTTCCTCTTTTCATCTAAGCACACACAGACCGATCAGCACTGTTCGGTTTCTTAACATTATACTTTCTAATTCATTATATTGATTAGATTTATACTTGATTTACAATTATATGATTAGGATTATGCATGTTTAACTATTGACACAGTCAGAGTATGCTTCTTTATAGCACTCTGTGTTACTCTAACCACAAAAAGGCCAGATGCTGAGTCCTTTACTCCACTCTTGGATAGAGATAAGTAGGGAGAGCTCACATCCTTTGACAGTGTCTGCCAATTTTTTTTGACTTGTGATTTTTTTTTAACATTTTACATTAAATGCACCACAGGCAACAAACTTCAAGTCACACCAGCCCTCTTCACATCCTCCTTCACTACATTCATGAAGGTTTTCTGTGGTCGTCCTCTTTTCTTCCTGCCTGGCCTCTCTAATTTTGTTTCAGAACCGCTCAACCTGAGCTGTCCCTCTGATGTACTCATCTCTAATCCTGTCCATCCTGCTCGCTCCCAATGAAAATCTGAGCATCTTCAACTCTGCCACCTCCACCTCCTGTCTTTTGGTCAGTGCCACCATCTCCAAACATACATCATAGCAGGTCTTGCTACCATTTTATAAACCTACTCTTTAACTCTTGCTGCTTACCTTCTGCATATCACCCCTGACACTCATCTTCACCCACTCCACCCTTCCTGCAATCCCTTCTTCACCTCTCGTGCACTGTCCATTGCTTTGGATGGTTGACCCCAGGTATCGAAATGCTTTACTGAAATGCTTTATTGAAATACTTTTACTATCTCAACTTCTTGCATATTCACCTTTCTACCCGTCTCCTCATCATTAACTCACGTTTTCTATCTTGCTTTCACTCCTCTTCCCTTCAGAGCATGCCTCCACCTCGCCAGGCTCTGTTCCACCTGCTCCCTACTCTCACTGCAAATCACAATGTCAACTGTGAACATCATAGTCCACGGAGACCCCTGCCTGACCTCGCCTGTCACCCTGTTCATCAAACAAGAAGGGGCTCATATAATCCCACCTCCACCCATGAACCCATCTGTCACTCGTACTGCACACCTCACCACTGTCTCACAGTCCTCATACATGTCCTGCACCAACCACCCTGACATACTTCTCTGCCACTCGTGACTTCCTCATGCAGTATCACAGTTCCTCTCTTGGCACCCTATCATATGCTTTCTCTAGATCCACAAAGACAATGCAACTCCTTCTGGCCTTCTCTAACTTCTCCATCAACACTTTCAAAGTAAACATCACATCTGTAGTGCTCTTTCTCAGCATGGAGCCATACTGCTGCTCACTGATCACCTCTCTTCTTAACCTAGTTGCAACAACTCTTTTTTCCATAGCTTCATCATATGGGAAGGATTGTGTTAAAATGCCTTGAGGTGACTGTTGTGATTTGGGACTAAAATAAAACTGAATTGAACTGAATTGTTGAACAGTCTGGTCAAAAAGTCTTCACTTCCTCCTTACTAATCCTCTGTACTTCCTGATTCACCAACTGTCCTCCAACTCTCCTCTTCTCTTTCTCATTTTCTACATTCATCCGCCTTTTTCCACCTTCTCAACACAACTTTAAAGCAAATGGCAAAGAACTATAACGAGAATGAGGCTGTTGTACTTACAGTTGTTGTGCCCACAATAATGTATAATTAGGGCTTTAGGCTGCCTGCTAATAACATAGTCTTAGCCATTTTTATTTTTACCCCAGCCCCAGAGGGGGGAAACAGGGTACTGTTTTTGGTATGTTTGTTAGCAATATTACAGCAAAACTACCAGTCCACTTCGTACCAAATTTGCATGAAAGATAGCCAGTGACACCTTGATCACCTATGACATCTTTGCCAAAATTGGGTCAAGGTCAGAGGTAAAAAAACAAAATAAAAACAAAATCCAGAAAAATTTCCTATCAAAAATGTAGAAAAAGAAAAAAAATCATATCTCCCTCAAAATCTATCAGACTCATCTGATATTTCATACACATTTGTGGAGGGCAAAGAACTATTGCCAAACTGATCATCTGGATTTGATCCATATTCTGGATTTGCAGGCTGCTTGAATTTAACATTAGAAACTCCATTTAACACATAGTTTTGACCATTTTTCAGCTGAACAAAGACGCATCATCCTCATTCTTTGCTGTAAGAAGCATTTCATTATTGTCCATGCACATGTGGCATTTGATCAGGATATGATCAAATGATATGACGCAAAACTCTATCAATCCGATCACTCAATTCCCCCCTTATCGCCCATCCAACAAATCATGTTTTCTTATTGTAAGAGATAAAGCTTTTACAAAAAAATGGCAGTTAGTTGTGCTCATAAATATTCATGGGAAAAAGCGGTTTGTTTAAACAAGCACAAACTCTCAAGTATAAAACCGTCAACTCGCTCTGGGTTCAGTGTGCAATCTGTCTGCTGAAGATTGGTGATTAAACCAGTTAGTTAGGGTGATCCAGTCAACCTGTGTGCTTACTTACTCACTGCTCCACGCTACTCACAGCGTCTTCAGGATATCTCACACACACAACACCGTCACAAATCTGCCAAAATCAGCAAATACCTAAATGATCCATCTGTCCAACTATGTCAGCTTAGTTAAACCTTCTTCTACTGAACACTTTGATGTTTGCATTTTAACAAAGTTAAAAGGAATATTTATCCAGTTAAAGGAAAACAGACCCCATTTGTCAGTGCCAACATTTGTGTGTTACCGAGTCTCGCACTCTCCACAGCAAACCCAGCCAAACAATGGTGAAGTTTACTGAGGTTTTCATTCACCCATAGTTTATACTGTTAATACTTTTAGGGTTCAGTATCTTGTCCAAGTACACTTTAGCTCAGACTGAAGGAGTCAGGAATTGAACCACTGACCTTCCAGTTGGGTGGAAGATCTGCACTACCTCCTAAGCCAGAGCTACCGTGTTCATGCACATCGCTCATTGCTAACTCAGAAAGCCTATCACACACTCACAGATTGTGTGAGTGATATTAAGTGTTTCACTCATGGTCCAAGCAGTTTTATTCTTAATGCCTTTAAATTAAAAAAAAAATGCACCTCAATGTGTTTTACAAATTTTACAGCATACGACTCCCATTGTTTTAAGACTTTCAATAAAAAAAAAAAGAAAGCCATTTCAAAGAATTAGGGGAAGTGAAATGGAGCACTGGGGGCTTCTGCTTCTTCTGCCAGTAGTGGTTGTAAAAACTCACAAAATAAAAAAATGTAATGACAAATGATAAGAAGTCAATATTACTACTACAAATCAAGTAGATTCACTCACTTTAATAAGCTTTATATACTGGCAAATAATTCTTATTTCTAAGCAGAACCCTTTGGCACATAATAACACCAGCACCTCAGAGATGAACAGATTTTAAGAAACAGAGAGAACACTCCTACAATTTTCCATGTAAGTGACATTTGCCTAAAAAGAAACCACTAGAATAATTTCTTCAAGCATCAGAGGACAAAGACATTAAGAAGTTTTGATCAGTAACATAAAACAAAGCATAAATAAGGCATATTGTTCAATTGAAACACACTGTTCAAAGCTGAGTGTTGTGAGTATGAAGCTGTTTTTTTTTTTGTTTTTGTTTTTTTGCTTTTCTTTCTGTTTTAACTTGATGGCCAGCATGGGCTCAAATATGCCAAATATATTGAAAATAATCATCTGAACGTGCACTGGATGTTCCATAACTGTGCTACAGATGGGAAACACAAGCAGGTATGTTTCAGAGTTTAATAACTCACTACTAAATCATGTATGAATATGTAATAAAAGGGCTGTATACCAAGAGAGACTCGTACTGACTGTGTGAAACCTGTTGTGTTTATATGGAAGTTGAAAATACGTGTTATTTTGTAATTGTGCTGCAATATAAAATCCATTTCCCATTTCAGACTTAAACAGGATTTAGCTATAATCACTGGAACAAACTCATCAATGAATATTGGATTTACCCAGATTTTTTTTTTTTTTTACATCCATTTATATACACAGGTGCACTCAGGTTGAATTAAGTTACAAAGGCCTAAGAATCCATCTGCCATCAGCAGTTTCTAGGGTAAAATGTGTATTCCTCAACACAAACCACCTGCTTGAATTTCAGTTGTTTAGCGGTTGCTGGAGGCCACAAAGATTTTGGGTTGCCAATGGGCTGGTCTCCAGAAAAAGTAAAATTGAGACCTATTAAATTTTAAATGTGAAACATCTTTTAGTTCAGTGGTTCAACACACGTACGATACATTCAAGTGCACAAAATTTAATGTTTAACAAGAAGAACTGAGTCACAGAAAAATAAATGGAAATTACATCTTAAGCTCAAAGTTGAACTGTTGCACATTCTACTTACAAAAAAAATGAACTTTGGGGAATGTAATGTTGTTTAGGGAGAGGAAAAAAAAAACATTTACCCTCGCACACTTTGGCACATAAATTTCAGGCACTGTTTCTGTTGAAAGCTTTAACTGCAAAGTACAACAAAAAGAAGCACGAGACCCATCTGCTGATGAGGATCTACAATTTCTTCCTCCTCTGCCAAAATCTTGTGAGTCTGACATTAAATTTGCCAGCGAGCAAGAATTTGAATAAATGGCTTGAAGAAGGCGTACCCCAGGGTTAACTCACTTAGAGATACAAACTTAGTAATAAAAGCAACAATGCCGCTTTTTATTTTAGTGTCAAAGTGTGTCTGGGTGAATTTTTCCTCTAATAGACTAATGTCCAAACAGCAATTTACAGTCGTCAAAAATGGCAAGACTACAGATAACTATAAACAGTTATAATACAATAATCTTTGTACACATTGTCAATTACTAAACAAGGAGAAATGCATGGGAACAAAAGAAGTACAACTACAGGAAGTAGTATGAACTGAACAGAAGTGTGCATAGTGAGGGACAAACAACTGAAACCTTCATTTTGCTGCAACAAAAATCCCCTACTTTATGAAACATCTGTTGTTGTGAGTTCTTTCTGTGGTTATCTTGAATTATCATCTGAATCAACAGTCTGTCAACTTGCTCTGAAGTTACTGAAAGAGAACTTGAGGCCAAAGTGCTTTAGTATCATGCCTTCCAGAAAAACACACAAAAAAAATCATTACACTAAAAAAAAAAAAAAAAAAGACTCGCCTTCTTCTCTGCTTGGTGAACAGATAACAGCGTGAGGTTGGGGCAGTAAAACGGTGCAGTCCTACATCTCATCTAAACCGTAGTCCTCCTCAGGGAAGTCTCCCACAGTCACACTCAGGGGCTTCACAAACGCACCGTATTTGTTCTCGCACTCAAAGTACTGCTTCCCCTCAACACTGCAGAGACACAATTAACAAGGGTAAAACAAAACAAATAAAGGAGTCAAAAATTAGGACTGGCTTCACTGAAACTGTGCATTACTCTGAGAAAAAAAAAAAGAACAAAAAGGAAGAAGGCCCTCTTACGTTCCATTGTGTTTGCCCAGGGGCTCATCATACTTCACACCCACCCAGTACCCCGGCTTGAAATCTGTTGTTCCTGCAACAAACAACAGTTCCCAGGTAGGGCATATCAAGAATAATTTCACTTTATAATAATAAGATTATAATACTATTAGTAAAATCCATCTAACTGACGAGATAGTGTTCTCACAAAGCAAAATAAAAACTAAAATGACACATTGTTTCAGTACTTGGACAAAACCACTTTAAAACTAAACTTATGATTGATTATATTGACCTCAGATGAAACATGATTAGATTTTCTAGGTTTTCTAGGTAACAAAACGCACCAGCACAGCAAAGCAGAATCCAGAAGTTACACTTAGTGTCCTGAAAAAACAGCTACAGTTTGTGCAGGCAGTGGAGGACAGATTTGGTACTGGCCCTTAGCCACCATAAAAATCAGAGCAAAGTCTGCTCTGTTGGACAGAAAATCCTCAGCAGCGCAGGGTTTACACTAATGTCCTACAGAAAGTAAACCAGCTAAGCTTTATCCACACTTACCAACATACATGACTGTGCCAAGCTTTGTGGGCTGTCCGGGGACCTGCACTTTGCAGCGGCTGCCAACAGCAATCGCATCAGCGGCAGCCTTCTGTTCCTCGTCCCGTACTGCGTTCTCCACTTTTTTCTTGGCCGTTTCCTCCTCATTGAAGCGACCCACACGATGTTTCTTCATGAATGACCTCGCTGTGTCTGAAGGAAAGAGACAGTTTGTACTAAACGCACAGTCCTTCAAAACAAACTGAAGACCATACATCTTTATACTCATGAAATAAATCCACATTGGAACAATCTATCAATAGTTAGAAGAAAAATAAATGAACTGGGAACAAGTAATTACTGCTACTAATAATCAATTTTTATTATTAATAACCCTGCCACTGGTTAACTTTTGGTGGACATACACTGCTGAAAAAAGTAAAGGAACACCTTTTAATCAGAGTACAGCATCAAGTCAGTTAAATCTCTGGGATACTGATCTGGTCAGTTAAATAGCAGAGTTGGCTGTTAATCATTTTCAGCTGCTTTGATGTTAATGAACTTAACAACAGGTGCACTAGAGGGGCAACAATGAGACAATCCCCAAAACAGGAATGGTTTTACAGGTGGGGGCCACTGACATTTTTTCTGACTGTTTTTTTTTCACTAGCACAGTCTCAAGAGCATGGAGGATGTTCCAGGCAGTTACTCTAGGAGAGCTGGACAGGTCCTTAACCCATCAGCAGGATCAGTATCTGCTCCTTTGTGCAAGCAATAGGATGAGCACTGCCAGAACCCTACAAAATAGCCTCTAGCAGGCCAATGGTGTGATTGTTTCTGATCCAGACAATCAGAACCAGAATTCATGAGGGTGGCCTGAGGGGCCGACGTCCTCCAATTGGCCCTGGGGTCACTGCCCGGCACCGTGGAGCCCGACTGGCATTTGCCATAGAATAACAGAAATGGCAGTACCATCACTGCCCCCCTGTGCTTTTCCCAGATGAGATCAGATTCACACTGAGCACATGTGACAGAAGTGAAAAGGTCTGGAGAAGCCATGGAGAATGTTATGCTGCCTGTAACATTGTCTGTGTAGGTTCTCAGTCATCCAGGTCATTGAAAAAAGGGCGCTTTGAAAAAAGGGCAACTGGACTTATTTTTGTTTCTTGAAGACTGGTTTGAGAACTGAAGAAGCCTCTCGGATGAAAGGTGAAATGTCTTCAAGAAACAAAAAGAAGTACAGTCGCCCTTTTTTCAAGCTTCAGAGACTGCCTGTAACATGGTTTAGCTTGACTGGTTTGGTGGTAGATCAGTGATTGTCTGGGGAGGCACATCCACGGAGAGGTACATAGACCTCTAAAAGCTTGGCAATGACACCCTGACTGCCATTAGGTATTGGGATGAAATTCTTGGACCCACTGTCAGACCCTACACTGGGGCAGTGGGTCCTGGGTTCTTCCTGGTGCATGAGAATGCCCGGCTTCATGTGGTGAGAGTATGCGGACAGTTTCTGGAGGATGAAGGAACTGATACCACAGACAGGTTCACATGCTCGCCTGACCCAAGTTCAGGAGAACACTTCTGGGACTTTATGTTTTGGTCCATCCGATGCCACCAGGTTCCACCTCAGACTGTCCAGGACCTCAAAATGGATTAGCCTACTGAAATCTCGTGTTTCATTAAATTTTTTCACTTAAATTTTCAGGATGTCTTTGAATTCAGCCCTCTGTACTTGAACATTTTAATTTCCAGCAATACTTTCATTCCTAACACATTATACAGTCCATGTCAGTAGATATCCTGCATGATTTTTCTTCCCACTGAGTTCTGATGGTTTTTTATTGTTCCTTTAATTGTTTTGAGCAGTGTTCTTAACTGTCAGTTGACTAATTAAGTAAAATTTAGTAAAATGTCTTCAATATGCATTCATATTCTCTTATGAATTCTTTAATACAAAAAGCTCAGGAAAATGCCATTCAATTATAAACTAAGAGACATTAAAGCGAGGCAGACTGTACCTGTTCTCTTATCATAAGCATCATCTGACAGCTCAAATTTCTCCACTTTAGAAACATCAGTGAACTCGCCCATCTGACCGCCACTTCTATCAATAACCTGTAAGAGAAATAAGGTGAAAGACACGCATCAGCCCTTTGTGTAGTTACAACAGCCAAGTGCCAGAACTTTAGCTTTTTGCAACTCAAAAATGGTGATTTTTTTTTTAAAATAGTACTGTCAATATAACATATACCAATGCAAATGTTTCAGTTGCATTGGTATATGAGAACTTAAGTAAGTTATAAGATACTTAAATAGAAAGGATAATTATTTTTTGAATCGTTAAACACCGTCTGCACAACAGAGTTCTCATTTTAAAGCCTAGTCACTGTTTTATAGCAAACCTTGGACCATAAAGTTTCTACTTTTAAGAAACCAGGGATTTTTACACTGCGTGCTATCTCATCTAAAACACATTTCTTTTCGTCTGCACGCAGAGTGAACAGGTTTGGGATCCAGAGACTAAACTAAAAACCTAATTCAATGAATGAAAAGGATGCACTTTCCCTGTATATTCATCTGTGGTGCTAAACCAGAATCATGTGATGTCAATGTTTAACCTGAAAAGGTAAACCAGTATATCACAGAAATTAGAGGATTTCTGCCTAAAGTAGATCCAGAAGAACCTGTTGATTTGTTTATCTTCAGAAGGTTATAGAAACAGCATCTTCACAGGTCAAAATGCTGCAGTCAGGGTACAAACCAACACTAAGAAAGATTCTTATGATTGAAGAATCCAATTCTTAAATCACAACTTTGGCTTCCTGTTTTTCAAAGGACACATTTTTAAATCCTTCTACTAGTTTGTGGACTTGGACTGAGTTACAGCTAAAATTTATTGGTGTCTTACATTCAGAACAGGTTTACTATGTGTCCCAAGGATTGTTTTTTTTTTTTTTTTGTGATTAACTTTTACATCTTTTTTTTTTTATGTCTTAAAGAGAGAAATCCCAAAGTCTCTCTGTATTGCCTTGCGTCTGAACAATGGGATACAAATACAAATTTTACTTGAGAATTAGAATATTTCTTAAGATCAATCAAAAAAGGATTAGACACTCAATACTCAGTTGGGGCTCCTTCACCACAAATCACTGCATCAATGTAACACTGCATAGAGGTGTTTTTATAGCGGTCTTCAGCTTGTCTGTATTTTTGGGTCGGGCGTTTTTTCATCTTCCTCTTGACAATGCAGGTAAGGCAGCAGTAATAACACAGTCAGTAAACCATTTGGTAGTAGTTTTAGCTTTGTGGACAGCTGCCAAAGGAAAAGGAAAATCAGCATCCTACATATAGCTTGCTTGTGAGCAAGCTATATGTAGGATGTCTGTGTTGAAGTCCACATTAAACACCTTGGACTCTGTGCCTCTGTACTCTTTCTCCACACTCTGGGAATGCGATAAATGATTATATGAATATTAGGAATGTGACAGTTGTCACTCTTGAGGGTGGCTCTTAATGGGCCGACTCAAGCCTCAGTCCACTCCCTGTGAAGCTCTCCCATTTTCTTGAATCGACTTTTCTTGACAGGCCTCTCAAGGATGCAGTCCTCCCTGTTGCTCGTGCACCTTTCCCTACCTCATTTTTCCCTTCCAGACAACTTTTCATTAATATGCTTTGATACTGATTATGGCAAACAGCCTTTTTTAGCAGTGACCCTTCTGTGGTTAGCCTCTTTGCTGAGTGTCAATAATCGCGATCTAGACAACTGTCATTACTTGGTAGACTGAGAGATAAATGGTATTTACACTGTTTAAATAGTAACTTACTCAAACTCAAATATTCTAATATGAGATTTCTCCTTTTCATGAGCTATAAGCCGGTAATAATCAAAATTATGGTTGAGTCGGTCGAACGCTGATCGGTTAACAAGTGAGCGGGAACAGTGAAGGGACTGACAGCGGAGTTTACCAGGAATGTGAGAACCATGACAAATAGCATCAAAGATTAAAAAAAAAAAAAAAAAACAGTATGAAAAGTAGACAGACAGACACTTTTCATCGTTTCTAACACACCATTTCATTTCTGTTCTTTGTATATTATAACTTTACTCTTCTCTGCGACTGGCTGATGGACCAACAAACGCACAAGCAAAAGTAGCCCACAGTCTGTACCACATATTTTTGGCACTGCCTCCATCTGACAACAGGCAGTCGAAAGCTGCCCACGGACTCCCAATGTGCTGCCCACACACTACCACCGCTTAACTATGATTTCCCCATTAAAGAATCACACAGTAATCCACTTTGAGACGTCACATGCATGTTTTGACAATATAATAATCATTAAAAACAAAGTAATTTCACTGTATGCGGTTAGAAGCTCTGTGGTGAACATATTATGTCTCTGTATTTTATATAAATTTGTTCAGACTAAACATTTTAAGCTGAAACATCATTCATCCAGTCACTGTGTGTCTCTCTGTGAGCACTACTTTGGTGTGGTAGATACCACCCCAGTTGGAACCAGAGTTGGCAGTAAGACTTGAAATTTTCAAGTCCAGCCAAAAAACTGCCTCTACCACAGTGATATGGACCCCTGCATTACAAGAAGCTCCCAACTGAGCAGGGACATACGTTTATTCTGCAGTCATCGTCCACAGGATAGGATCCTAGCAGAGCTTCATTGTCATCCATTCTCTGCAGGAACTTGTCAGAGACACTGAATAACTCCAGGTCCATGCAGGAGGCAGGTGCACCCACAATCATCTCCAACTTTCCCTGAATAAAACATGCAAAATTCTACATGTCACACAAAAGGGCTGAAATTACAACAAAGATGGAGAAAACCCAACAACAGAGACAACTGGGAGACTTTTTTTTTTTTTTAAAGATGTCCTATGTTGTGTATGATGTCTCACCTTCAGCTCTGCTATACTGGTGCCTCTGCTGAACCTGCGCTGCACCTCAAAGGAGGAGATGGTGCTCGTTAGGCGCACATTCACGGTGGGATTGGTGATTACTGTCACTCCGCTGTCCATTTTCCAGTCTGTTTGGACTCGGCTGTTGGTCAAACACTGAAAACAGGTGGGAAAATAAAGTGACATATTTATCCAACGGGACTGAAGCTCATCTCAAAGATGTAAAAAAAAGAATAGCCAAACAACCACAAAAACAAACGCTCGTTTACTGATAGCAACTACTTAACATGTTTTCCTGATATTAAAGTCTGTTCCAGTGTAAGTTAAAGCTCACATTTAAGTTTTATCTCTCGTGTTTATTCAACATATCAACTGTAATCGTTTAAGCTTAAATACCCCCCCTTTTTTTAGCTGTAGAGTTTAGAGTCGCTAGCTACATTAGCCATTGGGCGGCTAGCAGAGTCACGTTGGGAGCCTCACACAGATGCCACGGCTGCCATAGTTACTCACAAATTGTGTATATTTTCCTCGATGGTGCTGAAAAATCTTTGAGCTTTGATCTACAATTAACCTGAAGTTTTCATGACTACTTGGTAACTGTGGAAAATGGTGCATGTAACTCTAGCTCTGTAGGGTTGCCAGAAAATTATAACCTCAGTTCCTGCTACGCCCAGCTCTGGAAGGTTCTACCCGCCCCCAGATTGAAAGACGTCCAATCACAGCACAGCAGCGAGAAAATATAACCAATAGCTGTACGGTATGAAGAAACAGACCCTCAAGACCCGCCTAATCAGCGGTAGATTGGCTTAAATGGTGGCCAATCATCATCCAGGAGTGATTGCGACCATTGAAGTGTCCACACAGTGGCGATAAAGTAGTATCTAAAGCATTTGATTTTGAAGCTAAGCAGCAAACGGTCACTTTATTATAAATTTATTTTAATTATTTTATAAAGAGAAAATTCTGATTAGCAAAAAAAAAAAAAAAACATAATGTTATGGGCCATTTGTAATGCTCCTCCATATAATTTATTAGGTGTAAGACATAATAAAGATAAAATTAAAAAAAAAACAGTTCTGTGAGTAAATTAAAAGACAGACATTTAAAAAAAAAAGCTTCAAAAAAACAGCAGACAGGATCAGCGGGGGGCAGATTTTTTATAAAGATCTTTAAGTACATGAGTTTTCAGTTTTAATAAGTGTGCCACAGGTTGGGACAGTGAAAAAGTCTAAATGCATCTTTGTTCTGTCTTTTGATATCTTTAAAAGCTTTAAAATATTAAGATATCTGCGAAAACAACATGAAAGCAACCCCTGCCTGTTGCATTTAAATAGTGTGTGTGTGTGTGTGTGTGTGTGTGTGTGTGTGTGTGTGTGTGTGTGTGTGTGTGTGTGTGTGTGTGTGTGTGTGTGTGTGTTTGCACTGAGGATATTTGCATTGGGCAACCACCTCAGGCACAGCTAACGCGGATCCCGCTGAAAAAGCGCGATGACAACAAGTCCGGCCTAAACAAACAGGGAAACACCATCAGTCATAATGCACACCACACATAACCTGTATTATTCTTACATATTAAAACTGCAGTGGAAACCGGCTTATAAAGACTGACCTGTAACAGTTAATCTGTTAGATAATCCATTGATGGCAGTCCTTTAAAAATACCAAAATACCCACAAAATTTAGCTTGTCTCAGTATTTCTTTTCTTCTTTTTTCTTTTTTTTTTTTTTTTTAAATTTTTTACTTTGCTGCCTAAAAAATAAGTTAAAAAATGATTAAAGAAAAAATAAGATGTCACTTTAAGGTTTTGGAAATGTGCTTTATATTTATTGTAGAGTTTTTGATTGAAAAAAGAAAAGAAATTAATCGCAAAATAATCAGCAGCATTACAGCAGCTTAATTTAACTGACAACCTCTGACTTGAAAGTGTCACTTTTCCAAATTGAACACTCAAGCTAGAGCATTTCTTAAAAATAAAAGCATTCAGTGTTGCATTTTTCAAAATAAAAGTCTCCACTAAGTTCTAGGAATTTACCAGGATGCCTTAAAGTGTTAGATTTTCAAAATCGAAGCTTTCTGTTTGGCGTTCTTTCATTATTCTTTTGTAAAATAAATTAAATTTTCCCAGAACTTCTGTTTTATTCAGTGAATCCAATGTTTTATTATCTGTCTTACTATCACATAAAACAAAGAAAAGCAAAAGATTCTCACAATTAAAGTGCAACCAATTGGTTTTACTTTTAATTCTTTATTGATTTATTTTAGATAAATGTGATATATATGCCTAGTAAAAAAAAAAAAAAAAAGAAAAGAAAAGCTTTGCCCTTAAAACACTCGTGCTTTTGCCTTTGTTTTATCTTCTGAAGTGTGTGGTTTGCAGTGGAAACGAAGGGGCGTGGCCGCTGCTGATTTTCGGGCACGCTCGCGGTTTGTAGGACGGGAGAGAGCACGGCGCTGCAGCGGGAGGGAGCAGCGAGGGAGTGAGCAGGAGGAGGAGGAGGAGGAACTACGGGTGGAAAAAAAAGTTAAAGTGAAAATGGCTTCCTTGTCTTTGGAGTCCACAGAACAATCTGAGAACAGCACAGGGGAGCCAGCGGCATCGGAGACCAAAGACGAGAAAGATCCGCTCCAAGTTTCGGAACAATTACTCCAGAGTTTCCAAAAGTCGGCTTTGAGTTTTTCCACTGACCAAGTCTCATGTCTCTGCGAGGCCCTTCTGCAGGCGGGCAATGTGGATCGCCTGTGGAGATTTCTTTCCACCATACCTCCTTCGTCCGAGCTGCTACGTGGCAACGAGACCCTGCTAAAGGCCCAGGCACTGGTGGCTTTCCACCGGGAGGAATTCAAGGAACTGTACGCCATCCTGGAAAGCCACAACTTCCACCCGTCTAACCATGGGTTCCTGCAGGACCTGTACCTCAAAGCCCGCTACAAGGAGGCGGAGAGGTCCCGGGGCCGCAGTCTGGGCGCAGTGGACAAGTACCGGCTCAGAAAGAAGTTCCCCTTACCCAAAACCATCTGGGATGGAGAAGAGACTGTGTACTGCTTCAAAGAGAAATCCCGAAATGCTCTGAAAGAGTGCTACAAGAGCAACAGGTATCCCACGCCGGACGAGAAGAAAAACCTGGCTAAAGTCACCGGGCTTTCCCTCACACAGGTCAGCAACTGGTTCAAGAACCGCAGGCAGAGGGACAGGACCCCGTCCGGGACGCACAGCAAAAGGCAAGACCAGCAACACTGGAAACACCCTCCAGCTGTTGCCTTTATCTGTGTTAGTGCTCAAAGTTTGATGGCAGGCAGAAGTCACAATCTGAGCAGCAGCTGCTCTGAACTTTCTCATGTTTATCTGAACGCAGCTTCTTTCTTTAGGTCGCCATTTATAGCAAAGGTTTATCAGAAAAGTCAATGAAAGTAGAAGATCAAAGCGCACCAATTTAAAAAGGCTGCCCACAAGAGTCCGCAAAGCAGTATGGCACATGTCAAACAAAGCCAAAAAATGGCATGAGGTAGGAAGATGAACAGGAGGTGGCTTCTGACAGCAGTGAGGCCACACATGTCTAACACCAAGAGCATGTTGCTTTGTTATGAAATGTGAGATCCAGGCGCTCACTGTGGCTCAAGTTTCCTGAAACCCTGCACTGCACTGCTGCCTGCAGAGCTACAGGGTGACACAGGTTAAGGGAGGAAAAGAGCATAAACTGAGGCAGAGTTGGGGGTGGGAGGGGGAAAAAAGGTTGAAATCACAGTTTTAAAGTGACGTTTTCAGCAAGCAGCGAGAGACGATTTGTGGAGAGATAAGAGAGCAGAGCAGACTTATCTATCAGACCCCAGGGTCTGGCAGACAATCTTTAAGGGCCATGGGGATGTTTTATTTTCACACATTAACCACATATAACCAAATATATCCAGGCATTAAAAACAGCTTTCAGCTTATTTAGAAGTTTTATTATCAGCTCAGTTTAGTTTCCACAGAGCTTTCTCTCATTTTGGATTAGTTTTATCGCTCATTGTTTTTAATTACAATGGCATGGGAGGAAAGGTCAGAATAGGGGTTAAATGCGCACACACAACCAGTCATGTCATGTAGAGATCCCAGTCAATAAAAAAACAAAAACCGAGAACCTCCTGATGCATGTTGTGCTAAAAAAAATCTGACAGACTAAAAACTAATGGTATTTCCTGCAGGAATGAAGCTCAAAGACAAATCTTCCCCACTTTTTTAATGATCCTGATTTGCATTTATAAAGGTTCTTAGAGTGAATATCTAGAATTGAGCACTCTATTATTAATGGTATAAACACCCTTAATAAGATGGGGTTTTTCTTGGTTTAATTCACAGGAACACAGATCAACAGTAAACATTAGTGACTGGTTCTTATACAGTACTTTTCTACTGTACTTGAGCGCTCTATACAGCATCACAAGTCTCATTCACCCCTTCACACCCACTAGTACAAGCCAATTCATACAGATGCAATTATAACAACTTTAAAGTTTTGGATTTTTTAGAGTTTAGAAGAAAACTGTTATTTGGTGTGATGAAGACTGTTTTCAGAAGGCTGCCTGTTCAGTCTAATGGGTTTGAATGCTGTAATCCAGTGTGCAGATCCTCACAGTGAACATAGAGCTGTAATGATTAGTTGATTACTCTCCAGTGGCGGATGAGATTCATCCCAAGTCCCTTGATGCCTTAATGTTTATGCTCACGCTGCGCCTTGGTGTCGTCGCGCACCTCTCGATTTCTGCAGACAGGAGTGTGCGATTGCCTTCAATGATGTATCAGTGCAGGAGCTCAACGATTCTCTGAACTGGGCAGCAGTTTTTAAGAAGGGGGAATCGTGCTCCTCAGTTAGGGTACAGGAGACGAGCGTTCACCCATTAGTCGAAAGTCATACTCTAAAGGAACAATTACATTTTTGACCTGGAGCACTGGACCAGCTCTGTATCCGATGGATGGCTAAATGGCTAAAAAGTTGATTAAACAGTTAGTCGATCAACAGAAAATTCTGAGTTGGTGCTGTCTGTTGTTGATTGCAAAACTGAGTATCTTGCACTGACAGGTATTATTAAAGTTTTATTTTTGACATTTTATAAAAATAATGAAGAACAGAAATAAGATGACCAAATAATAAAACCACTGTTAGCTGCAGCTTTAATAAAAGCTACTTTTTAAATCAGACATTTTTATATTTCTATTTCTGAGTTGGCCTTAATTATATTTTCATTCATTTCCTTTAACATTAAAAACAATCACTTGTGAGAGCCCCTGTCCGTATATTTGACCTTTTTTATCATCCATTTCAGTGAGTCAGATGGGAACCACAGCACTGAAGATGAGGCCAGTGCGATGGATGACACCCCCGACAAACCAGAGGAGGCTGCTGGCTCCGCAGCTTCGATCATCTCTGTCTCTTCCAGCACTGGAGGCCAGCTCATCCTCAACGGATCCAGCGGCTTCCTCACAGCCTCTCAGCCATTATTGCTCAATGGAAACTCCCTGATCTCCAGCAGTGGCGCTGGTGTCATAATTAATGGGATAAATTTAGGCGATTGCCAGACCGTCACACTGAGCCCTGTTGCAACCAACTCTCCTTTAATACTGAACGGGGCTCAAGTAATAACCAAATCTGGAGTCAGTGTTCAGCGGTCGCAGCAAGCCGTTTCTGGGGCAGTGCAGGAAGTTTCAGAAATAGATGCCAAGGCGAGCAGTCTACCAGCAGTTGTTCTTAACACTAACACCACGCCCGTCTCAAACCCCATCATTTCTCTTCCTCTGCAAACCAAGACAGAGAGTGACAGTGCAATGGGTTTCATCAGTGTTTCTGAATCAGAGGGCAACAGCCAGACAGTATCATCCTCTTCCTCCCCCTCTCCAACCCTGTCCTCCCCAACCAGTCTCTCTTCACTAGTCTTAACACAAAGCCACCAACGTCAGGAGTCCCTCCCCCTCCCAGTTTCTCTGTCATCTGCGGGCATGCTTATCCCCAGTTCTGCAGGGTCTCTCTCCATTCAGCAAGGGGAGTATGGTGCCTCTGCAACTCCTGCCTCTACCAGCCTCAACCCTCCTAGCTCTGTGATTTCCTCCAGCAACTCCACCCCTCAGGCTTTCTCTCTTCCCCAGGTTGTGCCTTCCATTCAGGGTATACCAGTGTCCCACCTGGTCCAGCACTCTTCAGGAGCCCAGGTGTCCCAATGCCCTCAGCTTGTGCCAGTATCCCCCCTCACCTCGCCAGCACCTCAGTTTCAAAACCACCAGACTCTGAACACAGGAAACAGACGGGCACAGCAGCAACAGGAAGCCTCAGCAGCTATGTCTGAAGGTGCCACAACCATAGTTTCCATCTCACCACTCAACAACAGTCAGCTCCCCCACCACATGATGCAACAACTGGGGGAGCAGCCCACAAACTCTACACCCAGCAAAATCCAGGCTCCACAGGTTATTTCCATCTCTTCCCCAACACAAGTTGTCCCAGTTCCCCAGGCCAAAGGTGGCACACCAGCACAGCTGGTCCCACTCTCTGTGCCCCAGCTGGTCCCAGTCTCCTCCATCCAAACTTCCTCCACCATCTCTTTCCCCCAGGTGGTACCTGCCAGTCCTTCTATCTCCATCCCTTCTGCTAGAGTGCCCTTACAGATCCTGACTTCAACCCCTGCAGCTGGAGGGATCGCACAGGGAACTCTGAGGATAAACCAGCTGAGGCCCATTCAGAGTGTGGCTCCTCCAACCAGCGTGGCCCCTACGGTGCAGCTCCTAAACTCCGGCATAATTCAGCTACCCTCTGCTCCTCCAGGTACACTGAAATGACCAGATATTTAGAAATGCAGCATTCAGACCTGAAAGAAAATTAACTGGAAACTGTTAACTGATTATTGTTTAATCGGCTTAAAAATGATCCGAGCCAAAGTCAAATAGGACAGCACGGTGGCGCGGTGGTTAGCATTGCTGCCTCACAGTTAGAATGCCATCTGGAAGGCCTGGGTTCGATTTCACCTTGGCCCAGGCCTCTCTCTCTGTGTGGAGTTTGCATGTTGTCTGCGTGGGCTGCCTCCAGGTACTCCGGTTTCCTCTACTGAGTTCACTACTCTAAATTGCCCATAGGTGTGAATGGGAGTGTGGATGGTTGTCTGTCTTTCCGTGTTGGCCCTGCGACAGGCTGGTGACCTGTACAGGGTGTACCCTGCCTCTCGCCCTTTGTCAGCTGGGATAGGCTCCAGGCCCCCCGCAACCCTGAACAGGATAAGCGGAAGTGAATGAATGGATGGATGGATGTTATTAAATAAAAGGGTACACAATGAGACTGTGATTTAGGACTGAAAAATATTTTTCATTATTGATTAATAGGATTATTTTCTCAATTCACTGATTATTGATGTAGTGCAGAAAGAAAAAAAAAAAAAAAAAGCTATCAAGGTGTAGTAGTAATATTGGTAATTCTTAATAAAAGCATCCACCAGTGTGTCAGTGAATATCTGAGAAAAAAAGTAAGGAATATTTACTGAATTTATTAATCCATCTATAACACTGCAAAACCAAACACAAAAGAAACAATGCTTCCAGAACCTGTGGAAAAATCTTTGTTCCTGTAGGATGTTATTTTTCTTTCAGCATATGGTACTGTGTAAAACACAACCTTAAAATTACTGGTCTGTAACTTGGATTGCTGCATTTAAATCTAGTTATAGTATCTAGATTGCTGCCAGTTTATCATTTACCATTCATCTTTATAGGTAACCTCCTTCTTGGTGGAAGCCCCTACCTGAGTGTCCAGCAAGGCAAGCTGATTCTGACCATCCCAGCAGGCATTCAGCTCACCAGTTTGCCCCTGAAACCAGTCCCAGATCCTTCTACCATCTCTGCAAACGGAGTGATTCCCGGTCTCAACCCCTCTACCCCACCTGTAGCCTCACAGCCTTCAAACACCTCTGGCTTGACACCCAGCGGCCTCACATCATCGCCCCTGAACTTCATCAACTCATCTCCACCCTACTGCGCTCCAGAGACTGCGATCCCAAGCAGCCAGGCGCCTGCCGTCCCCTCCCCTCACGCTCTGGACCACACATCCACCCCGACAACACAGAGTGCTCTAACTCCAGAAAGCATGCTCACCCTCAGTCCCATGTATGCTGGAGTGACGCCAAACAGCCAGCTGTCACAGCCAGCGTGG
Organism: Archocentrus centrarchus; assembly: GCF_007364275.1. Taxonomy (NCBI): domain Eukaryota; kingdom Metazoa; phylum Chordata; class Actinopteri; order Cichliformes; family Cichlidae; genus Archocentrus; species Archocentrus centrarchus. The sequence goes on along the minus strand of NC_044358.1, from coordinate 24,454,108 downwards.
AGTCCAGTGCCCCTCTCAACTTCTGCCAGTTTAACTCTGTTTGATGTGCGCAGCAAGGGGGACCTACCTGTAGACCCAGCCTTGTTGGGCCTACCTGGTGGGGAGTCGCTGCTTCTGGGAAGCCCCTCTCCAGAGCAGGATGTGGAAGCCAGCTCGCCACTGAATCCAGAGGAGATTGATGGAGAATCAAAAATCCTTACTCAGCTCCAGTCTGTCCCTGTGGATGAAGAACTGGGATTGTAGTTCGTGAAACTGGTCCAGCACCTCAGATCTGTTTGCCTTGTTTTGATGACTTGAAAAAAAATGTTAGCCCACATCATCCATCATCTAAGACCTGCATGTCTTTTATAACATACAACAGCAATGCTCTCTCTGTCATGGTGCTAGCTGGAACTTCTGCAGGCTCCCTTTATTATGGATGGGATATTATTCACCTAGTGGTTCACTATCAGATTACTCCTCTTTACGTGCCTTATTTTCTTTATACATCAGATACACACAGAAGAATTAACAAGGATTAATCTGCTTGGCTCACTTAAAAGTCCTGATTTTTACACACAAGAGGTCGTGGATTTGCCCATTTGGATCTTGTAGCAGTTTTCTGGACTAACTCAGCTCTATGTCTGGGTGTCTGGAGGCAATGTTGTGGATCCAGTGAAAAAGTTCCACTCCCTGTCCAGAACTCAAGATATTCAGGACTTTGGGTTTGTTTTCCTTCCTAGTTACAGCCCTAATAATATATATATATGAATCTATATTATTCTGTCTATATTATTCTAGCAATATTCCAGCAATATCCACCCAGCAGTTCTCCTCTGAGCTCCTCCTCACTTCCTCTGTGACTCTGGAGGATTTCATTTGCTCCAATGAACTTGTTCTTTTGGTTACCACCAAAGCTATCTGCAATATTTAATTCCCCAGAGTGCAGAGTACGAATGTACATTCAAAATAACTGACTGGCAAATTGTCTGCCTCCCAGCTCCATATTTTCCCCACCCACCAATACCAAACAAGACTTCAAGATAATTTAACTTCTACACAGGTAGCACATTTGCTTAACAAAAGATCCCACTTTGAATTCCAGGGGGTTAGGAAGAGCATCTGATGTAAAAATCTTCCAAAACCCTTGTGAATAAGGGAGCAGCTACAACACAAACTTATCCCACACCCACAGTGGAGACTCTGGCAAAACCGGCCAGCAGGACCACACCATCTGACCACCGAACTCAAAGTCATCAGAGGCCCAAAATTCTCTGTAGAAGTTATGAACATATTCGGTGACTAAAAGCATCCGTAGCTGAGTCTATTGCCCAGTGACAATGAGGTTGACCGGGAATATCGTGAATATTCTAATCGTCACAAACGGTTGATCACAATTGAAAGGGCTCCACAACAGTATTTTATTACAAGGTAGCAATATTGTTTTTATCAGTAAATTCTCTGCAGATTCTAGGAGGCACCACAGCCCTACCTTTGTTTAAAAAATATATAGAGCATAGGAAGAAATAAAGGGGATTATACTCTATGCAATGCATGTTTAGTAGGACACTATGTCGCACAATGGCTGAGTGAATTTTTTTTTTTTTAAGCCAGTACTCTTGGGAGAGGAAAAGAAGCTATGCTGAGCTTTGGAAAGGAAGCCGAGCATTACACTAAAAAATTTTGCTGTGATCCCAACTGAGTGATGTTTCCTGTCAATGTCTCAGCATGTTGATACTTATAAGTGCCTTATTTTAAAGCTTACAGGTTTGATGCTATTGATGTTCTGACTCTTGAAACTGTTTTTTATATTTGTTATGTATTCAACCAAATATCTGGATTCACTTCATATGGACTGTCTGTGCCTACATTTATGAATGAGTTTGTTCGGTGAAACACAAACGTGTCTATTTTTTTGTTTGTTTTTGGTTGTGTAGTTGTAGCTCGGTCGTTTTGTATATTTTGCACATTTCATTCGCATAATGTTTACGCCATGCTGCCACGGTGTGATGACAGTGGTCGGACTCATTTCACACTCTCTTAGTAACAGTGACACAGAAAGACAAATCAAGGAGTTGTGATTTCCTGATGAAACCTGTCGTAAACTTTAGGCACAGCTCGATCAAGCTGAACCTAAAAGCTGTGAGCTTTCTGTCGTAACACAGGTAGCGGTCAAACCTTTGGCCAGTTATGGTACACAAAAAATACACTTATAGTTACAATAATGGCCTGTGTGTGTTTTTGTTAGTGTTTGTTGTTGGTCTCATTTAATCTATTTAAAGCATGCATCAATCAGTATGTAGTTTTTAAACTGTCCTTTTGGAGAACCCGTTTATAGGAAATGTTCATTTTCACTTGGAGGTTGTAGTGTGGGTTTTTACAAGTTCAGACTGCAGTTGTTAAATCAGCCTCCAGGACATTTTTATATAGGTCACCCCCCCGTTAATACCTTTTAAGGTAATTTGTTCCTGTGGCCTTGGCTTGGACATATGAGTTTCATCCTGAATTTAGCTGAACATTTAAAAAAAACATTTTTTGGTAAGGGATATGTGTCCATTGTGTTTGTTCATATTAGCCATTTCTTACCAAAGTATGTTCATTAAAGCCTGTGCGGCTTATGCACACGTGTTCCTGGATTTGTTTTTTTTTTTTTACTCTCCAGCCTGATGCATAATAATAAGACTCCAGACTCAACCAAAGATATTGTGGGGTTTTTTTTTCTCTTTTTTAAAAAAAAACAAAAAACACATTTTTAAAGGGATCATTTGTGTCTCATCTTCTCATTTTTGTACTCAAATGCATTCTATTTTTTATAATACATGATACTGTAATAAACTACATTTACAGAAAAGAGTGATTATTGTGTGTCCTCGTGCTGCGCATTGTGGAACTGTGACTTATCATTGGCAGGGGAAAAAAAGAAAAAAAAAAAAAATTTGCTTCTAATTTGACAAGAAAATTTTATTCAAATGTGTTCTCTTCTTTGACTGCACACCAGTGAAGATCTAAAAGGTGTGTGAGGGCGTGTGTGTATGTGTTTGTACAAGAGAAGGAGGGGATGCATGGTGTGTTATGATAACCCTGATGGTCTCAGGTTACCTGTGCTGGAGTATGACGATGAGTAATGCTAAACACACACACACACACGAGGGCACAGAGAGAAGAGGAGGTTTCAGCGCTCTCCTGCGTGCTGTTAACATATTTTCCAGCTTACACCTCAGGACCCGTCCCAGCAGCTATGATCTTCACAGCAGAGCAGGTCACCTGCGTGTGCGAGGTCCTACTGCAGAGCGGCTGCATCGATCGTCTCACCAACTTCCTCAGTACTCTTCCTCCTCCTTCCACTTCATGCCCCGGGGAGCTGGAGAGTGTGCTAAAAGCCAAAGCCGCAGTGGCTTTTCACCAAGGGCGCTTCTCGGACCTCTACACCCTGCTGAAGGGCTTCCCTTTCTCTCCACACAGCCACCCGCTCCTGCAGCAGCTCTGGCTGCAAGCCCACTACGTAGAAGCAGAGCGGCAGAGGGGCCGACCCCTGGGAGCTGTGGGGAAGTACCGTGTGAGGAGAAAGTTTCCCTTACCACTCACCATCTGGGATGGTGAGGAGACCAGCTACTGCTTCAAGGTAGGCAAAACCTTATGCATCTTTTTAAGTAACTGAACTGTAAGCTACATTTATTCAAGTACTGTACTTGTAAGTCCATTAAATAGCATATAAGGAATAAATAGAATCTTTAATACATTTATCTGCCCTCTATGGTTACCAGCTACTTTGAGCATTTCTATGCTGCATTCTGCATCTGCTTCACTATACTTGGGCTGGAAATACAGTACTGTGCCAAACTCTTGAGTCACCCCTCATTTATTTGTATTTTGCTTCCAAGGAGCCAGACTGTCTAGTCATTCTAAAAGTGCTCTTGAGCAATAGTTTGAAACTTTCTGAAGCTATTTCAAAGTTTCTCTTTGGACATTGGCTGCTTTTTCACTCATTTTCAGTTGTTACTGACTCGGGGGATTCTGCCATTTTAGTAATATTAGACCTCAGCACTACCTTTGATACCATAGTGTCACGGGGTTCTTTCCAGAAAAAACTCCTCACAAAAAAAATTGATGGTGTAGTCGGAAAGTTCTGACTGGATTTTTATTTAGCCCGCCTCCCAAAGTGCACAAAACTATTTACAGTAACACCAAGCAGGAACAATACAAAAAAACAATACGGAAAAAAATAAAGTATTTTACACATTACTGGGAACTCCGCTTCTCCCCAACTCTATGGTGCTACAATCAACATGCTACCTTCACTGCAACCATCAGCAGACTGACTCTTTGCTTTACTGAGCCCTCTTTTAAACCAGTTGCCCCTCCCACTAGGCATTAATTCGGATATTTTTCCCCTCTAGGCAGTATGTCTTCACATTTATGCTGTAAATGAATTAAACAAGGGAAACACATTGACATAACTATTTACTGGTAACTTAAACAGGTAGGTCCATTGGGGAAGAAAACAAAAAAAAAGGAAAAATAACCAAACAAACAAAATAATGCAGTTCACGTGACCCCAAATGTGCGCGCAAACCTCCCATTTAACCACCGGAAGCGCTGTGGCTCGTCTTGCGCTTCCGACTCCCCTAATAGCGGGCACCCGGCAGACTACGCACCCCATCCTGAGGACCCGTAAGTAAACAAAACCATAAAACTACTCACTACCGGCTTTCGGCAGCGCTGTGCGGTGGTTGCGGTTTTACCTGTCTCCTATGAAGATAATGCTGTTTCCCACTGCCGATGTAAATAACCCCTGAAATGTGGGCATGCTGGTGGAGACGCTTTCATGTCCGCTGCCCGTAATCAGTGACCACGGTGGCGCTCCGTCACATCATCCCCTTCCACCCGGAGGTTGACGAGGTGCGGCAACCTGGAAAGGTAATCGGCCACCACGTTAGACTTCCCCGGCCGATGTCGGATGGTAAAGCGGAAAGGCTGCAGCGAAAGGTACCACCGGGTCAGGCGACTGTTGTGATCCTTCATGGAATTGATCCACGTGAGTGCTCGGTGATCAGTCTCAAGGTCTAACTGTTGTCCCATCAAATAATACCGTAGCTTCTCCAGGGCCCACTTGATAGCTAAGGCTTCCTTCTCTACGGTGGAGTATCTGGTTTCCCGTGGCAGCAACTTACGACTTAGGTATAGAACGGGATGCTCCTCTCCAGGGTCTCCCTGAGACAGCACTGCTCCAAGGCCGACCGCGGAAGCATCCACTTGAACCAGGAATTTCTTGCTGAAGTCAGGGCTCTTCAGCACTGGAGAAGTGCAGAGGCAAGCTTTCAGGGTGGAGAAGGCCTTTTCACATTCTTCCGTCCAGGTTACCGGGTTTCTTTGGTCTTTATTGGTTAGTGCGGTAAGAGGAGCGGCAATGGTTGCAAACTGTGGCACAAATCTTCTGTACCAGCCGACCAGTCCTAGGAAGGATCGAACCTCCTTCTTGGTGTGAGGCTGAGGGCACTTCTGGATAGCCTCAATCTTGTCCACCTGGGGTCGGACCTCCCCTTGTCCGATTTGGTAGCCAAGGTAGCGTGCCTCCTGACGTGCCCACTCACATTTAGAGGGGTTGAGTGTCAATCCGGCTTTTTGGATCCTTCCAAGGACATCGGTCAAGTGTTGCAGGTGCTCTTCCCAGGTGTTGCTAAAGATCACCACATCATCCAGGTAGGCGGCGCTGCAATGGTCACACTCCTGCAATACTCGGTCCATCAGCCTCTGGAAGGTAGCTGGTGCCCCATGTAGCCCAAAGGGCATCACTGTGAACTGAAACAGTCCCGCAGGTGTACGGAAGGCCGTGTAGGGTCGAGAGGACTTCTCCAGGGGTACCTGCCAGTATCCTTTACACAAATCCAGGGTGGTGATGTACCGGGCAGCTCCAATCTTCTCCAACAGATCCTCGATTCGTGGCATGGGGTAAGCGTCAAACTCGGAAATGGAATTGAGTTTCCGGAAATCGATGCAGATGCGCAGGGAACCATCCTTCTTGAAGATGATGACCACTGGACTACACCACTCCGAGCAGGACGGCTCAATCACCCCAAGCTCCAACATCTTCTCCACTTCCTGTCGCAGCTTCCCCACCAGCTGTTGTGGAACCCGGTAAGGACGTTGGCGTATGGGTCGTCCATCTTTTAGGCGTATGACGTGTTCAACGAGGGTGGTTCGGCCAGGGTTGGCAGAGAACAATGAGGGAACCTCCTGGAACACCCGGAATAGCTGGGCCGCCTGTTGTGGCGCCAGATGTGCCAGCACAGGGAGTAGCTGGGGTGTTTCCCTCCCTGGATCCACTTCAGGCTTGAGGGTCACCTCCTTTACTAGTAAGGCTTCACTAGTTGGGCTTGGACTCTCCTTCCACTCTTTAAGCAGGTTCACGTGATAGGTCTGCTTCGGCTTCTTTTTTTCGGGGTGATGGATCTCGTAGGTCACTGGCCCCATCCTGCGGATAACTGTGTATGGCCCTTGCCATTTCGCCAGCAGTTTGTTGTTGGCCGAAGGGAGTAGCAACAGGACCTTTTGGCCTGGTTGCAACTCACGATGTCGAGCCTGCTGGTCATACCAGGTCTTCTGGTTTTTCTGAGCCTCCCGCAGGTTAACCTCAGCCTCCCCAAGGTATTTCGCCAGTCGATCCCTCATCTCGAGAACAAACTGCACAACTCCTTGACTGGCGGGGGAGGGGGACGGAGTCTCCCAGCGTCTCCGGAGCAGATCCAAAGGCCCCTGTACATCCCAGCCATAGAGTAACTCAAAAGGAGAGAAGCCAGTGGAGGCTTGAGGAACTTCTCTGTAGGCAAACAGCAGAAAGGGCAGCCACCGATCCCAGTCTTTCCCTGTGTCTGCTACAAATTTCTGCAACATCCTCTTCAGAGTTTGGTTGAACCTTTCCACCAAGCCATCTGTCTGGGGGTGGTAAGGTGTCGTCTTGATTGCCGAGATACCTAGTTGGTTATGGAAGAGCTGCATCAACTTGGAGGTAAAGTTTGTTCCTTGGTCTGTGAGAATCTCATCCGGTATTCCCACCCTGGAGAACAACTGTATCAGCGCACGCAGAACATTAGGTGCAGTGATGGTCCGCAGTGGGAAAGCTTCGGGGAAGCGCGTTGCATAGTCACACACCACCAAGATGTACTGATGACCCCGGCTGCTCTTCACCAGAGGTCCCACAATGTCCATAGCTATCCGACGGAATGGAGTGGAGATGACGGGGAGTGGTTGCAGAAGGCCACGGTCTGACTTACGGGCAGGGCATGTTTTCTGACATGTTGGACAGGTACTACAATACTTCTGTACGTCTGTGTACATAGATGGCCAAAAAAAACGTGAGCTAACCCGCATGTAGGTTTTTTGCCGGCCGAGGTGCCCGGCCCAGGGGAGTGTGTGAGCTACGTGCATGATGAGGTTTCTACAGCTAGTTGGGATCACGAGGCGTTGGTGGTCACCGTCAACTGCATACAACACATCTTTGTCAACAATGAACCTTTCATTTCCCAGGACACCTCCCACTCCCCCATCATTAACCTTAGCAAACAGGTTTTTCAACGCATCATCCTCCCTTTGTAACACGGCAATATTATTAGGTACCTCCCACGTGGAACTTGTCCTGTCTGGTCCCGTCATCCATAGCTGCTTTTCAAAGCGGCGTTGGCGACGGGACTTTCTTGGCCACTTGGTGCCACCCTCACACAGACTACTGTCGAGATCTGGAAGGGGCTGACCACAGGCTTTTGTCTGGGCTCGAGTCATCACTGGACCAGAGACAGTCACTCCATCATTCTCCCCTTTCCCCAAATCAGTTTCTTTTTGCAGTTCCTGTTCGTGCAGCAAGTCTGGGAGCACCGGCAAGTCCATTCCCAGGATGACATCTACTGGCAAGTTCTGAACAACCCCAACTGACAAAATGTAGGGTTGTTCATCAATAGTCACTGTTAACTCAGCTTTGGGGTACACATGCTTATCACCATGAACACACAAGATGGTCTCTTGTCTACCATAGTCTACACTGCTCACTGGTACCAGACTTTGCTTGACCAAGGACATGAAGCTACCAGAGTCCAACAAAGCAGCTACTTGCTGACCATTGACAGTTACAGTTTTATAGTGCTGCCGTCCCGATCTCTGTTCCCCGGTGGGCTCCATCTCTAGTCGAGGTGCATAGTAAGCCCTGGTGACTTTAGCTTTGCGTATGGGGCACACAGAAGCTTTATGACCTATCTGCTGGCAGTAATAACAAACAATATCCTTACCAGAAACTCGCAGGTTTGGCGCTGGTCTGGTGTGTTCGGACGGGTTCGGGTTACTCTCTCTCCTGGTTGGGCCTGGCTGGGCCATCTGGTGCAATGCTCGAGGTGCCGCCCCCATGGAACATGCCGCTGGAACTCCTCTATGCGCCTTGAGGTACTGTAGTGCCAACTTAGCAGCCGTTAGTCCATCTGCTGGCTCATGCTCCTTCACCCAGGTCCTCAACTCCCCTGTAAGTACTCGAAGTAGCTGCTCCAAGATGATCGCCTCTCCAATCTCCTCCTTGGTGTGCTGCTCCGGCTGCATCCAGCGCCTGTAGAGTCCCTTAAGGCGGTAGTACATCTCCGTGGGGTTCTCACCGGAATCTCTGTCGGTAGGTCTCAGGTGAAATGTCAAACTTTGTTAGCAGGGCCCCTTTTAAGTCATAATAGCAATGAGCTCTGTCTTCATCCATGGCAGTGTAGGCCTCCAGCGCCTTCCCAGAAAGCAATGGAACCAGTCGACAAGCCCACTCACTCTCTGGCCATCTCCAGGTTCTGGCCATACGTTCAAAACGTAGCAAATATTTCTCAATGTCCTCCCCTGTCTGGTAGGGGGGAATCTTTGGGCCTGCATAGTGCCTACCCTCTGATGTTGGTTGGTCCAGTTGGTTGCTCAGTTCTTGGGATTGACGAGAGGGGGCCTCCTCTGCAGGATCTCGGGGTGGCCACTGGCGTGCAGGTGTAGGCAGGACCAGTCGGGGACTGCTTGCCGTCACTGTAGTCGGGGTTGCCATTTCAGCGGCCCGGTCCTCCCCGGGTTGTGGGTGAGCAGGACTTCCTTGCCCCTGCCCAGTTGGGCGGACAGAGGTTCTCAGTCCTCGGAGTTCAGCCAAAAGAACCTCCTCCCTCCTCTGCTGACCTGCCAGTAAATCCCTCATCATGGCCAGCAGTTCTCCATCAGTTTCACCTGGCATGGACGACGGCCTAGGTGCTGCCAGCCCTGACACGCCTGGTTCTACGTCATCATCCTCTGCGGATGAAGCCGATGTGGGGGCTGTCTCCCACGCTGACTCGTCCTTCACGGAGGGCTTCTCCTCATGGAGACCTCCCCGCTGAGAGCGCAGGCCTGTGCGCTTCACGGGATGGCGGGTTTTTGTTTTCCGACTAGCCATCCCACTTCTGACACCATCTGTCACGGGGTTCTTTCCAGAAAAAACTCCTCACAAAAAAAATTGATGGTGTAGTCGGAAAGTTCTGACTGGATTTTTATTTAGCCGGCCTCCCAAAGTGCACAAAACTATTTACAGTAACACCAAGCAGGAACAATACAAAAAAACAATACGGAAAAAAATAAAGTATTTTACACATTACTGGGAACTCCGCTTCTCCCCAACTCTATGGTGCTACAATCAACATGCTACCTTCACTGCAACCATCAGCAGACTGACTCTTTGCTTTACTGAGCCCTCTTTTAAACCAGTTGCCCCTCCCACTAGGCATTAATTCGGATATTTTTCCCCTCTAGGCAGTATGTCTTCACATTTATGCTGTAAATGAATTAAACAAGGGAAACACATTGACATAACTATTTACTGGTAACTTAAACAGGTAGGTCCATTGGGGAAGAAAACAAAAAAAAAGGAAAAATAACCAAACAAACAAAATAATGCAGTTCACGTGACCCCAAATGTGCGCGCAAACCTCCCATTTAACCACCGGAAGCGCTGTGGCTCGTCTTGCGCTTCCGACTCCCCTAATAGCGGGCACCCGGCAGACTACGCACCCCATCCTGAGGACCCGTAAGTAAACAAAACCATAAAACTACTCACTACCGGCTTTCGGCAGCGCTGTGCGGTGGTTGCGGTTTTACCTGTCTCCTATGAAGATAATGCTGTTTCCCACTGCCGATGTAAATAACCCCTGAAATGTGGGCATGCTGGTGGAGACGCTTTCATGTCCGCTGCCCGTAATCAGTGACCACGGTGGCGCTCCGTCACACATAGACCATGATATCATTCTCTCTCCTCTGGATCATTTTGTCAGACTCAAATGGTTTAAATCTCATTTAACCAACAGAAGTTTTCCAGTCAGGCTTGGGGAAACATCGTCCTCAAAAATCCTGCTCTCATGTGGGGTCCCCAGGGATCCATTCTGGGCCAAGTGCTCAATTTAAAAAAAAAACAAAAACAAAAACATGGTATCTCATTTCATTATGCAGATGACTCACAGATTTACCTGCCACTGAAACGTAAATTGATGAGTCCTCTGAAGGCCTTACTGGACTGTTGAGGATGTTAAGACATGGAGGTCTTTGAATGTTCTTAACTTAAATGAACAGAAAACAGTGGTCATTATGTTTGGTGCTCCTGACCTCTACTGTCTCGACCATTTAAAGGCTTATAAAAAAATCCTTTGTGAGGAATTTGGGAGTGATCTTTGACAAACACAATAACGCTGTCATTAAAACTAGCTTTTTTTAAAGTTTACACATTCCCTCTAGGTCAGTGAGGTCTGCTGAGCAAATGCGCCTGTCCTGAGGTTCAGATTAAAGCACAGAGGAGATCGAGTCTTTGCTGTTGTTCTGAAACACTGGAACAAACTGCCCCTTCACATCAGGACCCCTCCAACATCAGACACTTAAAACTTCTAAATTGTATCTTTATGCACTTTGTTACTAGTAGCCTGTCACAAAAATACAATTTGTTCCCATTTCTTTAGTTTAACCTACAAAAAAAAAAAAAAAAAAAAAAAAAAAAATGGTAATGACAACACAGTTTGACAGACATACAGTAGTACTTGTGCATCAACAGGGTGATTCCTGAAGCCTTATTACCTGAAAACTTGGCATATCTTGGCATGGTGTGCAGTGTGTCCTTAAACGTTTGAGGAAACTGAACAAGTGGAACAGAAGAAAAAACGATCTACAGCACATGAGCTGAAGGGCACGTCCTAAAAAAAATAAATAAATAAAATAAATAAATCCTGCATAGACCTGACACAGAACCTGAAGAATAAAGGTGGACACACCAAATATTGACTTTCAAGTTTGTTAGAATAGTACAAACCCTGTTTTTGCCTTTTATGCTGTGCTTCCTTGTATGTTTGAACATGTTTCAATAAATCGCAGTATCTCTTTCATATTTTTGTGGCAAGAGAAATGGGACGGTTCAAGACTTTTAGACCGCTGACATATTTTAAACAGGAGAAATCTCGGAGTATCCTGAGGGAATGGTACCACCGTCAGCCGTATCCCTCTACACGGGAGAAGCGGGAGCTCGCAGCAGCCACCGGTCTCACCGCCATCCAGGTCAGCAACTGGTTCAAGAACCGCCGGCAGAGGGACCGGACAGTGGACCCTACCGGGTCAGTGAGGGGCAGAAGGTCGCTGTAAGCGAAACTGCTGTCTTTTAATCACCCTAAGATCTTCCCTGTACCAAGAACACGTTGATTTAAATAATACGAACGATAAAAAGTGATAAAAGTGCTACTAATTAACCAGAGCTCGTGATGCGTTCACGAGCTGGGTGTGAAGTCGGAAAAGCTGGAAGGAAAACACAGTTTCAGATTTACTCCTGTTTAGGACATTGCTTCCATCTTGGATTGTAAAGTCGGGATTGGTGGGGCTGCTCCGAGTTCGAGTTGGGGGGGGGGGGGGGTTTCCAGTTGAAAATTCCTACTTAGAAATGTGCAATTCCGACTTCAAATAGAACGCACCAACCCTGGCGCCGCAGAAAGCGGAAGGTTACACTAAAGACCGTTGGTGTTTACTGAGCAGTAAACAGCGCGATTTGCGCTCTTAATTAATTAAAAATCAATCGGTAAACAATCGATTGAAGTAGTGTCGGAGTGACTTGACACCATTCGCTAACCAGACCTGATTATCTTACGTTACCATCAGGATAAAATGGGTCCTAATTGTTTTCAGTTGATTTCGGGAAAAAAAAAAAAGTTAGTTTATTTATTTTTCTGTGAACTAACGGAATTATAAACCAATATAGAGCAACTAGGAGTTTAGTTAAAATATATTTCACACACAGTGTGAACTATTCAATGTTGAGGAAAAACCTGAGAATGAAGTGAGGGAGCAATGTTTTAAAAAACAAACAAACAAAAAAAAAATCTACAAGAGAGGCAAAGAATTTAATTGCGCTTAAAACACAAAGAAATAGGAAAACTACTTTTCAGGGCTTATATAAAGTGCTTTAAGACTTTAGCTGGCATAATGTGAATAAAATTAATCACTGTGGCGCAGGCACTGAATTTGGCATAATGACACCCCCTCATGGTTAAAATAGGACATAAACTATAATTAAATATCTGCATTTTTCTCTAAATTTCATTCTTCTTTCCATTAGCTTCCTGACAGGTTATGGAGGACCTTCAGAAGAAACCTACCCTTCCTCTGATAATGACCTTTCACCTCCGGGCAGCCCCCAGTACCGCAGTGCACCACCTCCACCCCTCTTTCATCCACCACCTCCACTACATCACACATGTGGGGGCCATCCAGAAGGTTAATCTGATACGTCATGGTACTCTGTAGAATTTCTGGTGTCACTGAAAGTTTATTACCAAAACATGACCTAGCAGATCCCGTACAGAGACTTAAACGTAAGCAGAACACCACACAAGACAGACAGAAGTAAGCGTAATACGTTTGGATTAAACCCAATATATGGGTTCACAGGTGTGGCTTAAAGGTGAATCTCCACGCTGCATTCACAGATGGAACTTTATAATGATCAGGGTGTTTTTTGGGGGGGTTTTTTTTAAAGGGAGTGTGCTGGTAAAATGTGCCAACATATATCATACCCAAAGGTTACACAATGAATCTAGAGACACCTTTTTCAGTGTTTACAACTTCCCGAAATGTCTTAAAACTGTAAGCAAACCTGAATAAAACCACTTCACTATCACCACAGTGTGAATTTGCTGGGCTTTTTACCATAAAATCTTCATGATATTCATGTTGCTGGCACTTCATAGCAGCAGAGGCAAAGAGGATCCTCACAGATTATGAAGGTAAAGTCAGGAGAAGGTATTCACAGATAAGCTACGACCAGTGTCCACAGCAGCTCTGCTCATCACAGGTCGTTCTTAAAGGGGACCCATTGTGCTTTTCCTGGTTTTCTACCATATTATATTACCAACGCTTCAAATATTGAGCTCAGTGTTTGCAGACAGAACGCAGGCTTCAGACTGCTCTAATATTTACAAGAGGCAGCCAATCAGAAAAAGGTCAGCTTGAAAAGAGAGGCTTGTTTCACGCTGCACCTGATCTGTTATTCATGCAAAGCTACCCGAGCAGAGTCCAAGAATAAAAATGTGGAGCTAAAAATGAGCATCTCCAGCTTATATTAACAAGGTAAATCATCAATAAGGCTAGTAATGCTTTTTTTTCTTTCACAGGAACACAACAAAAACATTAATTTAGAATGTGTTTGAATTCACAGACATTTCCCAGCTGCTTCTCAGGTACAATGCTCCTCAGCACGTATAATAAAGTTTTAACTAAGACGATGTGAGACCACTTCACACTTTTTGACAACTGCCTCCAATTCATTCATCACATGAATCCAAGGACAGCCCAGCAGATAAGAGTCTTTGGTAAAGTTCAGATTCCAGTTCACTTCATTTCGCCAGGCTCTTGTCCTCCTCACCTGGTCGTTTAGCGTCAGTCCTGCTCAGAACGTCGCTGTTTGTTCAACGTTCAGAAACCCAGGTACTCCGCCACAAACACAGCCATGATCTTCGTCAGGTTCTCCACAGTTGGACGGTGCATGTTCTCCTCCGTGTCGTCCAGTGTGTGCCAGAACTGCGGGAAGGGAGTGGCGATGACGTGCAGCACAGGGACGCCTGTACAGAGACATGAAGGCAGTGATAGTGACTGAGCATGTGTTACACACAGCCAAAGATTCTTCCATGTGAAGAGCAGAGTAGGAGGTAAATCCCTGGAGACAGACATCTACCATAGTACTCGTACTTAAAAGGTTCAAACTGCACTTTGGCTGTGATTCAACTGTCTGAACATCAAAAAGGAGGTTACTTCTTTAGAACTGGGATAAAGAGGAGATTGTACCGAGGGAAGCTCCTCTGAGAGTGCAGAGTTTAACTGAGGCCTGAACACAGTACCTTTCAATGCCCTGTGGGCCAGCATCAGAGTTCTGAACTGAGCTTCAGCTGCAAATACAGGCTCAGCACAACGGGACTCTCTCTCTCTGCAGCAATTTCTTTTAAAGGAGACCTATTATGCTTATTTCCAGATCCATGTTTTTATGTTTATTGAGATTTGGGATGTTTACATGACTGAATTAGCTGTCTTTATAAATTGTTGTGCTTCTTAATGTAATACCTGTTCTGAACTTCTTAATTTTTGGCCTTGGCAGACTGCACATATTACTGTAATCACAAGTCCAGTTGGGACTTTGTGTAAAATGTAAATTAAAACAGAATTCAATGAATTGCAAATCTCATAAACCCATATTTTATTCACAACAGAACACAGAAGACGCATCAAATGTTTGTGTATATGCCCCCTCACAACCCCCATCCTTCTGTCACTTCTTTCCCACCTGTCAGCTCCAATATAGGCGAACTGTATAATACCAATATCAATAAAATAAATAAAGAATCTAAAAATTAAAGTAGTAAAGATTAGCAAAAGATCCTCTTGGCAAAGCAAATGTGTTTGGCTCAAGACAGCATGCACACTATTTTGCTTGCTTAAGCTGCTGGACAGCTTTTTTTTAAAAAGAAAAAGGTGTCTTTTTAATCTAAGTATGGTGTACTGGGACCTAAATCCACTTAAATGCATCATTTTTTTTTTCCCTTTAAAAAAAAGGCACTGTAGCCCAGCGTCTGCCAAATCAAACATGTGGAGCTACGCCTTGTGGCAACCCCTCGTGAGGAAGTCAAAAGTAGCTTCTTCTAATAATTCATCACAGCAAAAGTTTGGTTGCACAGATGAGTAGAGCACCCCTGTTGAAATCAAATTAAGCGGCACTACAGATGTACTACAGTCATTACTTTTGTTGTTATTAGTATTAGTGGTCTAAGTTGTCCTTTTAAGGCATCAGGGGTCAGCTGAAGATGCAAACCAGGCATTTTTTCCATGCGAGTGGGCACATTGTAACACAGTGTCAGTGCAGACAAGCCTGCACGGTCAACAATTTTGAGGGCACGCAGACATCTGCACAGAGCCTTGTGTTCACTGTCTAAACCCTTGCATGTATTACAGAGGGAAACATTAACACCACTGTTAACACGAGTTGCACCGATTAGAATTAAAACGACTCTTAACTCCACCTGCTTCTAGTGATTCATGTGAATGCTTACCAGCAACATGCTACCCTGCTAATCTGTCATTACGGATCTAGGAGCCAAGAACATGAAACTTCACATTTTCACAGATATTTCACAAACTCTGAAAAAAAATGCAAATAAGTTCTGCTTAACAAAAAAAGGAAGCAGTCTGCCTGGAGAGAAATAAGGAGGCTGTAAATCACTGCTCTGACTCAGGCAGTTCAGAAAACAAAAAAAATGAGCTAGACGAAGGATGTTTTAAGAAAGCATCCAACTACAGCAATAGACACCTGCTGATGTCTTCGTCTCTGGAAAGTGTCTCTGCTACACTCCTAATCATTGTGTCTCGTAGGCTTGATTAATTTCTAATAATTTTTAGGGATGACCTCCAGCTGCAGAGGTCAGAGGGATGAAACACAGAAGTTTCTGTTGTGAGGGAAGGAGATAGTGAAGAAGGGTCTAACCCTCTTGACGTTGTAAACAAGGAGCCTACAGGAGGGGGTTACTGTCTTCGCTCCCACTTACCTTTGTGAAGGAAGGGGATATGGTCATCCTGCACGGGTCCGAGGTACACATCCTTCCTAAAATACGTCTGCTCCGAGGGGTGAGACGTCAGAAGGCCCTGTCGATGGAGCCTCTTCTCTGAGGGGGCGGGACGAAGACAGTTTGGGTCTACAACAGGGAAGGATTTCAGCATCCATGGATTTACAGCGGGTGCTTACCTGCAGCAATTAGGCGATCAAACCAGCGTGCAGTGTTATCAAAGTGATTTGCAATCAGTGGATCGGGACCACCGAGCAGGTCGAGCAACACAAAGAGGTCCTACAGAGACAAAATCAGAGCGATGGATGCTGAGATTCCTCTTAATCAGAGCACATTAAATGTTTAAGGTATGTAAAACGGTCACTTCCTGAATAATTAATCCGTGCCTCCCACCTGACCTTCTCATAAATCAGCTGACCTTTTTGTACAATAACTTTTCTGTAACGAATTCATGCACATTTTACCTTCATCTTATGAATATTATCTGAGTAAAAAGAGCTCAAAACTTAAAAAAAAAAAAAAAAAAAAAATGAAAATGATAAAATTAAAAATTTCAACCCAACTCTATGTTGAGAGTCTGTAAGTACAAAGCTGACTGACATTGGATTTAATTCATACAGAATGACCAAAATCTGACTATATTCAACTTTTAAATTCAGACCGATCTGTAGCAGGTCTCTCATTGTGGAACATTATATTGTCTGCAACTGCTTCAGGAAGTGAGTGTGACTGCAGAGGAAACATATTTTTGTCCATAGCTTCCTCACCACTGCCTGCAGCATGCTGGCGTGCGAGGGGGCCGCGGGGTGGGGTGTGTTGGCCATGCGCTCGGCCAGGTGACGAGAGCCGTACAGCGAGTCGGTGGCGGTCCATTCTTCAAATGACTCCTCGCCGTCGAAAAACACGAGCTGAAAAGTTACTGGAAGTTTCTGAGAGGAAACATGAGGAAAGCAAAGGTAATCAAATTTTAAAAAGCAGCACCTGAAGACAGTTTGTCTTTTTGCAGTGCTGTCACTGTGTGTGTGTGTGTGTGTGTGTGTGTGTGTCTCTCTACAGTAACTACATAAATCACAGCCTCTGGAGAGATTGTTTTATATACAGAATCAGCATTTTTTTACCCTGTACTGCAGCCACAAAGGCAGAGGGATGAAACAACACAATAAGAAAGAAATGCGAGAAGAGACTCGTCAGCATCTTGGCCTTTACTTTTCATCATAAGCAGGAACCACATCTGTCAGCATCTGCTTTTGTTTACTTTCTGTAAATTCTGCCAACACAAAACCCACCTGCTGTTTGAATGATTTAAGCTGGGCATCCAGAGAGCTAGCGAGCTCCAGGATCATAGCACAGGGAACTGCAGAATCACTGGCCCCCAAGAACACCTTCTCTGGGGCCCGCGGGTCTGGAGGCAGAACCTTTGAGTCATAGTGGCAGGCCAGGAGCAGCCGCCGAGGGGCCGAAGGGTCCAGAGTAGCAACAATGTTGGTGAAGGTGACCTGGCCGCGAGGGGTAGGGGACTGGAAGGAGTCCAGGTCTATGGACCAGCCGGCAGAGAGCGAGGATAGTGTGGAGATGATGTGCTGAAGTGGAGTAGGGAGTTAAAAATTAGCAGAAGACATGTGAAAGGGAGGAAGCTATAAATAGTTACACACACCTGCTGTACAGCCAGGCTGCCCTGGGTGCCTGGGAGTCGCTCTATCAGGATAGGTCGCAGGTGAGTCTCCCACAGGCGAGTGCCGTCCACCTGAGAGGCCAGACGGCGGATTTGAGCTGGAGAGGATTTACTGGGTTTGTGGAACAGCTGGAGGAGAGGGGAAAAAAAAAAAAAACCCCACAAAGTGAAATCAAGCACAGGCAGCACAAATGTTCCAGACGTTTACATCCTCTGATGTGTATTCTTCGCATATAGCTGTTCACTGTGTTCCTCCATTGTTTAATGAACCCCTGCTTTTCTCCAATAAGCAAATTTATTTTGTCAAGAAGCTTCTTTCCTTAGACTATCAAGGATTTCACGGCTCATTACGAGCCTACACACGTGAGCAGGGCTGGTCTGCATACAATTCAGCCAAGGAGTCTATGTTACCTTCATTAGCAGAAGTCTGTGCAGTTTCCTGTTATTTTTGGCAATGTTTTGCAGAAAGCTGTATTAAAGCCAGAGTAAATTAACCCCCACTTAAAAATATATTTTTTTAACACAGGTCTAGTTAGTTTCCTTTGGTGGAAGGCCAAAACCTCTTTGGTGGGCCCCAAAATGTATGAGTATGAATGTTATGGTAATTTGGGGTTTTCTGATTTCTTCGAACTGTTCTTTTTCCAGAGTGGAATGGTCATATGGCATACATCTTTAATGACTAACATGAACTGGGTGCACAACTTTGAATTTATTTTGGGTTTTCTCTAATACATACCGGCTCAAATATATACACACACTCCCATTAATATTTGGCTTTTGGTAGCCATCAACAAGCTTCTGCTTGGATATTTGACCGCTCTTCTTGGCAGAATTGGTAGAGATCATTTAAACTGGACGGTTTCCTGGCACAGACCCGGCTTTTTTTATTAATCAAGCTGAGCTTCTAAATGAAAAGGGCATCATTTTATTTATGTGGTGCATTTAAGCACAACAGATGCTGAGCAAAATGCTGCACAGCAATCAATGAAACAAAAAAAAAAAAAAAAAAAAAAAAAAAAGCGCAACCTCAAGCTCTTCACAGGGAGAAGAGATTATAAATTAGACCTAAACTGAAACACTAAAGAGAAGAGGTGAGTTTTTAGTTGAGTTATGAATACTGTTAGTGAGACAGGTGACCTGATCCGGAGTCTGTCTTTTGGAACAGCTGCCGGTCAACTGAGCGTGGGATATAAAATTGTAACATGTCTGATCATTGGTTAGGAGTGCTTGCATGGGCTTGCCCCTAAACGAAAGAATGGACTTCAATATGAACCCAAAACTGTACAGTGAGAGAGTGCCAGTGTAACAATGCCAAGCTAAGTGGAATATGTTTGTGTTTGTCTACCAGTCAGGAGGACAGTTTTACAATGGTCAGAAGTCAGGTCATACAAAATATTTCAAGTTCCTTTAAACAACATGCACTCTTTGACAAATAAAGACATTCAGAAACTCATCATTTAGACACAAACCTTTGAAATATGTATGTCAGAACAGACTCACACGATGAAATGCACACAATTAGCAGCACTGTATAGTCCAGTTATTGTTGATTTAAGCAAATTTTGTATGTTTCACAACTTGCACAAGTTATTCCACATAATTCCACACACTCCATCCTACCTGTCACACTTACCTGGTTTGGAATAGACCTCGTTTTTGTTTGTTTTTTTCCACAGAACTGTTTGTTTTCAGATGATTATCGCAATCATTTTTTTAATAGCAGCTTCAAGGCTTCCACAGAGCCCAAATTGCATAAGAGACTCTGTAGCTCACTGTTTTTTTTATTTCAATCTAATCATGCTTGGTGGCAGGTCTGAGGATCCCACTAAACTCTTCAATTGTCACAGATCGCATCTGTAGGCCAAAGAGCAGCACTTGCTGCTTCTGACTTCTTATCACTTAGTTCTTAAAAATTAAATTACTGTGTTTTCACACCTTGCACCATTTTACAAGAGTCTTCTGCCCATAAAATTAAAGTGACTCCTAATCAACAAATTCATTTTTAGGTTAGATGGAAACAGTTTCAGTGCCTGAAGTCAAATTCAGGTATGAAATTTTCTTACACATGATCTGGATGTCGCATTCACTTGCATGTACTGTGTGACAGTTGTATTTGTGCGACTGTTTGCGTTTATAATTGTTACAGTTGATCCTGCCCTTTTAATCTCAGCAAGACCTTTATCAAAAATTAAATAAACCATTTATGGTACAAAAACAAGCTCAGTTCACATTCAAATTGATGCAAAACATATTCTTGGCTCTCTCTGTTTTATGTAAAGTAGTAACATTAGTTTGCTCACAGATATACTTTAATGTTCTTACAAACAGGCAATCACTGAATCTGAACTATGATACTTCTGCATTGATATCACACGGTTGCATTATTGCAGATGCTCTGCAGCCACAATCACAGATACACAAACTCTTTCCTGCTTAAACACCTGCCTTTGTCAGATTTTAATTAGCTCATGTATTAGAGTTCATGAGCTCCTCCCTTTTTTTCTATTTAACTGATCTTTGTTTTGTGTATTTTTTTTTTTTTGTTAATTTTATAACTTTTGGAATTAATAGGGTATATCCTTGTTTATTCCTTGAAATACTGGTTTAAAGTAACTAGTAATACAACTGTGACTGAATGTCTGGTTACAGTGAGATGTTATGATGACAGTGCACCGTCTGCTTGCAGCTGCAGTTTCTCAGTGAGTATAAAATCAGTCCCGCTGTGTGCAGAGGTTTAGTTTTCCTGTCTTACCCTGTCTCTGGTCAGATCTACGGCTGGCATGCGGTTCACATGTCCAGTGGCGGTGTCGTTGGACAGGTACACACCCAGGACCACCGCCAGCACCAGAACACCGAGAAGACAGAACAGCAGCACACGGGCCCGGGGCATCCGCACCCGGTCACAGCCGGGTAGAGAGCCACTGCCACCCTGCTGGAGCGGCTTGTATCTCCGACTGGACCTGGACATGACTGAACTCAGAGCTGCCCGGGCGGTCCTTACAGCTACGTGTCAAAACGGGCTTTGCAGAGCAGCGGAGGAGGGAGACTCACACAGGAAGTGAAGGCTGAAAAGAAGCAGAGCCGAGGGGAACATCTGACACAGTCCTGCTTCGCCATAACGACCCATCATTAGCCGCTGCACGGTGGTCTTCGGGTGCTCGCTGCAGCCCGGCAGCTCGAAGACATGTCTGACATGTTGGGGCTGTTCAGACGAGCTTAATCCAGCATAAATTATAACAGAGACAGAAAGTGCAACCTGCGACTCCTCACTTACTGCGTTAAACTAATTTTAACTCACTAACAGCTACTGCAGAGGAAACCTGCGACGAATTAATTATGCAGCAAACTTATCACTCCGTTGGTGCATTATTCCGCTGAAAGTGTTTAATTTAAACCTCTTCTCTTTGCCGGACACCTCTACAATAAAACTGCGCCTCTTCTTCTATGGTGCGTGTAAGGGGGGGTGAAAGCGTAAACGCCACCTATGGAGCGCAAGAGGAGCTACAGTAAACGAGAAAAATAAAGAAAGCTTATCCATCCATTCACTCACTGCACACTTCATTAGGTACACTTTGCTAGTACTGGGTTGGATCCCCTTTACCTTCAGAACTGCTTGCTCTGTCCGCCTGCAGAGGCCATTTGAGTGCAATGAACTCCTTTTCATTTTCAACAAACCAGTTTGAGATGATTTGAGCTTTGCAACATGGAGCATCATCCTGCTGGAGGCAGCCATCAGCACACTGTGGTGATATAAAGGGATTTACATGGTCAGCAGCAGCAGGTCATCTTGTCCATGTCTGCATGCCTAATAGTTTAATGTAGATGTCTATCTGAAATCTGAACTGAAGTAATTTTTTGAAAACTTTTTTATATAGCACATATGAAGATCTATATCAAAGTGCTTCACAACCAAAATGCCAAAAACAGAAAAAAATTACACAAATTTAATAAGATGAATTTTTACCTGCCCCTCTAGAAGACGTCAGAGATTTCACTTATCTTAGAAGTGTCATTAACAGACATTGCAGCTCAAAAAGACATAAAAGCAAGACTTGACAAAGCCCAGGGTACTTTACCAGATTCAAGTTTATCTGGAAATCCAGGCAGTACAGCACAACTACAAAACTCAGACTGTACAATAGATTTGTTAAGCCAGACCTGCTGTATGGATCTGAACGCTGGAGAGCGATCAAGAACGTAATAAAAAATTACGTGTCTTCCACAATGGAGGCCTTAGGAGGATCTGCTTCATTTTCTGGCAATGAAAGTCTCCAACATAGAGCTTTACAGAAGAACCAAAAGCCAGGACAGCACCATGGACATCAATGTCGCTGATTGCAGTGGCTGGGGTATGTCCTCTGTCACATACCCCCAAGATCGCAGTGAAGTGGATACCACCTGGAAAGAGGAAGCAAAGGCCCCCAAAAATTATGGAGATGCACAAATCACACAAGAACTCAAAGAGATGGGGCTATCATGCGGGAGGCACCACATGCTGGTAACAACCGCAACAAGTAGAGAATCTTTGTTGATGCCCTATGTCCCACATGGGACAAAGAGGATTAATAGTAGTTTAAAAGCCACCGCCAAATCCACAGATCTCAAACTCAGTCTAGGGACCACTGTTCCAAAAGCTCTGCCACCTTTAGTTCTCAGCCTTATATGACACGTAACCAGCAGGTCCCTCATCATATAACCTCAGGGTCCCACTGGTAGTGGTGTGCGATACCACAAATTTTGGTATCAATCCAATACCAAGAAAATACAGGGCCAGTATTGTTGATACTTATACCAGTACTTTTTACTCATAAAGGCAGCTTATGTAGGGGAGAGGAGTGTTATGATTTATGAGATGAATCATCATCAATTTGCAGATTCTGAACACATTTTAATGACCACTAAATCACTGGGTTTTACTTTGCACAATAATTAGTTAACAATAAAAACAGCTTTCAGCTTTTCACGTATTGTGAAACGGGGTGTTTTGTAATGTAAATGTGCCTGTCTTTAAAGCACTTTGGGTCAGCTTCTGTTGTTTAAATGAGCTGTAAAAATAAAATGACAGTCAACACAAAAATACTATATTCAGACATTTCATATTTGAGGTTCATTTTTTCACTTCCAATAAAATAATGTATTTAACACAATTCAATGGGCTAAATGAATGATTTCATGGTCTGAATATAGCCTAGAAATAATCTGTCTGCTAAAGTAACAGCTATGTTAACCAATGAAACTTTAACTAATGCTGAAGGTTCGACATCAGTCATGACTCAAACATCACTTTATGACCTACCTGGTTATTCTTTGCCTCTCTGGAAGAACTGTGACAGTGACCTCTGACCTCTGTGTCGGGGTCTGGGTCTGTCTGAGGGATTTCCTTCTTTATCTCTTCATTTCTTGTGCTGCTCGAAGCAGGGTTTTCTTTTTCAGGGTCTTTCATGTCTTTATATAAGTTGGCGGTGCCACAGTAGAGAATTTCCTTCTGTGATGGTTGTCTACAACAGGGCTCTTCAACTCCAGGCCTCGAGAGCCCCTGTCCTGCAGGTTTTAGATGTGTCCCTGATGCAACACACCTGAATCAAATGGCTGAATTACCTCCTCAGTATGCAGTCAAGTTCTCCAGAGTCCTGCTAATGACTTCTGTATTTGACTCAGGTGTGTTGAAGCAGAGACACATCTAAAACCTTTTTTTCCTTCTTTTTTAAATGAACCTGTCATTTAGGGCTGGGCCTTGTAATTGCTGAATGAATGTTTTTTTGTTTTTATTTATTACAGGCGGACACACGCACGTATAACTGATAATTGTTTAACAATAAGAGTAATACTGTGGACGGTGAGGAACGAAGTAGGCAATCCATTCACAAAAAGGAGAAAGATTTTCTTTCGGTGCAAAAATGAATCAACGAACTCAGCACACACTGGGACAGCTGACTGTGGGGCTGAAACCCTCAATCCTCCACTTGTTTCTGCACGCGCCGAAATTACCTCTATTTATTTTCAGAGACATCAGGGGAACGTCCCCAAGTTTGACCTGCATCCAAACTCCGCTCAGTGTCCTCCTCAGTCCTGCTGCTCACCACGATCGCTGCAGGAGCCTAAACTGAATCATTAAACTGAGCTCGCACTCCAATTATTTTACCAGTTACGTGGCTGTTTAAGTTTTTCATTAACAAATTGTATGAATTTGTGTAACTTGAAGCGAATCAGTAGAATTCAGTCTCAGGGAGCACAGCGACTTGACTGGAGGGGCCTGAACGGCGAAACCAGTCCATAAGCTGACGCTGCAACCTGTGACCCGCAAACTGCACAGCAGGAGGATTCCTACTGAAAACAAATATATTTTAATCCAGAAAAACTGCATCTAGGTGATCTGTTTCTTAATTCTCATGACAAATGATTTTTTTTTTCTTTTTTTATTCCCACTGAGGTTTCTGGTGTAAATGTCCCATAAACAGCAGGACAAAGGCTGCAGGTTCAAAGCCTCACACAGAGTCAAACATCACGGTCATGTCGAGGATAAGGAAATGAGTTGCTCGAAGCATTTCATCACGACCGGTGTCAGGGCCACTGGCCGAAAGTCATTGAGAGACCTTATGTCTGATTGTTTTAATAAGTCAACGAACCTCTGTTTGTTTTTTGCGTGTATCAACAATCTGATCTGCTTCAAACTTGGCACGTGAGTTGCTGGTGACAGTGTGGGTAGGACAAGCGGTAATCACTCCAGTATTGCACTGCACCTCTGTAATTTTTTTTAATGGATCTAAAATATTAATAATTTTCAGTTTATCATGAGATAATTGTGATACACAGTATAAACGTTGTGGGCTACAGAGCTGCATGTAATGTATGTTTAGTTCACTTTGATCTTATTTCTTTCCTCTTGTGTGAAACCTGTTTATGATAAATCTATAATATAGGTTAACCTGACCAGGACAGCTGAACACTCTGCATGGCATGGAAGTGATGGGCTTCATCAGGTCCTCCACACCTTTCATCCACATCTACTTGCGCACATTCCAGTTGGAGAGCCAGACTCTCCCGTGATGCTCCGAGGCCTCACCCCCGGTACGATAAAACACATCAAACGATAATGCAGAGCTGTCAAAGTCCATCACCGGACGGGCCAAAATTGAAAAAAAAACAAACGGTCTCAGTCGCGGGCTCCACAGGGCTAAAACTAAAGCTAATTAGCAATATGAATTTGAATGGCCAGAAAACAGCAAGGTTTTCCTCAACACAGTAAATAAAATATAAAATTATATTTCTCTTGAAAAATAACATCAGGGAAAATAATATATTTCAAGCTGATGAAACTTTGCATTTTTTTTCGGGTAAAAACTGTGATGTGAATTTCTTCGTGTCAAAGTCGGAAAAACGCTGCATAAAGTGCCCACTGTGTCCAGTTTCCCAGCAAAAAGTGCTGAGAGCTGCAAACACAGCAGTGGAGACCTGGTCTGATTTTTCTTTTTTTGGCAAGATGGAAAGCGGCATAAATTCCCATTTTGCATCTGCACCTCTCACAGGTGCAACTTTACTTGAAAAGCTTTCACTGCTTCATACATGTGCGTAATCCCGCAGTCCGCACATCGCAGGTGAGGAAAAGAGACACAACAATTGTGTTGTGTTATTGTATGTGCAGTTCATGCCATCACGACCAATCATTTGGATGAAGAGGGCAATTTTAGTTGACCAGCATTTCCTTTAGTTGAATACAGCCCTGATTATTCATATTATTCATAGTCATTTAAGTCTTGAATAAACTATTTTAGAAAAAACATTTTTTTTCTTTATGTATTTAACATTTTCATGCAAAATGACAGATAAAGCATCACTGAGTATGTTCCATAGAAAATAGACTCAAATAGACCTTTTGAAAACATCGCTAATGACATCAGCATGATAAATATACTGTATTTTAACAGTGGACGCCTATTCTTCATTTAAACCAAAGGAAAAAAATTAATTAAAAAAATGATGCTTCAATGTTGCACTGTTATGTTATACACTTGAGTATGGAGTACTGAGTACTTGATGGAGCAGTACTTCAAAGCGGAAAAAAAATCTCACACTGTGAAACACTTTGACAATGATGAGGACATAATTTACTTTTAAACTGGTATAATGTTATTCAGTTTCAAATTTAATGTAAAGCCCGTTCACAACAGTCGCCTCAAGGCGCTTTACACTGTAAGGTAAAGACACTACAGTATTTCAGAGAAAACCCCAACAATCAAGTGACCCCCTATGAGCATGCACTTTGCGACAGTGGGAAGGAAAAACTCCCTTTAAGAGGAAGAAACCTCCGGCAGAACCAGGCTCAGGGAGGGGCGGCAATCTGCCGCGACCGGTTGGGGGTGAGAGGAAAGAAAAGAGAGAAGAGAGACAGAGTACAGAGACAAGGAGAGAACACAAACTGTTGGAAAGAGAGGACAAAAGTTAATGACATGCAGCAGTGCAGAAGCATCATGGGATTAGTGCATCATGGTAAGCAGGAAGACTAAGGGATGATTCAGGGTCAACTGTCTAACGCTGTAGATTGACCCTGCATTACGTCGAGTTTCACCTATTAACATATTGCTTTGAATTGCTAACTGAACATTTACTTTAAGAGCGAGATGACTTTTGGAGCATATCATCCACTTTGTCACGACGCTCTTGATTTGTGGGAGGAATTGGATGGCACTCTGCTGCTCCTCCTTCTTGCTTCTCTGCAGCGGTGGTCCTCAGCTGGACTGCATTTTGGATCTCTCTGACGGGTCTGACGGGAAAAGCAGCTCCAACTGCCTTCATCGTGTTTTCTGGCCCTCTTATGCTGTCTGTTGAAAGCAGTTTTCCAATGATCAAGGTTCCTCTTAATCCCTGAGCTGGAACTCTGTGTCCTGTTGTTTGAGCAGGATGGCCCCGGAGAACACTGGAGTTCCCTTTGGTCGTGGTCTGACCTCTCATATTCGGAAGAGGTGGGTATTTTTTCACCCACATCTTTCCAGTCAATCCTCCTCCATTTCACTGGCTGACTGGTGTCCTTTATATCCTCATCAGGGCGCTTTCTTTTAAAGTTTGAGACTGAAACTGTCTGGGCAGTTTCAGAGTGACTGGGCCTGAAGCACTTGGGGCTGCTCTTCTGATCTGAAGGGGGAGGACAGTTTTGTTCTGATGGGCTGGTGGTCTTGGAGGAAGGGGGTCCCACTAGGAATTTGCTCTCAGCTGCAGGGGGAGGAAGCCTCTGTTGGGCAGGTTGTCTGCTCTCAGAGACGGGCTGCTGCAGAGACCCGCTCACTCCTGTCCCACTATCCGAAGACACTGTGCTCTTTTCCTTACAGATGTCCATGTGCTGATAGCAGGACTTTACACTGCAAGACAGTGAACCATTCAATATTGTAAATTATTCACTCATATGCATGAAATATTTTCACATATTTTCTTTCAATTAAAAAGTTGAATCTGGTCCTTATCCAGGATTAAAATGGGGGTAAATACAACCCCAGATGAACTACAAAGCCTGACATTATTCCATGACAAGCGTGTGAAAAACTAAGTACACCCTTATTGTTTACATAGCAGTTAAGAGGGTAATGTTGTGTTACTGTCTACCCAAGGTTGTGTTTACCTAAATTTAAACCTGTTAAGAACAAAGTTAAAGCTTAGAATCGAAAGAGGGTGTACTTCCTTTCTTTTTAACGTATGATCTGTGGGGAAATGTGTTGTACATGGGAGGTTAAGGGAGAACAATCGTTGTAAATAAAAAGCGTTGACTTACTAGGAGCTCAGGTCGTACAAGTACCCTATGTGGTTCATTTTGGCGAAAGAATGGTCCAGCACCTGTTGGGGTGTAATCCGTCTTTCAGGATCAAGCTGAAGCATTTCTTTCACCATTTCAACAAACATCAAGAGATCACACATTTCTGCAGCTTTATCTGTAAATGTCTGAGCCCCGAGTTGCTGGAACTGAAAGATGAAGAAAGCAACAAATGTCAACCAAAAAAAAACTTGAGTGTTTGAGTGACATAAGTTTTTCCCTTTTTTTTTGTACCCACTGTACGGCCAAAGTGTACATACATGTAAGAGGTCATTCAGAGATGTAAAGTTTCTTCCTCTTCTCTCTGTGGGCTTAATCCCTGACTCTTCAAAAAATTGTTCAGGCGTCTGAAAAGATAGGGATATGTTAAACATCGAGGGTTAGAAAAGAAGTAGATTGCAAGTGAGTTCAGAGACTGACATATAGGAATAAGCAGCGCATTGGTGAAGTGGTGGGTACCTTGAGTTTCCAGTTGCTGGTGGTGGAATTGAACTCTTTGTAGAAAAAGCAGGAGGTCTTTAGCCCAGTGTTTAACATTTTTTCTGGTGGGTTCCCTTGGGTTTCTACTATGTAGTTCATCTGTAAATACAGCAAAAAATGTAGTCAAACTGGGAGTCCAGCGCAGACTTTTGTCATATATTTCAGTCAAGCAAAAAGCAGACTCTGGGGCTACTGTTTACTCACCATATCATATTCAGTATAGCCAGGGTACAGCAGGGAACCGAGGTACAGATAGGCAGCAATGTTTCCCAGAGACCAAACGTCTATGGCCTCTGTAAATGGAAGGCCTAGAATAATCTCTGGGGACCTGATTTAGGACAAAGAGCAATGATTGTAATTGTTACATTTGTTGTCAATCTCGATCATTTGGCTAAGTATGATTTATACTACAGCTAACAGAAACCACAGACTCAGGAGGTTTGTGTGATTGTGTGAGTAAGATCAGATTTGAGTCCAGCTACTCACCGATATGGACGGCTCTGAATGTAAGAACCCACTGTCGCAGCTGAGGTCTCACAAGCCAGGCCAAAGTCAATCACTTTAATTCGGTACGGCTCTTGTTGGTGATTGACTAACATCACATTCTGTAATTTGAGGTCTGCGTGTATAATTCCAACAGACTTGAGATGTTTCAGAGCTACTGCCATCTGAAAGGTACCAAAGAAAATGTCATGATTAAATTTGATCAGTTTCCATTTTGAAAGCACTTATTAATATGAAGAATCACAGAGTTAAACATACCTGCACGACGATTGGTCGAATTGCCATTAAACTCAGCGGTTGGAAATGTCTTTCTTGCATGAAGTCATAAAGACTTTTGTCTAGGCACTCAAACTCCAGACATGTACGGCCACTATCTATAAAAGCCCGGTGCCATTCAGTCAAGTTGTGTTCATGGGAGTTATACAGGCTGAGTTTGTATAGGATATCCAGCTGGAAACATAGGTCACAGATGGGTTTAACATTAGTTTGACATTTGTACTGCACAATAAGTATTTCTGCAAAGACAGTTTTCGCATCCACTACACACATCTTTGAAACAGAAATTGTAAGGAGCAGTTTATACCTCTTCCTTTGCCATCCATTCAAAGGCTTCTTTTTTTGTTACTTTGATGGCTACAGTTTTCTTGTCAGCCATCCTGACACATTTTACAACCTTGCCGAAAGTCCCCTCTCCAAGGATAGTTGATACTTGGTAGGTGGAGAATTCAGAGGTGAGCCAGCTTCCAGGGACTAACTTGTCTCTGGCATGTACGTTGGAGCACGTCGAGCATGCCATTACAGGGATAAACACTCAAGGTTTGGTTTATCTTGTAGATAAAATCTCCTATGTTTCGAGAAATACGAGCTTGTTGATCTTTCGTGTTGTAATCCGAAAGTTTGGTGAAACTGTCTTCACTCTAGTTACAGTCTTGAAAACATTCTACATTCCTCTGTCTTCACTCTAGTTACAGTCTTGACAACATTCTACATTCCGTGGCTTTGATCTGTGACTTTATAACATCATAGTTAAAGGTTCTGACTGGATCAGGTAACCCTGAACCTTTCCATAGTTATACTCATAGACATATGGTTATACTGCTATACTGTAGGCCTAGGTTGCTGGGGATTTCCCAGGATGCACTGTGAATGTTTCTTCTTCATTCACCCCTTTTAACTCTGTTTTTTTTTCTTTAATATATTTTATTGAACATTTACTTATTATGCAAAAATAACAAGAGAGAAAAAGGAAAAACCAAACCAAACCAAAAAAAACCCCAGAACAGGCCAGCACAGAACATACGTAAAATAAAGTACACTTAACACTGGTTATGTCTGAAAATAAAATGTGACCCTCCTTTGCAAAGTATATCATTTAACCTCCTGAGACCCTGCGTCCACCTATGGAGACATTACATTTTGGCTTTGCTGCACCTTATATTTCATTGTACTCAAGAGTATTTAATACTTTAAGTCATGTTGTTTTTGTTGTGTTATGCTATAAAATAATCCCTGTGTCCACATCTGAGGACATCTTTTTTTCTCACAAAAAGTATGTAACAACTTCTTGTTCAAAGAGGAAGCTTAGTATATATACACATTTCAGGTCCATCTAATCACAAATATCTGGGAGAAATTGAAAATGCATTGCAAACAGAAGCTCGGGTCTCAGGAGGTTAAATCCTGAGGTAAATAATCCAAAAGGGGTTTCCATATTTTATAAAAGGCACCCAAATTACCCTTTATTAGGGCACTGAGGCGCTCCATTGTGAAGACCCTAAATGTCTCTCTGTACCATTGTGTAACAAAAGGGGGCTGTCCTTGGATCCACAGTAACAGAATGAAAAGTCTTGCCAGATGTAGAAGTTTGCATAGTAACACCATCTGCTCAGGCGTCAGGATCAGGCCATGCACAGACAAACCAAAAAGAAACAACCTAGGATCCATAGGAATAGTTTGATGAAAAATAGAATGGAGTTCTGTGACAACGTTCTTCCAAAACCTGTTTATCGATACACATTGCCAGATACAATGATAGTAGTCGCCCACAACTGTGTTACATTTTAAACAGAGAGGTGAATATTGAGAGTGAAGTTTATGTGTAAACTGCGGAGTACGCTGTAGCCCGTGAAGAATTCTAAATTGGTTCTCCCTGAGTCTATTGCAGATAAATGTTTTTTTTGTATTTGTGAAAAAGCCCTCGACCATATTTCACTGCTAAGCTCAACCCCCAAATCTGTTTCCCAATGAATTTTGGACCTTTCAGTTGTGAGAGGATTTAATATCATTAGTCCCTCCTGATTTCCTAGATTTTTTGTCTTGTTTATTGTTTTTTTTGTTTTTGGCTCATTCCAGTCTGTTCTTCTTTGTGCTCATCTAAATAGTTTTTTTATGTCCGCTGTGTAAGATTTTTTTTTCTCACTCAGCACAAATGTGGGCCTTTTTTCTATAGAGTCAATCCTCTTAGCCTCCAGCCCCCCTGCAACCCTGAAAAGGATATCATAGAGCGCGAGGCAGGGTGCACCCTGGACAGGTTGCCAGCCTGTTGCAGAGCTGACACAGACAACTATTCAGGCTCAAATTCACACCTATGGACAATTTAGAATCACAGATTAACCTAACCCCACTAACTGCATATTGTGGACTGTGGGGGGAAGCTGGAGAGAACCCACACAGCCATGGTGTCATGGCCGGGGAGGAAACGGACGAGGAAGGACTCACATGAAGGACTCCAGAAGCAAACATAACTAAAAAGGGGATTTATTTCAACGGGGAAACACAAATACAAAAACCTTGGAAGGGAGGCACAGGGAGACGAAGGGCAGGCACAGGGAACACAGGAACATGCGGGCACAAAACATCAACGACGCGACAGAGAACAAATGAAAACTGAGGGCTTAAATACACAATGGGTAATCAGGGCAAGAGGAAACAGCAGGGAACAACAGGTGAGGCAAATGAAACTAATTACACAGGGGAAGCAAAGCTAAACACAAAGCACAAGGAAATCACATTGGCAAAATAAAACAGGAAGTGATAAACCAAGGAACACGCAGACAAGTCACAACACTGGGAACATGACAAACATACAGGGAGGACAAACTCAGGAAATAAATTAACACAAAACGCTGGGCCAACGGCCCAGGACATGACAGTACCCCCCCCTCAAAGGCCGGCTCCCGACGGCCAAAACCAGAAACAAAACCAGACCAGGGCGGGAGGCGGGGGACCAGGAGGGAGGGCCCGAAACAAAAACAAAGACAGGGAGCAAAACAGAAATCACAGGGCGTGAACAAAACAAATCAAACCCGGACAGGAAGAAAACAAAAACACAGGACCAGAACAAAAGGCGACGGCACAAGGCCGGAGACAGTCCAACAGGGGGCATCAAAATGAGGCAGAGCAGAGGCAACACAGTCCAAACAAGAACAAAACACGGGGACGAGAAGCAAAAAAAAAAAAAAAAAAACCGGATGAAACAAAAAGCGACGGCACAATGCCGGAGAGCTCCAATGTCCAAAACAGGGGGCCGAAACAAGGAACAGTCCAGGAGCTATGACAAAACAAAAAACAGCAGGGGAAAAAACAGTCCACAGTTCAGGGGAGTCAGTGGGAAATCCAAAAACAAAAAACACAGTTCAGGAGGCCGCAGAGGCCAAGGGGCCACAAAGCAAAATCCCAACGAGGGAGGCCGACCGCGCTCCCAGCGGCGGCGGCGACGAGGACGAGAGGGAATCACTGGAGGCCGACCGCGCTCCCAGCGGCGGCGGCGACGAGGACGAGAGGGAGTCACTGGAGGCCGACCGCGCTCCCAGCGGCGGCGGCGACGAGGACGAGGGGGAGTCACTGGAGGCCGACCGCGCTCCCAGCGGCGGCGGCGACGAGGACGAGGGGGAGTCACTGGAGGCCGACCGCGCTCCCAGCGGCGGCGGCGACGAGGACGAGGGGGAGTCACTGGAGGCCGACCGCGCTCCCAGCGGCGGCGGCGACGAGGACGAGGGGGAGTCACTGGAGGCCGACCGCGCTCCCAGCGGCGGCGGCGACGAGGACGAGGGGGAGTCACTGGAGGCCGACCGCGCTCCCAGCGGCGGCGGCAACGACGAGGGGTCACTGGAGGCCGACCGCGCTCCCAGCGGCGGCGGCAACGATGAGGGGTCACTGGAGGCCGACCGCGGGGCGTGCGGCGGCGGCGACGGGGAGCAGACACTGGAGGCCGACCGCGGGGCATGCGGCGGCGGAGAAGGGCGACCCCGGGCTCTGGTGGGGAACCCTCGGGTGACGTGGAGCGCTCGGACTGAGCGGAGACCCCCATCGGCTCGGACTGAGCGGGACCCCCTGGCTCGGAGTGCTCGGACTGAGCGGGACCCCCTGGCTCGGACTGAGCGGAGACCCCCATCGGCTCGGACTGAGCGGGACCCTCTGGCGCGGAGCGCTCGGACTGAGCGGAGACCCCCATCGGCTCGGACTGAGCGGAGACCCCCATCGGCTCGGACTGAGCGGGGCCCTCTGGCGCGGAGTGCTCGGACTGAGCGGAGACCCCCATCGGCTTGGAGTGAGCTGAGCCCATGGGCTGAACGGGGCCTACATAGTGAGGCACCGGATGCGTAGGCTGGGACCGCGGAACAGGGCACACTGCTGCTTTATTGAGCAGCAGGGGCTGCTCGAGGAATAGCCGAGGTGCAGGGGACTGCGTGGAAGCAGGCCGGGAGACGACTGGCTGCGTGGAAGCAGGCCGGGAGACGACTGGCTGCGTGGAAGCAGGCCGGGAGACGACTGGCTGCGTGGAAGCAGGCCGGGAGACGACTGGCTGCGTGGAAGCAGGCCGGGAGACGACTGGCTGCGTGGAAGCAGGCCGGGAGACGACTGGCTGCGTGGAAGCAGGCCGGGAGACGACTGGCTGCGTGGAAGCAGGCCGGGAGCCAGAGAGAGCGGGCTGTGAGCGAGAGAGATCTGGCTGCGTGGAAACAGACCGAGAGCTAGGGAGATCTGGCTGCGTGGAAACAGACCGAGAGCTAGGGAGATCTGGCTGCGTGGAAACAGACCGAGAGCTAGGGAGATCTGGCTGCGTGGAGACAGACCGAGAGCTAGGGAGATCTGGCTGCGTGGAAACAGACCGAGAGCTCGCTGACACTGGGGCCTGAGAGGGAGCTGACACTACTGGAGCTACAGAAGGAGCAGGAGCTGAGGGAACTGGGACCAAAACCGAAGGAACTAAGACAGGGGCTGAGGGAACTGACTGAGAGGGCACTGAAACAGCTGACACTGGGGACCGAGGAAGAGTTACTGGAGCTGACTGAAGGCGAGGGAGAGCGACTGGAGCTACAGCTGACTGGGAACACTGCGACTGAGGAGGAGCTGGAGCTACAGCTGACTGGGAACACTGCGACTGAGGAGGAGCTGGAGCTACAGCTGACTGGGAACACTGCGACTGAGGAGGAGCTGGAGCTACAGCTGACTGGGAACACTGCGACTGAGGAGGAGCTGGAGCTACAGCTGACTGGGAACACTGCGACTGAGGAGGAGCTGGAGCTACAGCTGACTGGGAACACTGCGACTGAGGAGGAGCTGACACTGGAGGAACTGAGAGAGTGCTAGGGTGAACAGACATTAGGGAAACCGACTGAAGGCTAGAGGGGCCTGAGTACGTCAAAACTGGCCGCGTGGAAGCAGGCCGGGAGACAGAAAGAGCAGACTGCGAGCTAGAGAGAGCAGGAGCTAAGGGCGTTAGAGCTGACTGCGAGGAGACTGACTGCGAGGAGACTGACTGCGAGCTAGGGAGAGGAGCTGACTGCGTGGAAGCAGCCTGAGGCACAGCTGACTGGGGAGACTGAGACACAGCTGACACCGGGCACTGAGAATGCGCTGACACTGGGGACTGAGAATGAGCTGACACTGGGGACTGCTGTAGGTGAAGGGTGGAGGTTAAGAAATCCTGCACTAACCCATGCAGAGAGCCAAATAACCAAGGGTAATCATCGACTAGCCCTTGCAGCTGGGCCGTGAGCTGTTGCTGTTCCTGCTCACATGGGTCAGCCAGAAGGTCCATAACCAGTGAATCCACCCAACAGATAATGGTCTGCTTTGCCACCTCAGGGAGGGGAAAGGCAGGGGGGTGACGGGAATAATTGTCCGCAGGCATAGTAGCGTTGAAGCCAGTGTTACTCACGGAAACGGAGGATTGGGTGTGAAGTGGTGAAGCGGTCCGCGGCGTTATACCGCTCGGGTCTCGGGGTGCCTTCCGCCGTTGCTGCCGGGAACTCCCTCTCCTCCGCGGCTGCCGAGGAAGGGAGGGATCAGCGAAAGGGGAGGCAGGTGAGTGACGATGACGGGGACTGTTCAAAGACGCCGGGCCCCCCAGCGCTAGACGAGTGCCGTCGAAAAAATTGGAGCCGGAGGGGGTTTTGTAATGGTCGCGTCGTTCTGTCATGGCCGGGGAGGAAACGGACGAGGAAGGACTCACATGAAGGACTCCAGAAGCAAACATAACTAAAAAGGGGATTTATTTCAACGGGGAAACACAAACACAAAAACCTTGGAAGGGAGGCACTGGGAGACGAAGGGCAGGCACCGGGAACACAGGAACATGCGGGCACAAAACATCAACGACGCGACAGAGAACAAATGAAAACTGAGGGCTTAAATACACACTGGGTAATCAGGGCAAGAGGAAACAGCAGGGAACAACAGGTGAGGCAAATGAAACTAATTACACAGGGGAAGCAAAGCTAAACACAAAGCACAAGGAAATCACATTGGCAAAATAAAACAGGAAGTGATAAACCAAGGAACACGCAGACAAGTCACAACACTGGGAACATGACAAACATACAGTACAGGGAGGACAAACTCAGGAAATAAATTAACACAAAACGCTGGGCCAACGGCCCAGGACATGACACATGGGGAGAACATGCAAACAGAAAGGCTGGCTGGTGGATTCAAACCAGGACCTTCTTGCTCTGAGGCACCAGTGTTAACCAGTGTTAATCCTCCACCATGCTGCCAGTTAATACAGCCTCTAACAAAATAGATTCATAGAGTAGAATAGCTTGATAGTATATGAAAAAACACTTTCGGTCAGTTGATCCACCTGGAAAAAGCCAGTGGCATTTGGGGTTGCTTATTAATTCCAAACTTTTTCCTTTGAATCTGCCTTTGAGGGTGGCTACCCCAGCAGAGTGATTTGAGCCATGTGACAGCCAGAAATCATTACCCCCATTGATTTTTTTTTTTTGTTGCAGAATTTGAAATCATTTGGGTATGAATGCCATTCCTGTGGTAGATCTGCTTTCATTTCTTTTCAAAATAAAAAGGCTTTCTTCTTTCTCATATCTCATAAACTTCATATTAACAGGTATTGACAATAACTCCATTAGAGTACTAAACTATTACTTGGATCGTCAACAAACAACTCCTATATTAGACCGTGTAAACCTGAGAAGATAAAACTATAAAAGTGCTTTCATTCTGTAACTGTACAGACTTTTTCCTTATGTGTTGCTCCTTAACAGACTACAGCTTTATATTTTTTCAAAGGGAACATCTGAATTTGAATAACAGTAAAAAACTAGTCTATAAAACTGAGAGAGCTGGAATAACACCACTATCAAGGGTTAGCTCCGATCCTTACGGTTACACTGTGGTATATTGCCAAAAATGTTCACTCAGCCAATCAAATCATTGAATTCAGGTGTTCCAATCACTTCCATGGCCACAGGTACATAAACCAAGCACCTAGGCATGCAGACTGCTCCTACAAACATTTGTGAAAGAATGGGTCGCTCTCAGGAGTTCAGTGAATTCCAGCGTGGTACCGTGATAGGATGCCATCTGTATATTCCAGTCATGAAATTTCCTCACTACTAAATATTCCACAGTCAACTGTTAGTGGTATTACAACAACGTGGAAGCGATTGGGGACAACAGCAACTGAGCCATGAAGTGGTAGGCCACGTAAAATCACAGAGCCTAGCACGGGGGGGGAACATGCAAACTCCACATAGTGAGAGATCCAGGCCAAGGTGGAATCAAACCCAGACCTTCTAGATGTCATTCTAGCTGTGAGGGATGTGAGGGTGTGAGGGATCCCGGAGGATGTTCTGTGCCCTCCTCTGGCAGCGGGCATTGAACAATTCCTGGAGGGAGGGCAAGGGACAGCCTGCGATCTTTTGAGCCGTAATAATGACTCTGGAGTGTTTTTCTGTCTGCTGCTGCGCAGATGTTGAACCACACGCACAGATAGTAGGTCAAGATGCTCTCTACAGAGCAATGGTAAAAGGACACCAGCATATTCTGGGCCCACTGCTTTTCTCACTGTATTTACTGCCTCTGGGTTCTATCCTCAGAAAACATGGAATCTCATTTCATTGTTATGCTGACGATTGTCAAATTTATTTGCCCTTGAAGAAGAAGGATATCCATTCCATAAAACATCTCCTGGCATGTCTAGGTGATATCAAAGCTTGGTTGGCCTTGAACTTTTTAAATTTTAATGAAAAGAAAACAGAGGTAATGGTGTTTGGACCCAGTGGCTCCTGTGAGTCCTCCTCTGTTGACCTGGGACCCTTGGAGGTATATTTTAAACCTATTATTACTGATCTTGGTTTTAAGGTGGACAGTGATTTTAAATTGGACAGCCAAATCAGAGCTGTGGTTAAGTCCAGTTTTTATCATTTGAAGCAATTGGCATCAGTAAAAGCATTTCTATCTAGGCAGCATTTTGAAACAGTGATCCATGCTTTTATTTTATCTCGACTGGATTACTGTAATTCACTTTATTTTGGAGTCAGTCAGTCGCTACTCTCACGTCTGCAGCTGGTTCAAAATGCTGCTGCACGACTTTTGATGGGAACTCAAAAGAGAGAGCACATGACCTCTGTCCTGGCCTCACTTCACTGGTTGCCTGTACATTTTAGGATTCATTTTAAGATTCTTATGTTTGTTTTTAAATCTTTGCACAATCTTGCCCCGCCTTACCTCTCTGAGCTTCTTCACCCCTACATACCTTGCCGGTCTCTCAGGTCAGCAGACCAGCTGCTCTTGGAGGTACCAAGATCAAGAAGGAAGCTCAGAGGGGACAGGGCTTTCTCTGTTGTTGGTCCTAAGTTATGGAATGACTTGCCTTTGCAGGTTAGAGCGGCCCCTTCACTGTCCACTTTTAAAGTTCGTCTTAAAACCCATCTTTTTTCCTTGGCTTTTAACTCCAGCGGGATCTAGTTTTAAACTGTTTTTTTTTTTTTTTTTTTTTTTTTAACCTGAAAGAGTTATTAAATTGTTATTTATTTGTGTTTTAATGTACAGCACTTTGTGTCAGCTGTGGTTGTTTTAAAGTGCTTTATAAATAAAGATGGTATGGTATGGTATATTTGGGGTCAAGTGGTTGCTCCTGATGCACTCCCAGGAACCAACCAAACCAAATCTGACCTGAATCCACCCTCCGCTCAATAGTCAGTCCTGCTGCTCACCACGATCGCTGCAGGAGCGTAAACTGAATCATTAAACTGAGCTCGCACTGAAATTATTTACCAGTGACGTGGCTGTTTACGTTTTCATTAACAAATTGTATGAATTTGTGTAACTTAGTTGAAGCGAATCAGTAGAATTCAGTCTCAGGGGGCACAGCGACTTGACTGGAGGGGCCTGAACGGCGAAACCAGTCCATAAGCTGACGCTGCAACCTGTGACCCGCAAACTGCACAGCAGGAGGATTCCTACTGAAAACAAATATATTTTAATCCAGAAAAACTGCATCTAGGTGATCTGTTTCTTAATTCTCATGACAAATGATTTTTTTTTTCTTTTTTTATTCCCACTGAGGTTTCTGGTGTAAATGTCCCATAAACAGCAGGACAAAGGCTGCAGGTTCAAAGCCTCACACAGAGTCAAACATCACGGTCATGTCGAGGATAAGGAAATGAGTTGCTCGAAGCATTTCATCACGACCGGTGTCAGGGCCACTTGCCGAAAGTCATTGAGAGACCTTATGTCTGATTGTTTTAATAAGTCAACGAACCTCTGTTTGTTTTTTGCGTGTATCAACAATCTGATCTGCTTCAAACTTGGCACGTGAGTTGCTGGTGACAGTGTGGGTAGGACAAGCGGTAATCACTCCAGTATTGCACTGCACCTCTGTAATTTTTTTTTATGGATCTAAAATATTAATAATTTTCAGTTTATCATGAGATAATTGTGATACACAGTATAAACGTTGTGGGCTACAGAGCTGCATGTAATGTATGTTTAGTTCACTTTGATCTTATTTCTTTCCTCTTGTGTGAAACCTGTTTATGATAAATCTATAATATAGGTTAACCTGACCAGGACAGCTGAACACTCTGCATGGCATGGAAGTGATGGGCTTCATCAGGTCCTCCACACCTTTCATCCACATCTACTTGCGCACATTCCAGTTGGAGAGCCAGACTCTCCCGTGATGCTCCGAGGCCTCACCCCCGGTACGATAAAACACATCAAACGATAATGCAGAGCTGTCAAAGTCCATCACCGGACGAGCCAAAATTGAAAAAAAAACAAACGGTCTCAGTCGCGGGCTCCACAGGGCTAAAACTAAAGCTAATTAGCAATATGAATTTGAATGGCCAGAAAACAGCAAGGTTTTCCTCAACACAGTAAATAAAATATAAAATTATATTTCTCTTGAAAAATAACATCAGGGAAAATAATATATTTCAAGCTGATGAAACTTTGCATTTTTTTTCGGGTAAAAACGGTGATGTGAATTTCTTCGTGTCAAAGTCAGAAAAACGCTGCATAAAGTGCCCACTGTGTCCAGTTTCCCAGCAAAAAGTACTGAGAGCTGCAAACACAGCAGTGGAGACCTGGTCTGATTTTTCTTTTTTTGGCAAGATGGAAAGCGGCATAAATTCCCATTTTGCATCTGCACCTCTCACAGGTGCAACTTTACTTGAAAAGCTTTCACTGCTTCATACATGTGCGTAATCCCGCAGTCCGCACATCGCAGGCGAGGAAAAGAGACACAACAATTGTGTTGTGTTATTGTATGTGCAGTTCATGCCATCACGACCAATCATTTGGATGAAGAGGGCAATTTTAGTTGACCAGCATTTCCTTTAGTTGAATACAGCCCTGATTATTCATATTATTCATAGTCATTTAAGTCTTGAATAAACTATTTTAGAAAAAACATTTTTTTTCTTTATGTATTTAACATTTTCATGCAAAATGACAGATAAAGCATCACTGAGTATGTTCCATAGAAAATAGACTCAAATACACCTTTTGAAAACATCGCTAATGACATCAGCATGATAAATATACTGTATTTTAACAGTGGACGCCTATTCTTCATTTAAACCAAAGGAAAAAAATTAATTAAAAAAATGATGCTTCAATGTTGCACTGTTATGTTATACACTTGAGTATGGAGTACTGAGTACTTGATGGAGCAGTACTTCAAAGGAGAAAAAAATCTCACACTGTGAAACACTTTGACAATGATGAGGACATAATTTACTTTTAAACTGGTATAACGTTATTCAGTTTCAAATTTAATGTAAAGCCCGTTCACAACAGTCGCCTCAAGGCGCTTTACACTGTAAGGTAAAGACACTACAGTATTTCAGAGAAAACCCCAACAATCAAGTGACCCCCTATGAGCATGCACTTTGCGACAGTGGGAAGGAAAAACTCCCTTTAAGAGGAAGAAACCTCCGGCAGAACCAGGCTCAGGGAGGGGCGGCCATCTGCCGCGACCGGTTGGGGGTGAGAGGAAAGAAAAGAGAGAAGAGAGACAGAGTACAGAGACAAGGAGAGAACACAAACTCCTTCTTGCTTCTCTGCAGCGGTGGTCCTCAGCTGGACTGCATTTTGGATCTCTCTTACGGGTCTGACGGGAAAAGCAGCTCCAACTGCCTTCATCGTGTTTTCTGGCCCTCTTATGCGGTCTGTTGAAAGCAGTTTTCCAATGATCAAGGTTCCTCTTAATCCCTGAGCTGGAACTCTGTGTCCTGTTGTTTGAGCAGGATGGCCCCGGAGAACACTGGAGTTCCCTTTGGTCGTGGTCTGACCTCTCATATTCGGAAGAGGTGGGTATTTTTTCACCCACATCTTTCCAGTCAATCCTCCTCCATTTCACTGGCTGACTGGTGTCCTTTATATACTCATCAGGGCGCTTTCTTTTAAAGTTTGAGACTGAAACTGTCTGGGCAGTTTCAGAGTGACTGGGCCTGAAGCACTTGGGGCTGCTCTTCTGATCTGAAGGGGGAGGACAGTTTTGTTCTGATGGGCTGGTGGTCTTGGAGGAAGGGGGTCCCACTAGGAATTTGCTCTCAGCTGCAGGGGGAGGAAGCCTCTGTTGGGCAGGTTGTCTGCTCTCAGAGACGGGCTGCTGCAGAGACCCGCTCACTCCTGTCCCACTATCCGAAGACACTGTGCTCTTTTCCTTACAGATGTCCATGTGCTGATAGCAGGACTTTACACTGCAAGACAGTGAACCATTCAATATTGTAAATTGTTCACTCATATGCATGAAATATTTTCACATATTTTCTTTCAATTAAAAAGTTGAATCTGGTCCTTATCCAGGATTAAAATGGGGTAAATACAACCCCAGATGAACTACAAAGCCTGACATTATTCCATGACAAGCGTGTGAAAAACTAAGTACACCCTTATTGTTTACATAGCAGTTAAGAGGGTAATGTTGTGTTACTGTCTACCCAAGGTTGTGTTTACCTAAATTTAAACCTGTTAAGAACAAAGTTAAAGCTTCGAATCGAAAGAGGGTGTACTTCCTTTCTTTTTAACGTATGATCTGTGGGGAAATGTGTTGTACATGGGAGGTTAAGGGAGAACAATCGTTGTAAATAAAAAGCGTTGACTTACTAGGAGCTCAGGTCGTACAAGTACCCTATGTGGTTCATTTTGGCGAAAGAATGGTCCAGCACCTGTTGGGGTGTAATCCGTCTTTCAGGATCAAGCTGAAGCATTTCTTTCACCATTTCAACAAACATCAAGAGATCACACATTTCTGCAGCTTTATCTGTAAATGTCTGAGCCCCGAGTTGCTGGAACTGAAAGATGAAGAAAGCAACAAATGTCAACCAAAAAAAACTTGAGTGTTTGAGTGACATAAGTTTTTCCCTTTTTTTTTTGTACCCACTGTACGGCCAAAGTGTACATACATGTAA
The DNA here is from genome assembly GCF_007364275.1 of Archocentrus centrarchus. Classification (NCBI taxonomy): domain Eukaryota; kingdom Metazoa; phylum Chordata; class Actinopteri; order Cichliformes; family Cichlidae; genus Archocentrus; species Archocentrus centrarchus. The sequence goes on along the minus strand of NC_044358.1, from coordinate 24,412,411 downwards.
GAGGTCATTCAGAGATGTAAAGTTTCTTCCTCTTCTCTCTGTGGGCTTAATCCCTGACTCTTCAAAAAATTGTTCAGGCGTCTGAAAAGATAGGGATATGTTAAAAATCGAGGGTTAGAAAAGAAGTAGATTGCAAGTGAGTTCAGAGACTGACATATAGGAATAAGCAGCGCATTGGTGAAGTGGTGGGTACCTTGAGTTTCCAGTTGCTGGTGGTGGAATTGAACTCTTTGTAGAAAAAGCAGGAGGTCTTTAGCCCAGAGTTTAACATTTTTTCTGGTGGGTTCCCTTGGGTTTCTACTATGTAGTTCATCTGTAAATACAGCAAAAAATGTAGTCAAACTGGGAGTCCAGCGCAGACTTTTGTCATATATTTCAGTCAAGCAAAAAGCAGACTCTGGGGCTACTGTTTACTCACCATATCATATTCAGTATAGCCAGGGTACAGCAGGGAACCGAGGTACAGATAGGCAGCAATGTTTCCCAGAGACCAAACGTCTATGGCCTCTGTAAATGGAAGGCCTAGAATAATCTCTGGGGACCTGATTTAGGACAAAGAGCAATGATTGTAATTGTTACATTTGTTGTCAATCTCGATCATTTGGCTAAGTATGATTTATACTACAGCTAACAGAAACCACAGACTCAGGAGGTTTGTGTGATTGTGTGAGTAAGATCAGATTTGAGTCCAGCTACTCACCGATATGGACGGCTCTGAATGTAAGAACCCACTGTCGCAGCTGAGGTCTCACAAGCCAGGCCAAAGTCAATCACTTTAATTCGGTACGGCTCTTGTTGGTGATTGACTAACATCACATTCTGTAATTTGAGGTCTGCGTGTATAATTCCAACAGACTTGAGATGTTTCAGAGCTACTGCCATCTGAAAGGTACCAAAGAAAATGTCATGATTAAATTTGATCAGTTTCCATTTTGAAAGCACTTATTAATATGAAGAATCACAGAGTTAAACATACCTGCACGACGATTGGTCGAATTGCCATTAAACTCAGCGGTTGGAAATGTCTTTCTTGCATGAAGTCAAAAAGACTTTTGTCTAGACACTCAAACTCCAGACATGTACGGCCACTATCTATAAAAGCCCGGTGCCATTCAGTCAAGTTGTGTTCATGGGAGTTATACAGGCTGAGTTTGTATAGGATATCCAGCTGGAAACATAGGTCACAGATGGGTTTAACATTAGTTTGACATTTGTACTGCACAATAAGTATTTCTGCAAATACAGTTTTCACATCCACTACACACATCTTTGAAACAGAAATTGTAAGGAGCAGTTTATACCTCTTCCTTTGCCATCCATTCAAAGGCTTCTTTTTTTGTTACTTTGATGGCTACAGTTTTCTTGTCAGCCATCCTGACACATTTTACAACCTTGCCGAAAGTCCCCTCTCCAAGGATAGTTGATACTTGGTAGGTGGAGAATTCAGAGGTGAGCCAGCTTCCAGGGACTAACTTGTCTCTGGCATGTACGTTGGAGCACATGACTGATGCCATTACAGGGATAAACACTCAAGGTTTGGTTTATCTTGTAGATAAAATCTCCTATGTTTCGAGAAATACGAGCTTGTTGATCTTTCGTGTTGTAATCCGAAAGTTTGGTGAAACTGTCTTCACTCTAGTTACAGTCTTGAAAACATTCTACATTCCTCTGTCTTCACTCTAGTTACAGTCTTGACAACATTCTACATTCCGTGGCTTTGATCTGTGACTTTATAACATCATAGTTAAAGGTTCTGACTGGATCAGGTAACCCTGAACCTTTCCATAGTTATACTCATAGACATATGGTTATACTGCTATACTGTAGGCCTAGGTTGCTGGGGATTTCCCAGGATTCACTGTGAATGTTTCTTCTTCATTCACCCCTTTTAACTCTGTTTTTTTTTCTTTAATATATTTTATTGAACATTTACTTATTATGCAAAAATAACAAGAGAGAAAAAGGAAAAACCAAACCAAACCAAAAAAAACCCCAGAACAGGCCAGCACAGAACATACGTAAAATAAAGTACACTTAACACTGGTTATGTCTGAAAATAAAATGTGACCCTCCTTTGCAAAGTATATCATTTAACCTCCTGAGACCCTGCGTCCACCTATGGAGACATTACATTTTGGCTTTGCTGCACCTTATATTTCATTGTACTCAAGAGTATTTAATACTTTAAGTCATGTTGTTTTTGTTGTGTTATGCTATAAAATAATCCCTGTGTCCACATCTGAGGACATCTTTTTTTCTCACAAAAAGTATGTAACAACTTCTTGTTCAAAGAGGAAGCTTAGTATATATACATTTCAGGTCCATCTAATCACAAATATCTGGGAGAAATTGAAAATGCATTGCAAACAGAAGCTCGGGTCTCAGGAGGTTAAATCCTGAGGTAAATAATCCAAAAGGGGTTTCCATATTTTATAAAAGGCACCCAAATTACCCTTTATTAGGGCACTGAGGCGCTCCATTGTGAAGACCCTAAATGTCTCACTGTACCATTGTGTAACAAAAGGGGGCTGTCCTTGGATCCATGGTAACAGAATGAAACGTCTTGCCAGATGTAGAAGTTTGCATAGTAACATCATCTGCTCAGGCGTCAGGATCAGGCCATGCACAGACAAACCAAAAAGAAACAACCTAGGATCCATAGGAATAGTTTGATGAAAAATAGAATGGAGTTCTGTGACAACGTTCTTCCAAAACCTGTTTATCGATACACATTGCCAGATACAATGATAGTAGTCGCCCACAACTGTGTTACATTTTAAACAGAGAGGTGAATATTGAGAGTGAAGTTTATGTGTAAACTGCGGAGTACGCTGTAGCCCGTGAAGAATTCTAAATTGGTTCTCCCTGAGTCTATTGCAGATAAATGTTTTTTTTGTATTTGTGAAAAAGCCCTCGACCATATTTCACTGCTAAGCTCAACCCCCAAATCTGTTTCCCAATGAATTTTGGACCTTTCAGTTGTGAGAGGATTTAATATCATTAGTCCTTCCTGATTTCCTAGATTTTTTGTCTTGTTTTTTGTTTTTTTGTTTTTGGCTCATTCCAGTCTGTTCTTCTTTGTGCTCATCTAAATAGTTTTTTTATTGCTGCTGTGTAAGATTTTTTTTTTTCTCACTCAGCACAAATGTGGGCCTTTTTTCTATAGAGTCAATCCTCTTAGCCTCCAGCCCCCCTGCAACCCTGAAAAGGATATCATAGAGCGAGAGGCAGGGTGCACCCTGGACAGGTTGCCAGCCTGTTGCAGAGCTGACACAGACAACCATTCAGGCTCACATTCACACCTATGGACAATTTAGAATCACAGATTAACCTAACCCCACTAACTGCATATTGTGGACTGTGGGGGGAAGCTGGAGAGAACCCACACAGCCATGGGGAGAACATGCAAACAGAAAGGCTGGCTGGTGGATTCAAACCAGGCCCTTCTTGCTCTGAGGCACCAGTGTTAACCAGTCCTCCACCATGCTGCCAGTTAATACAGCCTCTAACAAAATTGATTCATAGAGTAGAATAGCTCGATAGTATATGAAAAAACACTTTCGGTCAGTTGATCCACCTGGAAAAAGCCAGTGGCATTTGGGGTTGCTTATTAATTCCAAACTTTTTCCTTTGAATCTGCCTTTGAGGGTGGCTACCCCAGCAGAGTGATTTGAGCCATGTGACAGCCAGAAATCATTACCCCCATTGATTTTTTTTTTTTTGTTGCAGAATTTGAAATCATTTGGGTATGAATGCCATTCGTGTGGTAGATCTGCTTTAATTTCTTTTCAAAATAAAAAGGCTTTCTTCTTTCTCATATCTCATAAACTTCATATTAACAGGTATTGACAATAACTCCATTAGAGTACTAAACTATTACTTGGATCGTCAACAAACAACTCCTATATTAGACCGTGTAAACCTGAGAAGATAAAACTATAAAAGTGCTTTCATTCTGTAACTGTACAGACTTTTTCTCATGTGTTGCTCCTTAACAGACTACAGCTTTATATTTTTTCAAAGGGAACATCTGAATTTGAATAACAGTAAAAAACTAGTCTATAAAACTGAGAGAGCTGGAATAACACCACTATCAAGGGTTAGCTCCGATCCTTACGGTTACACTGTGGTATATTGCCAAAAATGTTCACTCAGCCAACCAAATCATTGAATTCAGGTGTTCCAATCACTTCCATGGCCACAGGTACATAAACCAAGCACCTAGGCATGCAGACTGCTCCTACAAACATTTGTGAAAGAATGGGTCGCTCTCAGGAGTTCAGTGAATTCCAGCGTGGTACCGTGATAGGATGCCATCTGTATATTCCAGTCATGAAATTTCCTCACTACTAAATATTCCACAGTCAACTGTTAGTGGTATTACAACAACGTGGAAGCGATTGGGGACAACAGCAACTGAGCCATGAAGTGGTAGGCCACGTAAAATCACAGAGCCTAGCACGGGGGGGGAACATGCAAACTCCACATAGTGAGAGATCCAGGCCAAGGTGGAATCAAACCCAGACCTTCTAGATGTCATTCTAGCTGTGAGGGATGTGAGGGTGTGAGGGATCCCGGAGGATGTTCTGTGCCCTCCTCTGGCAGCGGGCATTGAACAATTCCTGGAGGGAGGGCAAGGGACAGCCTGCGATCTTTTGAGCCGTAATAATGACTCTGGAGTGTTTTTCTGTCTGCTGCTGCGCAGATGTTGAACCACACGCACAGATAGTAGGTCAAGATGCTCTCTACAGAGCAATGGTAAAAGGACACCAGCATATTTGGGGTCAAGTGGTTGCTCCTGATGCATTCCCAGGAACCAACCAAACCAAATCTGACCTGAATCCACCCTCCGCTCAATAGTCAGTCCTGCTGCTCACCACGATCGCTGCAGGAGCCTAAACTGAATCATTAAACTGAGCTCGCACTGAAATTATTTACCAGTGACGTGGCTGTTTACGTTTTCATTAACAAATTGTATGAATTTGTGTAACTTGAAGCGAATCAGTAGAATTCAGCCTCAGGGGGCACAGCGACTTGACTGGGGGGGCCTGAACGGTGAAACCAGTCCATAAGCTGACGCTGCAACCTGTGACCCGCAAACTGCACAGCAGGAGGATTCCTACTGAAAACAAATATATTTTAATCCAGAAAAACTGCATTTAGGTGATCTGTTTCTTAATTCTCATGACAAATGATTTATTTATTTTTTTTATTCCCACTGAGGTTTCTGGTGTAAATGTCCCATAAACAGCAGGACAAAGGCTGCAGGTTCAAAGCCTCACACAGAGTCAAACATCACGGTCATGTCGAGGATAAGGAAATGAGTTGCTCGAAGCATTTCATCACGACCGGTGTCAGGGCCACTGGCCGAAAGTCATTGAGAGACCTTATGGCTGATTGTTTTAATAAGTCAACGAACCTCTGTTTGTTTTTTGCGTGTATCAACAATCTGATCTGCTTCAAACTTGGCACGTGAGTTGCTGGTGACAGTGTGGGTAGGACAAGCGGTAATCACTCCAGTATTGCACTGCACCTCTGTAATTTTTTTTTATGGATCTAAAATATTAATAATTTTCAGTTTATCATGAGATAATTGTGATACACAGTATAAACGTTGTGGGCTACAGAGCTGCATGTAATGTATGTTTAGTTCACTTTGATCTTATTTCTTTCCTCTTGTGTGAAACCTGTTTATGATAAATCTATAATATAGGTTAACCTGACCAGGACAGCTGAACACTCTGCATGGCATGGAAGTGATGGGCTACATCAGGTCCTCCACACCTTTCATCCACATCTACTTGCGCACATTCCAGTTGGAGAGCCAGACTCTCCCGTGATGCTCCGAGGCCTCACCCCCGGTACGATAAAACACATCAAACGATAATGCAGAGCTGTCAAAGTCCATCACCGGACGGGCCAAAATTGAAAAAAAAACAAACGGTCTCAGTCGCGGGCTCCACAGGGCTAAAACTAAAGCTAATTAGCAATATGAATTTGAATGGCCAGAAAACAGCAAGGTTTTCCTCAACACAGTAAATAAAATATAAAATTATATTTCTCTTGAAAAATAACATCAGGGAAAATAATATATTTCAAGCTGATGAAACTTTGCATTTTTTTTCGGGTAAAAACGGTGATGTGAATTTCTTCGTGTCAAAGTCAGAAAAACGCTGCATAAAGTGCCCACTGTGTCCAGTTTCCCAGCAAAAAGTGCTGAGAGCTGCAAACACAGCAGTGGAGACCTGGTCTGATTTTTCTTTTTTTGGCAAGATGGAAAGCGGCATAAATTCCCATTTTGCATCTGCACCTCTCACAGGTGCAACTTTACTTGAAAAGCTTTCACTGCTTCATACATGTGCGTAATCCCGCAGTCCGCACATCGCAGGCGAGGAAAAGAGACACAACAATTGTGTTGTGTTATTGTATGTGCAGTTCATGCCATCACGACCAATCATTTGGATGAAGAGGGCAATTTTAGTTGACCAGCATTTCCTTTAGTTGAATACAGCCCTGATTATTCATATTATTCATAGTCATTTAAGTCTTGAATAAACTATTTTAGAAAAAAACATTTTTTTTCTTTATGTATTTAACATTTTCATGCAAAATGACAGATAAAGCAACACTGAGTATGTTCCATAGAAAATAGACTCAAATACACCTTTTGAAAACATCGCTAATGACATCAGCATGATAAATATACTGTATTTTAACAGTGGACGCCTATTCTTCATTTAAACCAAAGGAAAAAAATTAATTAAAAAAATGATGCTTAAATGTTGCACTGTTATGTTATACACTTGAGTATGGAGTACTGAGTACTTGATGGAGCAGTACTTCAAAGGAGAAAAAAATCTCACACTGTGAAACACTTTGACAATGATGAGGACATAATTTACTTTTAAACTGGTATAACGTTATTCAGTTTCAAATTTAATGTAAAGCCCGTTCACAACAGTCGCCTCAAGGCGCTTTACACTGTAAGGTAAAGACACTACAGTATTTCAGAGAAAACCCCAACAATCAAGTGACCCCCTATGAGCATGCACTTTGCGACAGTGGGAAGGAAAAACTCCCTTTAAGAGGAAGAAACCTCCGGCAGAACCCGGCTCAGGGAGGGGCGGCCATCTGCCGCGACCGGTTGGGGGTGAGAGGAAAGAAAAGAGAGAAGAGAGACAGAGTACAGAGACAAGGAGAGAACACAAACTGTTGGAAAGAGAGGACAAAAGTTAATGACATGCAGCAGTGCAGAAGCATCATGGGATTAGTGCATCATGGTAAGCAGGAAGACTAAGGGATGATTCAGGGTCAACTGTCTAACGCTGTAGATTGACCCTGCATTACGTCGAGTTTCACCTATTAACATATTGCTTTGAATTGCTAACTGAACATTTACTTTAAGAGCGAGATGACTTTTGGAGCATATCATCCACTTTGTCACGACACTCTTGATTTGTGGGAGGAATTGGATGGCACTCTGCTGCTCCTCCTTCTTGCTTCTCTGCAGCGGTGGTCCTCAGCTGGACTGCATTTTGGATCTCTCTTACGGGTCTGACGGGAAAAGCAGCTCCAACTGCCTTCATCGTGTTTTCTGGCCCTCTTATGCGGTCTGTTGAAAGCAGTTTTCCAATGATCAAGGTTCCTCTTAATCCCTGAGCTGGAACTCTGTGTCCTGTTGTTTGAGCAGGATGGCCCCGGAGAACACTGGAGTTCCCTTTGGTCGTGGTCTGACCTCTCATATTCGGAAGAGGTGGGTATTTTTTCACCCACATCTTTCCAGTCAATCCTCCTCCATTTCACTGGCTGACTGGTGTCCTTTATATCCTCATCAGGGCGCTTTCTTTTAAAGTTTGAGACTGAAACTGTCTGGGCAGTTTCAGAGTGACTGGGCCTGAAGCACTTGGGGCTGCTCTTCTGATCTGAAGGGGGAGGACAGTTTTGTTCTGATGGGCTGGTGGTCTTGGAGGAAGGGGGTCCCACTAGGAATTTGCTCTCAGCTGCAGGGGGAGGAAGCCTCTGTTGGGCAGGTTGTCTGCTCTCAGAGACGGGCTGCTGCAGAGACCCGCTCACTCCTGTCCCACTATCCGAAGACACTGTGCTCTTTTCCTTACAGATGTCCATGTGCTGATAGCAGGACTTTACACTGCAAGACAGTGAACCATTCAATATTGTAAATTATTCACTCATATGCATGAAATATTTTCACATATTTGCTTTCAATTAAAAAGTTGAATCTGGTCCTTATCCAGGATTAAAATGGGGGTAAATACAACCCCAGATGAACTACAAAGCCTGACATTATTCCATGACAAGCGTGTGAAAAACTAAGTACACCCTTATTGTTTACATAGCAGTTAAGAGGGTAATGTTGTGTTACTGTCTACCCAAGGTTGTGTTTACCTAAATTTAAACCTGTTAAGAACAAAGTTAAAGCTTAGAATCGAAAGAGGGTGTACTTCCTTTCTTTTTTAATGTATGATCTGTGGGGAAATGTGTTGTACATGGGAGGTTAAGGGAGAACAATCGTTGTAAATAAAAAGCGTTGACTTACTAGGAGCTCAGGTCGTACAAGTACCCTATGTGGTTCATTTTGGCGAAAGAATGGTCCAGCACCTGTTGGGGTGTAATCCGTCTTTCAGGATCAAGCTGAAGCATTTCTTTCACCATTTCAACAAACATCAAGAGATCACACATTTCTGCAGCTTTATCTGTAAATGTCTGAGCCCCGTGTTGCTGGAACTGAAAGATGAAGAAAGCAACAAATGTCAACCAAAAAAAACTTGAGTGTTTGAGTGACATAAGTTTTTCCCTTTTTTTTTTGTACCCACTGTACGGCCAAAGTGTACATACATGTAAGAGGTCATTCAGAGATGTAAAGTTTCTTCCTCTTCTCTCTGTGGGCTTAATCCCTGACTCTTCAAAAAATTGTTCAGGCGTCTGAAAAGATAGGGATATGTTAAAAATCGAGGGTTAGAAAAGAAGTAGATTGCAAGTGAGTTCAGAGACTGACATATAGGAATAAGCAGCGCATTGGTGAAGTGGTGGGTACCTTGAGTTTCCAGTTGCTGGTGGTGGAATTGAACTCTTTGTAGAAAAAGCAGGAGGTCTTTAGCCCAGAGTTTAACATTTTTTCTGGTGGGTTCCCTTGGGTTTCTACTATGTAGTTCATCTGTAAATACAGCAAAAAATGTAGTCAAACTGGGAGTCCAGCGCAGACTTTTGTCATATATTTCAGTCAAGCAAAAAGCAGACTCTGGGGCTACTGTTTACTCACCATATCATATTCAGTATAGCCAGGGTACAGCAGGGAACCGAGGTACAGATAGGCAGCAATGTTTCCCAGAGACCAAACGTCTATGGCCTCTGTAAATGGAAGGCCTAGAATAATCTCTGGGGACCTGATTTAGGACAAAGAGCAATGATTGTAATTGTTACATTTGTTGTCAATCTCGATCATTTGGCTAAGTATGATTTATACTACAGCTAACAGAAACCACAGACTCAGGAGGTTTGTGTGATTGTGTGAGTAAGATCAGATTTGAGTCCAGCTACTCACCGATATGGACGGCTCTGAATGTAAGAACCCACTGTCGCAGCTGAGGTCTCACAAGCCAGGCCAAAGTCAATCACTTTAATTCGGTACGGCTCTTGTTGGTGATTGACTAACATCACATTCTGTAATTTGAGGTCTGCGTGTATAATTCCAACAGACTTGAGATGTTTCAGAGCTACTGCCATCTGAAAGGTACCAAAGAAAATGTCATGATTAAATTTGATCAGTTTCCATTTTGAAAGCACTTATTAATATGAAGAATCACAGAGTTAAACATACCTGCACGACGATTGGTCGAATTGCCATTAAACTCAGCGGTTGGAAATGTCTTTCTTGCATGAAGTCAAAAGACTTTTGTCTAGACACTCAAACTCCAGACATGTACGGCCACTATCTATAAAAGCCCGGTGCCATTCAGTCAAGTTGTGTTCATGGGAGTTATACAGGCTGAGTTTGTATAGGATATCCAGCTGGAAACATAGGTCACAGATGGGTTTAACATTAGTTTGACATTTGTACTGCACAATAAGTATTTCTGCAAATACAGTTTTCACATCCACTACACACATCTTTGAAACAGAAATTGTAAGGAGCAGTTTATACCTCTTCCTTTGCCATCCATTCAAAGGCTTCTTTTTTTGTTACTTTGATGGCTACAGTTTTCTTGTCAGCCATCCTGACACATTTTACAACCTTGCCGAAAGTCCCCTCTCCAAGGATAGTTGATACTTGGTAGGTGGAGAATTCAGAGGTGAGCCAGCTTCCAGGGACTAACTTGTCTCTGGCATGTACGTTGGAGCACATGACTGATGCCATTACAGGGATAAACACTCAAGGTTTGGTTTATCTTGTAGATAAAATCTCCTATGTTTCGAGAAATACGAGCTTGTTGATCTTTCGTGTTGTAATCCGAAAGTTTGGTGAAACTGTCTTCACTCTAGTTACAGTCTTGAAAACATTCTACATTCCTCTGTCTTCACTCTAGTTACAGTCTTGACAACATTCTACATTCCGTGGCTTTGATCTGTGACTTTATAACATCATAGTTAAAGGTTCTGACTGGATCAGGTAACCCTGAACCTTTCCATAGTTATACTCATAGACATATGGTTATACTGCTATACTGTAGGCCTAGGTTGCTGGGGATTTCCCAGGATGCACTGTGAATGTTTCTTCTTCATTCACCCCTTTTAACTCTGTTTTTTTTTCTTTAATATATTTTATTGAACATTTACTTATTATGCAAAAATAACAAGAGAGAAAAAGGAAAAACCAAACCAAACCAAAAAAAACCCCAGAACAGGCCAGCACAGAACATACGTAAAATAAAGTACACTTAACACTGGTTATGTCTGAAAATAAAATGTGACCCTCCTTTGCAAAGTATATCATTTAACCTCCTGAGACCCTGCGTCCACCTATGGAGACATTACATTTTGGCTTTGCTGCACCTTATATTTCATTGTACTCAAGAGTATTTAATACTTTAAGTCATGTTGTTTTTGTTGTGTTATGCTATAAAATAATCCCTGTGTCCACATCTGAGGACATCTTTTTTTCTCACAAAAAGTATGTAACAACCATGTAACAACTTCTTGTTCAAAGAGGAAGCTTAGTATATATACATTTCAGGTCCATCTAATCACAAATATCTGGGAGAAATTGAAAATGCATTGCAAACAGAAGCTCGGGTCTCAGGAGGTTAAATCCTGAGGTAAATAATCCAAAAGGGGTTTCCATATTTTATAAAAGGCACCCAAATTACCCTTTATTAGGGCACTGAGGCGCTCCATTGTGAAGACCCTAAATGTCTCTCTGTACCATTGTGTAACAAAAGGGGGCTGTCCTTGGATCCACTGTAACAGAATGAAACGTCTTGCCAGATGTAGAAGTTTGCATAGTAACATCATCTGCTCAGGCGTCAGGATCAGGCCATGCACAGACAAACCAAAAAGAAACAACCTAGGATCCATAGGAATAGTTTGATGAAAAATAGAATGGAGTTCTGTGACAACGTTCTTCCAAAACCTGTTTATCGATACACATTGCCAGATACAATGATAGTAGTCGCCCACAACTGTGTTACATTTTAAACAGAGAGGTGAATATTGAGAGTGAAGTTTATGTGTAAACTGCGGAGTACGCTGTAGCCCGTGAAGAATTCTAAATTGGTTCTCCCTGAGTCTATTTCAGATAAATGTTTTTTTTGTATTTGTGAAAAAGCCCTCGACCATATTTCACTGCTAAGCTCAACCCCCAAATCTGTTTCCCAATGAATTTTGGACCTTTCAGTTGTGAGAGGATTTAATATCATTAGTCCTTCCTGATTTCCTAGATTTTTTGTCTTGTTTTTTGTTTTTTTGTTTTTGGCTCATTCCAGTCTGTTCTTCTTTGTGCTCATCTAAATAGTTTTTTTATTGCTGCTGTGTAAGATTTATTTTTCTCACTCAGCACAAATGTGGGCCTTTTTTCTATAGAGTCAATCCTCTTAGCCTCCAGCCCCCCTGCAACCCTGAAAAGGATATCATAGAGCGAGAGGCAGGGTGCACCCTGGACAGGTTGCCAGCCTGTTGCAGAGCTGACACAGACAACCATTCAGGCTCACATTCACACCTATGGACAATTTAGAATCACAGATTAACCTAACCCCACTAACTGCATATTGTGGACTGTGGGGGGAAGCTGGAGAGAACCCACACAGCCATGGGGAGAACATGCAAACAGAAAGGCTGGCTGGTGGATTCAAACCAGGCCCTTCTTGCTCTGAGGCACCAGTGTTAACCAGTCCTCCACCATGCTGCCAGTTAATACAGCCTCTAACAAAATTGATTCATAGAGTAGAATAGCTCAATAGTATATGAAAAAACACTTTCGGTCAGTTGATCCACCTGGAAAAAGCCAGTGGCATTTGGGGTTGCTTATTAATTCCAAACTTTTTCCTTTGAATCTGCCTTTGAGGGTGGCTACCCCAGCAGAGTGATTTGAGCCATGTGACAGCCAGAAATCATTACCCCCATTGATTTTTTTTTTTGTTGCAGAATTTGAAATCATTTGGGTATGAATGCCATTCCTGTGGTAGATCTGCTTTCATTTCTTTTCAAAATAAAAAGGCTTTCTTCTTTCTCATATCTCATAAACTTCATATTAACAGGTATTGACAAAAACTCCATTAGAGTACTAAACTATTACTTGGATCGTCAACAAACAACTCCTATATTAGACCGTGTAAACCTGAGAAGATAAAACTATAAAAGTGCTTTCATTCTGTAACTGTACAGACTTTTTCTCATGTGTTGCTCCTTAACAGACTACAGCTTTATATTTTTTCAAAGGGAACATCTGAATTTGAATAACAGTAAAAAACTAGTCTATAAAACTGAGAGAGCTGGAATAACACCACTATCAAGGGTTAGCTCCGATCCTTACAGTTACACTGTGGTATATTGCCAAAAATGTTCACTCAGCCAACCAAATCATTGAATTCAGGTGTTCCAATCACTTCCATGGCCACAGGTACATAAACCAAGCACCTAGGCATGCAGACTGCTCCTACAAACATTTGTGAAAGAATGGGTCGCTCTCAGGAGTTCAGTGAATTCCAGCGTGGTACCGTGATAGGATGCCATCTGTATATTCCAGTCATGAAATTTCCTCACTACTAAATATTCCACAGTCAACTGTTAGTGGTATTACAACAACGTGGAAGCGATTGGGGACAACAGCAACTGAGCCATGAAGTGGTAGGCCACGTAAAATCACAGAGCCTAGCACGGGGGGGGGAACATGCAAACTCCACATAGTGAGAGATCCAGGCCAAGGTGGAATCAAACCCAGACCTTCTAGATGTCATTCTAGCTGTGAGGGATGTGAGGGTGTGAGGGATCCCGGAGGATGTTCTGTGCCCTCCTCTGGCAGCGGGCATTGAACAATTCCTGGAGGGAGGGCAAGGGACAGCCTGCGATCTTTTGAGCCGTAATAATGACTCTGGAGTGTTTTTCTGTCTGCTGCTGCGCAGATGTTGAACCACACGCACAGATAGTAGGTCAAGATGCTCTCTACAGAGCAATGGTAAAAGGACACCAGCATATTTGGGGTCAAGTGGTTGCTCCTGATGCACTCCCAGGAACCAACCAAACCAAATCTGACCTGAATCCACCCTCCGCTCAATAGTCAGTCCTGCTGCTCACCACGATCGCTGCAGGAGCGTAAACTGAATCATTAAACTGAGCTCGCACTGAAATTATTTACCAGTGACGTGGCTGTTTACGTTTTCATTAACAAATTGTATGAATTTGTGTAACTTAGTTGAAGCCTATCAGTAGAATTCAGCCTCAGGGGGCACAGCGACTTGACTGGAGGGGCCTGAACGGCGAAACCAGTCCATAAGCTGACGCTGCAACCTGTGACCCGCAAACTGCACAGCAGGAGGATTCCTACTGAAAACAAATATATTTTAATCCAGAAAAACTGCATCTAGGTGATCTGTTTCTTAATTCTCATGACAAATGATTTTTTTCTTTTTTTATTCCCACTGAGGTTTCTGGTGTAAATGTCCCATAAACAGCAGGACAAAGGCTGCAGGTTCAAAGCCTCACACAGAGTCAAACATCACGGTCATGTCGAGGATAAGGAAATGAGTTGCTCGAAGCATTTCATCACGACCGGTGTCAGGGCCACTGGCCGAAAGTCATTGAGAGACCTTATGGCTGATTGTTTTAATAAGTCAACGAACCTCTGTTTGTTTTTTGTGTGTATCAACAATCTGATCTGCTTCAAACTTGGCACGTGAGTTGCTGGTGACAGTGTGGGTAGGACAAGCGGTAATCACTCCAGTATTGCACTGCACCTCTGTAATTTTTTTTATGGATCTAAAATATTAATAATTTTCAGTTTATCATGAGATAATTGTGATACACAGTATAAACGTTGTGGGCTACAGAGCTGCATGTAATGTATGTTTAGTTCACTTTGATCTTATTTCTTTCCTCTTGTGTGAAACCTGTTTATGATAAATCTATAATATAGGTTAACCTGACCAGGACAGCTGAACACTCTGCATGGCATGGAAGTGATGGGCTACATCAGGTCCTCCACACCTTTCATCCACATCTACTTGCGCACATTCCAGTTGGAGAGCCAGACTCTCCCGTGATGCTCCGAGGCCTCACCCCCGGTACGATAAAACACATCAAACGATAATGCAGAGCTGTCAAAGTCCATCACCGGACGGGCCAAAATTGAAAAAAAAAACAAACGGTCTCAGTCGCGGGCTCCACAGGGCTAAAACTAAAGCTAATTAGCAATATGAATTTGAATGGCCAGAAAACAGCAAGGTTTTCCTCAACACAGTAAATAAAATATAAAATTATATTTCTCTTGAAAAATAACATCAGGGAAAATAATATATTTCAAGCTGATTAAACTTTGCATTTTTTTTCGGGTAAAAACGGTGATGTGAATTTCTTCGTGTCAAAGTCGGAAAAACGCTGCATAAAGTGCCCACTGTGTCCAGTTTCCCAGCAAAAAGTGCTGAGAGCTGCAAACACAGCAGTGGAGACCTGGTCTGATTTTTCTTTTTTTGGCAAGATGGAAAGCGGCATAAATTCCCATTTTGCATCTGCACCTCTCACAGGTGCAACTTTACTTGAAAAGCTTTCACTGCTTCATACATGTGCGTAATCCCGCAGTCCGCACATCGCAGGCGAGGAAAAGAGACACAACAATTGTGTTGTGTTATTGTATGTGCAGTTCATGCCATCACGACCAATCATTTGGATGAAGAGGGCAATTTTAGTTGACCAGAATTTCCTTTAGTTGAATACAGCCCTGATTATTCATATTATTCATAGTCATTTAAGTCTTGAATAAACTATTTTAGAAAAAAACATTTTTTTCTTTATGTATTTAACATTTTCATGCAAAATGACAGATAAAGCAACACTGAGTATGTTCCATAGAAAATAGACTCAAATACACCTTTTGAAAACATCGCTAATGACATCAGCATGATAAATATACTGTATTTTAACAGTGGACGCCTATTCTTCATTTAAACCAAAGGAAAAAAATTAATTAAAAAAATGATGCTTCAATGTTGCACTGTTATGTTATACACTTGAGTATGGAGTACTGAGTACTTGATGGAGCAGTACTTCAAAGGAGAAAAAAATCTCACACTGTGAAACACTTTGACAATGATGAGGACATAATTTACTTTTAAACTGGTATAACGTTATTCAGTTTCAAATTTAATGTAAAGCCCGTTCACAACAGTCGCCTCAAGGCGCTTTACACTGTAAGGTAAAGACACTACAGTATTTCAGAGAAAACCCCAACAATCACGTGACCCCCTATGAGCATGCACTTTGCGACAGTGGGAAGGAAAAACTCCCTTTAAGAGGAAGAAACCTCCGGCAGAACCAGGCGCAGGGCGGGGCGGCCATCTGCCGCGACCGGTTGGGGGTGAGAGGAAAGAAAAGAGAGAAGAGAGACAGAGTACAGAGACAAGGAGAGAACACAAACTGTTGGAAAGAGAGGACAAAAGTTAATGACATGCAGCAGTGCAGAAGCATCATGGGATTAGTGCATCATGGTAAGCAGGAAGACTAAGGGATGATTCAGGGTCAACTGTCTAACGCTGTAGATTGACCCTGCATTACGTCGAGTTTCACCTATTAACATATTGCTTTGAATTGCTAACTGAACATTTACTTTAAGAGCGAGATGACTTTTGGAGCATATCATCCACTTTGTCACGACACTCTTGATTTGTGGGAGGAATTGGATGGCACTCTGCTGCTCCTCCTTCTTGCTTCTCTGCAGCGGTGGTCCTCAGCTGGACTGCATTTTGGATCTCTCTTACGGGTCTGACGGGAAAAGCAGCTCCAACTGCCTTCATCGTGTTTTCTGGCCCTCTTATGCGGTCTGTTGAAAGCAGTTTTCCAATGATCAAGGTTCCTCTTAATCCCTGAGCTGGAACTCTGTGTCCTGTTGTTTGAGCAGGATGGCCCCGGAGAACACTGGAGTTCCCTTTGGTCGTGGTCTGACCTCTCATATTCGGAAGAGGTGGGTATTTTTTCACCCACATCTTTCCAGTCAATCCTCCTCCATTTCACTGGCTGACTGGTGTCCTTTATATCCTCATCAGGGCGCTTTCTTTTAAAGTTTGAGACTGAAACTGTCTGGGCAGTTTCAGAGTGACTGGGCCTGAAGCACTTGGGGCTGCTCTTCTGATCTGAAGGGGGAGGACAGTTTTGTTCTGATGGGCTGGTGGTCTTGGAGGAAGGGGGTCCCACTAGGAATTTGCTCTCAGCTGCAGGGGGAGGAAGCCTCTGTTGGGCAGGTTGTCTGCTCTCAGAGACGGGCTGCTGCAGAGACCCGCTCACTCCTGTCCCACTATCCGAAGACACTGTGCTCTTTTCCTTACAGATGTCCATGTGCTGATAGCAGGACTTTACACTGCAAGACAGTGAACCATTCAATATTGTAAATTATTCACTCATATGCATGAAATATTTTCACATATTTTCTTTCAATTAAAAAGTTGAATCTGGTCCTTATCCAGGATTAAAATGGGGTAAATACAACCCCAGATGAACTACAAAGCCTGACATTATTCCATGACAAGCGTGTGAAAAACTAAGTACACCCTTATTGTTTACATAGCAGTTAAGAGGGTAATGTTGTGTTACTGTCTACCCAAGGTTGTGTTTACCTAAATTTAAACCTGTTAAGAACAAAGTTAAAGCTTCGAATCGAAAGAGGGTGTACTTCCTTTCTTTTTAACGTATGATCTGTGGGGAAATGTGTTGTACATGGGAGGTTAAGGGAGAACAATCGTTGTAAATAAAAAGCGTTGACTTACTAGGAGCTCAGGTCGTACAAGTACCCTATGTGGTTCATTTTGGCGAAAGAATGGTCCAGCACCTGTTGGGGTGTAATCCGTCTTTCAGGATCAAGCTGAAGCATTTCTTTCACCATTTCAACAAACATCAAGAGATCACACATTTCTGCAGCTTTATCTGTAAATGTCTGAGCCCCGAGTTGCTGGAACTGAAAGATGAAGAAAGCAACAAATGTCAACCAAAAAAAACTTGAGTGTTTGAGTGACATAAGTTTTTCCCTTTTTTTTTGTACCCACTGTACGGCCAAAGTGTACATACATGTAAGAGGTCATTCAGAGATGTAAAGTTTCTTCCTCTTCTCTCTGTGGGCTTAATCCCTGACTCTTCAAAAAATTGTTCAGGCGTCTGAAAAGATAGGGATATGTTAAAAATCGAGGGTTAGAAAAGAAGTAGATTGCAAGTGAGTTCAGAGACTGACATATAGGAATAAGCAGCGCATTGGTGAAGTGGTGGGTACCTTGAGTTTCCAGTTGCTGGTGGTGGAATTGAACTCTTTGTAGAAAAAGCAGGAGGTCTTTAGCCCAGAGTTTAACATTTTTTCTGGTGGGTTCCCTTGGGTTTCTACTATGTAGTTCATCTGTAAATACAGCAAAAAATGTAGTCAAACTGGGAGTCCAGCGCAGACTTTTGTCATATATTTCAGTCAAGCAAAAAGCAGACTCTGGGGCTACTGTTTACTCACCATATCATATTCAGTATAGCCAGGGTACAGCAGGGAACCGAGGTACAGATAGGCAGCAATGTTTCCCAGAGACCAAACGTCTATGGCCTCTGTAAATGGAAGGCCTAGAATAATCTCTGGGGACCTGATTTAGGACAAAGAGCAATGATTGTAATTGTTACATTTGTTGTCAATCTCGATCATTTGGCTAAGTATGATTTATACTACAGCTAACAGAAACCACAGACTCAGGAGGTTTGTGTGATTGTGTGAGTAAGATCAGATTTGAGTCCAGCTACTCACCGATATGGACGGCTCTGAATGTAAGAACCCACTGTCGCAGCTGAGGTCTCACAAGCCAGGCCAAAGTCAATCACTTTAATTCGGTACGGCTCTTGTTGGTGATTGACTAACATCACATTCTGTAATTTGAGGTCTGCGTGTATAATTCCAACAGACTTGAGATGTTTCAGAGCTACTGCCATCTGAAAGGTACCAAAGAAAATGTCATGATTAAATTTGATCAGTTTCCATTTTGAAAGCACTTATTAATATGAAGAATCACAGAGTTAAACATACCTGCACGACGATTGGTCGAATTGCCATTAAACTCAGCGGTTGGAAATGTCTTTCTTGCATGAAGTCATAAAGACTTTTGTCTAGACACTCAAACTCCAGACATGTACGGCCACTATCTATAAAAGCCCGGTGCCATTCAGTCAAGTTGTGTTCATGGGAGTTATACAGGCTGAGTTTGTATAGGATATCCAGCTGGAAACATAGGTCACAGATGGGTTTAACATTAGTTTGACATTTGTACTGCACAATAAGTATTTCTGCAAAGACAGTTTTCACATCCACTACACACATCTTTGAAACAGAAATTGTAAGGAGCAGTTTATACCTCTTCCTTTGCCATCCATTCAAAGGCTTCTTTTTTTGTTAATTTGATGGCTACAGTTTTCTTGTCAGCCATCCTGACACATTTTACAACCTTGCCGAAAGTCCCCTCTCCAAGGATAGTTGATACTTGGTAGGTGGAGAATTCAGAGGTGAGCCAGCTTCCAGGGACTAACTTGTCTCTGGCATGTACGTTGGAGCACATGACTGATGCCATTACAGGGATAAACACTCAAGGTTTGGTTTATCTTGTAGATAAAATCTCCTATGTTTCGAGAAATACGAGCTTGTTGATCTTTCGTGTTGTAATCCGAAAGTTTGGTGAAACTGTCTTCACTCTAGTTACAGTCTTGACAACATTCTACATTCCTCTGTCTTCACTCTAGTTACAGTCTTGACAACATTCTACATTCCGTGGCTTTGATCTGTGACTTTATAACATCATAGTTAAAGGTTCTGACTGGATCAGGTAACCCTGAACCTTTCCATAGTTATACTCATAGACATATGGTTATACTGCTATACTGTAGGCCTAGGTTGCTGGGGATTTCCCAGGATGCACTGTGAATGTTTCTTCTTCATTCACCCCTTTTAACTCTGTTTTTTTTTATTTAATATATTTTATTGAACATTTACTTATTATGCAAAAATAACAAGAGAGAAAAAGGAAAAACCAAACCAAACCAAAAAAAACCCCAGAACAGGCCAGCACAGAACATACGTAAAATAAAGTACACTTAACACTGGTTATGTCTGAAAATAAAATGTGACCCTCCTTTGCAAAGTATATCATTTAACCTCCTGAGACCCTGCGTCCACCTATGGAGACATTACATTTTGGCTTTGCTGCACCTTATATTTCATTGTACTCAAGAGTATTTAATACTTTAAGTCGTGTTGTTTTTGTTGTGTTATGCTATAAAATAATCCCTGTGTCCACATCTGAGGACATCTTTTTTTCTCACAAAAAGTATGTAACAACCATGTAACAACTTCTTGTTCAAAGAGGAAGCTTAGTATATATACATTTCAGGTCCATCTAATCACAAATATCTGGGAGAAATTGAAAATGCATTGCAAACAGAAGCTCGGGTCTCAGGAGGTTAAATCCTGAGGTAAATAATCCAAAAGGGGTTTCCATATTTTATAAAAGGCACCCAAATTACCCTTTATTAGGGCACTGAGGCGCTCCATTGTGAAGACCCTAAATGTCTCTCTGTACCATTGTGTAACAAAAGGGGGCTGTCCTTGGATCCACTGTAACAGAATGAAACGTCTTGCCAGATGTAGAAGTTTGCATAGTAACATCATCTGCTCAGGCTGTCAGGATCAGGCCATGCACAGACAAACCAAAAAGAAACAACCTAGGATCCATAGGAATAGTTTGATGAAAAATAGAATGGAGTTCTGTGACAACGTTCTTCCAAAACCTGTTTATCGATACACATTGCCAGATACAATGATAGTAGTCGCCCACAACTGTGTTACATTTTAAACAGAGAGGTGAATATTGAGAGTGAAGTTTATGTGTAAACTGCGGAGTACGCTGTAGCCCGTGAAGAATTCTAAATTGGTTCTCCCTGAGTCTATTGCAGATAAATGTTTTTTTTGTATTTGTGAAAAAGCCCTCGACCATATTTCACTGCTAAGCTCAACCCCCAAATCTGTTTCCCAATGAATTTTGGACCTTTCAGTTGTGAGAGGATTTAATATCATTAGTCCTTCCTGATTTCCTAGATTTTTTGTCTTGTTTTTTGTTTTTTGTTTTTGGCTCATTCCAGTCTGTTCTTCTTTGTGCTCATCTAAATAGTTTTTTTATGTCCACTGTGTAAGATTTATTTTTCTCACTCAGCACAAATGTGGGCCTTTTTTCTATAGAGTCAATCCTCTTAGCCTCCAGCCCCCCTGCAACCCTGAAAAGGATATCATAGAGCGAGAGGCAGGGTGCACCCTGGACAGGTTGCCAGCCTGTTGCAGAGCTGACACAGACAACCATTCAGGCTCACATTCACACCTATGGACAATTTAGAATCACAGATTAACCTAACCCCACTAACTGCATATTGTGGACTGTGGGGGGAAGCTGGAGAGAACCCACACAGCCATGGGGAGAACATGCAAACAGAAAGGCTGGCTGGTGGATTCAAACCAGGACCTTCTTGCTCTGAGGCACCAGTGTTAACCAGTCCTCCACCATGCTGCCAGTTAATACAGCCTCTAACAAAATAGATTCATAGAGTAGAATAGCTCAATAGTATATGAAAAAACACTTTCGGTCAGTTGATCCCCCTGGAAAAAGCCAGTGGCATTTGGGGTTGCTTATTAATTCCAAACTTTTTCCTTTGAATCTGCCTTTGAGGGTGGCTACCCCAGCAGAGTGATTTGAGCCATGTGACAGCCAGAAATCATTACCCCCATTGATTTTTTTTTTTTGTTGCAGAATTTGAAATCATTTGGGTATGAATGCCATTCCTGTGGTAGATCTGCTTTCATTTCTTTTCAAAATAAAAAGGCTTTCTTCTTTCTCATATCTCATAAACTTCATATTAACAGGTATTGACAAAAACTCCATTAGAGTACTAAACTATTACTTGGATCGTCAACAAACAACTCCTATATTAGACCGTGTAAACCTGAGAAGATAAAACTATAAAAGTGCTTTCATTCTGTAACTGTACAGACTTTTTCTCATGTGTTGCTCCTTAACAGACTACAGCTTTATATTTTTTCAAAGGGAACATCTGAATTTGAATAACAGTAAAAAACTAGTCTATAAAACTGAGAGAGCTGGAATAACACCACTATCAAGGGTTAGCTCCGATCCTTACGGTTACACTGTGGTATATTGCCAAAAATGTTCACTCAGCCAACCAAATCATTGAATTCAGGTGTTCCAATCACTTCCATGGCCACAGGTACATAAACCAAGCACCTAGGCATGCAGACTGCTCCTACAAACATTTGTGAAAGAATGGGTCGCTCTCAGGAGTTCAGTGAATTCCAGCGTGGTACCGTGATAGGATGCCATCTGTATATTCCAGTCATGAAATTTCCTCACTACTAAATATTCCACAGTCAACTGTTAGTGGTATTACAACAACGTGGAAGCGATTGGGACAACAGCAACTGAGCCATGAAGTGGTAGGCCACGTAAAATCACAGAGCCTAGCACGGGGGGGGAACATGCAAACTCCACATAGTGAGAGATCCAGGCCAAGGTGGAATCAAACCCAGACCTTCTAGATGTCATTCTAGCTGTGAGGGATGTGAGGGTGTGAGGGATCCCGGAGGATGTTCTGTGCCCTCCTCTGGCAGCGGGCATTGAACAATTCCTGGAGGGAGGGCAAGGGACAGCCTGCGATCTTTTGAGCCGTAATAATGACTCTGGAGTGTTTTTCTGTCTGCTGCTGCGCAGATGTTGAACCACACGCACAGATAGTAGGTCAAGATGCTCTCTACAGAGCAATGGTAAAAGGACACCAGCATATTTGGGGTCAAGTGGTTGCTCCTGATGCACTCCCAGGAACCAACCAAACCAAATCTGACCTGAATCCACCCTCCGCTCAATAGTCAGTCCTGCTGCTCACCACGATCGCTGCAGGAGTCTAAACTGAATCATTAAACTGAGCTCGCACTGAAATTATTTACCAGTGACGTGGCTGTTTACGTTTTCATTAACAAATTGTATGAATTTGTGTAACTTAGTTGAAGCGTATCAGTAGAATTCAGCCTCAGGGGGCACAGCGACTTGACTGGAGGGGGCCTGAACGGCGAAACCAGTCCATAAGCTGACGCTGCAACCTGTGACCCGCAAACTGCACAGCAGGAGGATTCCTACTGAAAACAAATATATTTTAATCCAGAAAAACTGCATCTAGGTGATCTGTTTCTTAATTCTCATGACAAATGATTTTTTTTTTCTTTTTTTATTCCCACTGAGGTTTCTGGTGTAAATGTCCCATAAACAGCAGGACAAAGGCTGCAGGTTCAAAGCCTCACACAGAGTCAAACATCACGGTCATGTCGAGGATAAGGAAATGAGTTGCTCGAAGCATTTCATCACGACCGGTGTCAGGGCCACTGGCCGAAAGTCATTGAGAGACCTTATGTCTGATTGTTTTAATAAGTCAACGAACCTCTGTTTGTTTTTTGCGTGTATCAACAATCTGATCTGCTTCAAACTTGGCACGTGAGTTGCTGGTGACAGTGTGGGTAGGACAAGCGGTAATCACTCCAGTATTGCACTGCACCTCTGTAATTTTTTTTATGTATCTAAAATATTAATAATTTTCAGTTTATCATGAGATAATTGTGATACACAGTATAAACGTTGTGGGCTACAGAGCTGCATGTAATGTATGTTTAGTTCACTTTGATCTTATTTCTTTCCTCTTGTGTGAAACCTGTTTATGATAAATCTATAATATAGGTTAACCTGACCAGGACAGCTGAACACTCTGCATGGCATGGAAGTGATGGGCTACATCAGGTCCTCCACACCTTTCATCCACATCTACTTGCGCACATTCCAGTTGGAGAGCCAGACTCTCCCGTGATGCTCCGAGGCCTCACCCCCGGTACGATAAAACACATCAAACGATAATGCAGAGCTGTCAAAGTCCATCACCGGACGGGCCAAAATTGAAAAAAAAACTAACGGTCTCAGTCGCGGGCTCCACAGGGCTAAAACTAAAGCTAATTAGCAATATGAATTTGAATGGCCAGAAAACAGCAAGGTTTTCCTCAACACAGTAAATAAAATATAAAATTATATTTCTCTTGAAAAATAACATCAGGGAAAATAATATATTTCAAGCTGATGAAACTTTGCATTTTTTTTCGGGTAAAAACGGTGATGTGAATTTCTTCGTGTCAAAGTCGGAAAAACGCTGCATAAAGTGCCCACTGTGTCCAGTTTCCCAGCAAAAAGTGCTGAGAGCTGCAAACACAGCAGTGGAGACCTGGTCTGATTTTTCTTTTTTTGGCAAGATGGAAAGCGGCATAAATTCCCATTTTGCATCTGCACCTCTCACAGGTGCAACTTTACTTGAAAAGCTTTCACTGCGTCATACATGTGCGTAATCCCGCAGTCCGCACATCGCAGGCGAGGAAAAGAGACACAACAATTGTGTTGTGTTATTGTATGTGCAGTTCATGCCATCACGACCAATCATTTGGATGAAGAGGGCAATTTTAGTTGACCAGAATTTCCTTTAGTTGAATACAGCCCTGATTATTCATATTATTCATAGTCATTTAAGTCTTGAATAAACTATTTTAGAAAAAAACATTTTTTTCTTTATGTATTTAACATTTTCATGCAAAATGACAGATAAAGCATCACTGAGTATGTTCCATAGAAAATAGACTCAAATACACCTTTTGAAAACATCGCTAATGACATCAGCATGATAAATATACTGTATTTTAACAGTGGACGCCTATTCTTCATTTAAACCAAAGGAAAAAAATTAATTAAAAAAATGATGCTTCAATGTTGCACTGTTATGTTATACACTTGAGTATGGAGTACTGAGTACTTGATGGAGCAGTACTTCAAAGCGGAAAAAAATCTCACACTGTGAAACACTTTGACAATGATGAGGACATAATTTACTTTTAAACTGGTATAACGTTATTCAGTTTCAAATTTAATGTAAAGCCCGTTCACAACAGTCGCCTCAAGGCGCTTTACACTGTAAGGTAAAGACACTACAGTATTTCAGAGAAAACCCCAACAATCAAGTGACCCCCTATGAGCATGCACTTTGCGACAGTGGGAAGGAAAAACTCCCTTTAAGAGGAAGAAACCTCCGGCAGAACCAGGCTCAGGGAGGGGCGGCCATCTGCCGCGACCGGTTGGGGGTGAGAGGAAAGAAAAGAGAGAAGAGAGACAGAGTACAGAGACAAGGAGAGAACACAAACTGTTGGAAAGAGAGGACAAAAGTTAATGACATGCAGCAGTGCAGAAGCATCATGGGATTAGTGCATCATGGTAAGCAGGAAGACTAAGGGATGATTCAGGGTCAACTGTCTAACGCTGTAGATTGACCCTGCATTACGTCGAGTTTCACCTATTAACATATTGCTTTGAATTGCTAACTGAACATTTACTTTAAGAGCGAGATGACTTTTGGAGCATATCATCCACTTTGTCACGACACTCTTGATTTGTGGGAGGAATTGGATGGCACTCTGCTGCTCCTCCTTCTTGCTTCTCTGCAGCGGTGGTCCTCAGCTGGACTGCATTTTGGATCTCTCTTACGGGTCTGACGGGAAAAGCAGCTCCAACTGCCTTCATCGTGTTTTCTGGCCCTCTTATGCGGTCTGTTGAAAGCAGTTTTCCAATGATCAAGGTTCCTCTTAATCCCTGAGCTGGAACTCTGTGTCCTGTTGTTTGAGCAGGATGGCCCCGGAGAACCCTGGAGTTCCCTTTGGTCGTGGTCTGACCTCTCATATTCGGAAGAGGTGGGTATTTTTTCACCCACATCTTTCCAGTCAATCCTCCTCCATTTCACTGGCTGACTGGTGTCCTTTATATCCTCATCAGGGCGCTTTCTTTTTAAGTTTGAGACTGAAACTGTCTGGGCAGTTTCAGAGTGACTGGGCCTGAAGCACTTGGGGCTGCTCTTCTGATCTGAAGGGGGAGGACAGTTTTGTTCTGATGGGCTGGTGGTCTTGGAGGAAGGGGGTCCCACTAGGAATTTGCTCTCAGCTGCAGGGGGAGGAAGCCTCTGTTGGGCAGGTTGTCTGCTCTCAGAGACGGGCTGCTGCAGAGACCCGCTCACTCCTGTCCCACTATCCGAAGACACTGTGCTCTTTTCCTTACAGATGTCCATGTGCTGATAGCAGGACTTTACACTGCAAGACAGTGAACCATTCAATATTGTAAATTATTCACTCATATGCATGAAATATTTTCACATATTTTCTTTCAATTAAAAAGTTGAATCTGGTCCTTATCCAGGATTAAAATGGGGTAAATACAACCCCAGATGAACTACAAAGCCTGACATTATTCCATGACAAGCGTGTGAAAAACTAAGTACACCCTTATTGTTTACATAGCAGTTAAGAGGGTAATGTTGTGTTACTGTCTACCCAAGGTTGTGTTTACCTAAATTTAAACCTGTTAAGAACAAAGTTAAAGCTTAGAATCGAAAGAGGGTGTACTTCCTTTCTTTTTAACGTATGATCTGTGGGGAAATGTGTTGTACATGGGAGGTTAAGGGAGAACAATCGTTGTAAATAAAAAGCGTTGACTTACTAGGAGCTCAGGTCGTACAAGTACCCTATGTGGTTCATTTTGGCGAAAGAATGGTCCAGCACCTGTTGGGGTGTAATCCGTCTTTCAGGATCAAGCTGAAGCATTTCTTTCACCATTTCAACAAACATCAAGAGATCACACATTTCTGCAGCTTTATCTGTAAATGTCTGAGCCCCGAGTTGCTGGAACTGAAAGATGAAGAAAGCAACAAATGTCAACCAAAAAAAACTTGAGTGTTTGAGTGACATAAGTTTTTCCCTTTTTTTTTTGTACCCACTGTACGGCCAAAGTGTACATACATGTAAGAGGTCATTCAGAGATGTAAAGTTTCTTCCTCTTCTCTCTGTGGGCTTAATCCCTGACTCTTCAAAAAATTGTTCAGGCGTCTGAAAAGATAGGGATATGTTAAAAATCAAGGGTTAGAAAAGAAGTAGACTGCAAGTGAGTTCAGAGACTGACATATAGGAATAAGCAGCGCATTGGTGAAGTGGTGGGTACCTTGAGTTTCCAGTTGCTGGTGGTGGAATTGAACTCTTTGTAGAAAAAGCAGGAGGTCTTTAGCCCAGAGCTTAACATTTTTTCTGGTGGGTTCCCTTGGGTTTCTACTATGTAGTTCATCTGTAAATACAGCAAAAAATGTAGTCAAACTGGGAGTCCAGCGCAGACTTTTGTCATATATTTCAGTCAAGCAAAAAGCAGACTCTAGGGCTACTGTTTACTCACCATATCATATTCAGTATAGCCAGGGTACAGCAGGGAACCGAGGTACAGATAGGCAGCAATGTTTCCCAGAGACCAAACGTCTATGGCCTCTGTAAATGGAAGGCCTAGAATAATCTCTGGGGACCTGATTTAGGACAAAGAGCAATGATTGTAATTGTTACATTTGTTGTCAATCTCGATCATTTGGCTAAGTATGATTTATACTACAGCTAACAGAAACCACAGACTCAGGAGGTTTGTGTGATTGTGTGAGTAAGATCAGATTTGAGTCCAGCTACTCACCGATATGGACGGCTCTGAATGTAAGAACCCACTGTCGCAGCTGAGGTCTCACAAGCCAGGCCAAAGTCAATCACTTTAATTCGGTACGGCTCTTGTTGGTGATTGACTAACATCACATTCTGTAATTTGAGGTCTGCGTGTATAATTCCAACAGACTTGAGATGTTTCAGAGCTACTGCCATCTGAAAGGTACCAAAGAAAATGTCATGATTAAATTTGATCAGTTTCCATTTTGAAAGCACTTATTAATATGAAGAATCACAGAGTTAAACATACCTGCACGACGATTGGTCGAATTGCCATTAAACTCAGCGGTTGGAAATGTCTTTCTTGCATGAAGTCAAAAAGACTTTTGTCTAGACACTCAAACTCCAGACATGTACGGCCACTATCTATAAAAGCCCGGTGCCATTCAGTCAAGTTGTGTTCATGGGAGTTATACAGGCTGAGTTTGTATAGGATATCCAGCTGGAAACATAGGTCACAGATGGGTTTAACATTAGTTTGACATTTGTACTGCACAATAAGTATTTCTGCAAAGACAGTTTTCGCATCCACTACGCACATCTTTGAAACAGAAATTGTAAGGAGCAGTTTATACCTCTTCCTTTGCCATCCATTCAAAGGCTTCTTTTTTTGTTACTTTGATGGCTACAGTTTTCTTGTCAGCCATCCTGACACATTTTACAACCTTGCCGAAAGTCCCCTCTCCAAGGATAGTTGATACTTGGTAGGTGGAGAATTCAGAGGTGAGCCAGCTTCCAGGGACTAACTTGTCTCTGGCATGTACGTTGGAGCACATGACTGATGCCATTACAGGGATAAACACTCAAGGTTTGGTTTATCTTGTAGATAAAATCTCCTATGTTTCGAGAAATACGAGCTTGTTGATCTTTCGTGTTGTAATCCGAAAGTTTGGTGAAACTGTCTTCACTCTAGTTACAGTCTTGACAACATTCTACATTCCGTGGCTTTGATCTGTGACTTTATAACATCATAGTTAAAGGTTCTGACTGGATCAGGTAACCCTGAACCTTTCCATAGTTATACTCATAGACATATGGTTATACTGCTATACTGTAGGCCTAGGTTGCTGGGGATTTCCCAGGATGCACTGTGAATGTTTCTTCTTCATTCACCCCTTTTAACTCTGTTTTTTTTCTTTAATATATTTTATTGAACATTTACTTATTATTCACATTCACACACACACACACCCATAGGTGTGAATGTGAGTGTGAAAGGTTGTTCGTCTCTCTGTGTTGGCCCTGTGACAGGCTGGCGACCTGTTCAGGGTGTACCCTGCCTCTCGCCCTATGACAGCTGGGATAGGCTCCAGCCCCCCCGCGACCCTGACCAGGAAAAGCGGAAGTGAATGGATGGATGGATGGATTTACTTATTATGCAAAAATAACAAGAGAGAAAAAGGAAAAACCAAACCAAACCAAAAAACCCCAGAACAGGCCAGCACAGAACATACGTAAAATAAAGTACACTTAACACTGGTTATGTCTGAAAATAAAATGTGACCCTCCTTTGCAAAGTATATCATTTAACCTCCTGAGACCCTGCGTCCACCTATGGAGACATTACATTTTGGCTTTGCTGCACCTTATATTTCATTGTACTCAAGAGTATTTAATACTTTAAGTCGTGTTGTTTTTGTTGTGTTATGCTATAAAATAATCCCTGTGTCCACATCTGAGGACATCTTTTTTTCTCACAAAAAGTATGTAACAACCATGTAACAACTTCTTGTTCAAAGAGGAAGCTTAGTATATATACATTTCAGGTCCATCTAATCACAAATATCTGGGAGAAATTGAAAATGCATTGCAAACAGAAGCTCGGGTCTCAGGAGGTTAAATCCTGAGGTAAATAATCCAAAAGGGGTTTCCATATTTTATAAAAGGCACCCAAATTACCCTTTATTAGGGCACTGAGGCGCTCCATTGTGAAGACCCTAAATGTCTCTCTGTACCATTGTGTAACAAAAGGGGGCTGTCCTTGGATCCACTGTAACAGAATGAAACGTCTTGCCAGATGTAGAAGTTTGCATAGTAACATCATCTGCTCAGGCGTCAGGATCAGGCCATGCACAGACAAACCAAAAAGAAACAACCTAGGATCCATAGGAATAGTTTGATGAAAAATAGAATGGAGTTCTGTGACAACGTTCTTCCAAAACCTGTTTATCGATACACATTGCCAGATACAATGATAGTAGTCGCCCACAACTGTGTTACATTTTAAACAGAGAGGTGAATATTGAGAGTGAAGTTTATGTGTAAACTGCGGAGTACGCTGTAGCCCGTGAAGAATTCTAAATTGGTTCTCCCTGAGTCTATTGCAGATAAATGTTTTTTTTGTATTTGTGAAAAAGCCCTCGACCATATTTCACTGCTAAGCTCAACCCCCAAATCTGTTTCCCAATGAATTTTGGACCTTTCAGTTGTGAGAGGATTTAATATCATTAGTCCTTCCTGATTTCCTAGATTTTTTGTCTTGTTTATTGTTTTTTTGTTTTTGGCTCATTCCAGTCTGTTCTTCTTTGTGCTCATCTAAATAGTTTTTTTATGTCTGCTGTGTAAGATTTTTTTTTCTCACTCAGCACAAATGTGGGCCTTTTTTCTATAAAGTCCATCCATCCTCTTAGCCTCCAGCCCCCCTGCAACCCTGAAAAGAATATCATAGAGCGAGAGGCAGGGTGCACCCTGGACAGGTTGCCAGCCTGTTGCAGAGCTGACACAGACAACTATTCAGGCTCAAATTCACACCTATGGACAATTTAGAATCACAGATTAACCTAACCCCACTAACTGCATATTGTGGACTGTGGGGGGAAGCTGGAGAGAACCCACACAGCCATGGGGAGAACATGCAAACAGAAAGGCTGGCTGGTGGATTCAAACCAGGACCTTCTTGCTCTGAGGCACCAGTGTTAACCAGTGTTAATCCTCCACCATGCTGCCAGTTAATACAGCCTCTAACAAAATAGATTCATAGAGTAGAATAGCTCGATAGTATATGAAAAAACACTTTCGGTCAGTTGATCCACCTGGAAAAAGCCAGTGGCATTTGGGGTTGCTTATTAATTCCAAACTTTTTCCTTTGAATCTGCCTTTGAGGGTGGCTACCCCAGCAGAGTGATTTGAGCCATGTGACAGCCAGAAATCATTACCCCCATTGATTTTTTTTTTTTGTTGCAGAATTTGAAATCATTTGGGTATGAATGCCGTTCCTGTGGTAGATCTGCTTTCATTTCTTTTCAAAATAAAAAGGCTTTCTTCTTTCTCATATCTCATAAACTTCATATTAACAGGTATTGACAATAACTCCATTAGAGTACTAAACTATTACTTGGATCGTCAACAAACAACTCCTATATTAGACCGTGTAAACCTGAGAAGATAAAACTATAAAAGTGCTTTCATTCTGTAACTGTACAGACTTTTTCTTATGTGTTGCTCCTTAACAGACTACAGCTTTATATTTTTTCAAAGGGAACATCTGAATTTGAATAACAGTAAAAAACTAGTCTATAAAACTGAGAGAGCTGGAATAACACCACTATCAAGGGTTAGCTCCGATCCTTACAGTTACACTGTGGTATATTGCCAA
The DNA here is from genome assembly GCF_007364275.1 of Archocentrus centrarchus. Lineage (NCBI taxonomy): Eukaryota > Metazoa > Chordata > Actinopteri > Cichliformes > Cichlidae > Archocentrus > Archocentrus centrarchus. The sequence goes on along the minus strand of NC_044358.1, from coordinate 24,381,497 downwards.
AAATGTTCACTCAGCCAACCAAATCATTGAATTCAGGTGTTCCAATCACTTCCATGGCCACAGGTACATAAACCAAGCACCTAGGCATGCAGACTGCTCCTACAAACATTTGTGAAAGAATGGGTCGCTCTCAGGAGTTCAGTGAATTCCAGCATGGTACCGTGATAGGATGCCATCTGTATATTCCAGTCATGAAATTTCCTCACTACTAAATATTCCACAGTCAACTGTTAGTGGTATTACAACAACGTGGAAGCGATTGGGGACAACAGCAACTGAGCCATGAAGTGGTAGGCCACGTAAAATCACAGAGCCTTGCACAGGGGGGGAACATGCAAACTCCACATAGTGAGAGATCCAGGCCAAGGTGGAATCAAACCCAGACCTTCTAGATGTCATTCTAGCTGTGAGGGATGTGAGGGTGTGAGGGATCCCGGAGGATGTTCTGTGCCCTCCTCTGGCAGCGGGCATTGAACAATTCCTGGAGGGAGGGCAAGGGACAGCCTGCGATCTTTTGAGCCGTAATAATGACTCTGGAGTGTTTTTCTGTCTGCTGCTGCGCAGATGTTGAACCACACGCACAGATAGTAGGTCAAGATGCTCTCTACAGAGCAATGGTAAAAGGACACCAGCATATTTGGGGTCAAGTGGTTGCTCCTGATGCACTCCCAGGAACCAACCAAACCAAATCTGACCTGAATCCACCCTCCGCTCAATAGTCAGTCCTGCTGCTCACCACGATCGCTGCAGGAGCCTAAACTGAATCATTAAACTGAGCTCGCACTGAAATTATTTACCAGTGACGTGGCTGTTTACGTTTTCATTAACAAATTGTATGAATTTGTGTAACTTGAAGCGTATCAGTAGAATTCAGCCTCAGGGGGCACAGCGACTTGACTGGAGGGGCCTGAAAGGCGAAACCAGTCCATAAGCTGACGCTGCAACCTGTGACCCGCAAACTGCACAGCAGGAGGATTCCTACTGAAAACAAATATATTTTAATCCAGAAAAACTGCATCTAGGTGATCTGTTTCTTAATTCTCATGACAAATGATTTTTTTTTTCTTTTTTTATTCCCACTGAGGTTTCTGGTGTAAATGTCCCATAAACAGCAGGACAAAGGCTGCAGGTTCAAAGCCTCACACAGAGTCAAACATCACGGTCATGTCGAGGATAAGGAAATGAGTTGCTCGAAGCATTTCATCACGACCGGTGTCAGGGCCACTGGCCGAAAGTCATTGAGAGACCTTATGGCTGATTGTTTTAATAAGTCAACGAACCTCTGTTTGTTTTTTGCGTGTATCAACAATCTGATCTGCTTCAAACTTGGCACGTGAGTTGCTGGTGACAGTGTGGGTAGGACAAGCGGTAATCACTCCAGTATTGCACTGCACCTCTGTAATTTTTTTTAATGGATCTAAAATATTAATAATTTTCAGTTTATCATGAGATAATTGTGATACACAGTATAAATGTTGTGGGCTACAGAGCTGCATGTAATGTATGTTTAGTTCACTTTGATCTTATTTCTTTCCTCTTGTGTGAAACCTGTTTATGATAAATCTATAATATAGGTTAACCTGACCAGGACAGCTGAACACTCTGCATGGCATGGAAGTGATGGGCTACATCAGGTCCTCCACACCTTTCATCCACATCTACTTGCGCACATTCCAGTTGGAGAGCCAGACTCTCCCGTGATGCTCCGAGGCCTCACCCCCGGTACGATAAAACACATCAAACGATAATGCAGAGCTGTCAAAGTCCATCACCGGACGGGCCAAAATTGAAAAAAAAACAAACGGTCTCAGTCGCGGGCTCCACAGGGCTAAAACTAAAGCTAATTAGCAATATGAATTTGAATGGCCAGAAAACAGCAAGGTTTTCCTCAACACAGTAAATAAAATATAAAATTATATTTCTCTTGAAAATAACATCAGGGAAAATAATATATTTCAAGCTGATTAAACTTTGCATTTTTTTTCGGGTAAAAACGGTGATGTGAATTTCTTCGTGTCAAAGTCGGAAAAACGCTGCATAAAGTGCCCACTGTGTCCAGTTTCCCAGCAAAAAGTGCTGAGAGCTGCAAACACAGCAGTGGAGACCTGGTCTGATTTTTCTTTTTTTGGCAAGATGGAAAGCGGCATAAATTCCCATTTTGCATCTGCACCTCTCACAGGTGCAACTTTACTTGAAAAGCTTTCACTGCGTCATACATGTGCGTAATCCCGCAGTCCGCACATCGCAGGCGAGGAAAAGAGACACAACAATTGTGTTGTGTTATTGTATGTGCAGTTCATGCCATCACGACCAATCATTTGGATGAAGAGGGCAATTTTAGTTGACCAGCATTTCCTTTAGTTGAATACAGCCCTGATTATTCATATTATTCATAGTCATTTTGTCATGGCCGGGGAGGAAACGGACGAGGAAGGACTCACATGAAGGACTCCAGAAGCAAACATAACTAAAAGGGGATTTATTTCAACGGGGAAACACAAATACAAAAACCTTGGAAGGGAGGCACAGGGAGACGAAGGGCAGGCACCGGGAACACAGGAACATGCGGGCACAAAACATCAACGACGCGACAGAGAACAAATGAAAACTGAGGGCTTAAATACACTCTGGGTAATCAGGGCAAGAGGAAACAGCAGGGAACAACAGGTGAGGCAAATGAAACTAATTACACAGGGGAAGCAAAGCTAAACACAAAGCACAAGGAAATCACATTGGCAAAATAAAACAGGAAGTGATAAACCAAGGAACACGCAGACAAGTCACAACACTGGGAACATGACAAACATACAGGGAGGACAAACTCAGGAAATAAACTATTAACACAAAACGCTGGGCCAACGGCCCAGGACATGACCGTACCCCCCCCCTCAAAGGCCGGCTCCCGACGGCCAAAACCAGAAACAAAACCAGACAAGGGCGGGAAGCGGGGGACCAGGAAGGAGGGCCCGAAACAAAAACAGCCAGGGAGCAAACAAAGTCAGGAACAAACCCAAAAACACAAGGAAGCACTGGAGCAAGGGAAGAGCACAAGGGCAAAAAACAATAAGCAAAAGGAACAGAACAAAGAAAAGCAATGGCACAAGCTGAATAACAGTCCAAAGTTCAGGGGAGTCAGTGGGAAATCCAAAAACAAAAAACACACAGTTCAGGAGGCCGCAGAGGCCAAGGGGCCACAAAGCAAAATCCCAACGAGGGAGGCCGACCGCGCTCCCAGCGGCGGCGGCGACGAGGACGAGAAGGAATCACTGGAGGCCGACCGCGCTCCCAGCGGCGGCGGCGACGAGGACGAGAAGGAATCACTGGAGGCCGACCGCGCTCCCAGCGGCGGCGGCGACGAGGACGAGAAGGAATCACTGGAGGCCGACCGCGCTCCCAGCGGCGGCGGCGCCGAGGACGAGGGGGAGTCACTGGAGGCCGACCGCGCTCCCAGCGGCGGCGGCGACGACGACGAGGGGGAGTCACTGGAGGCCGACCGCGCTCCCAGCGGCGGCGGCGACGACGACGAGGGGGAGTCACTGGAGGCCGACCGCGCTCCCCGCGGCGGCGGCGACGACGACGAGGGGGAGTCACTGGAGGCCGACCGCGCTCCCCGCGGTGGCGGCGACGAGGAGGGGTCACCGGAGGCCGACCGCGGGGCGTGCGGCGGCGGCGACGGGGAGCAGACACTGGAGGCCGACCGCGGGGCATGCGGCGGCGGAGAAGGGCGACCCCGGGCTGTGGTGGGGAACCCTCGGGTGACGTGGAGCGCTCGGACTGAGCGGAGACCCCCATCGGCTCGGACTGAGCGGGACCCTCTGGCGCGGAGCGCTCGGACTGAGCGGAGACCCCCATCGGCGCGGAATGAGCGGAGACCCCCATCGGCTTGGAGTGAGCTGAGCCCATGGGCTGAATGGGGCCTACATAGTGAGGCACCGGATGCGTAGGCTGGGACCGCGGAACAGGGCACACTGCTGCTTTATTGAGCAGCAGGGGCTGCTCGAGGAATAGCAGAGGTGCAGGGGACTGCGTGGAAGCAGGCCGGGAGACGACTGGCTGCGTGGAAGCAGGCCGGGAGACGACTGGCTGCGTGGAAGCAGGCCGGGAGACGACTGGCTGCGTGGAAGCAGGCCGGGAGACGACTGGCTGCGTGGAAGCAGGCCGGGAGACGACTGGCTGCGTGGAAGCAGGCCGGGAGACGACTGGCTGCGTGGAAGCAGGCCGGGAGACGACTGGCTGCGTGGAAGCAGGCCGGGAGACGACTGGCTGCGTGGAAGCAGGCCGGGAGACGACTGGCTGCGTGGAAGCAGGCCGGGAGACGACTGGCTGCGTGGAAGCAGGCCGGGAGACGACTGGCTGCGTGGAAGCAGGCCGGGAGACGACTGGCTGCGTGGAAGCAGGCCGGGAGACGACTGGCTGCGTGGAAGCAGGCCGGGAGACGACTGGCTGCGTGGAAGCAGGCCGGGAGACGACTGGCTGCGTGGAAGCAGGCCGGGAGACGACTGGCTGCGTGGAAGCAGGCCGGGAGACGACTGGCTGCGTGGAAGCAGGCCGGGAGACGACTGGCTGCGTGGAAGCAGGCCGGGAGCCAGAGAGAGCGGGCAGTGAGCTAGGGAGATCTGGCTGCGTGGAAACAGACCGTGAGCTAGGGAGATCTGGCTGCGTGGAAACAGACCGAGAGCTAGGGAGATCTGGCTGCGTGGAAACAGACCGAGAGCTAGGGAGATCTGGCTGCGTGGAAACAGACCGAGAGCTAGGGAGATCTGGCTGCGTGGAAACAGACCGAGAGCTAGGGAGATCTGGCTGCGTGGAAACAGACCGAGAGCTAGGGAGATCTGGCTGCGTGGAAACAGACCGAGAGCTAGGGAGATCTGGCTGCGTGGAAACAGACCGAGAGCTAGGGAGATCTGGCTGCGTGGAGACAGACCGAGAGCTAGGGAGATCTGGCTGCGTGGAGACAGACCGAGAGCTAGGGAGATCTGGCTGCGTGGAGACAGACCGAGAGCTAGGGAGATCTGGCTGCGTGGAGACAGACCGAGAGCTAGGGAGATCTGGCTGCGTGGAAACAGACCGAGAGCTAGGGAGATCTGGCTGCGTGGAAACAGACCGAGAGCTAGGGAGATCTGGCTGCGTGGAGACAGACCGAGAGCTCGCTGACACTGGGGCCTGAGAGGGAGCTGACACTACTGGAGCTACAGAAGGAGCAGGAGCTGAGGGAACTGGGACCAAAACCGAAGGAACTAAGACAGGGGCTGAGGGAACTGACTGAGAGGGCACTGAAACAGCTGACACTGGGGACCGAGGAAGAGTTACTGGAGCTGACTGAAGGCGAGGGAGAGCGACTGGAGCTAGAGCTGACTGAGACCCTGCTGCTGCAGCTAACACAGAAAACCGATGCGAAGGCTTGGACCTGGTTGCCCCCACCCGCGGAACAGGAACGGGTGCAGAGGTCAGCCCGTCCGTGGCTGCCCCCACCCGCGGAACAGGTACGGGTGCAGAGGTCAGCCCGTCCGTGGCTGCCCCCACCCGCGGAACAGGTACGGGTGCAGAGGTCAGCCCGTCCGTGGCTGCCCCCACCCGCGGAACAGGTACGGGTGCAGGGGGAGCTGGAGCCAAGGGAGCGGGAGCAGGGTGAGCAGAGGGAGCTGGAGCTAACTGAGGGGTCTGAGACTGCGACTGAGGAGGAGCTGGAGCTACAGCTGACTGGGAACACTGCGACTGAGGAGGAGCTGGAGCTACAGCTGACTGGGAACACTGCGACTGAGGAGGAGCTGGAGCTACAGCTGACTGGGAACACTGCGACTGAGGAGGAGCTGGAGCTACAGCTGACTGGGAACACTGCGACTGAGGAGGAGCTGGAGCTACAGCTGACTGGGAACACTGCGACTGAGGAGGAGCTGACACTGGAGGAGCTGACACTGGAGGAACTGACACTGGAGGAACTGACAGAGTGCTAGGGTGAACAGACATTAGGGAAACCGACTGAAGGCTAGAGGGGCCTGAGTACGTCAAAACTGGCCGCGTGGAAGCAGGCCGGGAGACAGAAAGAGCAGACTGCGAGCTAGAGAGAGCAGGAGCTAAGGGCGTTAGAGCTGACTGCGAGGAGACTGACTGCGAGGAGACTGACTGCGAGGAGACTGACTGCGAGGAGACTGACTGCGAGGAGACTGACTGCGAGGAGACTGACTGCGAGGAGACTGACTGCGAGCTAGGGAGAGGAGCTGACTGCGTGGAAGCAGCCTGAGGCACAGCTGACTGGGGAGACTGAGACACAGCTGACACCGGGCACTGAGAATGCGCTGACACTGGGGACTGAGAATGAGCTGACACTGGGGACTGCTGTAGGTGAAGGGTGGAGGTTAAGAAATCCTGCACTAACCCATGCAGAGAGCCAAATAACCAAGGGTAATCATCGACTAGCCCTTGCAGCTGGGCCGTGAGCTGTTGCTGTTCCTGCTCACATGGGTCAGCCAGAAGGTCCATAACCAGTGAATCCACCCAACAGATAATGGTCTGCTTTGCCACCTCAGGGAGGGGAAAGGCAGGGGGGTGACGGGAATAATTGTCCGCAGGCATAGTAGCGTTGAAGCCAGTGTTACTCACGGAAACGGAGGATTGGGTGTGAAGTGGTGAAGCGGTCCGCGGCGTTATACCGCTCGGGTCTCGGGGTGCCTTCCGCCGTTGCTGCCGGGAACTCCCTCTCCTCCGCGGCTGCCGAGGAAGGGAGGGATCAGCGAAAGGGGAGGCAGGTGAGTGACGATGACGGGGACTGTTCAAAGACGCCGGGCCCCCCAGCGCTAGACGAGTGCCGTCGAAAAAATTGGAGCCGGAGGGGGTTTTGTAATGGTCGCGTCGTTCTGTCATGGCCGGGGAGGAAACGGACGAGGAAGGACTCACATGAAGGACTCCAGAAGCAAACATAACTAAAAAGGGGATTTATTTCAACGGGGAAACACAAATACAAAAACCTTGGAAGGGAGGCACAGGGAGACGAAGGGCAGGCACAGGGAACACAGGAACATGCGGGCACAAAACATCAACGACGCGACAGAGAACAAATGAAAACTGAGGGCTTAAATACACACTGGGTAATCAGGGCAAGAGGAAACAGCAGGGAACAACAGGTGAGGCAAATGAAACTAATTACACAGGGGAAGCAAAGCTAAACACAAAGCACAAGGAAATCACATTGGCAAAATAAAACAGGAAGTGATAAACCAAGGAACACGCAGACAAGTCACAACACTGGGAACATGACAAACATACAGGGAGGACAAACTCAGGAAATAAATTAACACAAAACGCTGGGCCAACGGCCCAGGACATGACACATTTAAGTCTTGAATAAACTATTTTAGAAAAAAACATTTTTTTCTTTATGTATTTAACATTTTCATGCAAAATGACAGATAAAGCAACACTGAGTATGTTCCATAGAAAATAGACTCAAATACACCTTTTGAAAACATCGCTAATGACATCAGCATGATAAATATACTGTATTTTAACAGTGGACGCCTATTCTTCATTTAAACCAAAGGAAAAAAATTAATTAAAAAATGATGCTTCAATGTTGCACTGTTATGTTATACACTTGAGTATGGAGTACTGAGTACTTGATGGAGCAGTACTTCAAAGCGGAAAAAAATCTCACACTGTGAAACACTTTGACAATGATGAGGACATAATTTACTTTTAAACTGGTATAACGTTATTCAGTTTCAAATTTAATGTAAAGCCCGTTCACAACAGTCGCCTCAAGGCGCTTTACACTGTAAGGTAAAGACACTACAGTATTTCAGAGAAAACCCCAACAATCAAGTGACCCCCTATGAGCATGCACTTTGCGACAGTGGGAAGGAAAAACTCCCTTTAAGAGGAAGAAACCTCCGGCAGAACCAGGCTCAGGGAGGGGCGGCCATCTGCCGCGACCGGTTGGGGGTGAGAGGAAAGAAAAGAGAGAAGAGAGACAGAGTACAGAGACAAGGAGAGAACACAAACTGTTGGAAAGAGAGGACAAAAGTTAATGACATGCAGCAGTGCAGAAGCATCATGGGATTAGTGCATCATGGTAAGCAGGAAGACTAAGGGATAATTCAGGGTCAACTGTCTAACGCTGTAGATTGACCCTGCATTACGTCGAGTTTCACCTATTAACATATTGCTTTGAATTGCTAACTGAACATTTACTTTAAGAGCGAGATGACTTTTGGAGCATATCATCCACTTTGTCACGACACTCTTGATTTGTGGGAGGAATTGGATGGCACTCTGCTGCTCCTCCTTCTTGCTTCTCTGCAGCGGTGGTCCTCAGCTGGACTGCATTTTGGATCTCTCTTACGGGTCTGACGGGAAAAGCAGCTCCAACTGCCTTCATCGTGTTTTCTGGCCCTCTTATGCGGTCTGTTGAAAGCAGTTTTCCAATGATCAAGGTTCCTCTTAATCCCTGAGCTGGAACTCTGTGTCCTGTTGTTTGAGCAGGATGGCCCCGGAGAACACTGGAGTTCCCTTTGGTCGTGGTCTGACCTCTCATATTCGGAAGAGGTGGGTATTTTTTCACCCACATCTTTCCAGTCAATCCTCCTCCATTTCACTGGCTGACTGGTGTCCTTTATATCCTCATCAGGGCGCTTTCTTTTAAAGTTTGAGACTGAAACTGTCTGGGCAGTTTCAGAGTGACTGGGCCTGAAGCACTTGGGGCTGCTCTTCTGATCTGAAGGGGGAGGACAGTTTTGTTCTGATGGGCTGGTGGTCTTGGAGGAAGGGGGTCCCACTAGGAATTTGCTCTCAGCTGCAGGGGGAGGAAGCCTCTGTTGGGCAGGTTGTCTGCTCTCAGAGACGGGCTGCTGCAGAGACCCGCTCACTCCTGTCCCACTATCCGAAGACACTGTGCTCTTTTCCTTACAGATGTCCATGTGCTGATAGCAGGACTTTACACTGCAAGACAGTGAACCATTCAATATTGTAAATTATTCACTCATATGCATGAAATATTTTCACATATTTTCTTTCAATTAAAAAGTTGAATCTGGTCCTTATCCAGGATTAAAATGGGGGTAAATACAACCCCAGAGAAACTACAAAGCCTGACATTATTCCATGACAAGCGTGTGAAAAACTAAGTACACCCTTATTGTTTACATAGCAGTTAAGAGGGTAATGTTGTGTTACTGTCTACCCAAGGTTGTGTTTACCTAAATTTAAACCTGTTAAGAACAAAGTTAAAGCTTCGAATCGAAAGAGGGTGTACTTCCTTTCTTTTTAACGTATGATCTGTGGGGAAATGTGTTGTACATGGGAGGTTAAGGGAGAACAATCGTTGTAAATAAAAAGCGTTGACTTACTAGGAGCTCAGGTCGTACAAGTACCCTATGTGGTTCATTCTGGCGAAAGAATGGTCCAGCACCTGTTGGGGTGTAATCCGTCTTTCAGGATCAAGCTGAAGCATTTCTTTCACCATTTCAACAAACATCAAGAGATCACACATTTCTGCAGCTTTATCTGTAAATGTCTGAGCCCCGAGTTGCTGGAACTGAAAGATGAAGAAAGCAACAAATGTCAACCAAAAAAAACTTGAGTGTTTGAGTGACATAAGTTTTTCCCTTTTTTTTTTGTACCCACTGTACGGCCAAAGTGTACATACATGTAAGAGGTCATTCAGAGATGTAAAGTTTCTTCCTCTTCTCTCTGTGGGCTTAATCCCTGACTCTTCAAAAAATTGTTCAGGCGTCTGAAAAGATAGGGATATGTTAAAAATCGAGGGTTAGAAAAGAAGTAGATTGCAAGTGAGTTCAGAGACTGACATATAGGAATAAGCAGCGCATTGGTGAAGTGGTGGGTACCTTGAGTTTCCAGTTGCTGGTGGTGGAATTGAACTCTTTGTAGAAAAAGCAGGAGGTCTTTAGCCCAGAGTTTAACATTTTTTCTGGTGGGTTCCCTTGGGTTTCTACTATGTAGTTCATCTGTAAATACAGCAAAAAATGTAGTCAAACTGGGAGTCCAGCGCAGACTTTTGTCATATATTTCAGTCAAGCAAAAAGCAGACTCTAGGGCTACTGTTTACTCACCATATCATATTCAGTATAGCCAGGGTACAGCAGGGAACCGAGGTACAGATAGGCAGCAATGTTTCCCAGAGACCAAACGTCTATGGCCTCTGTAAATGGAAGGCCTAGAATAATCTCTGGGGACCTGATTTAGGACAAAGAGCAATGATTGTAATTGTTACATTTGTTGTCAATCTCGATCATTTGGCTAAGTATGATTTATACTACAGCTAACAGAAACCACAGACTCAGGAGGTTTGTGTGATTGTGTGAGTAAGATCAGATTTGAGTCCAGCTACTCACCGATATGGACGGCTCTGAATGTAAGAACCCACTGTCGCAGCTGAGGTCTCACAAGCCAGGCCAAAGTCAATCACTTTAATTCGGTACGGCTCTTGTTGGTGATTGACTAACATCACATTCTGTAATTTGAGGTCTGCGTGTATAATTCCAACAGACTTGAGATGTTTCAGAGCTACTGCCATCTGAAAGGTACCAAAGAAAATGTCATGATTAAATTTGATCAGTTTCCATTTTGAAAGCACTTAATAATATGAAGAATCACAGAGTTAAACATACCTGCACGACGATTGGTCGAATTGCCATTAAACTCAGCGGTTGGAAATGTCTTTCTTGCATGAAGTCAAAAAGACTTTTGTCTAGACACTCAAACTCCAGACATGTACGGCCACTATCTATAAAAGCCCGGTGCCATTCAGTCAAGTTGTGTTCATGGGAGTTATACAGGCTGAGTTTGTATAGGATATCCAGCTGGAAACATAGGTCACAGATGGGTTTAACATTAGTTTGACATTTGTACTGCACAATAAGTATTTCTGCAAATACAGTTTTCACATCCACTACACACATCTTTGAAACAGAAATTGTAAGGAGCAGTTTATACCTCTTCCTTTGCCATCCATTCAAAGGCTTCTTTTTTTGTTACTTTGATGGCTACAGTTTTCTTGTCAGCCATCCTGACACATTTTACAACCTTGCCGAAAGTCCCCTCTCCAAGGATAGTTGATACTTGGTAGGTGGAGAATTCAGAGGTGAGCCAGCTTCCAGGGACTAACTTGTCTCTGGCATGTACGTTGGAGCACATGACTGATGCCATTACAGGGATAAACACTCAAGGTTTGGTTTATCTTGTAGATAAAATCTCCTATGTTTCGAGAAATACGAGCTTGTTGATCTTTCGTGTTGTAATCCGAAAGTTTGGTGAAACTGTCTTCACTCTAGTTACAGTCTTGAAAACATTCTACATTCCTCTGTCTTCACTCTAGTTACAGTCTTGACAACATTCTACATTCCGTGGCTTTGATCTGTGACTTTATAACATCATAGTTAAAGGTTCTGACTGGATCAGGTAACCCTGAACCTTTCCATAGTTATACTCATAGACATATGGTTATACTGCTATACTGTAGGCCTAGGTTGCTGGGGATTTCCCAGGATGCACTGTGAATGTTTCTTCTTCATTCACCCCTTTTAACTCTGTTTTTTTTTCTTTAATATATTTTATTGAACATTTACTTATTATGCAAAATAACAAGAGAGAAAAAGGAAAAACCAAACCAAACCAAAAAAAAACCCCAGAACAGGCCAGCACAGAACATACGTAAAATAAAGTACACTTAACACTGGTTATGTCTGAAAATAAAATGTGACCCTCCTTTGCAAAGTATATCATTTAACCTCCTGAGACCCTGCGTCCACCTATGGAGACATTACATTTTGGCTTTGCTGCACCTTATATTTCATTGTACTCAAGAGTATTTAATACTTTAAGTCATGTTGTTTTTGTTGTGTTATGCTATAAAATAATCCCTGTGTCCACATCTGAGGACATCTTTTTTTCTCACAAAAAGTATGTAACAACCATGTAACAACTTCTTGTTCAAAGAGGAAGCTTAGTGTATATACATTTCAGGTCCATCTAATCACAAATATCTGGGAGAAATTGAAAATGCATTGCAAACAGAAGCTCGGGTCTCAGGAGGTTAAATCCTGAGGTAAATAATCCAAAAGGGGTTTCCATATTTTATAAAAGGCACCCAAATTACCCTTTATTAGGGCACTGAGGCGCTCCATTGTGAAGACCCTAAATGTCTCTCTGTACCATTGTGTAACAAAAGGGGGCTGTCCTTGGATCCACTGTAACAGAATGAAACGTCTTGCCAGATGTAGAAGTTTGCATAGTAACATCATCTGCTCAGGCGTCAGGATCAGGCCATGCACAGACAAACCAAAAAGAAACAACCTAGGATCCATAGGAATAGTTTGATGAAAAATAGAATGGAGTTCTGTGACAACGTTCTTCCAAAACCTGTTTATCGATACACATTGCCAGATACAATGATAGTAGTCGCCCACAACTGTGTTACATTTTAAACAGAGAGGTGAATATTGAGAGTGAAGTTTATGTGTAAACTGCGGAGTACGCTGTAGCCCGTGAAGAATTCTAAATTGGTTCTCCCTGAGTCTATTTCAGATAAATGTTTTTTTTGTATTTGTGAAAAAGCCCTCGACCATATTTCACTGCTAAGCTCAACCCCCAAATCTGTTTCCCAATGAATTTTGGACCTTTCAGTTGTGAGAGGATTTAATATCATTAGTCCTTCCTGATTTCCTAGATTTTTTGTCTTGTTTTTTGTTTTTTTGTTTTTGGCTCATTCCAGTCTGTTCTTCTTTGTGCTCATCTAAATCGTTTTTTTATGTCCGCTGTGTAAGATTTTTTTTTCTCACTCAGCACAAATGTGGGCCTTTTTTCTATAGAGTCAATCCTCTTAGCCTCCAGCCCCCCTGCAACCCTGAAAAGGATATCATAGAGCGCGAGGCAGGGTGCACCCTGGACAGGTTGCCAGCCTGTTGCAGAGCTGACACAGACAACCATTCAGGCTCACATTCACACCTATGGACAATTTAGAATCACAGATTAACCTAACCCCACTAACTGCATATTGTGGACTGTGGGGGGAAGCTGGAGAGAACCCACACAGCCATGGGGAGAACATGCAAACAGAAAGGCTGGCTGGTGGATTCAAACCAGGACCTTCTTGCTCTGAGGCACCAGTGTTAACCAGTGTTAATCCTCCACCATGCTGCCAGTTAATACAGCCTCTAACAAAATTGATTCATAGAGTAGAATAGCTCGATAGTATATGAAAAAACACTTTCGGTCAGTTGATCCACCTGGAAAAAGCCAGTGGCATTTGGGGTTGCTTATTAATTCCAAACTTTTTCCTTTGAATCTGCCTTTGAGGGTGGCTACCCCAGCAGAGTGATTTGAGCCATGTGACAGCCAGAAATCATTACCCCCATTGATTTTTTTTTTTGTTGCAGAATTTGAAATCATTTGGGTATGAATGCCATTCCTGTGGTAGATCTGCTTTAATTTCTTTTCAAAATAAAAAGGCTTTCTTCTTTCTCATATCTCATAAACTTCATATTAACAGGTATTGACAAAAACTCCATTAGAGTACTAAACTATTACTTGGATCGTCAACAAACAACTCCTATATTAGACCGTGTAAACCTGAGAAGATAAAACTATAAAAGTGCTTTCATTCTGTAACTGTACAGACTTTTTCTTATGTGTTGCTCCTTAACAGACTACAGCTTTATATTTTTTCAAAGGGAACATCTGAATTTGAATAACAGTAAAAAACTAGTCTATAAAACTGAGAGAGCTGGAATAACACCACTATCAAGGGTTAGCTCCAATCCTTACGGTTACACTGTGGTATATTGCCAAAAATGTTCACTCAGCCAATCAAATCATTGAATTCAGGTGTTCCAATCACTTCCATGGCCACAGGTACATAAACCAAGCACCTAGGCATGCAGACTGCTCCTACAAACATTTGTGAAAGAATGGGTCGCTCTCAGGAGTTCAGTGAATTCCAGCGTGGTACCGTGATAGGATGCCATCTGTATATTCCAGTCATGAAATTTCCTCACTACTAAATATTCCACAGTCAACTGTTAGTGGTATTACAACAACGTGGAAGTGATTGGGGACAACAGCAACTGAGCCATGAAGTGGTAGGCCACGTAAAATCACAGAGCCTAGCACGGGGGGGGAACATGCAAACTCCACATAGTGAGAGATCCAGGCCAAGGTGGAATCAAACCCAGACCTTCTAGATGTCATTCTAGCTGTGAGGGATGTGAGGGTGTGAGGGATCCCGGAGGATGTTCTGTGCCCTCCTCTGGCAGCGGGCATTGAACAATTCCTGGAGGGAGGGCAAGGGACAGCCTGCGATCTTTTGAGCCGTAATAATGACTCTGGAGTGTTTTTCTGTCTGCTGCTGCGCAGATGTTGAACCACACGCACAGATAGTAGGTCAAGATGCTCTCTACAGAGCAATGGTAAAAGGACACCAGCATATTTGGGGTCAAGTGGTTGCTCCTGATGCACTCCCAGGAACCAACCAAACCAAATCTGACCTGAATCCACCCTCCGCTCAATAGTCAGTCCTGCTGCTCACCACGATCGCTGCAGGAACCTAAACTGAATCATTAAACTGAGCTCGCACTGAAATTATTTACCAGTGACGTGGCTGTTTAGGTTTTTCATTAACAAATTGTATGAATTTGTGTAACTTAGTTGAAGCGTATCAGTAGAATTCAGCCTCAGGGGGCACAGCGACTTGACTGGGGGGGCCTGAACGGCGAAACCAGTCCATAAGCTGAAGCTGCAACCTGTGACCCGCAAACTGCACAGCAGGAGGATTCCTACTGAAAACAAATATATTTTAATCCAGAAAAACTGCATCTAGGTGATCTGTTTCTTAATTCTCATGACAAATGATTTTTTTTTCTTTTTTTATTCCCACTGAGGTTTCTGGTGTAAATGTCCCATAAACAGCAGGACAAAGGTTGCAGGTTCAAAGCCTCACACAGAGTCAAACATCATGGTCATGTCGAGGATAAGGAAAGTTTCTTCATGTTTCAGAGGTCGCTCAGTGGAGGATGGCATGTTTCCTCAGATTCATAAAGGTACTGGTCAGTGTGAAGATGTGAAAATGACTGTTGTGAATTATCCCATTAAAACTTAATAAATGTCAGCAGGAAAATATTTTGCTCTTTCTTAATTTAAACATTTATTTTTGAATTAAGAGTCAAACAAAGCTTCTATCTTTGTTTGACTGTGTGTAGAACAAACCTGATGACAGGAACTCCCAGAAAGCTTAAAGCCAACCACACACATCCGAACCTTTCTCTTTTTCCCCAAGACTGGCAAAAATGATGGCAAACTGAGCCCAAAGACAAATGTGTGCAGTTATCACAATAAACATAACATTTTTCTCAGTATTTTTTATTTTATAAATTGGTTTGTGCATTTCGTGAATTAATAAAAAAACTGTAACAGGCTCACGGATGTTGAGAGAGAGAAAATAGTCACAGCTTGCTGTCTTTAACAGTCTCCTCGTTCCTACAGACCATGTGTTGATCATAATTATTGACAGTCAGGTATAATCAGTAGCTTTGTTTGAACTTGTATGACTTTTGTGTGTTTTTCAAATATTACACTCTGGCTCCCACTGTGGCATTTAAAATGGTTTATTCTGTTACTATATACAGTGGCTTGCAAAAGTATTCGTACCCCTTGAACTTTTTCATATTTTGTCACATTACAACCACAAACATAAATATATTTCACTGGAATTTAATGTGAAAGACCAACACAAAGTGGTATACAATTGTGAAGTGGAAAGAAAATTATACATGATTCAAAACATTTTTTACAAATAAAAAACTAAAAAGTGTGGTGTGCAAAGTATTCAGCCCCCCTTAGTCAATACTTCGTGGAACCACCTTTTGCTGCAATTACTGCTGCAGGTCTTTTAGGGTATGTCTCCACCAGCTTTGCACATCTAGTGACTGAAATTTTTGCCCATTCTTCTTTGCAAAACAGCTCAAGCTCAGTCAGATCAGATGGAGAGCGTTTGTGAACAGCAGTTTTCAGATCTTGCCACAAATTCTGGATTGGGTTTAGGTCTGGACTTTGACTGGGCCATTCTAACACATGAATATGTTTGGTTTGAAACCATTCCATTGTAGCCCTGGCTTTATGTTTAGAGTCGTTGTCCTGCTGGAAGGTGAACCTCCGCCCCAGTCTCAAGTCTTTTGCAGACTCCAACAGGTTTTCCTCCAAGACTGCCCTGCATTTGGCTCCATTCATCTTCCCATTAACTCTGACCAACTTCCCTGTCCCTGCTGAAGAGAAGCAGCCCCAGAGCATGATGCTGCCACCACTATATCTGACAGTGGGGATGGTGTGTTCAGAGTGATGTGCAGTGTTAATTCTCTGCCACACATAGCGTTTTGCATTTTGGCCCAAAAAGTTCAATCTTGGTCTCATCTGACCAAAGCACCTTGTTCCACATGTTTGCTGTGTCCCCAACATGGCTTCTGGCAAACTGCAAACGGGACTTTTCATGGTTTTCTTTTAACAATGGCTTTCTTCTTGCCACTCTTCCATAAAGACCACATTTGTGCAGTGCACGACTAATAGTTGTCCTGTGGACAGATTCCCCCACTTGAGCTGTGGATCTCTGCATTTCGTCCAGAGTCACCATGGGCCTCTTGGCTGCATCTCTGATCAGTGCTCTCCTTGTTTGGCCTGTAAGTTTAGGTGAACTGCCTTGTCTTGGTAGGTTTACTTGGTAGGTTATTTTTTGTGTGCAAAGTTTTGTTTAGTTGACCTCTTTTATGGCCCATTGATTTCTTAGAATAGTTTATTTTCATGAGTTTGTATTTATATTACTTTTCTCTTTTTGGGGGTATAATAAAACCCACAATTTGAAAATATACCTGTGCCTATTTGTTCTTGGCAGCTTGGTCCCTGATACCTCCCAACATGCATTATTGTTTGTATGTACCGGCAGCCAAATTTTCAATATCATTGTAAAGTCAAGATTAGGTGGTTATTTTGTTTCAGTTTGCTGGCAATAGAAGCATACAAAATTTCTGGTCAATATTTCTTACGGTTTTTGAGATATGACACCTGGGGTACACCCCCTGATTTCGCCCTACGCAAAACTGTATTTAGTAGCGTTTTTGAAGTCATATAAAATAAAGTATATTTAAACAGATTTATTGCCATTTTCTCATCAATAGATCACATATTTACAAGCTCGGGTTCATGGCAATTCAAAATTCAAATGTACAGAAGTTGAAAAATCTTTTTTTTTTTTTTTATTTTATTTTCAGCGCTGTCAACAGGTCCAGGTGGCATTTTTGCGACCCTCTTATTTCAAGAAATGACTCTGAAGGGGCAAAAAAGCATATTGTAGCGATTCTCTTAGTTAGAGAGCGTGTTGATGTTGTGGGATTTCGGACTGTTCGGGAGGTTCGTGAAGGCAGCATGGAGAGAGAGAAAAGACCGAGAGCTTGCCTGTGTGTGTGTGTTGCTGTTCCGTTGTTGTAGTTGTGGTTGGCGTGGCTGTGGCCTACAGCAGCCGTTTTTCTGGTAATAAAGACGACCTTTGTTGTGAACATCGCCGACTGTGGAAGTGTGTTTACAACGTTACAATATATTTCTAATCTAATATGTAGTCTTCACTAGTCTTCAGGGACACATGAAGTTCAAATTTTAAGATATAACCGTCCAAAAATGCTTCCAAGCCACATTTTGACCACGGAAAAAATGTCCGAAAATAGCCCCAAAATATCTCAGTTTCACAATGAAAACCCTGAATGCAGCACATGGCTTTGTTTACACCAGCAACCAACCAGAGAGCCGCATCACCGTCACGTGACCAGCTGCAACTCGAACATGCAACGTTCACAAAATGGGGCCAAACGAACTCGCCTGGATAGATCCTAGCTGGGGTGAGTTTCGTGCGACGCGCTGTGGAGAGAACCGGCAGTGTTTTGGGACCTGTTTAATTTTAAAGAAAACTTCAAAAGCTTTATTTTGGTATCATATATATGACGTATAACTGGAACTTAGAAAAAAAAAAATTTAATTCATGAATTTGACATTGACGGAAAGCTTGTAGAATGATTGGGAATAAAAAAAGATGGTTTATTTTTTAGCTCCAGTCGCAACTCCGCGTGAGGAATCTGCTGAAATGTAGCAGTGTGGGTCGCTTCAGGTAAACAGTCAGCTGGGCACATAGCAAATCTGGCAGTGGATTTATGAACATGTTTCTGCTCAGTGGCAGAACTAATCACAGCAGAGCAGGGAGGAGGGGGAGAGGCAGTGTTCCTGCACGAGAGGAGGTGTTTGCACAGACATGTCTCCTTTCTGATGAACGGGAGCAACGTTACAGGAGACAAACCCGATCCGATACCGGTATCAGCGTTGATATGGATACTATCGATATTTGTCTCGATCCACCCACCCTACCCGCTGGGCCATCGTGAATGTATAAACTCACTAACGCTCGTGCAGGGTTTTAAAAGTCAAAACCAGAATATTAAAATGGACCCTGAAACCCCCAAATTACTCCTCCTGCAAGTCCACACGGAACTGAACGACTTAAAGTTTGCCTTTGACACCCCCCCCAAAAAAAAAAAATACACAAAACCCAATTTTTGCTTGTTTTAATGTTTTTGCTCGAGAATTTCCTCCATTTTGAGTCAAATACAGCGCATATTGTCACCTTTTGTTCTAGTAACACGTGATGCACTTTCCTCTGAACTGAATGGTTTAATTGGATCCTGAAAGGAAACTTCCTCCTCTTCTGTTTTCACCCACTTTAATGGCCTACTTTTTTGTCCCGCCAGATTTCAAGATTCGAAGGGGAAGTTGATACAGTGCACTCCTGTAATTGGTCCCCACGCACGAACTCCCGCGCTTTTCTTGCTGCTGATTGGCCAATACGCCTGTCCGTTTCTTTCCTTCTGCGGTGACGCCTTCCGTACAAATACGACGTTAGCGGGTTTCCTGGGTGTCATTCGCGCCTTTCTGCTGAGAGCAGACCATCAGTTTGAGTCCAGCAGGTCGCTGTTGATACCGCGGAGAGCTTCGGCCTGTAGCTGGAGAGCTGGTGATCCCCCCCTTCGGAGACAGAAACACCTAAGACCGCCAGCATGTATGTGGTAAAAAGAGGTGAGTGGCTCGCTATTAGGCCTCAATTAGCTTCTTCTGGGTCCTTTGGTAATCACGGAGTAGCCGGTGTTACGTGATGCTGCCTGCTGTGGTGTTTTATCAGTGAATCGGCCTGTTAGGGAGCAGCTGGTTAACCTAAACTAGTTAACCGACGTTTAGTACTGCACCATACAGGTCATGTGGAGGTTAGATGTGTTTAGGTGGGGTTGTCTTCAGTGTAGTTTGACTTCATGGACTCAGCCTTTGTCTCAGATGGCGCCAAAAGGTTTCATAAACTCACATCACACCTGATTGTCAGTGTGACATCATGAAGACCTATAAAAACGTAAAGTTGTGAATTTATGGAGGTCGGTTTTATGAGACCGTCTGAAGTTCTTAAAGATGATCACTTCCACTTTAAGATCGTTTTATTTCTCAGTGACAAAAACAGAGAAACACTGACCGATACGAAGCAGTGCTGGATGTACTGAGCATAAGTAGGAAGGCTGGCTTTAATTTTTTTTTTAATGACTTTGTTTTTAATTATCTCAAATTTAGTTTCCAGAGTTTTGTTTCCTGTACTGTACAGTATGAGGGAGGATATCCCAATGAGCAGCACTTGGCAATGGTGGTGAGAAAGAACTTCTTGTTCAACAGGAAGGGTGCTCTAGTAGAAGAAGGTAAATGCATCAGGAGTGGAGAAGAAATGCCTCATGGGAAGAAACTTTACTTTCAGATTAAGCTTTGTGCAACAGGAAAGTTTTAAGCCTGATCTTAAAAGAGAGGAAGTGGGTCCATACATTGACATCATGGTCATGATTATGATGACTGTTCACCACAGTAAACGTGTATATAAGTTGTTCCCCTTTTTAAAATGTGCATAACTATAATTAACCCCCATAATATGACAGTAGTGGTTAATGCCCTTAAAATGGGTATAAAGTTGTCAGTAATCAACCTCATTTAAATCGGTTTCTCTGTTTTCCAGATGGACGCCAAGAGCGTGTCATGTTTGATAAAATCACCTCTCGTATCCAGAAGCTTTGCTATGGGCTGAACTTGGAGTTTGTTGACCCAGCCCAGATCACTATGAAGGTGATCCAGGGTTTGTACAGCGGGGTCACCACCGTGGAGCTCGACACACTGGCGGCAGAGATTGCTGCCACTCTCACCACCAAATACCCCGACTACGCCATCCTCGCTGCACGCATCGCCGTCTCCAACCTGCACAAAGAGACGAAGAAAGTGTTCAGCGATGTCATGGAGGACCTGTATAACTACATCAACCCTTTGAACAAACGCCACTCCCCCATGATTTCGAAAGAGACGCTCGAGGTTGTTCTCGCAAACAAGGACCGCCTCAACTCGGCCATAATCTACGACAGAGATTTCTCCTACAACTTCTTCGGCTTCAAGACTCTGGAGCGCTCCTACCTGCTGAAGATTGACAGCAAAGTGGCTGAGCGGCCGCAACACATGCTCATGAGAGTGGCCGTGGGAATCCACGGGACAGATATCGACGCAGCCATCGAGACCTACAACCTGCTGTCGGAGAAGTGGTTCACCCACGCTTCACCAACCCTCTTCAATGCTGGAACCAACAGGCCACAGCTGTCTAGCTGCTTCCTGCTTGCAATGAAGGACGACAGCATCGAGGGCATCTACGACACACTGAAGCAATGCGCCCTCATCTCCAAATCGGCTGGCGGAATCGGCGTAGCGGTCAGCTGCATCAGATCAACAGGGAGCTACATCGCTGGCACCAACGGCTGCTCCAATGGGCTCGTCCCCATGCTGAGGGTCTACAACAACACTGCACGTTACGTCGACCAGGGGGGCAACAAAAGACCCGGAGCCTTCGCCATGTACCTGGAGCCCTGGCATTTTGATGTGTTTGACTTCCTGGAGCTGAAGAAGAACACGGGAAAGGAAGAGCAGCGAGCGAGGGACCTTTTCTACGCCCTGTGGATCCCTGACCTCTTCATGAAGAGGGTGGAGAATAATGAAGACTGGTCCCTGATGTGTCCGGCCGACTGCCCCGGGCTGGACGAGTGCTGGGGGGAGGAGTTTGAGGAGCTCTACACCAGATACGAGAAGGAGGGGAGGGTCAAGCGTGTGGTGAAGGCTCAGCAGCTGTGGTACGCCATCATTGAGTCACAGACAGAAACTGGGACGCCGTACATGCTGTACAAAGACGCCTGCAACAGGAAGAGCAACCAGCAGAATCTGGGGACCATCAAGTGCAGCAACCTCTGCACAGAAATCGTCGAATACACCAGCAAGGACGAGGTGGCTGTCTGCAATCTGGCCTCCATCGCTCTGAACATGTACGTCACACCTGAGCGGACTTATGACTTTAAAAAACTGGCATCTGTGACCAAAGTAATTGTCAGAAACTTAAACAAGATTATCGACATAAACTACTACCCAGTGGAAGAGGCCAAGAGGTCTAATATGCGCCACAGGCCAATAGGAATTGGAGTCCAAGGATTGGCTGACGCCTTTATCCTGATGCGTTATCCATTTGAAAGCCCTGAGGCTCAGCTGCTCAACATCCAAATCTTTGAGACCATTTACTACGCTGCTCTGGAGGCGAGTTGTGAGTTAGCCACCGAACACGGCCCCTACGAGACGTACGAAGGTTCCCCGGTCAGTAAGGGCATCTTCCAGTACGACATGTGGAAGAAGACGCCAACAGACCTGTGGGACTGGAAGGCGCTGAAGGAGAAGGTCGCCAAACACGGCGTGAGGAACAGCCTGCTGCTGGCTCCAATGCCAACGGCCTCCACCGCCCAGATCCTGGGCAACAACGAGTCCATCGAGGCCTACACCAGCAACATCTACACCCGCAGGGTGCTGTCAGGAGAGTTTCAGATCGTCAACCCTCACCTGCTCAAAGACCTGACGGAGAGGGGACTGTGGAGCGAGGACATGAAGAACCAGCTGATTGCTCACAGCGGATCCATTCAGGTAATCATCAGCAGGATCCAAAGCCAAGGTGCTGATGGCACACAGCTTCACTCGGTTCTGATTAGATCAGTGAAAAAGAAAAGATGCCAAACATCTTCAGATTCCAGGTGCTCACACGAAGATTTACTTCTTTTTGCCAAACTTTTTTTTTTTTTTTAATACAAAAAAAAAAAAAAAATTTCATTTCCATGAAAAAGTAAAAAGCTACAAAAATCCTGAACTTGTCTTACATTTCATCAGTAAAGAAAGAAATGAAAACACAAAGAAAGAAAATCCTTATCTCAGTCCAGTGCTTTCACAGTTCAGTTATTCTTATGATTTTTGTTTCCATAGCACAAAAAAAAAAAAAAAAATCAGTCTGTGCATCCCAAATACCATCATGTAAGAAAAACATGCAGAGCTGGTTAAGTTTTCTTGTTTCAACTCCTCACTGCGGCTGTTTTATTTTGACAGGACATCAACAAGATCCCAGATGATTTGAAGCAGCTGTATAAAACTGTGTGGGAGATCTCCCAGAAAACAGTACTCAAGATGGCCGCTGACCGTGGCGCCTTCATCGACCAGAGCCAGTCTCTGAACATCCACATAGCCGAGCCGAACTACGGCAAGCTGACCAGCATGCACTTCTATGGCTGGAAACAGGTGAGGGTCGGAGCAGGAGGAGTGAAAACTCACCATATCGACATGTTAGGTGTTAAACTCATGCTCCCCCTCTCTCACCACAGGGTCTAAAGACTGGCATGTATTACCTGAGGCCGAAGCCCGCTGCCAACCCCATCCAGTTCACCCTGAACAAGGAGAAGCTGAAGGAGGGACAGCCGGCTAAGCCTTCGGAGCAGGAGATCAAAGAGCTCAACACGGCAGCCATGGTGTGCTCTCTGGAGAACAGGGACGAGTGCCTGATGTGCGGATCCTAAACATCTCCGACCTGCTGAAACTGCACGGCAGCTGAAGCTTTGATGGGCTTACCTTCTACAAATGCTTCCACTACAGTTCAAACTTGACTGTTTTCCCCCGCTCAGGTGCACAGAATCTCACTTTTTTAACAGTAAATAAAGTTTTAAATGAAAGTTGTTAAATCATGTTTGTGTGAAATCTGCTTTATATTGCTAAAACAAAGCAAATCTCCAATATTTATTAAAGTGGAGTGGACCTAATGTTTTTTCCTCTGTTGTTTACAGTGCTCCAAAAAAACTATTTACCTCCTTCCTGATTTTAGTTTTTTTTTTCTTCTCCCCATATCTGTCATTTAAAGGGAGAGGAGTTTGTTTCCTCTAAAACCAGGAAAAACTTTCATCATGCAAAGCTGAGAATTAAAGTACGAGCACAACAGGCAAAAATGCAGATCTCACAGGATCAAACGTTTAACAGCTGATTTACTCGTTAGTCTCACAGTTAAGTTTCACCAAAAGGTTATTTTAAACAACCACAGCTGTTTTTTTTTTTT
Organism: Archocentrus centrarchus; assembly: GCF_007364275.1. Classification (NCBI taxonomy): domain Eukaryota; kingdom Metazoa; phylum Chordata; class Actinopteri; order Cichliformes; family Cichlidae; genus Archocentrus; species Archocentrus centrarchus. The sequence continues at coordinate 24,357,991 of NC_044358.1, read as the reverse complement.
AAATATATTAAAACAAAATCAAGAACAAAAACCAGCAAATGTTTTGAGTTATTTTTAATATATTTTTTATAAAATCATGAAAACATAATTTACACTTTTAAATGTACAAGTTATTACAACCCAAAGAAAACCAAACCCTTGTTTCAGGTACTCCCGCTGAACGCAGGAAACATCGATGGAAAGAGGAGCGATGAAGCTCGAGGAAACGGAAAGAAAAAATAGAAATAAGTATGCGCTGAAATCAGAAGGAAAACAAAAAGCACACAGTACCCTCTCATTTTCACTACTGTCTGCAACAGTGGCCAACATGTCAAAAATAAATTATAAAAATATTAACATCTAAAAAAAGAAAAAGTCATACAATATTACCAGTAATGATGCATTATTGGATTTGTTCAACAGGGGTCCTTGTGTATGCTTTAAATAGCTTAAAATTATACATAAGTTTTATATATTTATATATATGAAAGAAAGAAAGAAACCGTGCCCCTTTGACATCAGCAAACTAAAGATTAAGACTCAAAGACACTAAAATCACAGCTACACCTGCGGAGCTGTGTGGATGAAGGGCATCTTAATAACAGGAACCCGACTGAAGCTGCTTAAAGCCTGAATTGTTCAACCAAAAAACTGGGATGACAACAACAACCCCCCCCCCCCCGCCCCAAAGGAGGTGGTAGGTTTAAAGCAGATGCAGAGAGGGGGAGCAGCAGGAGAAGGTGGCAGTTATCCGTTCAGCTCGTGCCCTTTGGGGTCAGTGAGACAAAAGTCTGTTTTTGGCTTATCCAGAAAAAAAAAAACATCCTGCTAACTAAAACACACCCAGAAATATTAAAGGGACAACGGTGCACACAGCAGGGCAACATCTGTCATCGCATCACCAGCCTCCCCCCCGTATGATGGTCAAGTGTCATTAACAGCATCCTGAGGAACCTGAGCGGAAACTTTAAACAGATCCAGTTAAAGAGAAACCTGTTTTATCAGAGAGATGAGAGTTCAGTACGGTTTTAATCCGGGGGGGGGGGGGGGGGGGGGGGGGGGGTATTGTCCATTTACTGCCAGCATCCAAAAACACATTTCTGTAGTAGAATAAAGGGAGTCTTTTGTGAACACAGGAATAACCCTCACATACAAACACACCTGTCCTGGTGTGAAGAGGTGAGTTTCAGGTACAGTAAATGTTTACTATGAGCTCACACAGCTGGAGCTTCACAAGATAAGAAATACACTAAGAATTCCAATTCATAGTGTATTTCTTGGTGTACTTTGAGGAAATACACTTATTTGCTTTCTTGGTGAGGCTTTTATACACGATTTATTAACAATAAGTTACAAATCGGGCTCATGTTGGCCTACACCGACCACTTATTAACCACATTAATCTTTTCTCCTAATTACTTCATAGTAAAAATCATAAATACTTCATGTCTTTTTCTTTTGTTACTACAATGTGCTTCACCAGAAAGCAGGCAAGTGGAACTCTCAAAATGCTGCAACTAAAAACCAAAGAAGGACCCACTGAAGGTTAAAGCAACTATCAGTACATTTAGGTCTGAGATGACAGGGTACTGCAGAGGACACCGCTCTGTGTTGGAGACATGACGCCGCTGCATCGCTGAGCTCTGTGACCATTTACTCGCAACACGATGATGGCTTGATTCACATCCGTGGGCTGCAGGTCACCCATGTAAACGGAGGGCAGGAAAATCGCGTGGCCCACAGGGTTCAGATTACAGTAAACAGGTTTGTTCATCACTCAGCTGTCCACACGCACAAACACACATACGTCAGAGGAATAAAATACATCTGCAGCACCAACACTGATGTGCTGTAATGCATCTCAGCTTTGTACCATCAGTCTCTCTCTCTCTCTCACTCTCTCACTCTCTCACACACACACACACACACACACACACACCTCTTTAGTACGTCTCTTATACAATATCAGTACAATGTCGATAATATTGATACATGAGAATTGTACCACACAGGCATCTATCTACAGTACCACATCTGTAGAGCTTCCCCTCTTCTAGTGCATTCTGGGAGATGCAGTCTCGTTTTTTTTTTTTTTTTTTGGCTGATTGGCTGCAGGAACAGTATTAGGCCTCTCCAGGTGATGAAGTGTTCTCTATAACAGTCAGGATCTCCTGCTCGCTCCTCCGGCATAGTAGCAGATATATTTACACCATATGACAAATATTCAGACGTTTGCACTTCAGTTAGAAAAATAAACAGGCTCAGGGTGTAGAGAGTGTAGAGAGGAAGGGTCTCTACTGGAAGGGTTTTACAAAAATCCAGATCTTTTTCTTTCTGGTTTAAGGCAGTCCAGTGGAAGCTGAGTGTGACATCATGGTGTCCCCCTCTGCCACCCCCGTGAGTGCAAGGAATCATGGGAACTGAAAGCATATTTTTCTCAAGCTGGGCCCTCCCTCTGGCCTGAATCTCACACTCTTCCTCTTCTTCTTCCTCAGCGGTCGGTCACTCCCTCTGTGAGTCGGCTAAGGAGCGAGCCTCGGGGTCGCTTCCTGGCTTGAGATTGGTCAAAAGCATACTGAATTTGCGCAGCTGCTCGCTGGCTGTCTGGCTTTCCTCCTGCAGGCGCTGGTTGTTCTGTCTCAAGTTGGCCATCTCAGCGAGTAAGACGACTTTATCCTGCTTCTCCTGGTAATGGAAAAGAGGAGAAATAACAGCTGTTCAGTTATCAGAAGACCAAAGAAAATCTGTACACAGCCACAAAAAGCACGTGAGCCTTATAGTGAAGGGGATAAATATGAATTAACCTGTCAACATCATTGACAAATTAAAGTCTTTAACAACATTTGACTCTGCTGTTGGTTAGTTTTGATTATTTGGTACTTTAACTTGGTATTTTGATTACAATAACGCCACCATTTATTAAGTAATAGGACAAAAACTATGGAAATTGTTTACTTTTTACTACAAACAAAACAAAATCATTGTAAGCATGTTTAGGCCCAGTAGTGGATGATGGTGTGCAGGTTTCATAACGATTCTTGTGAATTAAGGACAGACAGACGCCTCGCCATGGCATGAGCTCCTAAAAACCAATAAAGCATGAGCCAATTAAAAATGACATAAAATTCATTTTCATGTTCACATTTGACTGGTTTTATGTCAAAGCCGCAGGGTACCACTGCAGACGAGTATTACATGTTTATCACTTTGGAAAAGTCAGACTTTGAAATACAAATCTATTAACGTATGACCCAGTGAAAAAAAAATGAAAGAAAAAAGAAAGACACATTAAACATTAGTTAAACATTAAACTCTTTTGTGCTGTCCTCCAAAACAGGGTGTGAGTTAGACCTCAGAGGGTTCATGCTTTAAAAACAAAACAAAAGCTCTCACTTTCTCCAGGTCACTGTTCAGCTGCTTTAGCATCACTTCCAGGTGGTAGAGCCGACCAGACAGGTCATTGGGCACCTCATCGCTGTAAAGCGACACACACACACACACACACACACACACACACACACACACACACACACACACACACACACACACACACACACACACACACGTGTTATTTTGCATAGATATAGATACAATGATTCCAGTACGCTACAGACAAAACACACTGTTGTTGTGCATGTTGCAGGTGATCAGGGAAAACTGGTTTTACTAGTTTAATTATGAACAGCTTCATCTTCAATAAACCCTCTGATAAGCTACCACCAGGTGGCAGTAGTGACAAATGAAAACGTGAATATTTACAGGCGCGCTCTGCACTTCTTCACATGTTCTTCTCCATCTCTCTGACAGAGAGGCTGACCTACCTGCTTAATGTGGGTGTGGTCCGTGGTGTCTGAGGAGTCTGAAACTGGACTGGACTGATGGCCGGTCTCATATCTGGACCTCCAAGCTGCGACTCAGTCAGCGAGAAGAGAGAAACCGCTCTTTGTGCTGCAAAAGAGACGCATGATTGGGTTTTCCAAAAGCTTTCTCCACATAAAACACGTCGCCAAAACCAAAGCAATGCTCTCAAACCCCATTTGAGTGCAGCCTTCTAAAGGTGGTCATGCCCCCCCCCCCCCCCCCCCCCCATCAGGGCCCCTCTGCTGTGGAACGACACACGGCTCGAGGAGACGAGGCTCATAAAATCACGTCATGTCGCCTCTTCTTTTTGTCCTCTTTTATTGTCTTGCTGTTTTTTTTAACTGCTTGTGTGATTTTTCTGTTCCTATAACTGTTGACAGTGCAGCCTGATTCTATTATGCTCCTTTTGTTTGTCTGTCAAACTACTAAAATTCTATAATACATATAATTATACAAATAAGCATTCATATTTTTATTGTAAAAGCTGCATGAACAAGTCTTTTTACTTCATCATCCCTCAGAATACACAAGCCACAGTCATTCTGCACAGTCAGAGGTCGACAAGGCAGCAGGTAAGACCAAGGATCAAGCGTTTGTTTGGAGTCGGGCTTTGTGGCAGAAGAGGATACGAGACAGCGGAAACGCCCAGAAAAGAAACACGGATGCAGATAAACGCCCAAATCCAGTGTCCTTCCCGGGAGTGTCAAGTAACAGAGAAGTGGTAAATGCCTATATAATACGTCTCTCTGGGTTTTAACATTTTACACGCATTAGAAAAAATGTCCGCTTGTTAAATCTGAGTGGTCTGAAACCTCCCATCAATTTCCAAATACAAAAAAGCACTGAGGCACCACTGAATGTTAAAAGTCCAAATTCTTTCAGGTCCAAAAAAATGATCAGTGTGGCTGCTCTCCCAGCTGTCACAATAAAGTTAACCATCTGTGAAAAACAGGATTTATGGGGTTTGGAGGAGTTAGAGGCTAGCAGTAGGTTAGCTAGCGAGTTGCCATGTAAGGATGATAAACCATGCTGAACCATTTGTTTTGTTTTTTTTTAAAGTACAGCACTGCTACAACTTTGCATGTAAACAAAAGCTGAAACTAAACAGTGAGCTTTGAAAAATACATATTAAGGGTTCCTAATAGGCAGAGACAAATGGTGTCATACGGCAGCAAGAAGACACCAAAAATGGATAAAACTTCAGAGGTCTGAGATGACCCATCAACAACAGGAAGTTAATCGTGTTGATGTGTGGTCTGGATCCTGATCCGAAGCTTAACGTCCAAAACGAAATCTTAGTTGGCCCAAGAGTGATGCTTTTTCTAAACTGCCTGTTTCCAGCTAACCCGCCTGGAAACAGGCCGGTTAGCTCACCACTCATAAAGCAGATTATGTTACATTTAAGATCCTGCGTTGACCTTTGGGTCAACAGATGTATTGCTGAAATATTTCTATCCCCACCTTCGTAGGCCTTAGCAGCGTTGACCAGGCTGGACCACTCCAGCCCGCAGGCTGTGTCGGGGAGGGGCATCATGCCAGGATCGAGCCTCCTCAGAGGGGGTAGTTTGTCTCTCACTTCGGTCAGAGACAGCTCGGATGCAGAGAGCGGCACTGTGGGACAACGGCGTCAAGAATCTGATTAATAATCTGAACACGATCACAGCAGGATCGCTTTAATCATGGTGAGCTGCTTGTGAAAGAGTCTTAAATGCTCACCCTTCTTGCTCTGCATGTGGTTGGAGGAGCCGGCGTGTTTGCGTGTGGGCAACGTGCAGGTGAAGAGCACGTCGGTGGGAGCCGCCTGGTTCTCAGAGCTGGCGAAGCTGGAGTCCCTCCGCCCGCTGCACAGCGACTCGTCTGAAAAGGTGCGCTGCAGGGTGCGTCTGGGAGACTGCAGGAAGAAAGGTCAGAGGTCAGGGCTGTGCGCTCATGAGAGGAAAACTGATTTAATCCACCAGCATGATGCTCACTGGGTCTCTCTGTGGCATCTCTCCTGGGTTGTCCATGATGATCAGTTTCTTCAGGTCGTCTTCGATGGTGCTTTTATACGTCCGTCGTGGGGAGCGCAGGTCCCTTAGTGACGCTCGCAGTCGAGGTTGTCCAAACACGTTCTTTGAATTTGTGTCCACCTGCCTGGAGACACAAGATATGAGAACGAAAAAACACAAATAAATGCTCTTCTTTTATTTAAGACTTCTTCCTGCTTCTCTCCACAGTAACAAACTATGCTCAGCTTTGCACTGTTTACATTATCCTCCAGTGTTTGTTTTGTGAATTATACGAGAGTTTTACATCATCAAAACTCAAAGCACTTTGGATGGATTCATCACAGAAAAAATAAAGGCAAGTCAAAGGATTTGAAATGGACATTGTTTTGTTTAGGGTGGTCGGAAATATGGATTAAGGAAGATGTTCCAAATGTTGTGTTGATATGCTTTTAAGTCAGAAAAACAAGACAGATGTTACAAAGATGATGTGAGAGACACTCATAATTTAACTGGCAGAGTGCACGATCAGTGTGCTATAAGGCAAGTCCTAACTGCAGTGCCCAGGTTCAATTCCATCCTGGTCCCCTTATCACATCTCCGCTCCTTCCCTGCCTTTCTGTGAGTTTCTCTTTCTAAAAGACATAAAAAGCTTGTTGTATTTTATTGATCAGCACTTAAATGCCACGGTGTTTACAGTATATATTTTCCATGGAGGCAACTAACAGTTAAAACTTAATACCATATTACAAATTAGAAGCAAGACTAAAAATTAAATTTTAAACAAATAAATTTGTACAATTAATCAAAAACTTCTTACAATTAATCAAATATTTAATTTTGTGCACCACTGTTTTGAGTATGAGGTCTGATAAATGGACGTCTATATTATTATTTTTGGTAGAAAAGGAGGTGCTTAAAAATCATTTCTATCCAGGGAGAACCACCAAACATCAGGGCTGATCTCGTGAGGCTCTCCGTCTTACTTCTTGCTGTTGTTGCTGTCAGAGCTCGACGCCGTGGTTGAGTTTGAAGGTGATGGGTTGCAGTCTTCTGGCTGCCAGGCATTCGGTGTGCTCTTGACGTAAGAGGACTTGGGGGCGGAGCTGGAGAGAGGGGTGGAGCTTAACTGAGCTGAAGTGGGCGTTGTGGTAGAGGCTCGAACGGGCTGCGCTTTCTCCACTGGAGTTTTGTAACCCTGCGGTGTGTAGGCCCTTGAAGGACACATAGATACAGTCAGACCCTGGAAGAAAGCTACATCTGTCTTTTACTTCTATGAACTTTACTTTTATTTACTTTACTTCTCTGATTAAGATAAGACTGTCCAGTTAGTAACATAATACAATATTACTCTCCTGATAACACGCTCAAACAACAAAAATAAACAGCAAAGAGTTATGAACTAGTACGACCACAATTTCTAAACTCGTGTATGCTGCCCTGCTGCTCTTCATACTGCAGCATCTGAAATGTCTTTTATCCAACAAACCAATTAACATCTAGTGCAAAACAAGCTAATTAACATCTGGAATGAAACATCACATTTATGCAACTGACCTAAATATCACAGAGGCCCTCACTCCTCTAACCAAAACAACCCACAACATAACATATTTTCTCCAGAACTTCACCTGCTGCAAATCATTTTAAACTGCTTTTATTTTACAACCCCAATTCCAAAAAATAAAAATAAAAAAGTTGGGATGCTGCATAAAATGTAAATAAAAACAGAATGTAATGATTTGTAAATCTCCTAAACATATATTTTATACACAAGGACATAGGAAAAATCAAACATTAAAACAAATCAAATGTTTAAAATAAAAAAATAAACTATGTAAGAAAAAATAAGCTAATTTTGAATTTGTTGGCAGCAGCATGTCTCAGAACAGTTAACACAGGGCCACTTTTACCACTGTGTAGCTTCCCCTCTTATTCTTCAGTCTGTAAACATCTGGGAACTGAGGAGACCAGCTGTGGACTTTCCGATTGTTGTCTGATGTAGGATTCTAGCTGCTCAACAGTCCTGGGTCTTCTTTGTTGTATTTTTTATTTGATGATGCACCAAATGTTTTCAACTGGTGAAAAGTCTGGACTACAGGTGGGTCACTTCAGCACCCAGACTCTTCTACTATGAAGCCATGCTATTGGAATACCTACAGAATGCAGTTTAGCATCGTCTTGCTGAAATGTGCAAGGCCTTCCCTGAAAAAGATGTCTGGATGGGAGCGTATGTTGCTCTAAACCTGTATGTACAGTTCAGCACTGATGCTGCCTTTCCAGACGTTCAGGCAGCCAGTTCCATAGGCACTAATGGAGCCCACTATACTATCAGAGATGCAGGCTTTTGAACTGAGCATTGATAATACAGTGGATCATCTCTCTCTCTCTCTCCTCTTTAGTCCAGAGGATGCAGAGTCCGTGTTTTCTAAAAAGAATTTCAAATTTCAATTTGTCTGACCACAGAACATTTTCTCACTTTGCCTCAGTCCATTTTAAATGAGCTTTGGCTCAGAGAGGACGGCGGGTGTTTCTGGATCATGTTCACATATGGCTTCTTCTTTGCACAATAGAGCTTTAACCTGCATTTGTGGATGGCACAGGGAACTGTGTTCACAGACAGTGATTTCCACATAGGCCTGGTTTTAATGCAGGGTGGCCTGAGGGCCCGAAGCTCATGGGTAATGCAATTTTCTGCCTTGTCCCTTGTGCACAGAGATTTCTCCAGATTCTCTGAATATCCCATCATCTGCTATGCATCATATCATCAAAAGGTACAAAGTCTTCACAATTTTATGTTGAGGAACATTATTCCGAAATGTGTTCCCCAATTTGTAGATGCAGTCTTTTGCGACAGGCGAACCTGTGCTCATCTTTACTCCTTGAAACTCTGCCTCTCTAAGATGCTCTTTCTATACACAATCATGTTACTGACCTGTTGCCAATTAACCTAATTAGTTCCTCCAGCTGTACCCCTTACTTTTCCAGCATTTTGTTGCTTCTGCCCCCAATTTTTTTTGCAATGTGTTGCTGCCATCAAATTCAAAAAGAGTTAATATTTTTCATGAAACAGCAAAATGAGTCAGTTTAAATATTTGATGTTTTCCATGTTCTACTGTGAATAAAATATGGGTTTATGAGATTTGCAAATTATTGCATTCTGGTTTTTTTGGAATTGGGGTTATACATCTTGATCATGGTACGACACGTCACATGCACAGACTACAAAATTAGAGCTGATGGGACTCAGAGTTTCAGCATAGATTGCTTTAATCCAGCACAGAGTGGTTGAAGCCAGTGGAGGTTTGTGTGTTGAATGCCTGCGTGCATTTATATCACAGCCCTGACAGTTACAAAACCACCAGCGCTAGAAATCACATGATGATCTGTATGTTTCACAAGGATTAGAAGGCCATAATCCTACATTTACGCTACATTTCATTTAGTATTGAACATTTTAATGTTATCATATCAGTGCGACATAAACTAACAACCCCTAAAAAATGTTATTAATAAGTACATGAATTCTAAAAAAACTAAGCCTAAAACTAAGATTAACTCTCTGTTTACAATAAAAGTTGCTGCATATTTGTGCTGAATCTGCTGTGACATTCATTGAGGTTAATGTTGCTACAAACTTCACAAAACAAGCTGTAAACAATGCATCTCATCAGGGAGTTTGTCTCTTACCTGGGCTTGAAAGCGTCCATTTTATCAGCGCTGGAGCCAGGAGGAGGGAACGTCCTCGTCCTGTACCCTTTGTTCTGATTGGACGCAGCTGGTATGATGGGCGAAGACTCTCGTCTCTTCGCCTCCCCCCCGCCGCTGCTCCTTCCCACGGACAGCTCCTGGATGCCGCTGTAGGTTGCAGAGCTGTGCATGGCCTTGTGAGACTGGTTGTTGGACATGTTACTGTGGCGACTGTTGCCGTAGTGGGTTGAGCCATCGATGCCGCTGTCGTTGGACCCGCCCTTGTTAAGAAGGTCGGGGTCAGGATCAGCCAGCGGCTCACCCAGGCAACCCACGCCTCCTCGCTCTCCTCCAGCTCCTCCGTCGAACCAGCGCTCGTCGCTGTGGCAGCTGGAGGCGTTACTGGACAGGGTGTTGCTGCTGGAGTGGCTGGAGTACTGAGTCTCACCCTACACAGGACACAGAGACAACAGTCAGATACACTCAGCGTGAAGGTGAACGATGAGGAAAAAAAAAAACAAAACAAGAAAGAGATGTTGAGTCTGACCTTCGAGTGTCTGTTTGGAGAGTCTTTGCCTGGGACATCCTGTCTGGGCAGTCTCCTCTGCCCCCCTCCACCACCTGGTCCTCGAGACGCTGGGACATGCCAGAGAGGCTCTGGATACAAAAACACACACACACACACACACACACACACACACACACACACACACACACACACACACACACACACACACTCGGGATTATAACAAATCACACTGAACGTCCACGGCTGTCAAAGAGGATTAAATACTTATAGCACATTTAAACACTGACCTACCCCCTCACACTAAAATCACACTCAGCTGCCTCAAGTCTGCTGAGCAATGACCACACGCTTTTAAAGCATAAAATCAAATAACATTGTTTTAAGCTTTTACATTGATATGGTGAATATGTTAGTAAAGAGTCGCTTATTTAATAAAACTAATGCATAAAGTCAGCACCTTATTTAGCATTTCCTTTCTGAAGGTGGTGTACCTGTTTTGCTGCGCTCCATGGTACTCTCCTGGCTGGTGAAGCCTGAGGAAGACTCTCCACTAGAGGTGACATCGACACTAGGTGGGGATCATACAGCAGCAGGGGGCGCTGTCCTGTTCCAAATCTACATGGACAATGGGAGAAACAGTTATTGATATACACAGACCTTTTCAAAGGGTTTTTCCTAGCCTCTGGAACTGCACATATTTAAGGTGGTGAGTCTGTTCTACTTTACTTAACACAAGTCTGAATTCCCCTGTTATTTCTGACCATTTGAAAAACAAAAATACATTTTATAATTCTGGAAATGGACCAAAACCCCTTTGTATAAAATAAGACGTATAGCTACTAAACTGCAACATTTAAACACCATGAAACAGAAATAATTACAGTAAACGAGACGCACTGAAATCCCCAGCTGTAAAAATATAATGCTTCTGACTAACAGAGGAGATTTTCAGTTTCTGCTTTGCATCCCCATGGCGGTTGAATAAAACACGTTTCTCTGGTTGGGTGAGATGTTATCAACCTCCACAGTGTGAGGAAGAGCCACCCACACAACAGATCCTTCCTCTGGGAGACAGTGTGTTCATACACGTCTAACTGCAGACCTGGCTGTGCCGCACTATTCAGCCTCTGATATAAACCAATATAATCCACCTTTAGCACACAAAGCAGTTAAAATCAGACATGCTTGATCAAGATCAAGGGAGTGACAGAGGAGAGCTCGGAGGTTAAAGACCACACACACACAGACACAGACACACACATGCACACACCTGTCGGGTGAGGTTTGTAGCGCACAAAGGGGCCTGGGGAGATTCCAGGTGGCCCCATCGTGGGGAGGCTGACCAGACCGGAGGAGGGTGCAGAGAAGATGGCTGAGGGGTTTCTGTAGGGCCTGTCGCCTCCTGCAGGAGACAGGCTGTAGTAGTTCTCTGGGTAGCTGACCGGCCTGAAATATACAAAGGCTGATGGGTAATCCAGAGAAACAAAACAGACTACAGAGAGGTGATAGATACAATAACACAAATAAAAGGTATTTAAAATAAATAATGAGTAAGTGTGGTGTGTGCACATGGTAGTCATCTGGAGCAAAACAGACAAAAAACATGGCTGTAAACAGTTTAAAATATTATTTTAGGCATTTGTAACCTACTTCAGCTTGACAAATTTAAAATATTGGCTGTGACAATTTGACTGGTAACCCCCACCCCCCCCCCCCCCCACACACACACACAAAACAACCCCCCCCCCCCCCCTCCCAAAAAAAAAAACAAACAAAACAAAAAAAACCCAAAAAAACCTGCTTAAGTGGTAATAAAACACACAAAAACCTTATTGTTTCCACCGTTTAGGAGAGACAAGATGCCAGGATATCATTTACTATCAACACAAGTTTATGACAGTCTGGCAGGCTCAGACGGTGCAGTAATAACATGTGAGTTAGCCTGAGGGCATTCGCTACTCCACACACACATCTGCCTTGGAAAACCTGCTGTGAAATATTATACAGGAGGATTTTAGGTGCTGCATACAGGAAGGCTATCATATTTATGCTTTTGTGTGACAAAAATAGTAAAATTCAACAAACATGTCATTGCTAGAGTGTGTGTGGCAGGCAGGAGAGGACCCCAAGATGCAGACTTGGACAGAGGTTGTAACAAAAACGGTGATTTATTGACAACGGAAAAGCCAAACTCAATTATACTGGGGCTGGACAGGTGCCAGGACTAATAACAAAAACCAGGGCGCAGGGACACACACAACACGGGACCACTTGAGGCAACAACATCAACGATGCGACAACAGGCAGAGAAAACGCAGGACTTAAATACACAGAAGGGCTGCTGAGGGAAGAGGAAACAGGTGGGAACACAGGTGACACTGATAACTAAGACGGGACCAGGGGAAAGCAAACTGAATACAACAGACAGGGGCTGGACGACTATCAAAAATAAACAGAAGACAGAAGAGGGAGACAAAGACGCAGACTTGACACCAGGAAACAATAAGATGACAAAACAGACCCAAGACCATAGATACAGGGGAGACAGGGACAAAGGGAACAAGACATCAAAACAAACTGGGGACTGAAACTCAGGAAAATAAAAACCAAACACAAAATGCTGGGCAAACGGCCCAGGACGTGACAAAACATCCTGATGACAGGACTAAACTGGTACTTTGTTGCTTCTCTGTGGGAGCAGAGGGCAGTCTGTGTTTCATTTAGCCATCCAGCTGACATCTTTTTACTCCAACATTCATTCAGTGATTTAATATTAAATCTTTCAACCAGATAACATAAGCAAGGACAGAACAATTATTAAGATGTAATAAAACCATTTCTTCTTTATGTAAATTGATCTACAACCACCTGCAGAGCTGCAGCAGCTTCATTCCTGGCTCTTTCATCTTTGTAGTTAACTATATAAGATGATGACAACCAACCATTTAAAACTGAAAATACGAGGTTGACTGAAGAGTTTGGACAAGGACACTAAGTCAGGAAGACTTTGTGAAGATGTATCACATATTGTGCATTATATCTCTATACCTATCATTTGTGAATGCTCTATGTATCCTCACGGCACACTGAAGGGTACTGACTGAACTCACTGGTTATACATTATGCACTTAAAGCTGAGGTAGGTGACATGCTTTTTGTCATCAGTAGACAAAGATGTCTATAAAAACCTTTCAGCTTATTGTAATTCAAGGAAACTTGACTCTACCTTCAGCACCTCCTTCAGGCTCTGGTATTTATGAAATCTAGCCTGTGACAGAGATTTTGCCACTCACAGAGCTTTTCAGGCCAGATCAGGTGAGGAGCACAACATTAAAAAAAAAAAAAGGCAACAAGAGAAGTGGTGTTTTCCTTTTCTAGATTTCTACATACAGCATGTTTAAAACACTTTTCATACTCATTTTTAATTTTCCTCCATTAAAATTTGACTTCAGTCAGATAACTATTTAAAGGAGTGATGAACACACTGCGCAGGTGGATACTGGAACAGAAGGCAGCAATGTGGGGCAGCAGCACTGACATGTCAGAGAGAGAGATGAGACATCTGCACTTTAAGCAGACTGCCAAACTGGGATGTGTTTTATATACAACATGTGTAGGAGCCATTCATGCGAGCCTTTTGCATATTCATGTGTTTGTGTGTGCGCACTGCAACAGTACTATGGGTGTGGACTCTGATTAGAACAGTTGCACTCACCTGTTCACTTCACCTGGAGTTAGGGGAAGCCGAGAAGTGTAATTTTCTCTGACTGCAGTTTGGTTCATATTTTTTCTTTGAAATAAGCAGTTTGTGATATTCTTTCTGCAATGCTTCATTGGTGCTGGCAGCACAGTGCAGTGATAGGACAGTAAAGGAGAGCAAACAGTCTAAGATGTACCACTGAATTCTTTGCATTGTGTGTTTTCTCCCGTGTTTAGCCTAATATTTATTAGCCACATCAATATTTAATGCATTTTAAAAAACTTGGCTTGTCCGGAGTTTATATTTAGTTTTTGTGTCCATAATATTTGTCTTGTCACCAGTAAAAGATCACAGTCAGCTACAGTATCTCAGGCAGGAACATTTACTACTTGTGGAGATAATCAGGTCTTTGGGCTCAGAGTCTCACCTCTTGGAGTTGACGGTGCTGGGGCTCTCTATAGGGAACTGGCACCAAGCCCTTGGGTAAGCGTAGTGGAGGAGGTGGGGGGCCAATGGGGGCCCACGCTGCATGTTTTGAGGGGTGGAGTCCTTGAGGAATAGGTGAACTTTCCCATCGCAAGTCTGGCGAGGAGAGGGTCGATATCCTGCTGCCAGAGGCTCAGGTTCTGCTTTCTGCTCCATGGTCTTTCATCTCGTACTCCTATGTGCAGCCCCTACAGAGACAGAGGAGGACAGTCTATAAGAACAGTACAGAGGACAACATCCACCACAGCAAGAGAATTTAAAGCTTGACATTTAAATGCTACCGTTTCCCCTCCCAAACTCCAAGTTTATCTCCTCTACAGAGCCTTCATCCATAGTTTTTGATCCTCAGCATAGGTCAGTAAAATGCAGCGCCTCCTCTCTGCAGGCTTGAACTGTAGCTGAACCAGAACAGCGGTTTCTGTTATTGAGTTCAGTGCGTGAATACGGCTCAATATATCTCTCCCAAATGCTCCACATTATTGTCCTCTCATAACTGCTTTGTGGATGCTCAAACACACAGTAGACATGTAACAGAGCTCACTAATGAGCTCCCCTGACACCAATGGAGGGAGAAAGAGAGGAAAGTAAACCGATTATTGGCACATCAGGACTCCATCTTTCAACTGCGAGACTGAGGTCAAGTGTGTGTGTGTGAGCAAGAGAGACTGAGAGAAATATCCTCCAATCTCACCAAAGAGCTCCTGAGTCAGAGTCTAAGTACACACAGCAGATATGTGTAGTAACAGCGCACAAAGCTGCAGAAACTCAAGGTTGCAAAATCATGCATCAAATTTCTTTTCCCTGCAGAAACTGTATCAATCTGTTTTTAAACCAAAGATCACAGAGATATCGACCCTTTCAGCTCCCTCTTGGAATAAAAAATGAAAACGGCGTGTAAGGAGAAACAGCCCTCTAATGAAGACACGCTGGCATTTATTTTTCATCAACAATGAAATCACTGATGGAGCTCCCAGCAGGAGGGGAGGCACTCTTTACTCATCAACTCAATACAACACTCAACCAAAATATTTTCCATGGTCTCACAGTAACCTTTAAACCCGACACCCAGCACACGCTTTTACATGTCATAATTACTTCATTCACAAAGCCTTACTGCAGGAGGGAAGGAGGCATCAAATATACATTCTGGATAATGAAGAGAGGAAGGCAGAAAAGGAAATGAGCAGGTGAGGATTTAAAGTGAGGGCAGAGTTGGGTAAAGACCATGGGACATAGGACGTGTAGTATAATTTCATTATTAAACAATCTGCATACTGCCTTGTTTGTCTGTTTGTAAATAACATCAGGGTTTTCACTGACTAAGGATGGTCCTTTCAGGGCTGACACAGCTTGTAGCTGTAAGTATAATTGCTGGCTACAAGACAGACAATAACACTGCTGCCTTATCTGACACAAATCTATGCATTTTTCAGTTATTTATGATCATTAGATAAACAAATGTCTGTTATGCTTACATAAATTAGATCCTAATAATAATTAATCCACCACAGTTTTCAGAAGAGAGAGAGTATTTTCCTTTGGGGCTGGCTATAAAGTATGTGGCCCGGTAATGTCAGAACAGAAGTCCATTATAGTTCTCCAAAGTCTTCAAAGATGTTTTTGCTTAAAATTGGCTTTAATCATGAATTAAATGTTAAAGTTGAACTGACTGTAAACAGTATCTGAGGTTTGAAGTGCTACTTGGACAAAGCAACTGAAAATGTGCTTTGAAAATGTGCAGGGCAATACATTTCTTTTACATTAAACCTTGTAAATAATCAGCTGAACTTGTCCACCCTGAAAACCAAGTTTTAGTTGCAAGCCAACAGGAAAACACAAACAACACAGAGTCTTCAGAAATAACAAACATCTGATTTCAAATGACACTGCATGAAACCAAAAGATACACAAATCAATGCACATGTGTGTCAGGATATTTGAATTAAAACCGAATAAGTCTATCAAGTGGTATTGAAATACAGTTACATAACAGCAGTGCTGGCTCATACAAACACAGGGAGAGAGCACAACCTTAGAGAGAGCAGAGTCTAAATCTGTCGGCATTCGTGTCCTCCCATCACGCTTGCTGAGGTGACACAGCTGGAGGCCCGTGCCACACGCGCACACACAGTCAAACACACACTAACATCAGTCAGTCACACCTTTTCTTGCTGTAGCCGTCCATCTTGCACGCTCAAGCGAGAGAAAGAATGGCAACAAAACCCTTCCAACTTTGTCTCCTTTTCTTTCTTTTTCTCTTCCACCCACTCTAACTCTCAGCGGTGTTGAGACCGTCCTCCTCACCCAACGCTTCTCTGCCTCTCCAGCTCAAAACACTCAACCCTGCCTTCCTCTCGCTCCCTCTCTCCCTCCCTCCCTCTTTTCCTGTCCTTTTCATTCGCACAGGGCGTGCATTTTTAATTAATCACTTCCACTATCACTTCACCTTATTTATTTATTTTCTATATTTTTGTGGTCTCTTTTCTACTGCAGAATCCAGGCTTTAATCTCGTGCAATCTGCTTTGCCTGGCACACACCAAAGCCCAAATGAGTCAGATGGGGAGAGAGAGGAAGAATGAAAATACAAGACTCTAATTATCAGCTGCTCCAATGCCACAGTACCCGTGTGTTGTCTGTGCGTGTGTGCGTGCGTGCATGTGTGTGTCAAAGGGATTTAAGTTGGTGTAATTAAAACTGCCTCCAGCATTAAAGAAATCTAACCACTGTGCGATCACACAGCCTGACACAATTACTGTATTTAGGAGCTCTGGTTCTCTGTCATAAACACACAAACACACACTCACTCACACACACACACACACACACAGTGGTTATTTTTTCACTCTCAGTAACACCACATCAGTGTCCCATAAGGTCTTGTTATTCTGTCTCAATCAAGGCCTCGTGTGGATGAAAGGATGGAAAAGGGTGCCGGCGGGGAAAAGATATAAATAATGTGAAGGAGGAGAGGAAGCGACACAATAGCAGAGATGAGCAGATATAAGAAGAAAAGAAGAGAGAAGAAGGAAAGAAAGTCGGATTTTAGCTAATTCCCGTTTTTATTAAGTTTGTTAAACAAAGTCCTTTCAATTTGTCTCCTCATTTCGCATGTTTCTCTTCAGCCATGCAATCGTTCTTTCTCTATGTTCGCTCGCTGCCTCTTCACAACTCCCACACAAAATAACAGAACATTGGAGTCTGGCCACTATCTCTGCCAGGCTTTTGTTGTTGGAGTAATGAGCGTCCCTGCACTCTCTTCTAGCTCGCTCTTGTCCTTCCATTCTGCCCACTTACACTGAGCATGCTCCTGTGCCGTCACCCACTGGCCAACATCTGATCCAGACAGCTAGTTTACAAATGAATCACTCTTTAGCTCAGCTTCAAAGGAAACTACACACAGACTGCTACGCACTGCGAGGCCCGCCCTCTTATATGGAGGAATGATGACCACCTGACCGTGAACGACGTCCTCAGCAGGTCAATCATTGCTCATGAGTCAGTGTCACCGCGGCCACTTACAGATCTCCACTAAACCGGCTACCCTGCCTCAGTCCAGCCTCCTGCCTGCCAGGCGAAGCCGTACTCTTCCACCTGCATGATGAAAAACAAAAACAGAGCATTCATGCATGGCCAAGAATCTCACAGTGCTTCAGAATCAGATATGGTCATCTGACGGTACTAGCTACGGTGCCATCCAAGCGAACATGGAAGCCCAGCTTGTCCCAGTCCGTTTCTCTTAGTGTCATATCCACCGTTCACATCCCACTGTCAATGACTGCCCAAACAGAGGACAGGGTGGAGGAAAAAAAGCCCATCAGATTTACAAGTTTTTGTTAATGTGTCATATGGGCTAAACATAGAAATTGAAATAAACAAAGGCCAAACATCATAGAAAAGCAAAGACTGATGACACTGACTTCTCAACCAGCACTGGATGAACTTTTCAGTGTCAAATTGCACGTATTTGGTGCTTTTAGAAAGATTAAACTCAAAATTAAATATTTCGTTTTCTGCTGGATTAACTCAAGCTTAGATCGAGTCCAGGAAATCTCCTTTTCCAAGCATTTATTTTTAATTCATCGCATTTCTCAGAGATTATCATAATATGAAACTGCCTCAGACCAGCCAGTGGATACAGTGGAATAGCTTCATTGAAAAAAAACAAAAACAAAAAAAAAAAAGGTACACAGCACAGAAGATCATGAAATGTGACTTGTCTTTGAATTTAGTTTTCAGAGGGATGAAAACCAACACCCAATGTGGAAATCCCCTGAGCTTTAAAGAGGATATAAAAGAA
The DNA here is from genome assembly GCF_007364275.1 of Archocentrus centrarchus. Taxonomy (NCBI): domain Eukaryota; kingdom Metazoa; phylum Chordata; class Actinopteri; order Cichliformes; family Cichlidae; genus Archocentrus; species Archocentrus centrarchus. Next base: position 24,339,463 of record NC_044358.1, on the reverse strand, counting down.
CAAAGCTGTTGCATAGTCCAACTGATTGTTTGGTCTAATAAACTCCAATAACCATGTGAAAATATTTTGACTACTCGTAGTAGCCTAAAGAGTAATCTTGTGCAAGTAAGGGCCCATTTTGTCATTGTACTACACAGACACACACATGAGGACACAAACAACACAGATGAGCACAGTTGTTCAAGTTATTTTGATCTAAGGGTTTGGGGTTGGTGGGGGAAAGCAAGTCGGCCAAAGAAACAACAAAGCAATTTAAAATAAAAAAAAGGATGTTATGTAAAGAGACTAGACAGCTGGTGAACAAGGGGAAGTAGGAGTAAACAATGCATGACACACCTTTGTTTACAAGGTCTTATGCGTTAGTCTTTCTACTAGCACACTAGACACTAAAATCTGCTCACAGCACAGCTTGCATGACCTCAAGCAACAGAGATCTACAATGGCCCCTGTGAAAGATCCTTCACTCTAAGTCTCACCTTTAACCTCTGCACCATCTCCCTGATGTCTGTGCACCTCCCTCAGGTACTCGCACAGCAATTGTGGCTCCTCTGCCGTAGAAGATCTTCAGCGTCAGCCGCTCTGGTGTCAGCCAATCACGTCTGCGAGAAGAAAGAAGAAACAGTTTTAATTTTAGAAAGAAGAGAAACAGTTATTTTAAACACCACCTCTTTGGTGGAAGAGTCAATGAGGACAATGTATTCAGCCGACACACCAAGGCACACAGGGCAGCTCTGCTCCTCCGCCTCCACTAAAGTCCTGGGCTTGGACTCTCCAGGCGACCCGCCCCTGCTGCTCCCAGCTCCGTCCCTCTCGTGCCTTGGTGCGCTCACGTTCTTAGATGCCAGGGAGATGAGGTTGTTTAATTTACCGGCTGAGTCGAGCGGCGTGCTGCTGACATAGTTCTCAGCCAGATCACGCAGGTACTCCTGCCGGTTTCGTGTCGCCATGGTGTGGAACTTCTCTGACTTGTGTGCTGCGTTTTCTGCATTGATGACTTTGGCTAGAAGGAAGTTACGAAAGGTCTCTGGGTCCCGGAAGGTGACACTGCTGGGGATGGGTGGTCCAAAGGGGGGCACATCCTTCATTCGGTCACGGCAACACTGAGGGGAGGGAAACAGAGGATTGGAAGTTTGAGATCCTAATTAATAATGTGTAGTTTATAGAACATGAGTTTGAGCTGATGTAAATATTTACCTAACAGGTGTTTTCAGAGCAGGGGTTGTGACACACGAACAATAACAAGACGTGCTGGAAGTGTGAACGAATATTTTGGGGGGTGAAAGGCAGCGCTCCTGGCTCCTGAAAGATTATGGTGACAAATCGTTCCCTATGTGCCTCTTTCTCAGGAGCTGAGCGAGAGAGAGAGAAGAGAAAAAATGACAAATTAATAAAATGAGTGAGAGTAATTGGCATTCACACGACTGACTCAGTAAACGATAGAAAGTCTGACAGGGGAAAAGAGAGATTAAGACGCTCGCTGTTAGACACCAAGCAACAGCTCTTTATGTAATTTGTTTGTGGATTCTGTGTGGGCTATTTGTGTCTGTGTGCGTGCGTTGGTTTGTCTGTCTATCGGTGTTTATGTAGGAGATGTGGCACACAGTCCAGGCTGTGTCTGTGGTGCGGTGCTTGCCAATCTACTTTCATCTGCAGAGAGATGTGTGAAAGTACCAATTATGTAATGCAGCCCACTGTTTGGCTCCTGAATGGTGTCAAAGAGCATCCTTCACCCAAACCAAGGCTCTCTGTGAACATTTGAACTGTGTTTCATTTATTTTACAGTAGCATGAAAATTTGGGACATTTGGGGCCTTTTAGCACCACCATCATTTTCTATTTCAGCATTTTGAATGTGACCCTTCATACACGAGTCCACTCATATACAACATATTTCATCATTCGTCACTTTTTCCAAGAACAGCTATGCAGGTTAAGTTAGTGCTCTGCTTTTACTGAATTTAGGAGTCTTAACAGCAGCTTACATTTCAGTCTTCTTTTGCTTCTCCAGTCACTGAGGGTTATTTTTATAGTCAGATGCTGCCACCTAGAGGTTTAATCAAGTAAGTAAACGTCCTTACTTTTGCGGCTCCTAAAACCTCTGGATGGAGTTACTGTGCTCTTATATTCTGATTAAACATCTGAAACCAACATTCAGCTGTTCAAACATTTTGCCAGTTTCACATTTCCCATCTTGCTAAAAGGCGGTTTAATTGTCAAAAAGCTTTTCTCTAAAATAAATAATCGACTGTGGGTATGAGTATGGTAACAGTAAGGTTTAATTAACAAGATTAATGTATCTTTAATGACACCTCCTTGGCCTAAACCGCTCTGCTCTGATGTACTGACACATTAAAAAGCACACTGATCCCGAGCACCTTCAGGGCTTGTCTGAGCACATGTGCACACCCGTGAGAGCCTCTCACGCAAACACTTTGGCAAACTGTAAAAATACCCACATGCAGGATGTTATATGCTCTTCGCTGAGACGCAGCACATGCTGGAAACACACAGCATCCAGAAGAACACGCAGGAAGGAAGCTTTAGTGGAATAAGCTCAAGAGGCAAAGTGGAAATAACAGGAGGAAAATATGCTAATAACAAATGAACTGAACCCCACCCAACTCTGATCCAAATACTGAGGGCAGAGAGGGCAAAAGAGAAAGCCAAAAAGGAAAGAAATACCAAGACACACAGAAGACGACGACTATAAAAACACAAGAGGCCAAATAAAAACAGAAAGTGACTCCAAATGAAGAGGTCGGCAAAAGTCTCAAGTTTCCACTTCATGAATTCTGCCAGAGAAAAGAGCAAGAGAAGCTTCAGCTAACAACCACAGACATGCTTTCAAAGGCTCCGTGTGCCAACAAAGCATCATCCTGGATTTTTTTTTTTTTTTCCTTTTCAGACACGCACACCAAATGCTACACAACATACGGCCTCAGGTGATGGTGTTTACTCAGGTGGGGCTGTTACCTGCTGTGGGTTGCTGGGCATGTACGGCAGCATGGTGGACACGTGGAACATGATCTCATAGCCCTGGTAGGAGGTGTAAAGGGAGTGGGTACCCGTAGAGTCAGCTGTAGGAAAGATATTTATTGAAAGCCAGCATTACTCGACCACATGTTAGTTGAATGCAATTCTGTTCAAACACATTTGACTGAATTCGGAGATTATCAGGATGCAGTCGCTGTGCATTTCCTGGTTTTATGACTCCTGTATTGGCTTCTCACACAAATAATGCATTGCTGGCTTTATGTGTCTGTTAAAAGTAATGCTGCTGGTGTCCTTTATGTAAATATTCTTTATAGCTTCATCCAGACATGAGGGCCTTTATGGAGAACCTCCCTGACAATTTGAGACACTCATTTCATAGTTTATTTTTAATTGTCTTTGAGTATAGGGAACAACAATTAAATGATACATTACATTTCATAGTTTTTTTTATTGTCTTTGAGTATAGGGAAACAAAATTAAATGATACATTACATTTCATAGTTTATTTTTATTGTCTTTGAGTATAGGGAACAACAATTAAATGATACATTAAGTTAAAAATCATTTAATCAGCCAAGACACCAATGTGTAAAAATATGATTTCTAAAACTGGATGCATGTGTTACAGTGTTCTTACTCTTTGTGTCGAGCTGTGCAGCGTATTTGGTGAATCCTTTGAGAAGCACCTGCTCCCCGAGCAACTCCAGGAAGGCAGAGAAGGCGGGGTGACACCTCCTCATGTGTTGTACATCTCCTCCTCTGTGCTCTGGCCTGCACGGCACAGCAGAACACCCACCTTGTGCTTCTGACTTAACTACAAGGCAGTGGAGAGATGATTTAATATTACACAAGCAGCACAAACACAAACAGCTGACACACCACACTACAAACACAGCTGAAACACAGCACTCTGAAGGTAATGCCAACAAACAAGCTTTTAACCCAAAAGTAATGTATATCTGGACTTATTTATGCACAGCTTTGTTGCTGTATAAACCACCTGCACAAACAACCCAACAGGCCAGCTGTTGGCAAAATATCTCCACCCTGCATTTCTGCCTCCATTAAATAAAAGGTGAGATAACATGGCCAAACATTACAGCTTTTATGGTACCCACTCATGCTCAAATGCACCACACCCTGCTCCTTACAGCTTTCCCTGTACAAACACTGTACTTTGCACCAACACTAGATCAGATATCCAGTTTCGTTTCGCACACTATCTGAGAACACCACATGCCACCATTTCACCTAGTCTGTGCATAATTTCACTCTGCAGTCCTTCCAAACAGCTGAGACGACTGCTCTGTGAACTTTATGAATCTAAATAAATCAACAGAAGCGATAAACTCACCCCCTGTTCATCCAGTTTAAGGAGCTGCTCTGTGACTTTGGCTGTGCTAAGCGCCAGTCTCAGACAGGAGATGTTGAGTTCGGGGACAAACCTGTTCCAGGACCTCTTTGAGCGGCAGACCCCGAACGGTGCCGTGCTTCCCCGTAGACGCCACTGCATCTTCTAAAACAGAGCCTCGAAGGGTCACCAGCTGTATGTGGGTTAAGAACAAGATCAGTAAAACCAAGAAGAGACAATCTGAGTTTTTTACACTATAAATATTACTGTAAACGGACTTGGAGTGACTTGATTTCACTTTAAACATCCAAGAGATCTTAGAGTTCAATACTTGTTTCTACTGTTTAGTATTTTTTTTGCGTGAGCTCTTTGAATTTTTGCATCACTGATTAGTCAAACATTTGCTGCTGTTTTTTTTTTAATCTTCTGTAGCTTAAACATTAAGAAAAACAATCTTAGTTTAATAATTCTTATTTCTCTTGAATTCATTTCTCATCCCCTTTTTTCGTTGTTGACAAAACTTTTGTAGTGCCAGTGAAAATGAATGAATCAGATATTCTCACTTTTGAGATCAGGCATTTCCTGAAAAAAAAAAAAAAAAAAGCAACACTGCCAGAAACACAATTATAATGCTGATGTCAAAGTGTACTGAGAGAGGTCAAAGGTCACTTCATTACTATATAACACCCGTAGGAAAGGGGTGTGGATGAAGGGAAGTTTGAAGCAGGTCATCAATCACATTTCATCACTTTAATAGTGCCCTGCTGGCATTGAGTTTCTTCCTCTTAGCCAAACACACAAACAGTGAAAGAGGTCTGTGTGGTAGTATGTGTCCGGTAGCATGAATTAAGATTCTGCTCAGTACTGTGCTGCTCCCTGATCAGGGAAAACTGACCTGCTTCAAAACAGTTAGACTATATAACCTCTGGGAGGAGTGGGCTGCTCCTTCTCACATGCAGGTTGATTAAAAATGCATGGCAGTCTTGGAGCTGGCAGAGGCCAGAGAGACAGCTGAACCTCAGAGACTCGGGTCTGCTGCAGAGAAATGAAGCCCGACCGACCCAGAGCTGAAGTTACGGAGATATTGTTTCAACTCGTCAGCTTCTGAACAACAGCAGAGCGAGCGAGAGATGAGAGCAGAAATATCAGAGGGGGACTGTATATGACTGCGCGACAGAGGGAGAGAGAGAGAAAGAGGAAGTCTCCCCACCTTGCTGTGTCAGCAGTGCTGCACAGAATTAAATGACAGACTTAGGGGGATGGATATTTGAGAGCGGCTGTGGCTTGAGTGGGAGAGAATAAAGTCCGCAATCAATCTCCTTTTTTCTGTGTGGGAACAGTCAGCCCGGGCTGCGTCTGTTAGCTTAGCTCTGTGTACTTAGTTGGTGGAGAGGCTCCATTGTTATACTAGAGCTACAGTGATGTGGCCAGGCAGCCATGTAATCCAGCTAAAAACAACACCGCACAGCCACACAGAAGAGCACACTCAGTCTAAGACTGCATTAACACAATGAACAGAGGAAGGCTTTTTCTCTGAGCGGCCTTTACGATGCTAAACATGTAAAATATATTGATTGAGATTAACCCAATTATTCCAAGAGAACTCAGACCTCTGACACAAACTGTGCTCCCTATTATTTTAAATGCCAACCATGCATACAACAAAAAGAAAAACACAAGACTAACACAACTGAGCAGAAAGTTAACCCTGTGAGGTCTAAGTCATCATCCCTGTGCTATCAGAATTTCCATCCATGCTATAGAAAATGCACTTTTAAAATTGTTCTTTCAAGTCTTAATAATCAAAAAAAAAAAAAAAAAACCCAGGAAAAAAAAAAGAAAAGTATATTTTCGCTTTTCCTCCAAAACACAGGATTACGGTCATCACTAGTGATGACTTTTGAAGATAATCTGTAGCTATTTTTTCTCCTTTTTATGGAGAAACACAAAATTTGCTGATTCAAGCTTCTCACCGTTAATCGTCTATTACTTTACTTTGTTATTACAGTAAAGTAACTCAATACCAATAAAACAAATATTCCCTTTGGCTTTGGTAAACCGAGATGGATATTTTTCACAATTTTACACATTTTACGTAAATCAGTCTGAAAGTAATCATCATCTGCAGCTCCAAATAAAGACATCTTTCCAAAACTGTATCTTGAAAACAAAGTTTGGAGATCTGGAGGCAAAATCGCTGAAAACAACCGAGGAATAACGCGAGAACCTGCAAACGAATTGTCTGTAATCATCAGCCCATCATTTACCACATTATGGAGTGTTGAGCCATCAAAGAGGAGAAGTGGCTGGAGCAGCCAGTGTTTGGTTGGCTTTAATGTGCTGGGACTGGGCAGGTGGAATTTTCCACTGGCAGAGAGCAGAGGAGGGATGAGCAGAGGGGTGAGGGGGACAGAGGGAAGGTTAAAGTCAGGGCAGTGTGTGTCACAGGTAGTGCTGGATAGACTGAAACTAGGTGAGGAATTAACTGACTCATAGGTGCCTCGTCACTCAGAAATCCTGTAACCAGTAACACACACACACACAACACCACACACAACACACACACACACACACACACACACAGCTGCATACCTCGTCTCGTCCTGAGGATGAGGCGGTACTGGTGTGGTACTTTCGGTTTTTGTGTCTTCCAGCTTCTCTTGCGGATGCTCAAGGCCACAGGCCCAGCTATCGTCTGTCCCAAAGTAGTTTGAGTGCTCTGGTGGAGGACAGCAGAGGAACAACAAGGTTAAAATCTGAATGTTTTGTGTCTGAACATGCGAGTGTGTTGTTGTCTACAGCCGAGTGTGTCAGCAGATAGGAGATCAGGTGAGTTTCTACTCCTATTAATGCTAAAAGAAGAAGCAGCAGCCAACAAATGCTATCTATGATGAGTCGAGCAACAGAAATTTTATCAGCATCTACTAACACACCGTTTCCAGATTCTCTGTAATTGTGTTACGTTTGAGTGACAGTAAACTGACCAGCTTTATATTTTGGAGTGTTAGGCAGACTAAACAATCTGATAACAACCTCCTTTGTTTTGAGCTGGAAAACTGTGAAAGGTTGCACATTTTGTAAATCACACAGTTAATCCTCTGTGGAAAACAACTCTCCGAATTGTAAGCTTTTATTTATTTTTATTAAACTGGGAAGGAAAGCTCCAGAGATCAACAATCTGTTTCATGAGAGCGTCCTGGGGCCAGATAGTCATCTTTGACTCTGCATGTTTTCTGATGGCAGAAGAAACTGAAACTCAGAGAGAAAACCCACGCAAACACCCAGAGAACAAACTCCAAACGTTGCTGTGAGTCAACAGTGCAAACTACAGAACCTCATGCTTAAAAATAAATAATACATTTTAATGACCGTAGCTGTGCAGGAACTTAAGGCAACATACCTTACTTATCACACATCACTAAATATCAACACGACTACACACATAGTGAGCCATTAGAAGCAGAGAGTAGCAGAAGCAGCTACAGAAATGCATTATAAGCAGAGGTTCTCAAACCATTCTGTTCCTCTCCAGAGGATAAAAAAAGTTCCCTGCCCCCCTACAATTTTTATCAGCCATTGATAAAAAAGCTGAAAAAATTTACACTGAATTTCAAAGAAAATCAGGGTCACTGCAACTTTTTTCCATTTATTTTCCCTTTAAAAATTAATTAAATCTAGTCTCACTTCATATTTCACCTGGAGCCTCTGCCTAGTGCCCACAGTTTGAGAAGCACTGATATATTAGAGAGAAAACAGATGAGAACGGAGCTCAACTCAGACACTGCTTGGATGTTGTGTACTTCATGTGTACTTAGCAGAACTAACAGAGGAAGTCAAGGACAGGACTAAAACATGGCATATCATCTAGTAAGCAATCGATTCGATGCTAAGACAAGATATAACCTGTAGTGAATGAGAGGGACTCCTCGTTTTTTCTCACGCTGGAACAGTGTGACCAACAGAATAAGACCATTAAAGGAGAAATATGCCTTCAGCCTTGTAACTCCAGGAAGTGAATAAAATGCAGTGTCCAAGCGGTCAATTTATGGCTTTACCATTGTCGACAGAATGTGCTCATCTCTTAAAGAGGCCGAGACAACATTACTGACACACTTTACTAGCATCTTGCTGGTCCTCCTCTAAAGCTCCTAACCTAAGCCGTGCTAATGCCAACGCCACAGGCATTATGGCAAAACACAAATTCACCAGAATCGTGATGAAGTATCCAACTTGACAATACTCCTCCTTCATTCCCCACCACCCGACGGGATTGAGTGGGGACGACGTGTACGTTAGGAGACTCGGGCCTGATCAACTTCTATGCCACATCCTGTGGTGCAAATGTCAGCTTTTTGATGAGGCTTTCTGACACGCATGCACGCACAATCTCTGCAGCATTCTGGGGGACGGCTAAGCTGGAAACAAGTCAGCAAATGAGCATATTTTTGGAATGATAACCTTTATCAGTGTGGCTACAGTCTCTCTCTCTCACAAACACACTTGATGGCACACATGTGCTCCTAACAGCATCTGTCACAATATTAGGCTCCAGCCAGATGATGCACGCCAGCGGGAAGTTTCATCAACAGTGTCAGAAGAGGTGATGCTGACAAGAAATGCCCACTGACAGGCTCACATCACACATACCACCTCCTGGTCTGAAAATAGGTGCGACATCTGACTAAAAACAGATCTAAAGCAAAGAGGCACTGGCCGATTTGTTTTTAAGTGCTCCTCCTGATCCTGCAGAAAGGCAGGTGGTGTATCATCAGCACAGATTTTGCCAACAGATCAGCAGTAACACATGTAATAAAAACTGAGGAAGGGTAGCCAGCCCCCCACCGTGCTTTGCTGAGTCCTAGCTGGACACTAAGAACTGCAGGATGTAAGAAATGACCCTGGACAAACACCTGGACACCATCTAATTCCAATGGAAGGAATGAATCGGATTATAAAGGGGGATCATTATGTCAACTAAGGATGGCTGTGACTACTGATGAACACCAGTAGGTGGACATTTTTCCTACAAGATGAACAGATTAGACTGTTTTTTCAAAGGAACTTATCAATTATTAAGAAAAGAAAAAAAGAAAAGAAAAGAAAAGAAAAGAAAAGTAGAGCAAATGTTTTATGTTTTAGAAACTACCACTGGCGAAGATTATAAGGAATGAAAAACATTTGGTTTCAGTTGAATGTGAAAACTCGTGTCCTTAAATCTTGTCTGCTTTTTAAAAAAAAATTGTTACCATCTAGCATAGTCTTAATTTACTCACTTTTTGGTTACTTGGTTTTAAAACGGTTATTTCTTACCACACACCTTCACTTAAAACCGCACTAACCTGCAGTTGAAATAAAGTTTAACTGATTCACAAAACATACAACTTTTTTTAGCTGAAACTGTAAAGATCATTTTTTTAATAATTTTATTTTTAAGAATGAATGTTTATTAAGTATAATGAACTATTCATTCATTCATTCAGATTAACTGCTCTCATAAGTGAGGACTGATTTCTGTTAACTCAGAAGCCTATCCAGCTTAGCATGTCATATCTTGTTCTTGTTTTACGTTCTATCTATGTAGTTTTCATCACATTGTATTTCAGAGGTAGTATTCAAGTAGGCTTACTATGCTAAATACTTAAGAAAAAGAACCCTGCCCATTTCCTATCAATTCCAGAGACTCTGTGGGAACAAAGACTTCTGGTGACTATTACATGAAAACAGCTGGCAGATACATCAAAGAGTATTTACAGTTAACAGTAAAATGATGGTTCTGCAACAACATGAGTGTGTTCCCTGTGTATGACTCAGTGCTACCTTTTCCATGGAAGTAGTCTCTGTAGTACCTGGCTCCCAGGTCTACATGCTCTATGCTGTACAGTTTCATTCTTTCCAGTCTTGTAGCCTGCTCTTCAATGGGGATCTCCACCACTGATACGCTGGCGTTACTCCTCCTCAGCCACCCCCTCCCTCCATCTCCTCCACCTGCTCCATCTCCTCCTCGTTCTAATGATGAGCTGAGGAAGCTGATGTTGCGCTCTCCGTGGCCCCCGGTTTCATTGAGGAAGTGTGGGCAGGAGAGGAGTAGTGGGCTCGAGCTCTGAGCTCCAGCACCATCCAGAGGGTCCACACCCAGGGAGGGTGTTGTGGAGCCCTGCTCGAGGCTCAGAGTCAGATCCTCGATGCTGGAGTAAATGGGATCATTCACACTTGCTGAGGATCTGGAGATGGACAGGGACACTGAAGCGGCTGATGCCCCTGTGGCTGTGTTCCTCCTCTGAGTAACAAAGCCACGTTGAGCTGCTGCCTCGTGGAGATCAAACAGGATGCTCTGAACGTCAAAGTGGACAAAGCTCTTGGTACACACCCATGATTTGTAGGAGGCATTCATGGCACCCCGCCCTCCCCTATCCTCAACAGTCTCTCCTTTCCCTCCATCCAGCTCTCCTCTATTGGAGCTCCGAAGTTTCCGAAACAAAGAGGAGGTGCCCAACGATGACTCTGTCCCTCCACTTTTCTTCCTCACTCTCTCAGTGCCATCTTTCCTTCCGGTATCTCTGTCTTCTGTGGGACCAGGTGAGGGAGCAGAGGGGAGAGGTCCAGTTGGGGTGAGTCTGGAGCACGCAGCAGCTCGCCAAGGTGTATGGGTGCCGAGCTCCGCTGGTCAGGCCTCTCCTGGCGGAACTGGCTGATCATGTCAAAGAAGCTCTGATCAGGAATGCCTTGGATGTCGATGGATGAGGTGCTGCCGTACTCTCTGAACCGGTTCCCCAATCCACCATCTCCGCGGGTCTCCACCTTGGAGCAGGAAGAGAAGACAATTTCAGTGTGTCATAACAGCTCAGTGGGCAAAACAGTCTTTTCCTGTAACATATGTGCATTTTCCAGCTGGAGTCAGTTTTTAAGGCTGATCTGAAAGTTGTGAATCAAACTAGTCACACAGAGACCCACTGATCTTTTAGCAGTCAAAAATCAGTGCAAAAATAAAGACTGAACAATGCTGAAAATGCATGTTCTACTACAAATTTTATAACAAAGTTATTATTAATTATTAACAGTTGGGTATACAACTATTAAAGAGAGAGTTCAGTGACTCTTGTGAATTTTGGACTATTAGATAAAAACAAAACAAGTAATTCAAAGACCACACTGTGACCTGTGGGTTTTATATTTCTGTCAATTTACTGAAATTCTGGCAGCCTGCCAATTTTTAACACGTCTGTATTGATAATCAGATTTTTCTGCAGATGCCCTTAAGATTACAGTAAGGGTTAGAGGTAAAGGTCCAGCAGACGACATCTGCAATAATCCTATTAGGTTCACATTCAACCCACGTAACTACAGCTTAAAATAAATACATTTGCACAACAACAGCATCAGCATGACTTCACTTAGCAAGTGACACGCAACTGTAAAACTTTACAAAATTAATCTTAGTGAATATGAATTTTAAAAAAAAACACCATCTGCAAATTTTAAATTGCAATTTTATGGTAAAGGAATTTTACAACCTTATTTTAATTTTTGACTTTTTAAGACTTTTAAATGATGCACAGCAACCCTGAAACAATGAGATCACTGGTCATATTAAAGTAACACAGGACAGGATTTTAAGACAATAGATATGTGGTTCAAGCATAAATTGAAAAGTTAATGTCATTAAGTTTTATAAATAATCTGTTTAAATGTTAATGGAAGACCATCTGATAACCACATACATGTGTTACAACAAGTGTGAAAGGAGTTAAGTGACGATGCTAAAAACACACTAACAGCATTTACGGGTTCAGTTTTTTCTTGGACAGTGCACAGGGCAGAGCAAAGCACTGTATGACCTGCATTCAGTGTTTGACTCCTTTCTGTGGATTTATGTAGCACTGATGAAACAGGATGGCAATCACTGTATTCTAAACTTGGTCTGTTTCTAACAAGACACTTTACACAAATTGAACTACTGCTAAAAGGAAAAAAGTATATCCTATTTCCACTGGATCTGCAAATGTAAGAGAGACACTAGATGAAGATTTCAGACTCACCTCATTTTCATCTTGTTCGCTCAGCGTCACTTCGCTGTTGGAGCGCTGTCTTAAAGGTGGGAACACTCTGAGGCTGAAAGGAGAACTTCTTTCACCACCAAGCTCTCCTCCTCTGAACTCGACATCCTTGGATCTCCGTCGGGGCAACCTGGCAACTCCTCCCCGCACCAACCTCACATCAGATGACAGAACTGATGATGAAATTGAACTGTCGTCGCCGTAGTGATTGCTGCCAATCTGCCCATTCTCAAGCAGTGACTCCCGGGACTGAGCACGACGTGGAGGCCATTCTGCAATCCGTGCCCGGACACCCATTTTGGGCACAGAGATTCGTGGTTGCATGGCCGGGTCAGAGGGGCCAGGCGCCGGGTGCCCATTGGGGGTGTGACGAAATGGAGTGTGCTGAGGCAACCCTCCTCCTCCTCCATCGAGAAGGTCCGAGGAGGTGCAAGTTACCCCTCTGTCTCTGTAACTATTCATGGCTCCCCAGGAGAGCTCAGGGCAGGGGGACAGGGGGCTGGCATCCCATATTGGGAGGAGTGCTGGGGAAGAGGGAGCGGAGGGGCCCCACACCACTCTGCTGATGGTGTTACGACCTCCAGCTCCCAAAACATTGCTTTTAACGGGCAGGATGGGAAAGACTTCACTGGTCCATCGAGTCTGGATCCAGGCAGATCCTCCTCCTCCTCCTCTTCTTCTTCTTGGACTATGTCTGATGCAGATCTGAGAGAAGAAAAACAGAAAGACAATAAGCCAAAAAAAAAAAATCAAATCAAAATAAATTAGCTTTAAAATACAGGAAGATTTTTCAATTGCAAAGCCTGCGTGACCCACATTTTCTCCACAGAGCCAAAAATCTGAGTCACTAAACTGTAAAACAATGTAGGACTGATAAGCCAGAGAGAGCAAGAGAGAAAATAAGGTGAGGGGATATGACAGAGGATTTCTCCCATTGAGGCTAATCTTCAGGAGGCTGACAAGGGATATTATTATCACATGTGGCGTGCACTCAAGTGCATGTGCGTTCACACATTGAAATTCACACACCCACGGGACACGAAGGCTGTGGCCGCTCTGCTGCAGATTAAAACCTCAGAAACATTTCACTTAATATTATCAGACAAGAAAGGGATACAAATCCAAACAGAGAGAGTGCACAGGCAGTTTAAATACACTGAACCATTTTCACATTATAAAGCAGGGCTCAAAATTTGCCTATGGGAGGGCAACTGCATGCATAAGCACAACTATTAGGTAAGGCAAAGAATCTTTCTTACCTTAGTTAATACAAGTTTATACATTTTCCTCTTACTTTGGGCTATTTGAAAATAAAAAATGTATTTTAAGAATGAGTAAACTAAACCAAAAAATGTACATTACATTTGTGTTTATTATGTGGGCACATAGCTGTGACAATGACAAAGCAGCTGCTCTGTTTCTGCTCTTTCAAAAACAACTTCGGGGCATAAGAACCAAGTGGCCTATCAGCCAGAGGGGTGAGGTTTGGTAAGCCAGCAATAAAGGGTCAAGAAAGCGCATGGAGCAGAGTGGAGCACTGCTCAGAGAACCACAACAGCATGCTTTAATGTGACAGTCACGAGCACTGAGTCTCAAAAATTAACAAGCCTTGTAAAGACTTCTTGATTTCTTTATGTAATTATTTTCACACGCTTACACGATCATCACACAGGTACAAGAATACAGTCACATCCAGTTTACTCTGGATTATTCTGATCTTTGGTCATCATGAGCGCACACAATAGAGTCAAGCTGTGGTAACATGTTTTGTGTTTTGATTTCCGTGGTGCTTCAGAGTGACCGGCTGGGAATTTTTTTAAATGATGTGGTTATGACTCGACTGCGTGACAGCAAGCGAGGATAATGTGCTGGCATGGTGGTCCATATGTAAACGTAAAGAGAGAATCAGCGAGGGATCTTGGCAGTGTTGCTCTGTGGTGAAAAATGTCGGGATGCTGTGTAAAAAGTTAATGAAACCAGAATGCTATGATTTTCAAATATTTAAACCCCATATTTAACTGAAACTGATACTCAAACATTATATTGTGATAAAACAAACCCATAGCCATGTGACTATTACCCTCAGGCCAGGAGATTAGACTAAATCACTGACACCTGTGAGTGCAGTATCATAAGCTTTGCATCTTTCTTTCTAAACTCACTGCAGGTGACAAACAGTTAAAAGGGTCACTTTAATTCACTAAACTGTGTTCAAGAAAACAGCGTGCTGCTAATTGAGAGACGGTCCAAACAGAAGGAACTTCAAAGGTAAACTTAATCACATTTGGTCCAAAAGTCTCACGTTGAACTCCTTTAATTATAACAAACATGAGGTACCGTACAAAGTTAGCAGTATTTGGGCTTTTAAATGCCCATCCTGAATGGTGTACATACTAAAAGTGACTATAGCACAGCAAAACAGTTATGAATAGACTCATGCTCGATTTATCGTCAGGTGTTTGTGCCCATTTGATCAGCTCTTGCTATTCTGAGAGGAGGTTTGTAGGAATGCAACAAACAAAAGGCAAAATGCTACCCTGGTAGAATACTGATTGGGGCTGCAAAGAAAGGGGAGTGACAGCAGAGCTCAGCGTGAAGGGGGAAGAAATCAGACGGCAGCTGTAGTGGACAGTTTTCATTGTTTTCGACCCCTCAGTCTCACTTCACTACAACAAGTTCTTCTTTTTACAACTTCTAATCTTCTCTGCACGCATACTGTCAGAGCTATGAAAACAAGAAAATGGCTTGCATCTACACCAGCAGAATACTAGCTGGGCGTGGCATAATGCGCAAGCTAGATACAATTACAAGCCTGTTACACGTTAGCTTCACAGAGTTATCATCCTTGTACTGTCAAGACAATTCCACTTTTAGTATTTTAGGTGTCTCTTCTGATAGCCTGCAGCTGGGTAAAAGAACATTTTACAGCCAAACCACTGCTTATGTTTGGACAAAGAATTTACCTATTTATCAGCTATTTGGGATGAAACGAAATCACTGGTTTTTAATACTTTTTAAGAGCTACAGAGACCAATATGAAATGTGGAAAGTGTGAAAATGTGATAACAGCAGTCTCTGTGGGGGGTTACTTATTATTAATAAAAATGTAAATGTGCTTAATTTTCTGTGTTGGCAGTCAGACCTGCTCGTGTTTCCAGTACTACTCTCTTCATTCTTAGGTTTCCGTCTAATCTCGGTCTCCATTTAGGTCTCCGCTGTCAGATTAAGCTCTTTTATCTACATAAGTCTTCTCAAAGCAAAATGCATGCACGGAATGAGCTCATCTGCATATATACCTTTATAAAATATGCGCATTAGGTTCCAGTGCTCACAATTTCATTTCTTTTTTTACCTCCTTGGACTCCCACATTGCTCTGCTGTTGTACTGAATTTTCATAAAATCCTGGGGTTTCTGAATTCACTCAAGTTGTATTATCTCATGTACCAACTTCCATCTGTCACTTATTTCTTGCACATTCAACCACATACATGTCATCACACAGTGCTGTCACATCAGTCACTGACATTTTAACTGCAAAAACTCATCTTCGTGGTTAACCTTAGAGAACCAGCACAATTTTACCCCTCATACAAATGCTTTAAAAATTTTATATGAATCAAACACCAGCAGAAACACACAATGAACCACTGCATAATTGCATTCAACATTAAAATTTAAGCAGTGACAAACTACACTGTTGCACATGGAGCTTTTGGAGTTTAAAAATAAAGGGAAGCTCTAAAAAACAAAACAAAAACAGGAGTTAAACATTTGACTATTTCCAGTGAGGAACAGGCAGAAAATGTCCTCTCTCCAGCTGCACGAGTCTTTGTGAACTCTACAAATGTCGACTCCTGGGGTGACTATCTCTTTACAAAGTCCAATTTGCATAACGTTGAGCTTTCCATTGTGTAAAGGCAGCTCACAGTGGTCTGAGTGTGTTTTATGATACACAATGCCTTTTATGAGTCCTAGCTGAATTCCTTTTGGCAATAAGACCACATTACTCATACATAACGCACGCACATGGGCAACATCAACAAAACTCATTCACAGCTAATAGAATCCCCTATCGTCATACGGCCGCACGGATGTATCATGTCTTTGTTTTTGGGGAACCACAGTGACTTCCGGGCCAAGACTCCTGCTCTGATCATGCTTTCTGACAGAGTCTTTCCTCATTCAGAGGGCTGTCCCTGTGGTCCACTCAGACCCAATCGCAGATTATCCGCCCCAGCTGCCGGAGCTGCAGAATGGCTTCATTATACATCTGAGGTGCCTGATGAGAAAAGCAATGCTTAGAGTGTGGTCTTCTTTATCAGTGACCTTTGCCAGCACACAGCCCCTCAGTGAGAAACACATCTGACTAAAGCTGTTCTCACACATGAACTCCGGAAAATGCCGGGTGAATCAGGTCGGAACATTGTCCGAAGTTGTCCTTTCTCACATTTACAAGGAGATGGTTCACATCAGCTGTACTCTCACTACTAGAAACATTCCCAAGTGGTTTAGAAGAGCCTGAGTAGTGTCAGGATACGGGACAACCAATTGCTAGCAATGTCAATCTCACATCAGTGCAAATCAATGCAGTTGGACACCACACAGACTTTGTGCTAGGGAGCTGGGAAATTAGAGAGCGATGGACGTAACTTCAGACTCTGGAAAGTGAAGCTAATGTCGGAGCGCCTTAAACCTGGCTTCTTTCTAATGGCCAACAGGGGGCGATACCTGCAATTACAAAATTATTTTGATCCTAGAATTCTATGAAAAAACAGTTCTTGGCACTCTCTCAATGACTTCAGTAAAAACTTTCCTGATGAGTTTATGGGCTCAGTCACGGGTTTCAAGTCAAGATACAAAGTTCATTATACAAATTATGGCAATTCTAAGCATCACAAAAAAGGCTTTATAACAGGGCTTCACTAACCAATCTTTTACTGGCTTTATTAGGTACACCTGTTCAAACACACATAAGCACAAATTTCTAATCCGCCAATCACATGGCAACAACTCAGTCCATTTAGGCATGTAGACATGGTTCATTTCAGAAACTGCTGATCTACTGGGATTTTCCTGCAATGGTCCAAAAAAGAGAAAATATCCAGTGAGCCACAATTCTCTGGGCAAAAATGCCTTGTTGACATCAGAGGCCAGAGGTGAATGACCAGACTGTTTCAAGATGATAGGAAGGCAACATTAACTTGGATAACAACTTGTTTCAATCAAATGGCCTCCACAGTAAACAGATGTCAATCCAGTTGCAATGGTTTATTGGCATCACGGATGTGCCGCTGAAAAATCTGCAGCAACTGTGTGATGCTATCACGTTAATATGGACCAAAATCTCTGAGGAATGTTTCCAGCACCCTGTTGGATCTGAGCCACAAAGAATTAAGGCAGTTCAGGTGGCAAAAGGGGAGACCTACCTGGTATTAGCACAGTGTACCTAGTAAAGTACCTTGTGTGTATACTGTCTATTATATAGGTAAGGTCTACTTTATTATCCCACCCCCAGAGGGGGGAAACAGGGTGCTGTTTTTGGTATGTTTGTCTGTTTGCTTGTCTGTTAACGATATTACAGCAAAAATACCAGTCCAAATTTGCAGGAAGGATGGCCAGTGACCCCAAGATCAGCTGATTAATTTTTTGGCATAATGGGGTCAAGGTAAAATAAATAAATAAAAAATACAGAAGTGGAGCCAAACAGAACATTATCTGGATCCAATCCAGATCCCGGTTTTCCAGACTACTTGAATTTAACATGGTAAACTCAATTTAATGCATATTTTTGGCCATATCTCGGCTGAAAAAAAAAAAGACACGATCCTCATTTGTTGCAGTAAGAAGCAAATCACTATTGTTCATGGACATGCAACACTTGATCGGGATATAATCTGCAACACGCGAATATATGACAACTTTTGACTATCAACCCGATCACTGAATTCCCCTATTATCGCCTACCCGACAAATCACATATTTTCTCATTATAAGAGATAAAGCTTTTTCAAAAAATGAAAATGACCATAAAATTAAAGTTATTTTACTTCAACTTTTAAACCTCTGAAACTATGGACATGGACAAAAGGAGCAATGTGTTATCTCAGTGATTCAATATTTGGAGAGTAACACGTTTGTGAGACAGACAACGTTCAAATTAGCTGAAACGTTGGCCGGGGGCAGAGTTTGTGGTGCCTGGCACCACTTTTTTAATTTATTTATTGGCATTTTAGGCCTTTGGTGTGCCTCTCTTGCTGGGTAATGCAGTGCATGTGTGATCTACAGCCGTTCTAGAGGCTCTCTGTGGCAGTACTTGGACACAGATGTGCTACTAACATGCTGCTGGTTTGCATGTTTGATGTTTAAACACTCAATCTGCGAGAGTACTAACAGCTGCCGATGAGCTCTAAGCAAAACTAGAACTGAGGCTGACATTAAGTCTTTAGTTTTCTTAAATTCAAAATCTCAGGATGACAAAATCTCAACTCAAGGTCCCAGTTTTTTTTTTTAAGTAAATGGTACCTGAGACGAAACAAATGTTGCAGTGTGAGGAAGAAACATCACAGTCACTTTAAGTTCACGCAGCATGCATATGTAACTAGCAGTAAAGAGCTAATACATACTGGATTGTGGTAAAGCAAGATATGGTTGTATTTAAAGTCATTTAAAAGCAAATCAACATAAAATGTGATCATTGACTGCAAACAGGCAAAAAAAGGAGAGGAAAATAAAGACTTAATCTTCCTCCTCTTCAGTGAGACAAGGGCAGAGACATCCAGCGCAGAATCTGGCACTGACTTCAGAAGATAAAAAGCAGACATTTAATGCTTTTTAATTACTCACATACAGTAATTAGTTAGCTCAGGGATGTACCTCCCCTGTTCTGGCTCTCCCATTCATGCTCTTCCTCGCTCTTTCTGCTCACCCGCACTGACTTGCCCAGCATGATGCAGGCTTGGCCCATGCACCACAAACACACACCGAGGCTGGTAATTACACTGCTTAGATGGTAGTAATGACAGAGCTAGCAGAGGAGTGCAGCTTCCAGAGGAATGAGCGCAATCACTGTGGAGGAGGAGGTGCTGCTCACTGGTATGTCACAGCAATGCAGGCAGACCTGAGATCAGAGTGAAATGTGACCGAGAGCGGGGATCACAGATAAAGTGGGATGGACCAGAGATAAGTTGGAAACAAGAAATGAAATTATGTACGTAGAAAGACAATAAGTGATAAAAAATATTCAAATATGAACTGCTCAAAGACAAAAACAAACTCTCCAGGCATAAAACAGTCACAATTAAGCAAACAATACCAGAGTGCGAGTTAGATCATGGGCTGGTTTGACGAACAGATGGTGTGACATATGACTGGCAGACAGAAGCAGAGCAGAGCATAACATCTGGCATTTATGTTACCTTGAGGCCAGACAAAAAGATGCCATCAGGTCTCGACTGAGCCCAGGTTTGCCACTATCAACCTGATATATAGAGGTTAACCAAAACGGGTTTACTGATAAGTAAAATATCCACTGCTAATTTGAGACAGTTTGACATAGTGAACTAAGCATTAACAAAACACTGAAGCTAATAAAAAAAAAAAAAAAAAACAGAAACAAAAAAAAAAACTGTGGAACAAATGTTTTTATTTAGAGTCGAGCCATTCCTCAGACCGAATTGTCCTTTAAGGTTTAAATCTTTGACCGAGGAAAATCTCAAAATAATTTAAATCCAATAAGAAAGCATGAGACAAACACATTTATTTTATCACTTTCACATAACTTGCTATGAGCTAAGAAAATAAGGTGCAGACATCACAGCAAAAGCCCTTTTCACAGACATCATTGACAGGAGGAATGACTGGTCAACATGCATGTGGCATTTAAGTATTGTATTAAGACACGGATTGAGGCGGTGCAGACATTTCTACACATTGTCTCACATTTGACTGCTCAGGTTTTAGACTGCTTTAAACACAGTTTAGGCAGATTTTTTCTTCTCTGTATAATATCTCAGACAAAGGATGAAATGAGAAGGCTGCACTCTGACACAGTATAAGACAAACAGGCATTATTTTGATCTGTCATGCAAAGCTACTCTAGTAGAGTCCAAGAATAAAAATACGGAGCTGGATATAAACACAATAGGTCCACTTTAAAGGTAGCTCTGATCAAAAATAACAAGCCAATGGTAAACTCTTAAATAAAAAGAAATCCTCAGTGAATTTCTAAAAGGTCAGTGCCTTTAAAAGGGAGTGAGTGCATGTTCAGTGGGCTGGATGTTTCACTGTGTTCTGCAGTGGTGTAGTCAGGAGGCTACAGGATGGCTGCAGGTGTCCGCCTGCACCTCTCTGATGAGATTGAAGAGGCAACCTGTTTTCCCTCTACAAGAACAGATTTGCTAAACAAATTTGATGTTGTCATACGTGCCAAATGGAGGCTCTGCTTCTGACAAGGCAACACTGTCAGAAACCAGATGTTAACGAACCATGTTTTCCTTCCACAGAAAACGTTCTCTAAGAAAAAAAAAAAAAAAAAAAAAGCACATTCAGCTGTGTTGCTTTAGGATTACCCCAAGTGACGATCCCTCATGATGCATAATAAAATTAGACCTATTCTTGCCTGAATGTGAACCTGGAAACACCAAAACATCAACAACACTAACACAGCAGTACAGGAAGGAAGCACACAGTGAATGCCTCTGACTCTGGTCTATGTTGGGCTCATAGGTCTGTTATCTGTAGGTGACATCTCTGTCTAAGACTGGAACTTTACTAAGCTGCTGCTCTCTACTCTTTGCTCATTTTCTTCCCCAGCCTTTTCCTTGAGTCTCTCCTGACCCCACTGTCATTGTCCCCATTGATTTCCATCTACTTTGCTTTTGCTGAATCCCGCTGATGTCGCCAGTGTCACTTCCATCTGCCCGTCTGTCCGTCAGGCTGCTGTCCCATGACATTGAAATAGCTTATAAGGCCGAGGAGAAAGAGGAGCAGAAAGACCGGGGGTCTTAATTTAGCAAACATGCACACACAGACCAAGGCATTGACGTAATGAGTCTAATGGTTTGCATCCAGTTGGAAGATCACAAATTGCAGCCCACATCGCAAGTAATCACTCACTGGTTTATCTGCAGTAGTGGTGAGAAAACGCGGCTAAACAGAAAGCTAAAAGGATTGTCAAAAACACAGAAGGGAGGTCACGATGACTATGAAAATATTCACATATTGCATCACTTGATGTTTCAATTTTCACTGCTACGCAAAATTTTTATGAAATAGCCACACTCCTCTGCACAGAAAACATGTTATTTTTATTTTCCCTTTCTCTCAGAGGTCTACATGCCAGAAGCTGGTGATGATGATGGTGATGATGATGATGATGATGATGATGATGATGATGATGATGATGATTCAGTGAACTGCTGAAGGGCATTTCAGGAAAGCGCCTGCAGGAAAGGGGTCACGAACCTCAGATGTCAAGCTAAACCATCCGTTCTTAGCAAAAGCAGCTGACTGTTAACAGCTGTACTGAAGATATAAACACATTGTACCGAATTGTCTGTTTCTACATGCAGTTTCATGCAAAAATATGACACACGATTGAGATTTTTGGAAAAATGTGTCACTTGATTAAGTCGGTTAGGGCTCTAAAACATTTTCTGTTTTCTCTAGATTACATGCTTAATGATTAAGTGATCAATTAAGAAAAAAAAGGTTAGCAGTAGCCCTGATAGTTATCACTTTTTCAGGGAAACACTGGAAAACTTTTCAAGGAGAAAAAACCAGGACAGACGTGAGGATTTCTCTCTTCTTTTTCTTTTTTACCAGTTCAAAAAATTAAATGTGTGAAAAAAATCAAGTTTCTTAATCACACTGAACAAAATCTTAAATCAAATTTGCCCACAGTGCAGTAACACTTTCAGAGATATTAATAGGATAGCTACAGTATGAATTAGAGATCCACTGATTAACCTTCCAGGGACTGGAATTGACCGGCCAGTGAACGACTGAGAGCCGGTTTCATGTGCAACACACGTGGGCACACTCAAAGCCACATCCCAACTTTCTTTCTCCAAAAACGTCAATGATAACATTTCTCCTTGAACGCTTTGCACTTTTCTATTTACTGTTTAGTTTTCTTGTGCCGTGTAAAAAGATCTCATACATGTGTACATTCCAGCAGGATGAACACAGAGTACATGAAAAGACTCTTAAAAAATTATATTTTAAAACCGAATAAATTAAAATCTGAGCACTAACAATATTAAAACAAAAGTATTTCTGCTAGAAAAGACTCTCAGTGAAAGCAGACAGCACAGAGGCAAATCAAAATGCTTCCTGAATCTGATAAAAGTGAAATAAATCAGATTCACACATTCATGACAACAACCAAAGTGAAACAGAGCAAAGCACTGGCGCTCTGTTACTGAACCCAGAGAGACTTTTATGGGACACTTCAGAGTATTTTCTGACTGTGGCTGCATGTGTAGCCCTCTTTTATGGAAGCAGAGTACATGTCAAGTGACCTGCTTTCCATTATCAGCACAAAATGCGGAAGTGCTTTATCTACAAGAGAAGAGAGCAGAGCAGAGTCGAGAGCCAACACCTACACTGCAGAAAAATATTCAGGTCATTGAGACAATTAGCCTTTGATGAGGTCCTTAAATCTCACTTTGCTTCTGCCCAAGAATGAGGTGCAAACTCAACAATGGCTGGATAACCAGCATACAAACATCCACTGACAGTAAACTGGATCGGACTGTTTACACAGAGCCGCATTGCAATTGTTTGGTTTGAAATCAACCTGTCAATTCACCAAAGCTCAGATAAAGAACCTACATTATACAACAGTCTCAATATTAAATTACCCATTGTCATAAATACATTTACCTTTTCTGCCCTCAGCTGTGCAGGTGAAGCTCGTGGTGAGGTCTGACGTCACCGTGCAGGCAGACGAGGCCCGGTATTTCACTGTGTAGAGAAAACACATGCACATCTTGTAAAACTGACACCAACTTCTTTTCAGTGTTACACACATAGATTTTATTTTATAATGCCAAACAGGTGAGCATAACTTGTAGGATAAATTGTGGCAGGATGTTTTCAGCCTTTTGCATTTCATATAATCTGTGTGTGGTACTGATAATTGTGTTTCTGTGGAGCAGCTGTAATCAGTTCCACGCTCATCAGAGCATTCACACAGACAAGTCTATTGTTTGTGAGGAGTAAGAACAAAAAGGCCTAGGGCGGTCTATCTGTATTGTAAACAAGCCTGCAGACTCCACAACCAGTTGTTATGGTACAATATATTAGTTAAAGTGAAACCATTGTTTAATGAACCAGTGTTTGAGTTCTTGGATATTGGAGGGGAAATTAAGTTGGATGATTGTTTTGGAGGTTGAGGACCCCCCCCCCACATATAATCATTATAACTTTATGCAGCTAGATGGATTTATTGAAGATACGCATCCTGTGAAACAGTTTCTTTTATTAGAAATTTGCACTTTGGTTGAAAAGTGGGCTCCTGTTCATCATTTAGATCTTTAAGCTGGCCTCTATGTTTGCCGATTTAGGTCTTTTAGATGGAAACACAAAGGATGAGTGAAGGAGGCTGCACTCTGTGATCAGAGGTTGAACAGTGGGGAGGAGGGCCCTTCAAGTAGAACATAAAAAGAAGGGAGAAGGGGGGCCAGAGAAGCAGCAGACATAATGTCCTGAGGGGGAGGCCCATTACTGTCTGGCAAATACAGTTCGGATCAATAATGATCAATCAGGTTCCACTTATCCTGGTACGCAAAGCATAATAACACTGTCTTTGGCTCAAGGGGGAGAGCAGGAGTGGACCAGGATCAGTGATTGTGTGAGTGTCTATTTTACTACAGCAGAGTGTCGGTCTTTCACAAAGCCAGCAGCGTCAGCACAGATTTAAGGCTCAGGCTTCACTTCACTGCACTGAAAATGAAATTAAACTCAAAGTGAAAACTTCCCAACCATGGAAGACTTTGCACCACAGACCCCTGAAAGTAATTACACCTGCCCGTCAATGTAAGACACTGTATACAGCCAGCATCTCTCTCTCTCTCTCTCACACTCACTCACTCACACACACTCACACACACACACACACACACACACACACACACACACACACACACACACACACACACACACACACACACACACACACACACACACACACACACACACACACACACAGTGAAGTCAAGCAAACAACCTAAAATCTATACAGAAGCAAATAAAATAAAAACCAATTCTATGTTTAGTGAGAGCACCTACACCCAATCACAACTATTCACACTAATTTTATGCACAACTTGAAAAATAGATTTCTTGAGTGAATATTTGGAAAGCTGAAAAACAAGAGCATCACCTAGAGACAATACAGCACATTCATTATTGTATCTAAATTATTTTGCTTTGCTAAATCAGTAGAAGCCAAAATTAAAATTTGATTAATTGCATAGCCATACCTACACCACATTCACATGAATGTCAACAAGTAGCACGTGGCATTTAGAACTGAATGATAAAGAAACTTAACTAAATATTTTGTATAGAGCATTTCCTATATGTGATTACCCTTGAAGCTATAAATACAATGATGTCAGACTTTTCCTATTAAGCTCTGACAAAGTCACACTGTTCTCAAAATATCTCAGGTAACAAACTTAAAGCTTCATTCATTATTCAAAAGTAATCCTGCTTTTTACTGCAGTAAATTATATTAATTGTCTACCTTTTCTACCAAAGAGCAAATGTGATTACATTGCTGTACAAAGATACAACCAATGTGCGGGCCTCTAGTGTTTGCATGAGTCACAGCTACAAACACTGGACCCGTGGAGAAAAGATCAACAGGACTGAACGAATTTGCCGAAGGTGTGCTATGAAAAAAAATTCAACATAGCCAGGCTTTGTTTGCTGTAACTGGCTCAACAAAACCTAAAACAACAGTACAAGATATTGGGTTCTCTCAGCTCTCTATGTTAAACCAGGTAAACCAGGCTTTCTGCTTTGGGCTCTGTGCACGCTCACAGGAATGGAGACATTTAACGCAACATCTCAGTCTTCATCCACAGAGAATGGATCGAACGAGAGATTAAAAAAAAAATAAAATAAAATAAAAAACATAGGCTATAATCAATAAAATGGCAGAAAACAACACTGTAATATATATTTTTTAAAAATGTGTGTGTTTCTCCACTGACTGAGCTGCCCTTTATTTCTAACACTCTTTAACTCTAACACACTCAGTACATTTAAAAATCAGTACATTCATGTCTTAAACTGTCCCACAGCTTAATAAAGGAGACATGGCAATCACATACACTCATTCATAGTACAGCCCTCTGATAAACCACCTGCATACCACAAAGCATGTTAGTGAAAGGAGATAGATCTGCAGCACTGTGTGGTCCACTGGGCCTGATGAATGGCTCTGTCACAGCAGAGCACGCTGCAGTAGAAGTTCAGAAAATCCAATGAACACCATGGATGAAGACAAATCACCTCTGTGGCCTCCACAAGCACCACATGTTCACATCACTGGCCCTTCACATGCAGCAGAGAGCAGAGCAGGTGTCCACAGGTGCCTGCTGGACGGTCTGCTTGTGTGACTGAGACTTTAGTTTTGTCTTGGGCATATCTGTATAAATAGCAGTGGAGTCACTGTCTGCTGCTGTGAATCCTGCCAGGACAGGCCTGATGTGTGTATGTCTCTGTACATACGGTGTGTTTTCAGAACAGTGGGACACAGACTTCAGCGTGAATCTATAAATACATTCTTCTTTTCAGAAAAGAATAAGAAGCCTTATTTCAAAAGATATGTAGCTACCACTGATGTGTGTTTGTGTGTGTCAGTGTGTCATCGTTAGCATTATGTTGTGATTAAGATGGGATTAACTCTGATGCATGCAAATTTGCTGCGTCAGTGCTCCTCCAGAGTTAAGCTTACTGACGTTTTTAACTGACACTGACAGTATTTCAAACACAAACACTGTCTGCATCCTGTTTTACTGACAGTATGGGAACAAACATACTGTCAGCATACTGTTAAAGAGCAGTGTCTGTGCATATCTCTGCTCTTTTTGTTCTGCACCCAGGCATCAGGTAATATATTTAAATAAAAGGTCCCCACACTAACCTCTCACTGCAGAAATTTACAAATTATATGTCAGTGTCTGTCTAGAAATAATTTCAACTTATTAATGTCAGTTACGTCTTTTGTTAAAATTGAACATTTTAAAAAGGCACTTTAAAGATGTTTTCCCCATAAATGAACCAAAACATCTTTTTTCTAACATACACATTGAGGTCAATATACAGCAGCATTGGCAGATGTAATCTTGTATGTACTGTGTTTACATTTGTATATTAAATAAATTAACAACAGCAGATCCCATCTTCCTGGTTTATTTAATTGATTAACAGTTCATATGCATTTTTGGTTATGGTGCAGGTATTATCTGGTGATCAACATTTCTGATGGTTTGATTAATTGCTTAGCAAGCAATTATGTGGCTTAGCTATGACTAAAGTGAAAACAACTTCTTGTTTTTTAGACCTTTGAAAACAGTAACACATGTACTATGAATTTAAATCCATTCAGTGCCACTTGACACAGCAAAATGTGTAGATCTTAAAAGGGTCTAAATCTTCCTGAATGCACTGATACGCCAACAGATATTTGAGAATTTCCAGCGTATTTGTGTGTATGTTTGCATGTTTATAGATCACACAGGAGTCATGTAATGAGCTCACATGCTGCAAGAGAGGGAGGAGACCCCTATAGAGGGGGGTGGGCAGTCCCATTCACAGTCTAATGTTGGAGGGGGAGGAGATGCCAGGCTTCCCTTTTACATCTCTATTCCACTGCATGTCCCCTGTGTCCTCCCCTCTGAGTCACACTGTGTCATCTTATTCACATTAAAATAAGGCATTGGATGTGTTAAAAAAGAAAAAAGAGCCCAGTTTGCTTCCTTCCTCAGGGTAATGATCCATGGCTCTTTCCTGAGGTGTAGCTCCCCACTTAAAAAGAAGATGGACAGAGTGTTTGAAAAGTATCACTGCATACTAAAAATGCATGAAGCTAAGACTTTGGTTGCTCAATCAGCAGCTAATCAATACAAATTTCTTTATTTAAATGTTTGAGACTAATGAGCCACCCATTCAAAGGTTCCAATATGAATTTGCAGTGTAAGCATGCTCATTTTGCATTATTTGACACATATTAAGCAGCGTATGACTCAGCACACATCATGTGTAATGCAATCCATCAACAGATTTAGGCTCTATTTATTCAAAGCATTTTTGTAAAAAAAAAAAAAAAAAAAATTATATATATATATATATATATATATATATATATATATATATATATATATATATATATATATATATATATATATATATATATATATATGAGTTCCCATACTGTTAAATCATTACTGGCTAAGAAACTGGGGTCTGTACAGCACAGCAAGTTCAACATACCCAGGGTATCTTTCCTTGTCTTGCTTCACTTTCCCTAACATTGGCAATCAGGCTAAGTAGTCACATAGGTTTTCTCTCTGTTTTTTTTTTTTGTTTTTTTTTTAAATCGAACTCCAAATCAGACATTTCCTAACGTCTAATGTTTCCTAATATGTGAATGAAGTCCACAGACTGTGGGCTTAAACTCTGGGCAACATGGGAGGAAAATAAGTGATGAAGTCATGTGTAATACACAGAACTCCTTTTACCAAAACCACTTGGAAATGTTGCTGTAGATGTTTAATCGCTATGCTGGTGCTGGTTGCCATAGGAACGTGAAGGCGCACCAGCAAGAAGATGTATGGTGTAGGCGGTCGGCCGCAGGCGATCAGGACACACAACCTGATAGCGGAGCAGTAAATAATAAAGACACGACGCGGTAATGTCGATAACACGGTCGTCAGCTGGTCCCCCTGCAGCTCGATGCAGCGCGCTGTCACTGCAGCGCCAATAGCTTGTGCTCTCTCCAAACTTTAAGCGCTTTCAAGGCGCTGGAGTGGATCCTGTTATTTTATTATATTACTCTCCTCAGACATGTCCCCCCCCCTCCTGCTGTGGCTTATGCAGTCTGTCCATCTCTAACAACTATGTTGTATGTGAGCATCAAAGCATGTCTGCATGGCCTCTAAACTGTTCAAAGACATGAAAAAGCTGAGTGGTGGAAACGTGCACTCATCAGCAGACTTTCAACATCTGTTACTTGTTTTTGTTTCCATAACATAATTCAGTCTGGCAAATTGCTGGCATTTTATATGGATGTCATGAAGGACACAATCTATGGGCAATTTAAAAGTCATCTAAACACTCCTCTCTAAAAATACTCTAAACACTAAGGAAAGATGTTTCAGATGATTTTTTTTAGTAGCTTATTCAGTGGAGGATACACTGAACCATTTTTTATAGAAGAAATAAAGCCATCCCATAATGCATAGCAACGCATCACCTGACAAATACACGTAAAACCTTGATTATATTTTCTGTGTCTGTGAGTATGCTAGGCTCTGCTTAGATCTGAGTGATGTAAATTTCATCGTCACATGGCGAGCACGAGAATCTGTGCAAAAGTCCATGTGCCTGCCAATTTTTCGTGAGTCTCTGTGGATGACTTTACATTACAATGAACCAACTGCACATGTGTCCCAGGTGGCGGACTTCAAAGAACAACAGGAATGACTACTCAGCCATGGTGTGTGCAGATGTCTGTGTCCACAGCAGAGTAAAATCCAGCCTTCACTGATAAGTAGCAGTAAATGTTGATTAATAATGTATTTTCCATTTGATGGCATAACCTGATAATATGTTTTGAATTTTCAGTGCCTGGCCATGTAAAGCCCACAGCTGAACTATGAACATTACCTTTCTGGAATAAAATCTGCTTCTTATTAAGGTGCTACTTTATGTGAAGATGCAATATGAACATATGTAATACATATAAAAAGCTTAATTGACATGTGTTGACTATTTACTACAACTCATTTTGTATTAGTTATGTCTATCAATGTATTTTCAGTCTTTCGGATTGCCACTAAGCATTTTTCACATCTGGGTACATGTAAATTTTTCTTTAAAAGTAACATATACATGGCTGGAACATAACCTCTGTAATGAAGTGATTCTTCACTGGTAAGAACACATGGGGTTAAGTAAGATAAGTTTGCTACGCTTACATAATGACAGAGAGTCTTGAAGATGCACATTGTGCAGTCTATCTTCTGGACATTGTTGTTTCAAAATAGCAGACATTTGCCATCACACTATTAATGAGCCCAGTGTTAGTGCCGCTGGATTCTCTCCACACCGTCTTTCTCTTTTACCTTATCAATTCTCTGTCACACCTTTTCATGATCTCATGATGTTTTCCATCACGGTTGATGTAAAGTGATTAGGAAAAGGAGGCAGGAGGTAATTTGGACTATTCAACCACACAAGCAAAAGACAAAACCAAAAACCACTAACGCAAGGCCCCGCGTGCTGCTATTATCAGCCACGCTAAAAACTAATCTGACATTGTGTCATTCTACATCTCTACTTTACTGTCAAAGCAACTACAAAAAGTGGCCTTTTCTGCCTTCTAACTGTATAACTGTACAAATGTTTGAGCAATGATCTGCTGTTCAGGCTACAAAAATATATACACAGAGGTTTTTCATGAACAGAGGAGAGAGGTTTTAGTTAGAGCCACACATTGTAATAATATGATTAACTAGTTTTGTTCATTGGGATTTTATTTACCCAAGCATAACAGACATTTCTGTTTATCAAACAGTCAGATTCCCGAGACAGTAGAAACCCTGGATATGTGCTATAATTTTACCTTCACTTTTAACAATAAAATGAATATGGCTTCTTACAGCCCAGCCTGTATGTTCAGTGCTTATCACATGAAAAGGGAATTTTGTCACCACACAGACATTTTCTCATCACGCAGTCATTCTCTCAGCTCTTCAAGGCATATCATCTGCGTTGGTGGGAGCATCGATTACCATCTAGATGTTGTCAGCCAGCTACCTTTTGTATCTACTGGAGACCGGGACCCTGTTTTGTCTGACTGTCAAACAAGCTGCCAGATGCATTTCTGTGCAGTGACGTGGAGATCAGACACAAGATCAGTCGAGCCCAGCTACACAGATTCTTTAATCCAAACTCAGGCCAGAAGGCAAATTCCTGACAAGACTTACACATGTTTCTCTGCTGTAAAGGAGAGATTCGGGCTGCAACTCAGCAATTAAACTGAAAATAACTTTTCATAGTGAGAGCTGAAACTAACTAATTTGTGTGAGGTTATTATCTATGTTTACTCATTTAGTTTTTCCTGCATGCTGGATCCTGGATCCTGCATCCTGCTAACCCACATATCTGGATCTACGAGAGTTTCTGTTTTTAATTTTGGAGATCTTTCCAGAGCCCCTTTGATCACAGCACTACATTACACACAATTCAAACATGGGAAATTCCCACCTGGTAATTTAGATAAAATGTTGAGGAGCACATTTAGCACGTTCATTAACAAAGATTGGAATATCTTAGAAAGGACCTATTAAAGGGACACTCCCAACGCAAAAACATACAGAAGAGAGACAATAAAGGAGCCAGGCTGCAGCCCCTGGCCTTCATGGACATGCACTGTGAGAGCGTGCGTGTGTGTGTGTGGTGTTTGTGTGTGTGGCGCTGCAGCTGCAGCAGGTCCTGGGAGAGCCTTACACCTTCACAGCTGTTGCAGCTCCCACAGAGAGGTCTGAGGGAAAAAACAGAGGGCTACTGCAGCCTCACACTGATTAATTCAAAGGCGTGCACAGGGATCATCAAGGAAAACCCTCTGACTCACACACACACACACACAAGTTTGCATGTTTAGTACGGCATTTATCTTACATTATGGTACACCTAAAGTTTAATTTTTATTCAGTAAATCGGGAGTATTCGTCTTCTGCAGCAACATAAAATGGTGTAGATATTTTGTTTACTCTCACCATTGATTTTAATCATTATCTAAATCAATTATTTATTTTAAACTTACAAAGTATTGACTTTGATGAGTCCACACTACATTGTATTTCCTCCACTGCGGGTTTAACAAAATCTTGATTTCACTGTCGGTTCACTTCTCCATGCCATGTTGCACATCAGTGCTGCAACAATGTAAGCTTACATATAAACCAATCACTCTACACACTCATACGTCACTCAGAGGTTCCTGTGAGGGATGGCTGAGCAGTGGAGACAGAAATGAAATGGGCTTTATACAGTTCAACAGCCCCAATCATATTTTTATTTCTCTTTTTTCCTTCACAGCATGGGATTAATGCGTCAAATTTGAAGTGCAGATTAAATCTGACAAAACTGAAGAAAATCTCAAGCTATGAAAAGAACCAAACTAGAGAAAAGGCTGAAAAATTATTTGTAAGTTGAAAATGACAATCCAAAATTAAATTAAAAAAAAAAAAAATTCTGTACTTCCTGGGTCCAACCCAAAGGAAGGCCAATTGCAGTTTTGGAGCAGAGGTGAGAAACAGACAAAGTAATCAAACACAAATCTTCAAACTCTAAGAGCATGTTCTATTAAATGACTGCATTTTAGGGCTGCATAAAATGATTATTTTAGTAATCGAGTATTCTATCGATTATTCCATCGATTAATCGAGTAATCGGATAAGAAAAACTTTTTTTTATTAACAGTTTATCTGCATATTTTAACTTCCGTACTGCAGTTTTTCGCCCGTGAACAAGCAGCGGTGGATGGAGCAGCTACAAAGTTCTCTTTTCTTCACCTTAACACTTGCTGATCAGGTGCTTGATGAAGGACCTCCAGCTGTTTCACAGATTTAATGGTGGTTACTAAAAGAAAAAGCTGCTGTTTTGGACGCTGGAAAAACGTTTCCTTTTGCACTACTTGAGCTCACCGTCTCTTTGCGCTTGCGCAGTTAAAACCACTGCCTGCTATGAGTGTTCTGAAAAACTAGTGGCTGCAGGAGCCATGGTGAATGTGTGAGAAATGTAATGCTTTGTATTCACAAGCATTGTCGAAAATACGTTTCTACTGCAGGTCTATATTTAGTCACTAATAAAGGGATTAAAGTATAAAAAATATTTTGACGGAGCCCCTCGGTCCTGGGGGGCGGGCCTTCCGGTACCGAACCATCGCTAGTGCTAATGGCCCGCGCTCGCTAGCAAACCAGTTCTGGTAGCTACAGCTGAAGTAAAGACAAAAATAACAGCTGAAATTCTCAGCGAGCACAACACACACAGACACACAGAGAGCAGTGGAGGCGTGGAAATGAATATCAGAAATAGTTGGCACCCGTCCCGTAAAGTACGGAACACGGCATGTTACGGAGTCGTATTCCACGGAGTCCCGTAACATACCGAGTTCTGTATTTTACGAGACAGGTGGCAACTCTAGCGATGATCCACTCTATGTTAAAGGAAACCCATCGCAGCGACGGAGAGCTTTTTAGAATCTGTGTGTGTGCGCGCGTGATTCACACTCCAGTCCAGTAGGTGGCGGTAATGTAGTTCTATGTTGGTTTGCCAGCCACCAATAAACCCACAAAAAAGACGACGGAGCACTAATGCTGCTAATGCTAGTGAGGAGCGCCGCTTACACCGAGACAGCTGAGCGCTGCGGAGTTTAAACGAAGCATCGACACAGTAAATTTGTGTCGATAATTTTTTAGAATCGATTTAATCGATGAATCGTTGCAGCCCTACTGCATTTACACTTTTGCGATGAATGGGTGTGCAAATACCAAAACTAATGCATGCTAATGAGCTACATTACAACTCATAGATCATCTGAAATAAACAGAATCAAATTTCTTGAGCTAAATGTGCTTAATTTATGTAATTTATACGTGTCTTATCTGAGTTTAGGTATCAAAATGACTTAAAGGAAGATACAGGGTTTTCATTAAACATCCACATATAAGACTTGAACCCTAACAGAGACTTCAGTGCTGTAGTTAATTACAGACAGAAATATGTAAAATAATTATCACGCATTACAGAGAGACAGTTGGGAATAATGTTCATGTTTGCTCACCTGTCAAAAAGATGACAGATCTGAGGGCAGATCGTAATGGTAGTTCAATTACTGTAAATCCATCTGTCATATTCAATCTGTCTAGCACAATACTGATTAGTATTAGTGTTTCCCCATCAACAGCTTAGGTTAGCAGGAGGAGAGGAACTGTGACGTGGAAACAAATACACATCAGTAATTTGTGCTCCTGTTTCCACATGCCACTGTGTCACTGTCAAATATCTTGACTGTTTAAACCAGTTGGATTTATGAGGCAATTACTGGACTACTACTATAATTTCTCCCTAATCCCTTAAA
The DNA here is from genome assembly GCF_007364275.1 of Archocentrus centrarchus. Classification (NCBI taxonomy): domain Eukaryota; kingdom Metazoa; phylum Chordata; class Actinopteri; order Cichliformes; family Cichlidae; genus Archocentrus; species Archocentrus centrarchus. Next base: position 24,305,682 of record NC_044358.1, on the reverse strand, counting down.
TACACAAACAAGTGCACCACTGAGCGGGTGGCAACACTCGGCTGTTTGGATTTGTAACGGGGGAAGTGGTGGTGGTGGACGCAAAGGCTACAACAGTAGCTCTAATTTTTCTTCAAAACAGCCGACCATCTCACCAGACCATCCCTGACTCACCATGCTGAACGATGTTACAGGCAGCATAACGTTCTCCACAGCTTCTCCAGACCCGTTCATGTCTGTCACACGTGCTTTCCCTGTGGAATAGCTACATTACTTTCTTTTCATGTTGGAAGAGGTAAATAAACTCCCTGTTATCTCTCTGTGTTAAACTCCACCCCAGGTTGGTGTACTACTGGATATAACTTTTATGGCAGAAAAAAAACAGAACTGTGTTTCTCACACTAGTGTATAAAATGCACTGTTTCCGCCTTCACATATTTTATTAGTTATTTTTTTACAACTGTTTTTTCAAAGAGGAGGCATGAGCAGGAGACTGTTGATGCCTATGTAAGTGGCTGTGTGTCTGTGTGTGTGTGGTTATTTCAAGGCTCTTCCTGTAACCAAATCAGGGCAGTGACAGACTAATGAGGCTAAATGATGATGAGGCTTCAGGAAGAGAGCCTCCAGCAGGGAAAAGAGAAGATGTGTCAAACTGCTGGGACAGAGTCGTGGCTTTCTTCCGGAAGCATTGCTTTTATAGAAACTCTATATCTGGCAGAAAAGAGCTGGTCTCATCATATATACGATATCCACCGGCAGTGGTCTGTGCAATCACAAGCTACCTAGAGTCATGTATTGATTATTACTTGATGGTTACTGACCCCATAAGTAAATTCCCTTCTTCAGAGGGAATTCAGGGCAGTCAGAGCTTCCTCTCAGGTCCTTGAAGTGCACGCCTTCTCATAAACACCATCTCTGAAGTGAATACTGTGGTGCTGATGTGAACAGATGTAAGCCCACATTCAGCAGCCTCCTGACCACACTCCTGGCCAAACACTCGAATTAAGGGTTCATCGCAGTACTTCCAGTGACCAGATCAACGAGGGCCAAGCTTGGGTTAAGCTTCAATCAAAAAAATTCCTAAAGCGCATTCCTTCATGGACATTTCTTATTAAAAAAGGGGGGAAAAAGATTATTTAATCAGTGCAGGCACAGAAATGAGCCAAATAGGGATTTTAAGGCTAAGAACTGGATTTTTTTTCCATAATTCCAATCTCAATCTTCAAATGCTCTTCTGCTTTCTAGAAATATACCTTACAAGTCCTTTGCCAATACTACTTTCAGATGAAATTATTTCTCTGGTAATCAGGTGATAGAAAAAGTATGAACTCAAGATGAGGATTTGAACCTGCACCTTCCAGTCTATCACCAGGCCTGACTGCAACTATAAACCAGATGCTATATATGAAGAACACACACTCAGGGTGTGAAAATCATTTTTCAAAATTGGGAGGAGGGATCCTCCCTTAAATTTTTAATTTTTAACAATAAAAATAAGAGGTAAAAGTTGTGGTAAGCGGGAGGTGCATGTCAGGAAAAAACAAAACAACTAAAAAACTACTAGACTAAACATTAGATCACTGCAATCATGTGTGGGATTTTCTAGCATTGTAATTGCTAGATTTGAGGGAACCAACTTCAAGCCAACAATACAACAAAAGTACCATTATTTTCCATTTTTTCTTGGTATTGCAGTTCCTTTCATAAATGCCAGACAACCATAAACAGCCAGGAACCTGCCAGAAAGCAGAACAAGTTAAATGTTGGCATTAAAGGAAGAAATTGACTCAATGTAAACAAAAGCTTAGAGCTCTGAGGGTAAACACTTCTTCTTTTCAACATTAAAGAGCACCCTGAGTGACATCCCTGTCAGTTTTGCTGATTAATGAGAAGTGACACTGGTGTCCTCTTTTCTGTAGCCTGCTCTGTGTCGACAATAGCAAAAGAGCACAGGGTCAAGGGGTGTGTGTGTGTGTGTGTGTGTGTGTGTGTGTGTGTGTGTGTGTGTGTGTGTGTGTGTGTGTGTGTGTGTGTTTGTGTGTGTGAGTTAGTGAGTGAGTGAGTGAATGAATGAGTGAGCGAGCTAGCGAGAAAGACAGAGAGATGGGGTTACAGTGTAGTCAAACAAAGAGGGCCTCTGAGACAAATCCAGCTAGTCTTTCTCTCTGTCTCTTTTTTCACTCAGATTCTCACTGTTTTGAGTTCACCCCACCCCACCCCACCCCACTCCCTGAATAGCACCACTGAAACAAGAGGCAGTTAGGACCTAATTCTACAAAGACTTGGTGAGCTCCCAAAGGAACACATGAGCTCTCTGAAACAAGCCCGACTGATCATTTTGCCCCTGAAGTTACTGTCTCTCCTCTTACTGGTTGTATAAGACTAAGAAAATGTCACTACACTCAAAAATCAAGACAGTGACAACAATATGATTTACAATGAAGTCATGTCTCTTGTCTGATCTCAGGCTTTGAAAACTGACTGCCTCCACCCACCATTTGTGTAGCTGTATGGCCTAGATAAGCTCAGCTGGTGGAGGGAGAGCATGGCAGGGTTAAAAGATAGCGGTCAGAGATAGAGGTAATAGTGCCTGCCGGTTCCTCTGATGCCTGTGAAATGATGGACTCCTTTGGGGTTATCTCTGCAGACAGTTTGTACCACAATTGTCGGTTAGTTCAAGATGAAGTGTGGGAATGCATCGGCCTATTGTGGGTGTAATACTGTAAGGTCAAATTAATCTCAGAACAAGAGAAAGTTTAACTGCTGCTGAATTTGGAGCTTACTTGATGCAACTTTTCCTCTTTTTATTAGCAATACCTGCCTCGGAGTGTATCAGCCTCACAAATGAACTAAGTCAAGCATACCGGCCTGGATAATACAATCACAGGCTTTAAATTCATCTCACGCCCGGTCAGGTTGCAGCATCAAGGTGTAGTCACCTCTGCTTCAATGACAGATGCAGCCTGCAGCGTACCCATCACACAACTCACACAGAGTACCAAAGCTTAAGAGCGTAAACTCACAAGAAAACAACCACCCACTAACGCTGCATAAGCATCTACTTTAACCTTAAATCATTTAGCATTTCAGAACAAATTAATGTCAGTCTCACATGTCCCCACAATGTAAATTGAAAGTTCCAGCAGAAAATGGCACAGCAGCTTGCTAAATGGCTCAAGTGTGTTTTTCCCTGTAGTTAATGGGCCGTGTTAAAGTCAACATTTCATGGTTGTCTGTTGTCTGAAAAAAGAAACAGACAAATATGTACATGAGAACAAGTTTACTGGGAATTAGCTGTTAAAATACAGTAAATGTCAGCACGGAGAGTAAGAGAGAAGCAAATGGCTATAAACAGCTAACAGAAAAAGAGCCAAACTTTGCACATACAGCCATAATACAGGAAACCATGAAATAATTAGTTTGACCATTTGTAGGCTATAGATGATTTTCACTGCTTATAGCCCCTATATTTTAACAGAGCTATTTCCTTTCTCTTGTTAAAATCATGATTGAGACCATGAGAGTGGATTGAGTTCCTCATCAGAAAGGAGCTGTCTGAGCAACAGGAAAAGCTATATAGTTATATACAGTTCAAATACAGCCTCAACCTAAACTGATATATATCTTTAAGAGGGCTAAAATATGTTTTACTAATGACCATGCACAGCAGTGTGGCATGCTGCACCTCTCCTCTTCTCACTCACCCTGGAATGAGTGGGTATTGGTGAATTTTGGCTCCTACAGGTTCTCCATTTTTACATAGAAGGAGGAAATAATTCTAACTGCCTTGTGAAGCTGGAAGGTGGTCTAGTTTCATGTGTGTGTGTTGGAGTGGGGGGTGGACTGAGCTACTTCAAGTTTCAACTTCATAGCTCATACTTTGCACGTGCAAGTTTATAAAAACATCTCAAAACACAGTTTCACGATGAGGAACCTTTAAAGGAGAAGCTACATCTCGACTACATTTATAAGACGGAACCATTACTTCTTTACCAACAGGGCTTCAAATTGCTCGATTATTTTGATTATATTCACAAAGTTTTGAGTTGTGAATGATCTTCTGAACAGCTGGGATTAAAACTTTACTTCTCTGTATATTCCTTGTGTGCACAGGGGCCATAAAAGGGTAGCTTTCTACAGTCACTGTGGTGTAACAGTTAAAAAAAAAAAAATCTTAGCCCAATAGAAATAAATCTGCTCTTTAAAACTGTGCACACCAAAGTACAGAGAGTGTGAGCCTTTTACAGCACATTTACGTGCTGGACGGATTTTACACGGTGGCACAGGTACTATCAGACAACCAGAAACAACCAGAAAGCATAAAGTTCATAAAGTTCAGTTGTTTGCAGTAAAAGGGAGAAAATGACTGATACGAATCTTGTGGCGGAAATAATGAAGGTTACAGACCCTGGAAGGTACACACTGGTCCACACAGTTGTTGCTATTGTAATGTGATTACAGCAGAATGGACTGAGGGTTGGCATTTGTTAGCAGAGGCAGCTGCCAATAAGAAAAAAGATATTTTAAATGTCCCTCTCCTGTCCTCACCCAACCTCTCATTTCATCTATATTTCGGCAAGTGTCATCTCCTCCACCCTGTCGTGACCCAGACTCCTTCAATCCACCACAGGGACTGTAGACAGAGGCGGCAGCAGCAGCAGCAAGCTAAAGGAAATTAAAAACACATCTACCACTCCCTTGTTCCTCCCTCTCCTCCAGCTCCTTTCTAAAAATTTATGGTTGCAACCCTGGAGTCCCAGATTATGAGATAGACAGATATGTGACTCGTGAGGTACAAGAACACAAACAATTCTCCATTAAAATTCAAAAGAACATTATTCTGAAAAACGTATATATAGCTGCATAATATAGCCTGAGTCATGTCTCTTACTGTAGACTCTTTTCACTGTCTGTGGTCAGGCTGGTGAGAAATTGCTAGGATTGGGCAGAAAAAGGCGTTCAGAGATGGCGGGGGTAGCAGCAGACTTGGAAATGTTTAACATGGAAAATACAAGGAGGAGGAATGTGTAGGGGAATCCCACAAATATGATCCTCTATGTTTTCACAGCCATTCGGGCAAGTTTTCAATGGCTGACTGCAAATTCTCACAGTCTGAAACCTCTAGCCATTATAATATTAACTTATTTTTCTTTTCTTTACTTTTTACAAATTGTTCCCGAGTGACTCCGCTGTGAACAGACCAACAGGACTGATATGGACAAAATCAGCCTTGAGATGAGAAAGAACTGGCACTTTGGTTTTCATGTCATCTGACTTCTTGAAGGTTTTTAACCCATCAAACCACCAAGCTGTTCATCTCAGCTTACTGGCTATCTTATGTCTAAATTTGGTCAAAGATTCATTTCTGTTGGTAGACTTCTAACAGCTTCTTTCCACACTTGTTGCTGTTGTTCTGAGTACAATCACCAAGAAATCTAAGATATGGGTGGCAGCAGGGATCAGGCTGGGACTTGTAGAAGCTAAGCTGTACATCATCTTATGGTATTTACATCATCTTCTTTTATCATTTTACTTCAACAGATCCATGAATTTGAAGGGATATTACTTCAAATCAAGGTAGATGGTAGGATTGTATGCTTGATGGCCTTCTCTTGTTTTCAGTCCTTGTATTGTAGCTAATCTCAATCAGCTTCAGAGACTAAAGTGTTTGTGTTTAAAGCGCATCAAAAAGACCAGCAAAAATTTCAAGGCATACCTGTATTCACATCAGCAAAAAAGATGCCTCTGTCATCTGGATTATCATCAGCTCCTCTGATTGTACTGATAAGGCACTTTTTGAGCATAGTGCATCCATCCCCATCACTTACTATTGTGCAACACTTCACGATATCAAACATATCTTCTTCTTGCCCGTTTTTCAGATCTCATGCCCTCTCAGAAGGGATGTTTGGTTTTCGACTGCCTCTTTATTAGCTTGCTTGGCATTGTGTTAGTATTAGTCAACCCCTCCCAGCAAATTATGCCCTTGGGCTGAAGACCGTTGAGAGTCAGGCAGCTTTTGCATTAGTTTCTCCTGTTTGTATTCTTGTTTTTCTCACAAAAAAGTGATTAGTTTTAACTTCTTGTAAATGTTATCCTTTGATGTGTACTAAAAAGCTCTGTCAATTTCAATTCCATTCACTCCTTTTTGTGCAGTGATAATGTTTGATTGTCACAAAATCCCCAAGTCAAATCTGGACTTGCCTTAAGGCACACCACATGGGAACCACTGCTCTTGTGTGGGGCCATCTAGTGAGAGAGTGCTAGCTATTTTTAGACAAAAGTGTCACTTTCAGGTGTTTGGGCACACTCACGCTGTACTGACAGACAGCAAGCCAGACATGCAGAGGCTCTGTAGCTGTCCTGATGTAACAGCTGGAACAGACCTCCAACTACTCAAAATACAGCTACATATTAATGTCACATGGCTCCATTATTGGTGCCCTTTCTGTTGAGATTTTTAATAAAGCCTTTAATAAAGTTTTTATGGTTTCTTTTCCCCCCTTTTAGAGACTTACTGGTTATACTACTGACCTCAGAAGACTGAAGGTGGTCTCACCGTTGTGTTCGTCACACAAAGAGCAGTCAGTCTATTTTCTTGCCGCGTGTACCTGCCTCTGTGCATGTTCCATGATTTCTTGTAAACATGCTCAAACAGTCCAAACACACAACCCCCAAACAACTCTGCCAGTTGCTGGAACTCCTGGTGAAACAGGAAATACAACTTTATCCAAGCAGCGTACACAACAGGGTGAGCGCGAGCAAACTGGGCAGTCAAGTTTCACTATGGAATGAGTCAGTGCACAACTCCACGAACACCGAGTAACAATTTGTTTTTTTGGCATTCATACCAGCAGCATGCTGGCCTGAATACATACAGTGACCTCCAGACTGAATACAAAACAGAAACTGGAGAGTTATGTAATTCTCGGGTGATTTTTCAAGGTGGTGACAGTAGGGCTGCACGATATATCGAAAAAATATCGTCATTGCGATATTGGCACGTGCGATAGGCATATCTAAAAAATGCGAGATAATTTCTAATTATTTAATGTATAAATCACGTCTTTCTTTATGTCTGCACTTTGACCAATCCCGCACGACCTTAAATGTGAAGGTGCCGCGTCGCTATTGGCCAGAGCGAGCATATGCTCTCAGCGGAGCAGGGAGCACGTACACGCACAGAAGGAAAACAAGCATGGCGGGAATTGAAGAGACGAGTCGAGACGAAAACAGAGAGCAACTTGTTCCTAAAAGACACTGCACCTCCGGAATTTGGGACTACTTCGGTTTTTCCGCACAGGACGAGTCACAGACACAAGTTCTTTGCAAGTCATGCCGAAAAATCGTGGCTACGTCAAGAGGAAACACGACAAACCTCCACAGCCACCTTCAATACAACCACAAGGAACTTTACAACGTATATTTAACATCTAAAAACCCACAGCCTACTCCGGTAAAGTCAAGCAAACGAAAGGCAAGTTCACAAACTAACATAAATGATAGTTTCGCTTCTGCCGTTCCTTATGAGAAAACGTCAAAGCGACACAAAGCTTTAACTGCAGCCATAACAAGATACATTGCAAAATGCACGCTCTCTGTTAATGCAGTGTCTAAAGAGGGATTTTTGGAGATGGCAAAAGAGTTCGACCGGAGATACGAAGTGCCATCTCGGACTTATTTTTCACAAGTAGCTATTCCGGAGATGTATGACGAGTGTGTGAAGTCCGTCAGGGCAGAGCTCAGTGAAGTGGATTTTTATGCTAGCACTACTGACTTGTGGTCCAGTCGAACCACTGAGCCTTACATGAGTTTTACCGTGCACTTTTTGACATGCAAATTTGAGCTCATTACACGCTGCCTATAAGTAGCATACTTCCCCGAGACACACACTGGTGAAAACATTGCTGCTGCCCTGCGGGATGTTTTGAACAACTGGAACTTGCCCGAACACATCTGGCAGGGAGAGAGTCCATCCATCCATTTTCTTCCGCTTATCCGGGGCCGGGTCGCGGGGGCAGAAGCCTAAGCAGAGAGGCCCAGGCTTCCCTCTCCCCAGCCACCTCCTCCAGCTCATCCGGAGGGACCCCAAGGCGTTCCCAGGCCAGCCGAGATACATAATCTCTCCAGCGTGTCCTGGGTCTACCACGGGGCCTCCTCCCGGTGGGACATGCCCGGAACACCTCACCCAGGAGGCGGCCAGGAGGCATCCTAATCAGATGCCCGAGCCACCTCAACTGGCTCCTTTCGATGTGGAGGAGCAGCGGCTCTACTCTGAGCCCCTCCTGGATGGCCGCACTCCTCACCCTATCTCTAAGGGAGAGGCCAGCCACCCTTCGAAGGAAACTCATTTCTGCCGCTTGTATTCGCGATCTTATTCTTTCGGTCACTACCCAAAGCTCGTGACCATAGGTGAGGGTAGGAACGTAGATCGACCGGTAAATCGAGAGCTTCGCTTTTACGCTAAGCTCCCTCTTCACCACGACGGACCGGTGCAGCGTCCGAATCACTGCAGAAGCAGCCCCGATCCGCCTGTCGATCTCCCGTTCCCTTCTCCCATCACTCGTGAACAAGACCCCGAGATACTTGAACTCCTCCACTTGGGGCAAGAACTCGTTCCTGAGCCGGAGATGGCACTCCACCCTTTTCCGGCTGAGGACCATGGCCTCAGACTTAGAGGTGCTGATTCTCATGCCAGCCGCTTCACACTCTGCTGCGAACCGTTCCACTGCGAGCTGGAGGCCCCCCCAGCTCGCAGTGGAACCCCAGTTCAGAAGACCCTTATGAGTGAAAAAACAAAGGAACAGTTTACCCTGCCCGGGATAGGGTTACCGGGGCCCCACCCTGGAGCCAGGCCTGGGGAGGGAGCTCGAGGGAGAGCGTCTGGTGGCCAGGCATTAGCCCGTGGTGCTCGGCCGGGCGCAGCCCGAAGAGGTTACATGGGCCCGCCCTCCTGCAGGCCCACCACCCGCAGGAGGTGTCGTAGGGGTCGGGTGCAGTGTGTGTCGGGCGGTGGCTGAGGGCGGAGGCCCCGGCTATCGAAACTGGCTATAGGGAGAGAGTAAGAAAAAAAAAACAGAGGGAAAGGGGGCACCGACAAACACCACAGTGGAGTGTCCAGTCCTCGCTGAGTGGCCTGAGTCCAGGCTGCTTGTCGACGATTTGTCACAACAGCCATTCAAAATGCAAATGCACCTAACAAAGCTCCTGCTGGAGCAAGACACCAGCCACTTAGTGCTGTGGTTTTACTCTGATGCTCTTCATACCCAGACCTGGAGAACTAGTGTTGCAAACTCTCAGTGGCAGCTGGAGGAAACTTAACACTGGAGAAAAAGTTTGTACCTCTACCCAGCCCTTCTTCTTCCACTACGACTTCATTAGATCGTTTCAGTTTGTTCTCCTGCCAGTGGCTACACACTTACACAGTCAAATATTGACTGAGGGCTAGCCGCTGTGCTCTACCACATTCACCTTGAACTCAAGTTGCTGCAGTACACATACCAAAACCATACAACCAAATTCAGTGTGCTACTGAGTAAATGAGAAAAATTAAAGGGAACAATGATTTGTTCCCAATGAAACTGTCAGTTCCACATTTCTACTTGTCACGTAGGAGGACAGTCAAAGGAGTGATTCACACAGTGACTGATCATAGCTTCTGATAAGCTGCAAACAGCTTGTCTCCAAATTTATACAGAAATCAAATGTGGGATATTTCACAACTCTCAGATGTGTGCTTTTCCAACAAAACTCAGTCCAAACTGATGATACATACAAGCTCTCAACACACTGGAGAAGAAAAACATACCCTTAGAGAATTAGTTCTCCACTTATACTACTCTACCACTCATACCATAGTTGCTTCTTGTAGGGAAGTAGATGAGTAAATATAAAGCTAAACTAAGGATACAACAAGGGGCAGAAATACAGGAAATTCTGACTAAATCCATCTACTGGAATTTAAAGCTCAACTCATATCTGGTTTGTATAAAGTGAAAAGGAATCAAGCCATTTGGTGCAGTGTAGCTACATACCATTAAAATGATGAAAAGGTTAGCATCGGTAGTCTCTTTTCCACACAGCTACTATGAGGAGACACCAAGATAAAAGACTTTTTTTCTTTTTTTTTTTTTTAAATCTATCCAAGACAACAGAGCAATACTGGACGATCCTCTCAGTCTTATTTTGAAACTTAAGTTACTATGGACAGGTTTGCTCCAGTTCTCACAGTTTAGAGTCTTCCTATGGGCAGGTGGTCCTCACTGTCATTCAGCTGTAAGAGTCTCATGTACCATAGTTAGAAAGACTGACTACATCATTTTTAACTGCAAGCTGGAGGACATCTACAACCAGAACCTGCAGTAGGTGGAGAACAGGTGTCGCTATGCTCACTGATTCTACTGCTGTCAGGAAATCCACCCACAGAGAGAGGAGCTTCCCGGAGAGGCAGCTGTTTGAAATATCTATGGAATATCTATCTATTGAATGGATATCAGAGGAAAACAAAATTTATATTACAGAAGGGGTTGAGTTCATTCTTTAATCAGTGATTATCGGATTCTGGTAGCAGCTATTCGTTTCCACACTGAGGACTGTCAGGAAGCCAATATAATTTACCAATGGGGATCATAAACTTGTCAGGGAGCAGGTACCAGTTGAGTGAAGCACAGACAGACACACGGCGTCAGCATTACTTGGAGCCCAGATGGCTAAACGCTTGTCTGCACCATCCCTCCCTTCACTACACTGACCTGCACTGTGCCATCTGTTTAACCAACCATACTGTGCCAGGCCGTGCCTTATAGCCTCAGAACAGGCCAGCTTCCTTAAAAATAGAGGAAGCTTTGATTCAGTCTTCAGGCCTCTCTCCAACTGTCTTCCTCGACCAAAGCAGCCTGGTGCTAAACCAGAGATGATCCCTTTTATGAAATCAGTGCTGGATGGTATGACCAATTTTAAATATACTGGCAGTTTCACAGTATTTCACAGTGCTGTTGTTTCTTCTGCATAAGTGAGCTTTTACAATGGCTCGTTTTCTGTCGTTTTTCTTATGTTATAAGATTATAATCAACTTTAATAACACTAAACAGGCAAAACAATAAAGAATCAGCACTTCTAGCAAAAATGTAAACATCAGGTTCACAGCTGTACAGCCAGTGGGTGTTCATCTGTTCATCTTCATTTGAAAAATTAAGACTGCATGAAATATTATCATTTATGAGAAATAATTGCCAATACAAGCCCTGTGACAAAAATAAACTCCATCTATAGCACATTTAAAAAAAATGTAACTGTACTGTGGGTGTACAGCGACACAGTCATTTCAGCAGTCTTGAGGGGACAAAGATCTCTTATGTGATGGTAACGAGTCTTCATGGCTGCCTAAACTCATCAGAGTATGAGCAGGGTTGCATGCAGTGGACTGTAAGTTGTTTCAAAGTACATTTCAGCCATGGCTAAGCAGTTTACACTTGGCCAAAACTTGCATAAAAAAGCAGCACAATCTTTTTTTAGATCGCATCACTTTTCAGCATCTATCTGATCATCTGTATTTTTTTTAAACCCAATTTGTTCACCATCCCCACCCTCTGCACAGACTCTCCCAGACAGCTCTCCCTTTCAGTGCTAGAATCAGCCTTTGTTAATTATAAATCTCACCCTGTCGTCTTCTTTTAACAGACACAAGGGGAATTACCCCGAGCAAGAGCATGAGATGAGGAGAGACATTATGAAAGGCAAGGAGAAAGAAATGAGACTGACTGATATGAATGAGAAGGTCAGAGAGAGAGAGAGAGAGAGAGAGAGAGAGAGAGAGAGAGAGATGACAGATATGAGGATAGAGAAGATTGTTTGTTTTGGGGGAAAAAAGGACAAAATAAGGACAATATAAGGACTGGGCTGCTTGGCTGACCTCGATTCGGCCATGACTCCTCTGTGCTGGATGGGAGGGGTGTGTGTGTGTGTGTGTGTGTATGTGTGAGTGTGTGGACTGAGAGGAGTCCAGACGTAAACCTACAATGACAAGGCTGCTGTTCCATCAACGCTGCACCCCCTCTGATGAATCAACCAACCCCCAACTGTTTGTTTCCCCTCTGCTCTTCAGTTTGCGTTTGCAGAAAAAAAAAAAAGAGAAGTATTCTGCAGTTTTGTGAATGACTTATACTGGCAAACAAATAGAGCCAAAACTCAAGAGCAAGGCTGGACATTTAATTTAATTTTATTAATTTAACAATTCTGAAAATAAGATTGGGATAAAATAAATTTTTTTGCATTCATTTTACATCTTGTCTTACAAGTGAACCCCTTTCCTTTACAGAGGTGTGCTTGTTTGCCGTGAAATCTCGATCTCATTCGCTATTTAGTTCAGCTCAAGCCAAGATAATGGAAAGGGAGCCTTTGGTCAACAAATCTGTCGAAGAAAAAAGGTGATAAAATGTTTCTGTAGCTGAACCTATGGAAAGATCATTAACAGTTACAGCTAGGCTTGAGGCTCAGTGATCATCAAAGTGTCTGGGGACAGCTCCCCAATCATTTTTAGTTTAAGATGAGTGTGGTTTGCAGAGAAGCTCATTTTTAACTTTTTTCCTGCGGGGTGAAAAATTCTGCTGCGCGGGGAAAACAGAAAGAAGGGTGGGGGAGAGAAAGGTGACTGAAGGACTTAACAGAACTACAGGCCTATAGTAATAACTTAAAGAGCGAACAAATGTAATGAGCTAATACCATTTCAGCTGCTCAGCTGTCCACGTATGTTCACTAATTATGAACGATCATTCATCGCTTTATCAGCAGCAGTTAATGCTGAAAGTGAGAAATAAACTCCCAGTGAGCGTTTCTTACCAGATGCGGGGGCAGCACTGTTGAATTTTTTTTTTGTTTGGGCCACACATTGCAGAGGGTGAAAAGCATAACCTTGGCGATGACACTAATCACTGGTGATCACAGGATGATCAGCTGCATTTATGTCTGAATTTCTGGGTTTCTCACCTAGTCTACTTTTGGCAGTGTGTCATCAGTTCTCCATTGCTCTCCCTGTCACCGCTCCCTGTGGAGGTCTCATAGTTTGCATGAGGCTCTGCCTTTGTAGACATCAGGGTGGAGGCTGCAGGCCAGCAGGAGCTGGCAGTTACCCTTACAAACAAGCTTTAGGCTCAGAAACATTTGCTAGTCTCAGCTTAAATCCCAACCAGACGGTCCTGTGTGCCCCAAACTTCACCTCTTTTTTTCCCTAAATTTATTGAATTTTATTTAAGGGAAATCCCACATATGAGCTTTTTGAAGTTCAAAAGTTTGATAAGTCATTGAGTAACTGCATTAAATAATTACAGATAATAATTATAGACCAAAATACCCATAATCAAGCGGCCCCACTCACGAGCACTCAGCCACAGTGAAAGCATTGTGCATAATTTGGTTTTGTTTATGGTGTGGTGGTCTACATTTCTCAGTGCAACCCATCCATGCATGTGAAAAAACAGTAAGAAGGCTGCACATAAAGAATGCAAGGAACTTGGCTTTATGAGCCTGTTTTATTAAGAGAGGAAGCCCAGCATAGTTGGGAGAGGATAGACAAGACTGTAGTCAGACCCCTGGGGCAGAAGCCAGGCTAGCACAATTTTGAAGGCGGGGGGGGCATTGAACACTGGGAGTACAAACAGGGAGGCTCACTTCAAACAAAACTCTCAATACTACATGGACAGATCCACACTCACTGGATCCACTTATAAGGTAAATAAAAAACAGCATGCTGGTACAAATAAACATACATTTTGAAGGGAAGATAAAAAGGGTGCCGATAGCATTTCTAGGCAGTAAGACAAAGAACAGCCGTAAGCAACAAACTATCAGCTCACTCTGGGAGGAGGACTTAAAGCACTAAGCTCACCGTTTTGGCAGGAGACCCTGAGATGGTGTGCTAAGTGGGTTAAAGCACACCCCAAGTCTCATAATCACACCAACCCACCCCTCCTCCTCCTCCTCCTCCTCCCCCTCCTCCTCCTCCTTCTTGTCTGCCAACACCAGCCAAGGGGAGCAATTTCCAGCCCCACAGAATATTTAGAGACACCGAGGTAGAGAGTTAGATGAAATAGAAAAGACAAAAATGTAAACATGGAACTTCATCCAGACGCTGCTGGAGACATATGGAGAGCCATCACTGAGCATTCCTTACCCAGAGGGGGTGCATCTTTCTTTCACAAGTTTGTGCTGCTGTTCCTCACATTACTACTGTATGTCTAGTGCATCACCCTCACTCCATTGCTGTCCCTATTTTAGCAGGGATGCACTGATCCAGCTTCTTCCTTTTCAAAGAAATGAATTCAGGTATCAGTGCAACTGATTGGTAACACTGCATTACAAATGTTAAATAAAGTTGTTTTCTTCTCTCTGCAGAAGATACTGGGTACAATTCTTTTATGTTTAAGGCATATTAATCCAAACTGACAACAACATGTTGCTGTAAATGTAATAAAAGCTTCCCAGCAGGCATTAAGTCGAATTAGTGTCCTAACTTCTACCTTATATAAACTCTCTAACCAAACATAACCAGTGAAAGCAAATGAGTGCCAAAGAAAAGCCAAAGTATCCTCACCTGAGCTTTCCAGACATGTTGACTCACTCAACCACAGTTTCCAATTAAAATTAAAAACTTCCTCTGACCTGCCAACCCTTTGTTGTTAGCTTCCTCCATGCTACATTAGCTCTCCTGCTAGCTGCTGCTACCACACAGCGGTGTTAACACAGACCTGAACTTATTAGACTGGATGTTGGCCATGATGTGCCAATCGAGCTTTATAATTAACATATCATCCCTACGTTTTATGATGACATTTTCTATCTAGAAAAAAAATGCGAACTGCCCACACCAAGTCCCTCTCCATCATTTGTACACACACACACACACACACACACACACACACACACACACACACACACACACACACACACACACACACACACACACACACACACACACACCATTAGTAGCCAGACACTGTGGTAACATGAGTCTATGGTGAAACTGAAGTACTGTATCTCAGCAGGTTTAGTACAACCCCAGGCCCCACAGAGACCAAGCACTGTTTGCCTGCAGGACTTCGACTGGTGAGAGCAAACAGAGTACAGAAGGTCCATTGAGACTGAGTTGAAGCACAGAGCTGCAGAAAGCACTATACAAACTGAAGCTGTGAGAAAAGAGAAACAAAGACTGCAGCCAGCAGCAGAGAAATTAAACAGCAGCAGAAGTAAATCTCAAAGGTAACTGCACATTCTATATTGTTAAGTATTTGTATTAAGTGCTATAAAATAGCTTCCATATCAACACTTTTTATACTTCCCCTCATCTATCCATTTTCTTAACTGCTTACTCACTTCAGAGTCATGTGTGCACATTTTCAAAACTCTGGGGCAGCTGCTGAGGAAATGACCCTCACTGTAAGAATATTCTCCTTTGCCCTTCTAAAGTACTTCTAAAAAGTACCCACCTGCACTCAGGATAAGGTACCTGGTGAAATTACTCAACTGATGCTACAGTGTTTTTCATAGATAGAACATGGGTGGTCCACCCAGGAATACTGATGGCCTTGCAATTATTTCGCAATTAATTTTGCTGTCCCCTTGTGATCAGTTTGAAAGTTCAGTTACTACTTGGTCATGCAGGTCGCTCAGCTATCTAGGGTGTCTGTGTAGACACAATACAACCAGAACCTGCAGCAGGTGGACAACTGGTGCAAATACTCCAAGTTTACCAAAGCCGCAGGGCAGAAACAGCAACTATCACCACCTGTCCAGGATAGTGACGCTGGAGTCCGTCCACGGATGAGAATTTCAGCTGAGAGGTAGCTCCATTATTATATGTCACAAACCATACGCAGTATTATTTATTCATTTATTTAAGAAAACATGGGTGTGCCTCCTTTTGCACATGCACACACATGCTTGCACGTGCCTCCTGCATCACTAACACCACAAATACAGTCTAATTCAGGAAACACTCAATGCTCTCTAGGTTTTGTTTGAAAGCAAATGTTGCTGAAACATGCAGGAAACTAATGGAATACCAAATATTATTGATAAAGTCCTAAAATGCTTTTATGTTTGTATTCATTTTGTTATTTATTCTTATTTTCTCAATACACTTCTCATTATTGTTGTATTGTTGTACATTATTGTTCTTCTTAGACTGGACTTAAATTTGAAGATCTGTGTAAAATATTTACAAGGTCATCCATTTCTTGCAAAGAAGAAGCAGAGAAGCAGGTGGTGAGTACAGGTGAACACAGCCTATTCAAAAGATATTATAAAGAGGGGTTTGTCTTGACTAAAGGATTACAGGAGAAGGTGTGGTTCTTTTTAACTCACAGTGGTATTGTGTGTATGTGCGTGGGCTTGTTTTACTATTCTATTACTATTCGTGGGATTCTGAAAATGGGGAGCCTGCTATACTGGTGTGGACCTACAGCTTTGTGGAGGCTAAATGCTGGACCTCATAAGCTTTTAAGGGTTAAGACTTCAGCTGTGGTGGTTAAGGTTAAGGCCATGCATTATGTCAAGGCTGGTCCCAATAATGGTGCATTTTTGGGTGTGCAATTGACCTAACCCATTAGGCAAAGTTCAGCGTAGACACAGGATCTGAGTGGATGCTTTGCCTTTAGAATCCAGAGGTCTGCCCCCATTAAAATCACTATGGCTCTAATGCTTAAAAAAAACTATGATAATTTATGAATGGTTGTTTGTTTAAAGTCACACAGAGGAGGTGAGGGAGAGTTTTACATGCCAACAGAGGTTTCAGCCCCTCAGAGCTATCTCAGGCATCTGGGCTGACAGCAGCATCTCTGAAGTGGAATTAAGCCCGAAACCACAGCCAAGTGCAAGGTGTGTCCGCTACAACCAACCCCAAATGCCTAAAAAGATACTCACAACATAGGCACTGTACAACCAGATCACCATCATCACTTTCTTTCTCAAACTTGGCTTCAGCTGTCAGAGCAGAGATGGCATGGAGGCCAACGCCGCTTCCACTTTGTTCATTCCTCACCCTGCAACCACAGTCATCACCGTCCTGGCTCGAACTGGTGCGAAGCTGTGTCACAACAAGCTAGATTCATGCAGAAGTCATCTCTCTTTCTCCCTGTGTTTGGTTTAAAGTGTGGCGTGAGTCCAGGGTGTGGTCCTACAGCCATGCGTGCACCCACACTGAGCTGCACATGTGCTCTCAAAAGCATACACTGCTCTATTTGTTTTCTAGCCTCAGAGAGTTACGGTGTGGAATGAAAACATTTAACTAATGACATGAATTTAAAGAGTAAAAATAGGACAAAAGGGAGGGAAGGTAAGAAGGAGCATTCAAAAGACTAATTTGACATTTTGAGTAATATGCATAATCCCAGTTTTAACACCACCACTCTTCCTTATTTTGCTGTTTTACCCCCAACAATACTTCTATTAATACAAGATAATAATAAAGCAAAAAAGCAATGAAACAGGGAAATGGTCTTCTTACTGATGTGGTAATTTTATCCCCAAAGACTTTCTTTCTAAATTGCAAATATATTGGAAAAAATAGCTTTTTGTCCATTCAATACATAACAAACCAAGCACTGCGTGGTTAACATGCAGTGCTTGGTTCGTTATGTTTGACAGTGCTCTTATCTTTTTGACAAAAGTGAGGTTCATTGTTCATTTTTATAATATTTATGGCTCTCTGGAGACACACACATTTTAATTGTTCTGCCAAACACAGCAGCACAGTATTCCTTTAGCCTTGGTGCATTAAGTTTACGTCTGGTATATTTTTACTGATCAATTTAACATGGCAGCAGATAGTTTAATGGCATAATAGGATGCTATTAACCATTATTATATATTAATTTGAGGTGTGTATTCACCATGTGAGTGTGAGCTGAGATTTCAGTTTCCTTCATTCCATGAATTCATTCCTTCATGCATTTAGCTTGTAATGGCAAAAGGATATAAACAGATATAAAAATACTGATAACATGCCCTTTCATAAACAGCCTTTTTATTATTATTTCAAAACCACCACTCTTCCTTGATTTAACTTTCAGCACTAAAATTAAGCGCATTTCCCAAAACTCAAACTATTTCTTCATAAATTAGAAGGGGGGGCGGGAAAGGTGCCTGGAGGCTTCCCACGGGGCTGCCAATATTCCAAACTCAAACCTGGGAACCGCTTAAGAGAAACAGCCATCTGTAGACGACTGTGCATGCTGTGTGTGCATACACAGAGGGGAGAGCGTCTGTGGTAGTAATGGGTGCAGGTAAGTCTGTGTTGAGGTGTTTGGGTTGAGAGCAGCGACAGTTTGAGAGAAGGAAACTTGGCCAAAAGCATGTCTGAGACAGACGAGGACAGAGAGGTGTTATAAGTTTCTGAGTGCCTTTGGGGTGCAAAAATGGCTCAAGCGAGTTTCAGGAAGGTACAGGTGATAACGGTGACCTTACACACACACACACACACACACACACACACACACACACACACACACACACACACACACACAGTTCCAGCACAGACACAGTATTCACTGTCTCTGTGCCGTTCTAAACCCTTTTCTTCGTAATCATACTCATTAGAGAAAGAGGAGATCCGCTCCACATACACGCTCTCTCCAGAGACAAACACACAACAGACTGTGCATTTCCTCCATGACTCACACACAATACACCACCTCTCCCTCTCTGAGACTCTCACCTCTCTAAGGGGGGACTGTATCACAATCACACTTGTTTTTAAATAGTCACTTGGTTTTGTTCTTCTTTTCTTGATTGTGTGCCTTTCTTTTGGTTATTACTGTTTCTAAGGTAAAGCCTCTCCTGCCACACTGAAATGAACAGTTATCTAATCAGAGCTCAGCTGCAGAGGTCATGGGGAAAATGCAGAGAGAAAAGGGAGGATGAACCAAGGGAGTGAAAGAGGAGAAGGAACCACATAGGCTGTCTGTCTTTTTTTTTTCTTGCAACAGTCCTCCCTTTCAGCCTCTCCCTCAGTCTGTCCTCCTATCCCTCATCCCAGGCCTCACTCCCTCCAAGTTATCAGCTCATCCATCTCCTCCTCTCTCACAATGATAACAGCTTCTGCTGGTGTGTGGAGGAACACTGACTTTTGTCACTTCCTTCCCCCCTCCATTGCTCTCTGGCCGACTCCTACGGGACAGTTAACAAGCCTGTCACTGCTTCACGCACTAACATTGGGTGGAAAACAACTGCATCGATCACTGCCTTCAGCTACAACAAACAATTACACTGACAGCTGACGCTTTTGACATTTTCCCTCCAATGTAAAATAGATTTTACCACATAAATATTTTCCAGAGCAGTGCATGATCTAAAAGCACTGAATGCCAAGTCTGCAGTGTGAGAAAAAGATTAAAAAACAGCCAGGGAGCTACGCATTACAATGCAAGTGTTTCAAGGGCTGGCACCAGAAGAGCTAATTACAATACTGTTAATTTAATCAGGCACTTGAATAAACAGCACTTGAAGGCATACAAGTTTTCACATGTAGTGGCTCAGGAAAACTCTGCTCAGGCTCAGCAAAAAACAAAACAAAGATGATGTATGTGTGAGGGTAGGCCAGAAGCAGGAGCCACGCTACTATTTATGTTCACCTGAAAAGAATTTATAAGAGGCTTGTTTGAAGCATGTGACCACAGTTATGCCTGATTTATAGTTCTACATTAAATCTATGGCAGAGCTCTACACCCTATGCTGCAACCTAGACACTGCACTTCAACAACTATAAATCAGTCTTTTGGTTGCTATATGCATAAACACAGTCTACTGATTAGCACAATGAAAACCCCTGTGAATATCAGTGCAGTAGGTTGCTGACAGACAGACAGATTAATGCTAATGAAAGTGCTAGTATTCTGTCAGTGTAGGCTTCATAATTTGTGTACACTCAAGAATCAGTTTCAAAGACTTCCTACATTTCAGCTGTTCAATATCCAACATGAACAGCTCAGTTTCACTTGTGACAGCAGAGTATAAATGCAGCTATATCACCCATTCAACAGAGTATAACATGAGCTTTAGCCTCACTACTGCTGTCCAGCATGTGTACTTGAGAAATACAGAACTTGACAGTATCTTTGTTAAATAAAGGCCAAAATCATACAACCACCAGTATTCTGCTGCAAAAAAGGTTATGTTGGTGGTCAAGAAAGTGAAAAACATTCACTGGAAAACTATAACAGCTAATACTGGAACAGTTAAGGATTAAGAAAACAAAACAGCTGATGTACTGCTGAGAAAAGAAGCAGTGAAACCACACAAGCGCGTGCACATGCACCACACACACGCACACACAAAATACTCAAGACAATAAAAGGCCCCCAAAAGTTACAGCAGTATACTGTATGTTTGCTAGAAATCCCCCTCATAGAGCAGACTAAACTATCATCTGCCCTGCTGTAGCAACAGCATAAAACACATTACCATATCATACACTCTCTGAACTGAGCAGACCAAATGAACTAAATAACCTCCATCACAGCATCAAATCTGATTTTGAAATGAGGGGGGGAAAAATGCACATTTTGATACAGTACCATAATAAAGTGGGACAAGAGGCATTCAGGGAATGACCACATGCTATACTCATTAGCATTAAAACAATAACTCCACAGTGAGGAGCAATGGCTTGAGATCTGAGCTGCGAAAGACAGAGGATGGGAGAGACCGCATGTGTGTATGAAAGTGTGTGTTATACATATATGCAAGTTTGTATATGTATGCATGCCTGCTGGCACGCATAAAATGGTGAAAAATAGACATTTCACATTTGATGTTTCATGAAACATTTCACATAAAGAAGAAAAGAAAATTGCTTAAAACATCCTCACCTAACCACCTCATTCCTACGCACAGAAACACACATGCATAAGGCCCTGTGGGGTGTGTGCAGTCTGTCTCCGTTTAAAGGACATGTAGGTCACTTAAAGCAAACATCCTGTGCGACACAGGAATGAGGAAACATGCAATCTGCCTACATGTTCCTGACGCGGCTTGGAGAATTTAGAAGCAGCCTTGTTCTCTCCAGAAAAAAGGATGAATCCAATCTTAACTATCCTAACAATGAAAGGGCAGGGAAACACTCCAGGATTTCAGCTGCATGCCACAGACAAACTGCACAGAGCCTTCATGAGCTTGAAATGAATGTTTAGACTCATACTCTGTGAACTGGTCATTATCATGGTGACGGATCAGGGTAACACCATTTCACTCCCCGATGCCTAACGGCTGATTCACAGCAACACTCATCTCCACCAAACAGTTGCATCCTTCTCAGAATACACTCACTTCCTGTCCAGCAGTTCAACCTCCAGCAGGCAGCACAGCAGGAGAAGGAGTAAAAAGGCTGAGGAACACCTCAAGAAAATAAAGATTGAATTCCCCCATGAGAGGTTCCTGGAGGAAGAAACCAAACTGTGGTCATTCACACATCCACTTAACATTGAAAAACTGACTCATTGTTGAGACATAATGGGCTGAAACACAGCAGCCTTTGTTGACTTTGTATTCAGACCATGTACTGAGATGAAGGGCTTTTATACTTCCTGTTTCACATTATCATTTTTGATTGCTGTCGTTAGCTTCAAGTTTCATGCTAGGGCTGGGCGATGTATCGAGTTTTAAAAAAAAATATCATATATTTTCATATGCAATATAGGATTGTTTATATCGACGTAGTCCAGTTCGCGTTACAATCATATTTGTAGCTTCCACCAGTTCGCCTTTCACTTCTCCCAGTAGTCCTCTGCACAACTTTACTCTCTCCGCTTTCACCCGTTAATCATGCAGGAAGCGACAGCATGGCAGTGTTCCCAACTTAGTGACTGTGTTGCTAATTTAGCAAATTTTCAGACCTCGCTGGTGACTTTTCTTTTCCCAAAAGCGACTAACGACAAATTTAGCGACTTTTTCCGGTGAGGTCGGAGAGTTTGGAAACTTGAAATCCTCCGCTGTCACCCGTGTGTTTGTGTACATACAGCCTTCATAATGCGTCCGTTTGTACGCTTTGGCATTGCCCGAACCCCCAAGAGTCCCTGGCTGCAGGTAAGAGAGCGCCGCCATACGCAGGAGAAGTTGGTTTGTACCGCAGTAAGTACGTGACCTTAATAGCGGAAGTGGATCTTTTTGGTGTGCCTGCAGACGCTGCATTGATCGAGTGGGCCTGTTGCAAGTAAGCAACGTATTACATCCATTGTCCCCTTAAAATGTAAAATCTTGTTTTCAAGGGGATCCAAGGCAGGTTGGCAGGGACCAGCAGGTGCTCTTGCGTAAAAAGTAACAATAAGACAACTACTTGTCCCAAGTGTGTGTGCAGCTAGCCACGCATATGTCTGAAAGAGAGTATAAATCCTCCCTAAATAAGATAGCAAGTAAGCTCATGACCTGACAAGTGTGTGATGGTCAAGCTCATGTGTATGTCGAGTGCACGAGGTTAATTCACTGCGTCTCACTCCATTAAAACAGATGGAGACACATCAGCTGTTTCTTTATCCCATCCTGCAGGATTTCCTGTTTCCAGAGCATTTCTGGCATGCTAGTGTAAAAGAGCTTATTGTGGAAACACACACACACACACACACACACCACCTGTCATCTCCACATGTGACGCCTCAGTTAAGGACAGATACTAAGCAGGTGTAACAACATAAACTTCCCCTTAAAGCTGTAGATGAATACAGCTGAAAGAGGTGAAATGAAGACATTACAGAGAAAGGTGGCTGCTGTCCCTTTCATCACCATGGCATTTCATATTAACGGCTGGGGTATTTGAATGCTTGGAAGTCTCTAGAACAAAGGCTTTTCCCTAGAGATCGACTGAATGAAACTGTGCTTTTAGCATCATGATCAGCATTACTCACCATCATCAATCCTGTTTAAGAGCGGGCAGAGAGACACTTCACAAATGGAAGGGAGGAGGAAGAGTAACAGCTGAGCGCTCATAATGTTATAAAAGTGAGGACATTCAGTGCTGTTGAGGGATGAAGCAGGTCTATAGCCAGTTAATGAAGCTATTCCTACCTTTCATGGCTTGATTCAATGTGAGAATTCAGAAAACCCTCAAACCATCGAATCGAGTTTTCTAACACTCTTGAAAATCTTAAAGCCCATCTCAGTTTCAATGAGGACAGATCAAAGTATTTACATTTAATCTCACTGCCTGTCAGGGCTAAGTACAGGCTCTTCTTGAGTAGATATCCATTTATAAAATCTGTAGCATGGCCTTCACTTTAAATTGCTAAATGGACTGCATTATACAGTCCTGTGTAACTCACTCTTTATGTACAGCACTTTATCAGGCTGTCTAAATGCCTTTGTAGCCAATGGATCTTCTGTAACCCTGTCACAAGCTGAGTGTTAAGTCCAGTAACACTGTAAGTGTTTTGTGGATGGACGATGAAGCACTCTCTGTCTCTCTCTTTCTCTCACTCTCCCCCTCTGTTACCAACACTGACCACGAAGAGGACGCAGGCCAACCTGTGGCAAGACAGGCCTCCTCGACATCTGGGTTTATCCTCGAGCTAAAACCAACAGGCTATATTTACCCCGGTCAAACACATTCAGCACACAGGAGTCAGGAGGAGAAAGACGGAGCCTGTGCTGCTAAGAAGACCTCTTTAAAAGAAAGAAAGTGGTACATTTCATATATTTACACCCAGGCCTGCGATATCTGATTCATTCTCTTCCCTGAGAAGAAGACACAGATTGGTAAACAACACCTTGAGGGAATTTGACCTCTGAGGGAGTGAGAAAAAAAAAAAAAAGCAAAGAGGAGGCAGTTTTGATAGATCAGCTGCCTACCTAGAAAATGTTTTTATCACTGCACAGGAGCCATAAAGCAGAGACTCTTTCAGGAAACTGGTGTGACCTCCCTCGTAAATCCCTGACCTCCTGACCTGTCATGAATGCGACTTATGGATCAACCCTCGAGGAAGGAAATACACATCAAAAGAGAAAGAGAGTGTGTGTGTGTGTGTGTGTGTGTGTGTCTCCGGGGGGGGGGGGGGGGGGGGGGGGGGGGGGGGGGGGGGGGGGGGGGGGGGGGGGGGGGGGGGGGGGGGGGGGGGGGGGGGGGGGGGGGGGGGGGGGGGGGGGGGGGGGGTACTTGTCACTGATCTAATGCTATTTGATATTAAACTGTAAAAACTGAACTCTAACACAGAACACATATTCAGCCTTGTTTATGCACAGTGAGTTTTTTAATCTACAATATCAAAACAACCTTGATTAGTTGTAAACAAGAGTTTTTAATACACAAAGATGCTGCTCAGTCCAATCTTACTCAATTATCTATATCAACGACATTACCTGTCATAAATATTTTTTTCCATTACACAGGGACATGTTAATGCTCACAGCTCATGGAAACTGTGGCTTAACACACTGCGGTAACCCACAATATTACATAAAACTACACTACATTACATAATTATCAAATAAAATGCAATTTTCTGTTCTTTCTGTTGCATTCACACTTGCTACACCCACACAATACCTCTAGGTTTCTGTTTTGCTCTCCCTCTTACTGCCTGCTCTTCCACCTTATATACAAATTTCTGTCTTACTTTATATATGGGTGGCTGTAGCTCAGTAGGTAGAGCAGGTCACCCTACTGATCGGAAGGTCAGCGGTTCGATTCCTGGCTACTCCAGGCTACATGCCAATGTATCCTTGGGCAAGATACTTAACCCCAAGTTGCTCTCCGACCGTCCTGTCGGAGTGTGAATGTGTGTGAATGTTAGCTAATTAAAAGCACTTAGCTTAGTAAAACATGGAAGTGCTTGTATGAATGGGAGTGCATGGGTGAATGTAAAACATGTTGTATAAGCGCTTTGAGTGCTCTGACTCTGTGTAGAAAAGCGCTATATAAGAACTAGTCCATATAAGGCGGAAGTACTGCATTGTAACTGTATTCTAACTTTAATTAAATCTGATTGTACTTTAATTGACTGCAGTTTCATTTGATTGTTTTAAATGTTAAAGAAAAAAGAAGTCCACACACCAGCATAAGCTCCTGAGTAATAATATAACACAAAACCATTATGTGAGTAACGTTTCGGGCCACAATTGTTTTAAATGTTCTAATCGATTTATTTTCCTAAAATTTTTTAATTATATCTTACAAACATACCTGGCCATGCTTTGCCTATTTATCTTTTTTACCTGGCTCAGATCCCTCTGCCTGCATTAACGATGTGCTGGCCACAAACACTGACACAATCTCTGTCCAGACATTCTAGCTCATTTGCATGCAGGGTAAACAAAAAGAAGTTGCATGGGTGCTTGTTGAAACACTAGCATAATAGCAAAAAACCACAGATTTCTTTGCTTGAATTCACGATGAGGTGAAACTATTACTGTAAAGACACAGAGTGTAAAGGTGCTTTTCCCACAGGACCCACTGTGCTCTGAAACACACTTTCAATAGCTTGCTCAGTTTGCTGCTGCACTGAGCAAAAGCGCTACTCAGACTTTAGGCACTTTGACGCCAATATAAATGAGAAATCCAGCCCGCAGCTGCAGCAGGAAGAGAAGCAAGATGGGGGAAAAGTTGATACCTGCGTCTGAATTAACTTGGAGTCATGTGACAGACTGGAGACCTGTCCAGTGTGAGCCCTGCCTCTCACCCAATGACACCTTGCTACCATATCAGATTTGTGGTTGAGCTGCACATATGATCCATATACGAGCCTCACTGCCCACTTCACAGAGATCATACTGGACTTCTTGTATATATAATTGGAGTTTATTGTATAATGCTCTACAGTACATTTATCATATTCAACTTCTGACAGAAAGTAAATAATATTTACATCAAAATTAACCTAATATCTTCATTTAGGAGTAAAAAGGAACCTTTAAGATTGATGATAGTGATTCGTACCATGACATATATCAATATTGACTGATATGAATTGTGATAAGCCGCAGTGGGACTAAGTATATATGTTGTAAGAGATGCATGTTTTTAAATTATTGAAAAACACTTGAAGTAGAAGCTTGTTTGTCTGCAAGTTTAATATATCAACAATAATAAATTCACACCAAAAAAACAAAAAGAAACACAACAAAACAAAATCTGATCACCAATAAAACCACCTGTTGATCATTGTCAATTAACTCCCTCACAGCAAGTTGGGAGGAGGCTGTGATGTCAGGTGTGCTGACGTGTGCAGACCCATTCAGATTAACTGACAGTACGGGTTTAACCTGTGTCACCGTGTCGGTTTATAAGGACTATAAAAAGATTGTGAGCCAGCAACAAACACAGAAAGCAGTTTGAAATACACTCCAAATAATAGAATAGCCAGCACAAGTTCTAGTTAAAGACAATACAACATGCTGAGCCCTTGAAACACAAACTTATGCACACATGCAGCATCACCGAGGACCCTGACATAGACCAGATGGCATCCATAGCCTGGAGGTTTCTGCTCACTCTCTGTGACCTATCAGGATACACCCAGTGATTGTGATGGATGTCGTGTACACAGTGAGCACAAACAGTTATTCATTTCTATTAACCTCTATTTAACTAAGACACCTTGAAGTATTAAACAGAAACCTGGCAAGAGATTTTGTGTTCTAAAATTACAACCAGCAGGAGGGCAGCCAAGGTGTTGTGGTTGCAAACCAGAACTACAACCATCACTAAGGCTGCCAAAACGCAGCCTTAATAAAAAACAAACAAACAAACAAACAAAAAACATACATCATGATCTTGGAAAGATTGTATTGTTCCTCCCACAGATGACCAAGATTGCACGGCTATGAGTAAGTTTCTTGAAATTCTTGTCAAGAAAAAAGGAAAAGGCGAAAATCAACAACTGATGAATCACCTCTGCCAAGATAAGATGCAGTGATTCAACAAAATGTTTACAGGCAAAAGTCAGGTGGCCCACATTCACCTCCCTTTGAAGACAGCAGTCTTTGTTCCTGCAGCTGCTTGCAATGAAACACCAAAAATACGTAGGAGAAAATATAGAATCTCTTTAAAGTTAACAGACTGAAAGCGAGAGTTATTTGCTACAAGCTGACTGCTGTAGGTGCTTTACAACAATCTGACATGGGTCCAGAGTTGTGAGATTGGAGCAGATTAATATGTGATATGATTGTTTAAACAGAAAAACAAACATGCTCACACAGATACAAAAGACCTTACAGGACTTTCCAAACCCATGTCGCACTCACAGGAAAACACATTTTACACAAAACACCAGGTGAAGCACATAAATTCTTACAGCTCCATCAACATATTTTGATATGAAAGGAGAAGTTAAAAAAATGAATGCTGAATGTAAAATGTCACTGTCAGTTTCGTCAAGTATATGTGATCCATATATGACACTTTGGAAAGAGAGTCAAATGTGACACATAAATTAAAAGTAATCCTTTAAATGAAGCTCGGACAATGTAACAGATTAAAGGGGACCTGTTATACTTTTTGCCATTTTCTGTCACATACAAACTGTTACGGTTGTGAATACCCATATTAAACATTTATCAAATACCAAGGTCAGCATATGCACAGGCAATCCCCAGATTCAGACTTATCTAAATGCTCTGCTTGAGGTCATTTTTGCTACTCTTGGCACTGTTTGATGTCAGTGAGAGCAGATGTCCTTAATAAGGTCATCTGGGACATTGAAGCCCCACCCACCAGGGGCAGCCAATCAGAATAAAGAGGTGATATTATGGCTTATTTCAGCCAGTAAAAGATAAACAGAGCTTCTTTTGAACTGTGAGTCATGCTAAGTTACTCTAGTAGAGTCCACGAATAAAATGTGGAACTGGAAACAAGAATAACAGATCACTTTTAAACCTTAGCAATCTGTTTTCTGAAACACTTTTTTCATACTCAAGTAAAAAAAATATGCAGTGAACTAATTAAATTTAGCTTCTTCATCCTGCCATATTGTAAAGACATTTCTGTGGCATGTTAAAAGAACACAGATGTCATTATCAAGTTACTACTCTGGCACATGAAAATGGTCACTTCACTTCAGTAGCTGATCTAGAACGTCTTCTGGTATCACAATTTTTGCATCTGAAAGTTTACATATGTCCCAAACTGACTGAAATATCAATGAGTTTCTCTAAAAAAACTTTGCTAAAAGTAGTAATTTTAGTAATTTGACATTTAAATGACTTAAGGTCATTAATGTTTGCACATTTTTAATACAACTGTATCTGAAGACAAACCAAACCAAGGAGAAACAGCTTCGAGTCTGGTGGAACTTCCTTAGAGATCATTTTCTCACAGATCACTCTGACCTCAAACTCAGTGAAGAAGTATTATTTTATTGTGCATTTAGTACTTACACAATATCATTAGCCTCAAAGCATATTATTGCCTAACTCATTTAGCCAATAATAGGCAACAATGCAGGGTGAATCAACAGTGTTAGCAAAGTAGAGTGAGGCAGATATGTCAATTTGGTCAAAATATGATTTAGGCAATTATGCTATGAGACTAACAATATGGACAAAGGTATTGGGCCATTCTTCTCTTTGAATTCAGGTGTTTTCAGTCCCACTGCCACAGGAAGTGTGGCAGTGGGATAAAATCAAGCACCTAGGCCCGCTGCCTTCCTTTACAAAAATTTGTGAAAGAATGGGTCGATCTAAAGAGCTTACTGAATTCGAACATGGTACTGTAACAGGATGCCACCATTGTTTCACACCTCCTTTGGCATAAACATCAGCACAGAAACTGTGACAGCTGATTAGACACACTGTACTGAATCTTTGTAGAGCCTAAGACATAACCTACGTAAGTGGCCAACGCTGTTGCCAGTATTCATACTTGTCCATGGTGTTAATTACCGTGTGGTCATGTCCCTGGTGTTTTATATGTGCCATAATAGAAACAAATAAACTCCTGGGACTTTTTCCATCCTGGGTCCCCTCTCTTTGTTGTGGGTAGTTTTTTTTTCTTCTTCCTGTAGGCAAACCTATTTATCCCTCAAGTTTTTCCACGTCTTTGTACATTCTCTCAACGTCCACTCCCATAGTTTCAGCAACCTCCCTTCAGGAATTTGCTAACATACAAGTTCTTATATTAAGGCTATGATTGTTATCAAATGTATTATTGAGAGAGCAACAAAATATGGCAGAAAGTAGCCGGAAATACATAGCAAGAATCAACTCCTGAAAAGGCCAGTCAGAATAGTTGCGGGCTGAGTCGACACAACGTGTAGTTACATTTCCAGGTAAGTGTGCATCAGGTTAGATAAGATAAGATATCGACAATACAATGAAATTTTGTTGGAGCAATCCTCCAGGTGCTGACATAATACAAAACTGAAATTAAAATAAATAGGATAAATAAGAATCTGGTATTTACAGTGAAAATGGCAATTAACTGTCTATTTACAAAAAACTCAGTGCAGTAAGCTAAAGTGGCATAGTGGACATGCAAGTGGATGTGAAGGTCGAGCTATAGTCTGTTGGGGTTGCTATTGTCAGTGTTCAGTAGTGTAACAGCTCTATGGTAAAAGCTGTTTTTCAATCTTGAGTTACGGGCATACAGTGTCCTGTAGCATCTCCCAGAAGGCAGGGGGGTAAAGAGGCACTGTCCGGGGAGCTGGGTGCCGGTGATCCTCTCAGCAGTCTTGATAATGCGCTGGAGAGCTTTCCTGTTGTCTACAGTGCAGCCAGAGTACCATACTGAGATACAGTATGTGAGGACGGACTCACATACTGTATGCAAGGATGGACTCGATAGCTGACCTGTAGAAGCTCACCAGCAGCTGTTGTGGGAGTCGCGCTCTCGTCAAGGTTACGGCGTAGTTTACATCATACAGTCTCTGAGGGGTTTGCGGTTACGATAAACCTACGGCGTAGATTTAAAACATTAGTCTAACTCAGGGGTCTCAAACTCCAGGCCTCGAGGGCCGGTGTCCTGCAGGTTTTAGATGTGTCCCTGATGCAACACACCTGAATCAGATGGCTGAATTACCTCCTCAGTATGCAGTCAAGTTCTCCAGAGTCCTGTTAATGACTTCTATATTTGACTCAGGTGTGTTGAAGCAGAGACACATCTAAAACCTGCAGGACACCGGCCATCGAGGCCTGGAGTTTGAGACCCCTGGTCTAAATCAACTGTGAGCCAGGAGCTTCATGGCGTGGGTTTCCATGTTCAAGCAGTGGACAAAGCAAGGTCCATAAAGGTATGGCTGGATGAGTTTGATGTGGAAGAAGCTGACTGGCCCACACAGAGGCCTGACCTCAACTCCACTGAACACCTTCAGGATGAATGGTCAAAAACTCCCACAGAAACACTCCAAAATCTTGTAGAAAGCCTTCGCAGAAGGGTGGAAGCTGGTAAGCTGCAAAGGGGGACCAACTCCATATTAATTCCTTTGAATTTGGAATGGGATGTCAAAAAGCTCCTTTAGGGGTGATATATAGGTGGCCCAATACTTATATAGTCCATACAGTGTGTTAGGTATATTTTAATAATACAGTTTAATCAGATTTAGATTCACCGGTCAGTTTCCATTTGGCTGATACTGTGAGGAGGGCACATAAATTTTGCTTACTCAGTAACTATAACATATTTTGGATTTCCAGCTAAAAACACTGCCAAATTTTTCCTTGCCCCATCCTGCTTAGTTTTGCATGGAAAGGTTGAAAATGATGGAAAACACAGATTACTGAATGGCTGACTCCTGCAGCCTGGTGCACATCCACTGATCAAAGGAAACTGGATTTACAATGAGAGGGAAAACCATATCGTTATTACAGTAAACTGCACAGGGAACAATCATTTCTGATTTCCCCTCAAACTGGACGTGAAATGCAGGATTTCCCCCATAGCACAGCAAACAGTGGGCAGTACAGGATAACCAGGTTAAGGCATTTGCACATGATTCTCACATTTTCCTGGTAATCATTATTCCATTAGTTCCAGATGGGAGGCGACCAGAGCAAATGATGCCTAGAATATGTGCAGCGCTGCCATGCTCTGCTGCTCCTGCCCGACAAATCTATCATCCTCATACTCGACGTGTCGTTCTCTGAGGGCTTTTTTTTTGGGGGGGGGGGGGGGTACCGCAGCAACACGGGGGGGGATCTCAATGAAAGGGAGACGACACTCACCGAGGCATCATCACCTCCCATTCAGCGTACACACAATCGCCTGCGCGCGCGCGCCCACACGCAACCACTCACGCATATTTACAATGCAAATCCTTCATACGCGTCCTTTTGACAGATGAGCAATATCCACACACGCATGATCAATTAAAACATGTTGCATACCCTTTCATCGCAAACCACTTCCATGTATAACTACTGACCCCCCCAAATATGCTGCACACCCAAAATATTTCCCATGCCGCTCATGCTGGATCCAACCTCCAGCCAAGGCAACTTCCGTTTGTAGCAAAAACTACTCGAAATTCAAAGCTCGTCCAGGCTAACTAGCTGGCTCCCAAACAAAGCTCCCATTGTCTGGAACTTGTAGTTTTGCCGTTTTTCTCTTGGCCCTCGCAACTGTGATTAACTCAGGTACGAAAAACTACAAATCCGAAGTCTGCAGAGCCCCGTGAGCATGCGCACTGAAGCCTTAAGGATCGGGAACGTTGTGGAATATTTTCTCCTTAATAATTTTTTGCGTGCAACGGCACATTTGAGGTTATATATGTACTTTGCTGAATGGCTGGAGGTCGAAGTGGACCACAGAGCTGGTGTAAACGGCTCCAGGCGGCACTGAGACTAAGAGCTGAGCCGTAGTAAAGAGGCTGCTCTCTGCATTGACCGAAGTTGGTCGGCTCGGCTGCCTCTCCTCTCGGTGTTTGCCTCGGCTCACTAACGTTTAGTTCGCTCGCCACTTTTAAGCGCTTTTTCAGCGCTGTTCCCCCAAAACTGCTCAGAGAAAACCAAAAGAACACACACGGCTTACCTTTTCGCTGCTCTGGCGTTTCCGCTCAATTCCAGCTCCGTTAAAATAATCCTCCAGACACTGTGGAAACAGCCGTTGGCCGACGGTCGGCTGCCTGTTCACTGAGCGAGACGGTGCCAAGAATTCTCAACCGAAACCACGGCGAAGCTGCGCCCGCACTCTCACTGCGCATGCGTGACCCGACTGGCGCAACCTACTGATAGTAACACACAGGGGGCGGCACACCACTGCTACTGAACCCGTGGAAACACGTAGTAATAAATAGAAGTAGTAATACTACAGAGTATAAGTACTAATCAAAGTTATTTTACTAAAGTATCAGTACAACAACGCATCAGTATAAAAATACAATGATAACCTCAGTCAAGAAAGGTTATTACACTCACCTAAAACTAAATATAAGACATTTTAAGAACATAAATAAAAACTAAAAACTAGATTAAACCATACATAACGCTAAAAGTTTGGCAATACCCCAAACAAGAAGAGTTTGATGCTTCTTGAAAATTTTCAGTATTTAAATTTCTTAAATCGTCACCCCACAAAACAATAATAAATTAAACTAAAAAAAAAAAAAAACTATATAAAGTGAATGAACTAATGAAAATGACTGAACTATAATGATTCTGGGTTTTCAATGCAGAGGTTTTTGATGTTTTGAGCAACAACAACCCTAACCTCGCAGGTGTAGCTCCTAGAATTTAAAGGTGAGGTTCTGCAACAGATGGCACAGCTCCGACCTGTTGCTGTTTCATTTGTTGCGTTTTTGTCCAGTTCATTTATGAGTAAAAACTATTCGTGCAGTTATTTTGAATTTATACATCGATGCATTGTACATCAGCTCTAACGCTACTGATAATGGTGGTGCTCTTTTTCATTCCTTTACAAATCTTATCTTAAGCCATAATAATTCATCCTAACTGATTTGTTTCTCATGTGTTACACAGTTACTCTGAATCTACAAAGTAACAAGTGGCTGAAGTTATATAGTAAATACATGATCCTGAATTGGTGAAGTTATATCGAATAGCAGAAGATTAAATTACTCAAGTAAGAATATCTAAGTATTGTACTGTACTTGAGTAAATGCATTTTGTTTTTACGCACTGGACAGATGGTTTTACTGTTAATAGTACAATAAGTTTTCTGAGTTCCATGCCAAGTTCATAAATAGGCCAATAGCACACCCTTGTGGTTACAAAGCATCATTAGACTTTCCATCTCAAAAATTAATCTAAAAGTTAAAAGTATAACAGCTGCTGTCTAGACTACTGTATCTGTATGTTTAATTAACCCTGTAAGCTGTCGTTGGTGACCACCCCAACCTTAACACTAACCCTAACCTGAACCCTTTGAAACCAGGCTATGTCATTTTTGTTTTCATTAAACTGTTCTCCCAAATACGATAGTTTGTGTTTGTTTGTTTGTTTTGTGCAATACATAAGGCAAAGTCAACTTATAACCTTTAATTATGGTTAGGGTCAGGGTTAGGACTAATCTGACACTTGCTAACCTGAAATGCTGAGAAAATTAAACGGAATTAACAATAAAAAAAGAGTCAAATTTTACCCTCTCCAAAATATAGGGTTAAGGTAGAGTTAGGAGAAGACTTAGACCTCAGAGGGTTAACAGCAACATGCAAAACTAATGTGTGTGTGTGTGTGTGTGTGTGTGTGTGTGTGTGTGTGCGTATGTTTATAATACCTTGTGGGGACAATTTTCCTGACATATACTACGTTGTGGGGACCAATTGCTCCTTGTGGGGACTGGAACCTTGTCCCCACAAGGGGAAACCCTGTTTTTGGGTCAGGGGTCAGAGTTAGGGCTAAGGTATGAATTGAGTTTAGGTTAGGGTTAGGGTTAGGTATGTGATGGTTAGGGTTAGGAAAAGGGTAAAGGTAAGGTTTAGGCTGTAGAAATGAATGGAAGTCAATGGAAATTCCCCACAAAGATAGCAAAACACACTTGTGTGTGTGTGTGTGTGTGTGTGTGTGTGTGTGTGTGTGTGTGTGTGTGTGTGTGTGTGTTTAATATTGTCACTTTTATTTCACATCTTTTTTTAACTACTCTTTGAAAACCCCAGAAAATGTGAGGCAAATAAGTAACAATGACAATTAAAAAAGAGATTAATCAAAGACAATTTTTTGTGTTATTGTTATAAAGTACACAGACATTTTTAATTGAACACACAATCTAACCCTTTTCAACTAATAATCACCAACATATACAAAATCATATACAAAAATAAGGAGAACAAATACACTAGGCACTAACAACCAAGGTTATTGTAGTTAATTAAATTAAATTAAAAACTAAACAGAAATAAAAACAAAAACCAAACTGTAAAAACAGAACTAAAGGAAACAATTCTGTATGGTCACAAAACTATCTGGAACTCTCTCTCACACACACACACACACACACACACACACACACACACACACACACACACACACACACACACACACACACACACACACACACATAAGTGAGACAAGGATTTGGTGCTGTGCTTGTATTGTTATACTGATTCTGAGATTCCTAACAAACACCAGCCACATTTTAAAAATCAAACATTTAAACTGACATCACCCATAAAAAGTGAAACAAGCAAAAATAACACTGGAAACTATAAATAAAGCACAACTGAAACAAAAAACTAAATGAAATAAAAAAAAATATATATAGAAATATGAAACTGTCATTAGAACCACATGCTGTCATTGTTGAAGTGTTTTCAGAAAACTGTCAGTAAGAATTTATAAGCGTTTCATAAAGTTTTCTGCTTAAGATGAAACTGCACAAACTTGTACAACAGCCCTGCATTTTCTTCCACTTTATCTAAATCAGGGTTGTGGAGGTCTGGAGCTTATCCCAGTCATAGGGTGAGAGGTGCAGTACAGGTCACCAGCCGGTCACGGGGATACCACAGAGTGAGACAACCATTCAGTCTCTCACACTCACACCAGTTTAGAATCACCAAATTTACAGAAAGGATTTTGGAGTACCCAGGGAGAACATGCTGGTGGATTCAAACCCAGGACCTTCTTACTGTGAGATGACAGTGCTCACCACCACACCACCATAGCACTTTGTACACTGTGATATAAATTTCACATAGCGCAGTGTAAAGCGGGCTTCATATGAGGATGTGGATTTTCCAGAAACTCAAATATCATATCACTGCATTGACAAGCATTGATAAAAGCTGAGTCTGACATACAGGAAGGTGTTGATAAAAGGATGGTAGAAACTGCCTTGAATGCTTTGGTCAAAGGGAAAGTTTGACCAAAGTTTATCTTAAATGATCTCCTTACCTCTGAAAAGACACTCCATTCAAGACTTTCTATTTCACTAATTGCACACTAGGGGTCAGTATAGCTCAATAATTGATATGCGCGAATATTATTGTCTAAAATGACACATAATTTGATTGTATTTTTTGCATTGCGTTGACATTCTGATGCTATTTTAGATAAAATTAAAGGTCTTCACCTACTGCTTTTTGCATTTTAATAAATAAAATAAATACTGCTATATAATCCATGATTTTATGGCCTGGGTATCAAATACCAGCTGCCACCAGTACGTAAATTCACACACAAAAGCACCATGACAATAAGAAAATGGGGAAAAGGAGGCTAACAGTTGGATGAGTATTTTGTTTAAAAAAATGTTTATTTGGTGCAGTATTTGCAAGTAGAACCTATAAAATATCCCAATGATCGTTTATAGTTGCAATATCCTTCCCTGTCTTCAACTGTATTAATCTCAGGCAAAATCTTATTACATGCTATCATAATATTTTACATTATTGCATTGTAATATGGTTTTTCCAATTAAACAATGGGCACAGTATATTAAAGTAGAATGTTTGCTATTGTACAGCCAACCGTTTCCTAATGATTGTAATAATGCTAATTATTTCGTTATATCAGCTGCCAGAATGATGTAGGTCAGCAGGAGAGCCCTTCCAGACTTCATTTCCCAGAGTGCACCTGCACACCAGCACAGGCCAGTCCCGTTCCAACAGGCTGCGGTGTCCTATACTCTCCGCCCTGCACGGTGAGCTGCACCCTGATCTGCACACAGGCGATGGGATCGCGGGCGTGGACGGGCTACCTGCTGCAGCCATCCCTATGATTAGAAGATCGGTGACAGGAGAAGCGCTCGCTCCGGCGTACTGGAACGGCACTCCGGCATATTTGGATGCAAAGTCAGCCCGCAGACTGACAGCTCGGAGCTCGAAATATTTCGTCTGTTTGGTGGAGGGGAGGGAGAAGCCTGTTTGAAAACGATGGACCTCCAGACAGCTGGCTGAACGCAGACTCCTGGGAGCGCTTTTTAATCTCACGCCAAAATTGGGTTGCGGACCTCGACGGGCCCCTTACTTGGATGTAAACCGTACGCCCATGCGACGATGTCAGTGGATGTTGCTGCCTTCAGTGTCCAGGTTAGGTTACAGTAATTGTTTACGTATTAAAATAAAGCTGCTTGAGGCGAAACACGCGAGCAGCGCCTGGATAGGCTGCACCATTTTACGCACACTATTTATTATTATTGTTATTAATAATAATAAGAATATTAGTGGGATGCGGCGTCAGTCTCTGGATAAAGGAAACATGGACACAGTGGATCTTTTCATCTCGTCCTCAGATAGCCCGTAGAGCTGTAATACTGCAGTGCCTCCATGCAAACCTCCGCTGACAGCATTTTCCACCTTATGTGACGGTTTCCGTCTCCGCTGAAGAAGTGGTGGACATTTGAAGCTCACACCTCCCTTACGCCACTATTGATTTTGTGATCATGCGCGCTCAGAGGGCAGCAGGATAATGATAAACGCTGGCATATCTTTTCTGTCTCCAGTGAAGAAGAGTTTCTTGTCCAAACCACCCCTCGTCACCATCACTAATGTAGCCCAGCAGAGGCGACTGAACCAGGCCGCTGCACAGAGACGGAGGCGTGTTTGTTATGCTCAGACTTGGCTGGATGCTGAATATGGTGCCACTTTCTCAGCTCTGTATTGAATACCCGCCCCCCCGCCGTCGGCTCGTTTCACTATTTCCTCAGCTGTCTTAAAATGGACGAGGCTTTTTTAATAAAAGCTATTCAGGGACGCTGAACCAGCTCTTGAGTGGCCATGCATGTAGGATTTAGCCTGGACCGGCTTGTCAGGATGTAGGGCGAATATCCGCGGATATTCCCAAACACAGAAGAGAAAACAGCCTATATTCGTGGAGATGGCAGGCGGGGGAGGTGCGTCTATGCGGGGCTGGATGAGAAATAATGAGGACCCCCTGCAGAGGATTTCACTCAGCTTCTACACGGACAGCAGTTTGACTAACAGTCCATACAAGAAACATGTGTGGCAACCATAAGAGGTCATTTAGGCAAATAAATCAAAATTACAACAAAATTATGAGGTCAGATTTAGTTTTTGTTAAATATTTAATGGTGACACCAAATTAAGTATGTAAAGGCTGAATTTTATTGGATGAATTTAATACACAGCTTACTCACTGATCAGGATCTCCTCACACAGGAGGCATCTTTCTAACCCTGCTCCTTCATAAATAAGCTCTCCTGAGGCAGCATTTTTTACAAGACAGTTTTGAAAACAATCAGGTTTTTTGGGAGTGGG
Source organism: Archocentrus centrarchus (assembly GCF_007364275.1). Lineage (NCBI taxonomy): Eukaryota > Metazoa > Chordata > Actinopteri > Cichliformes > Cichlidae > Archocentrus > Archocentrus centrarchus. The sequence continues at coordinate 24,268,129 of NC_044358.1, read as the reverse complement.
GGAGGATCCGTTCTGTTTGACCTAATGTATGTTATCCCTGAATAAACTTGCCTTTGGGAATTCATGTTACTTCCACACTTTGTGCCAACAGCACAGCAGCAGCCGGTGACAGGATTTAGGATTTGGCACAGTTTCAACAGCGAGAAGTGATGGGGGCGAGCAGTTGCTGCTCTCTGACCCTCTGATTCCCCTCACCCCTCCTCTGGTGGTCCAGGACACCTCATCTCAGTCAATGGGCCCTGTATTGATTTTGTGCCTGAGTTGTCAGAGGGCAGGCCAACAGTGTCAAACAGCAGTCAGGCTGCCATGAACCCATACGGCAGAGCAAGCAGCACAGCGGCCCCCCTGTCCTGCACCAGCTGTGGGGGCTGTTGCTCACCCCCTCCTCCTTGCCTCATTCCCCCTGGGCCCCCTTCCTCTACTACCTCTTCCTCTTCCATGCCCCCGAATATGACCCCTCCGCCACCAATGTTTCCTGCCCCAGTCGTGCAGGTGGAGAATGGTAGCAGCTGGAACTCCTCCACCATCTCCTCCTCCGGCTCCCCAGACTCCCACCCCGTTCACCGAGGTGGGTCAAACAATCCTTACTGGACGGCAGTGTTTGACTATGAGGCCACAGCTGATGAGGAGTTAACTCTGCGGCGTGGGGACCTTCTTGAGGGTCTCTCCAAGGACTCCAAGGTGTCTGGGGATGAGGGCTGGTGGACAGGTAAAATCCAGGACAAGGTGGGTATCTTTCCAAGCAACTATGTCACAAGGGGAGACACCCCCAATTACCAGCAGCTGACTTCAGGAGGACTGGTGGCAGGTGGGGTGGGTGAATGTCCGTTGGAGATTGACTTTTCAGAACTGCTCCTGGAGGAGGTGATCGGAGCTGGTGGGTTTGGGAAAGTGTACAAAGGAGTGTGGCGGGGAGAAGAAGTAGCCGTTAAGGCTGCCAGGCAGGACCCAGATGAAGATATCAGCGTCACAGCAGAGAGCGTGCGGCAGGAAGCCAGGCTGTTCTGGATGCTCAGGCACCCCAACATTATTGCTCTCCGTGGAGTGTGCCTGAAGGAGCCCAACCTATGCTTGGTGATGGAGTATGCCCGTGGGGGGGCTCTGAACCGGGCCTTGGCTGGAAAGAAGGTCCCCCCGAGAGTTTTGGTGAACTGGGCGGTCCAGATTGCAACGGGGATGGACTATCTGCACAACCAGGCATTCGTACCCATCATCCACAGAGACCTAAAGTCGAGCAATAGTGAGTACTTCAAAGTCTTTTATCTTCTCTCTAATGAAACAAAGCTACTGTAACACATTTTAAGGGTACAGTTGTTGGAGGTTAAGCAAAAAAAAAAATGGCTAGAAGATTTTGAGGTAATGTGTATGAATTGGGGGGGGGGGGGGGGGGCAGAAAAAATGAGCAGAACTCGAAACACTTTCAATTGCAGCGTCATGATGTGAGGGGGAGCTTTTGAAAAAAAAAAAACAATTCAAGCTCACCTCCATGTACCTGAAATCTTCAGAAACCTTCAGGTTTATCACATGGCATTCATCAGCAAGTGGAGTTTGCTCAGTTGTTGTACTATCATCTAGCTGAAGGTGACTGGATGTGTTGACACTGTGCTGAGATATTGTTTGCCGTACTGCAAGGCCTTTCTGTATGCTGGATGTCATTGAACTTATAACTAAGAGGCTCAGTGAGGATACACACATCCTTGCATAATTTTACTGTTTAGTTGCTCCTTTTTAAAAATACACACACTTGAATTATTAGTCAAATCTACTTCAGTCACACACAAAGTCACACATACAAAAAAAAAATCTGCCTTCTTGAAGACTTCAGTGGTAACTTATGATGTTTGAAACAGATGTTCCATTTCATGATAATTTGTGAGGCTCAGTGTAGTAGACTTTATAACAAAAAGCTGAATATATTGTAATCAGTGTGCCTAATAAGTGTTTTTCCTCACTCAAATTTCCTGAATAAAATAGGGATTTGTATGCATGGTAGTTTAGGAGGCAGATTCAATTTAATGAGCTCATTACAACTTTAATGTTATAGTGATCGACTCAAGGCAGGAATAATACAATTAACAGTGTCACAAATTATTGACTGCAGTATCAGGGGGATTTTATATTGCAAACAGTATATTGAGGACTCATTGACTATACATCACAGTGTTTAACTAGAGGGAAAATGCATGCCAGTTGCTTCTAAGAGCAAAGATGGGTAAACGACTCTCGAGTCTGAGCAAGCTGTCCATCTTTGCATGTGAATATGCACGAGGACAAGATTTTTGTTGCAGGAAGCTTTCTGAGTTCCATTTGTAGTCCGGGTTATGTTGACCAGTAGAGTCTGAGCAGGCTTTGTGTTGCATGCAGGTCCATCTGGAGCGCTTAAAAAAAGATGGGATTTGCCACAATGCACTGGTTAATAATCGCCTACAGTGTGAAGATGATTTTGTTTCTGTATGTATCTGTATGTGTAAGTAGTGTCCAGAAATCACAAGTTATGGCTCTGATTATTAAATTTGATAACATTTTTATTTGATAGGTATGATGTGGTTAAAATACTTCCAATACACAATATAAAACTGATGTGCTACACGAAGAGTTTGGAGCTAGTTCTAATTTCAAATCCTTGCCCCTGCTTGGACTTTTGCATCCACAATACATAAATAAAATTCTACAGTAATCAATTACTTAAAACCACAGTACAATATAGATATCTGCTGACTACACTATAAGCCCCAAAGGTTGGCCAGTGGTTCCAGAGACAAAACGAGACAAATTAGCTGGGTTCCCAGATTGCAGAGCTATAGGCTGGAGACTGTTAGATTAGCTTAGCTTGATGACTAAAAACAGGCCTAAGGCTAAATCAGCCTACCAACACCTCCAAATGCACACCCAATAGCCCCAACATTAAAACCACCCTACCTAGGATTGTGTACATCCCCCTCTTGCAGCAAAAGCACCTCTGACCAGTCAGGGACACCGGACCTCACGGGGTGTCCTCTGGTGTCTGGCACTCTGAAACTGGTCACAAGTGCCACAACCCTTTGGTCTGTGTTGTTGTTAAGGTATGTGTTTAAAAGCATTATTCACCTGAATGCAGAGCACTGTGTTGTGATGAGATTATCGATGTTATTCCTTGATGGAGTTGTGACTCAATGGAAGCTTGTTTCTGCCACTGAAAAAAAACATTGTTTTGTCATCTATAAATTAAAATTTCGGATTGTAATCTCTAAATTTCAATTTAATTAATAACTTGAAGTTTCAAGTTATTTTCTCAGTTTCGAGTTATTTTCTCAGATGTTTGAGTAACTTGAAATTTTGAGATATAACCTGAAATTTTGACTTACACTGAAAAAAAATTTTTTTTTCAGTGGCGGAAACAAGCTTCCATATCGTCATCCGCAGAAACCTGTAATTTATGGTATTTAAGAAAAGAAGAGGAAGAAAGAAAAAGGATTAATACTTTTAGACTGGTAACAAAGAAACACTTGCAAAAGTGCACACAGTGTTGTGCTGCTGTGTTTAAATAATTGTCCCACATTTAATATTGACATGTTTACAGTCTCTGTGTCTGATTTGTGGTCACAACTATTGCAGTCAGGGCTGACCTATGTGTGATCCACTGGAGCACATGAGCCTTCCCCCAGTCATTGCAGAAATGTGATCATGATAGTGTTTTCACTGGATTCCAGTATTTGATGTGAGCTTTTGGGAATGATGACACCAGAGGACAAACTTATATTGAACCCAGCAGGGAGGCTTTAGTCCTGGTCTCACTTTGCCATCTTTTCCCTGTCATCTCTCTCTGCACCTCCTCCTGCTCCTCATCCTCTTTCTCCTCCTCCTTCCTCCCTTCCTCCCTTCCTCAAGGAGAGCAGTTCTGCTCTGCAACTCACAGAGCTATTTTTGGTCCTTTGTGCTACTTGCTGTTAAAGACGCAGTTGCAGTTGTTGGTGCATCAAAGAAATAATACACAGCAAGCATTTAAGTGCATTTGTCTGTGTGTGTATATACATATATGATATGGTGTGTGTGTGTGGTGTGTGTGTGTGTGTGTGTGTGTGTGTGTGTGTGTGTGTGTGTGTGTGTGTGTGTGTGTTGTGTGCGCGTGCGCGCATCTGTGTGCAGGTCAGGGAGAGAGTATTTATCCCAAGTGACATGACTGATGGGGGAGGGAGAGTACAAATAAGGGTGGAGTGTGCAGGATGCTGACTACAGGCCTTTTAAGTAAGAGAGGTATGAGTAGCTAGACACACTCGCTGCTGATCTGCTAAAATATCTTCTAATCTTCTGTCTTCATGGGTCTCTTACTTTTCTTTCATACATCCTCGGTTCTTTCTCTACTGTCTCCCTCCTCCCCGTGTGGCTCCGGCAGTAATGATGCGGGAGCCGATGCGTATTGGACAGCAGAGCCCTGGCAACAACACCATAACACTGCCTTTCCATGGTGACATGGGCACTGCTTCTGTGCTACTGAGTCATACAGCTGCTAGCCGCTGTCAGCTGCGGCGTAAAATGTCAGTCCCCTAATTTGGAGTATTGTGTGTGTGAAAATAGCAGCTGAAGAAATGCAGGAAAGGCTCAGGGAGGGCTTGGACTCTCTTTTTCCCCCTGGAATGATGAATCTTGCTGAAAATGCGGGGTGCTAATCATTAAGTATGTGATTATATGACTCATACCCTCACTGGTGGGATGTTTGCATTTAGCCTTGTAATGCCCAGAAGGGAAAAGCTTGGGAAGAAAGTGAGACAGAGGAAAGAGGTAGCAGGTCAAAAGAGTGGGAGGATAACAGGGTGGAATAGATCAGGTAGTGAAGAGAGAATAAGCTTGGGGACCAGAGAGAGAGAGAGAGAGAGATCGAGTGGAGACTGATGGGAAAAAACAAGAAGGAGAGCGCAGGGGGGATAAACAGTGGTTCATCTCAGTTTAGGGTTACACCTCAGCTCATTGTCCAGGTGCGCTGGTCTCAGGTGTCCTCTTCAAACCGCCGACCACTTGGCAGCACCACGGTTACAGAGCAGCTCAGGCCCCCGAGCTTCTCCTCTGTCTCCCATCAGCCAGCCAGTAAATAATCTTCATACTCCCAAAGAGAGGAAAAAAAAAATCATCAAGGCAAAACGTGACACATCTGATAGATCAAATCAGTGTTTGAAGCGTTGTGCAATTTTTTTTTTTTTACAACACAGGAGTTTTATTTTTGGCTCAGATGCTTTCTTCTAAATTTATCCCATCTCAGTTGAAGCGTTTGCAGCGGGTCTTTTAACCTGCTGAGTGTTGCTGTCGTTAGGGCCCACAGCGAGCGGGTGAGTCTGTGTAACCGGGATAATCTGATTACCGTGACCTCCTTAGAGTGATGTCACAGCATGTTTGTGGGTTGGCAGGTCAATGCCCCCGTGGTCATGCATTACCTGTCACTCTGATCCTGGATCAGCCTCTAAGTTCTCAAAGCATAGGGCACCAGTCGTCCTCACTTGGCTCAAATGTAGAATCAAAGCAAGTAGAAAAGATTCAGAATGTTAATGTAAGTATGTGCAACAATATCTGCAGCCAACTGTTTTGAGTACCCAATCTGTGTACTTAAAATAGCGAGCATAAACAGATGGATGCACATCTGTATTTCTCATCTTTAATTTTAGTTGTCTGACCATTTTATGTCTTTATTAGACAGAGAAAGGATGGCAGGAAATGTGGGCGAAAGATAGAAGAAACCTCTTGAATGTGCTCAAATCTCCCTGAAACATTTTTAAGGCTTCATTCGACCATTAAAAATTATGATATGCAACATATTGCTGATTTTAATTTATTTACAGGGTTCAGGGATAAGTGATGAAGTAGTTGAATAAATGCTGTTAAGAGTTTGTTGCACCGGTTGCGATATTCGTATGTAAATTGGTGTGTCCATGTAGTGCATTTGTGATTTAGCCAGTTTATTGACAGCACAGTGTTACAGTTTTGTCAGTGTTGGAGAAGCTTGTCTTTATTCTGCTCAATAAATTGTTTTATACTCTGTTAAGCAATTGTGACTTTATGGTGTTAGGCTGTTAAATAAACCCATAGTCCCCATATGAGGACATTATTTTTGGCTTCTGCTCAAAGACAAAGCATAGTTTTTATACTTATCAAGTCCAACTAATCCCAAATAGCTTTGAGAAATTAAAAATGCATCCCAAACAAGAGCCTGGGTCTGAGGAGGTTAAGGTAGCCATCTGGAAAGCGTGGCTGAGGTCACTTTTAAAAAGGAGTGGGGACGTTCCTGGATTATAGCTCAATATAGAAGTTCTTGAAGTGGTTTTTGTACTGTAGTGCAGTGGCGTGAGTTGTCTATCAATTGGAAGGTTGGTAGATCAATACCACATTTGTCCAGTCTGCATGCCGAAATATCCTTGAGCAAGTCCCTTAACCCCAAGTTGCCCTAGCTGCATCCACTGGAGTGTGAGTGTGTGAATGTTAGAATTCATAAAAGCACTGTATGAGTGTGTGTGTGTGATTGGGTGAAGTATAGTATAAGTAGTGTATAAGTACCTTTCCAGTTGTCAGTAATGTCTGGAGGCTGGATCTGAACCACAGTGTCCCCACACTGGTGATGTACCTCACCCAACTAGGTGACATAATTCATGGTTATCACCTAATGATGTCACCGTGTTGCCCCCTGAAACCTTTATGAATCGATTCCCTGAACATGTGTGGAGCCGGTCTCACTGAGGCAAAGTAAAAATACAACTGAACAGATATCTTTTGGAGCTGGACTGTTATAATCAGCAGTTCATCAAACTATATTGAAGGTCAGTTACTTTTCTGCCTTTCAACCATTTCATTTGAGTCTCTTTTTTTTTTTAAATCAACGTCCAAAAGATGCATTTTTAATATAGTCCATGACAGTTTACTGCTTATGAGGACTTATTGAATGTTCCAGTAAAATTGAGTATGTGAGCCTTGGGTTAATGCTATTACTTTCTGTTTCACTCCCATTACCACTACATAAGTCTGAGTCATGGTTCATGTACATCACTGACAGTCACTGACACTCTATACATACAATATGAGGCTCTGTAGAAGCAGTGAGTCAGCTGCAGGTAAGACAATACAGGTGAGCTGCTCACCTGTCTCTGCAAAACACAGGCTGGAGCATATCTGTATCGTGCTCTGACATACAGTAAATGTTACCTAGTTTGACTGTGTTCCACTGTAGACATTCACAATATTTGTCCTTTGCTTTAAACGTCTGTTTTGATAACATTATTAAAATCTGTAACATATAGGTGGAGGTTTTCTGGTCCCAGATGAAGCTCCTATAATATTTAACCATGAGCGCAAAAAGACTAATACTATAGACACACACAATAAAGAGAGCACAGTTGACAGTACCTGCTGTTTTGACTGCTGTAGCTTCAAATGGAAGCCATGTTTACACAGTCAACAATCATGTGAATAGTTGGAGCCCCTTGTCTCAAAGCTGCCTTGTTGAGTATACTGCCTGCCCTAAGAGTATTTAAATTACAACGTAAGATAACAATAATTAATTTAATAAATTTTTCTTTCTTTTTTCTTCTGTTTTGCTCGATGTATTACACTATAGCAACGTGACATCAAAACGGTATTGCGCGCAAGTGCTGTAATAGCTACTTAAAAGATTAGCGAGCTGAGATATGGCGTATAGTTACCGTCATTGAAAAGCCTGTCTGGGTGTGTATGTGTGAGAATGAAAGAGTGAGTCTGTTGAGGAAAGGATTAGCGTGGTGGACAGTGTGGCTGCTAATCCCTCAGAGAGACAGAGCAGAGGCCAAGGCTGTGACTACTGGGCTAGCGTGAGCTACCGATACTAGGAATGGGGCACAAAATTGTTATCATGCCACAGCCTTTGAGACTGACTCACCCACGACTTCAACTGAATGTTAATGCAAATATCTAATTAGCCAATCACATGGCAGCAACTCAGTGCGTTTTAGACATGTAGACATCATCAAGATGACCTGCTGAAGTTCAAACGAGCATCAGAATGAGGGAAGAAAGGTGATTTAAGTGACTTTGAATGTGGCGTTGTTGATCTAAGTATTTCAGAAACTGCTGATCTACTGCAATTTCCTGCAGTTGTCCAAAAAAAGAGAAAATATCCAGTGGGCAGCAGTCAGAGGTCAGAGGTGAATGACCTTCAAAAAATTTGTTAAAACCAGGTGCATAGAAGAGCATCCTGAAGTGACCTTGAAGCAGATGGGCTACAGTAGCACAAGACCACACTGGATGCCATTGCTGTTAGCTAAGAACAGGAAACTGAGGCTACAGTTCACAAGGGCTCACCAAAATTGGACAACAGAAGATTGGAACAATGTTGCCTGGTCTGATGAGTCTTGATTTCTGCTGCATCATTCAGAGAGTAGGGTCAGAATTTGACAGCATGAAAACATAAATCCATCCGTCCTTGTATCAACAAGTCACAATGGTGTTGGTGTAATGGTGTCAGGGATAATTTCTTTGCACAGTTTGGGCCCCTTTGTACCAACTGAGAACCATTTAAATGCCACAGCCTATCTGAGTATTGTTCCTGACCGTGTCCTTCCCTTTATGATCACAGTGTGCCCATCCTTTGATGGCTGCTTCTAGCAGGATAACACACCATGTCACAAAGCTCAGATCATCTCAAACAGGTTTCTTGAACATGACAATGAGTTCACTGTACTTAAATGGTTTCCACAGTCACCAGATGTCAATTGAATAGAGCACCTTTGGGATGTGGTGGAATGGGAGATTCACATCATGGATGAGCAGCCAACAAATCTGCAGCAGTACAGCATTGTATAGCAATATTTTGCGTGGTGATATTGTATCAATACAGGGACACCATGTATCGCAATTTTATTAAATAAATTAAAATACTCTGGGAATACAGTGTCATGCTCCAGCATCCTGAGATAGTGTTAGCCAAACACTGAGCTGATTAACTTTCAGTTATTAAGAGATTAGTTGTTATTTGCACACAGTAACGGCCAGGTGTAGCTAAGAAACAGTGTGGACACTAAAAAAAATGGTGTTTGTTTGGCTGTCAGAGTATTGTATTTGGTCTTCTTATTTCATCATCAGGGCGGTACCCACTTACAAACAGCAAGGTCTATTTCAGAAGTTTTCAAACTATCAGGGAGGTTCAGAGTGAGGTAGGTATACTGTATGAGGTGCATGCAAAGCAACAGGGAGTTAGTTTTCATGGTTTAACTTCCGTATATAAATGTGATGTTAAATAGTGTAGAAAGAGATAACATGAGATATGCTTACTTTTCAAATTAGGCCACACAGTAATGTTATATGTCACATATGAAAATATTAAGCCAATTACATCAACCTAGATTACCCAGTACTGTCACTTAGTTTAGTATAATCAGATATCTTTCGCTGAGCTGTCAGTGGATGACTTTATAAAGATGACAAGCCAATATAGATGTTTTAACCATTTCACCATCCATCCATCCATCCATTTTCTTCGCTTATCCGGGCCGGGTCGCGGGGCAGGAGCCTAAGCAGAGAAGCCCAGGCTTTCCTCTCCCCAGCCACCTCCTCTAGCTCATCTGGGGGGACCCCAAGGCGTTCCCAGGCCAGCTGAGAGATATAATCTCTCCAGCGTGTCCTGGGTCTGCCGCGGGGCCTCCTCCCGGTGGGACATGCTCTGAACACCTCACCCACGCGGCGGCCAGGAGGCATCCTAATCAGATGCCCGAGCCGCCACAACTGGCTCCTGTCGATGTGGAGGAGCAGCGGCACTACTCTGCGCCCCGCCCGGATAGCTGCACTCCTCACCCTATCTCTAAGGGAGAGACCAGCCACCCTTCGAAGGAAACTCATTTCTGCCGCTTGTATTCGTGATCTTATTCTTTCGGTCACTACCCAAAGCTCGTGACCATAGGTGAGGGTAGGAATGTAGATCGACCAGTAAATCGAGAGCTTCGCTTTTACACTAAGCTCCCTCTCTTCACCATGACAGACTGGTGCAGCGTCCTCATCACTGCAGAAGCAGCCCCGATCCATCTGTCATCTCCCTTCTCCCGTCACTCGTGAACAAGACCCCGAGATACTTGAACTCCTCCACTTGGGGCAAGAACTCGTTCCTGAGCCATTTCACAACAGAATTAAATATAATGTGACAGAAAAATAAAAGAGGTGTAAACAGAGAAAAATCAGAAGTCTACCTTCTTCTAACTGATGACATGGCATTAACAAGGGTTAGGGTCATATGATCAGTATTTAAAGACTAGTTCAAATTTTAACGATGTAGCTTAGGTCAACAAAAATATTCATGATACAGTTATAATGGCCTCATGTTAGCCAGTGTCAAAAAAGTTCTTTAAAGAGAATCTACTATGCTCTTCCTTGTTTATAAGCAGAATACGTCCTTGTTAAGTTTGATAATTAGGCCTGCTATGTCAAGTTTATGACAGTCTGTGTTGTCTTGGCTGATATCACATTGTCCTGACTCTTTTAAGTGTTCATAAACACTCCTTTATGTTTATTCAGGTGGTATGTTGGTCTTTTCCCCACCCTTCGTACAAAACGATCACTGTTTGAAAACTACCTAACATCACATGAACAACTGCACTGGTCTTTAGATTAAGGACCCTGCCCCCCCTTTTTAGGGTCTAACAGCAAATCAGAATATTAAGATGCTTGTTTTCTTTTTCTTTGTTTCTCTATGCAACCCTGAGTGCAGCAGCTCTGTCAGCCCTAATCATTGTCTACTGATCTTAAGCTCAGGCTACCCGCCTTTGGTTTTGACAGCTTACCTGAAAGGCGAAACTCAAGGTAAAAGGAGCCAATAACGTGGTTTTGTGGGAGTATTTTATCTGAATAGTTATATCAAAGTGAAGCTGTTAAAATACATGATACCACTAGATTAAGGTGTGCTTTCTGTATTTTATTCAGCATGTCTCCAAGCTTGGTGCATGTACAGTGAGTACGTAGGCCTATGTGTGTATGGAGGTCAGGCTGCAGGACATGCTAGCTCAAGGATAGAAAACTCACACTTGTGCTATCACACATGTACACACGCACTTATGTACATGCTACAGCAGAGCAACAATGACCCCATTCTCACACAGCAGCCCAAGATAGAGAGAGAGCAGAGCTCACAAAGGAAGGAGTCACTGCAGCGGGAATGGAGGGGGGGCGAAGGATGGGCGATGCTGGCAGCGAGGGCCGACTGTAGTCTGTGAATGACAGAGTAGAGATGGATGAAGCAAGGCAGGATGGGTAGGAGAGCAGAGCAGGAATGCAGTGATTGTAGAGAAACCCCTGCAGGCTCGGCAGGGAATGGAAATGGAAAGATGGATGGGGGAGGAAGGGATAGGGAGAAGTAAAAGGCCAGTTTGAGAGGAGGTCAAACTATTTTTCTTTCTCTCAGTGAGACAGATCCAGACTAAGGCTAACATTCCTGCTGCACTGAAGGCTACAGTTCTTTGCTATGTGTCTGTATATCTGTGCTATAGGCCTGATTATAACTGATATTCTTCAAGTCAAATGAGCAAATTATATAACAAGTGCAGATTTATGAAAATTATCCTGTGTAGTTTTGTTAACAAGTCAAATTCTAATAATGCTGCTTTTATTTTCTTTAATTTAATTCTTTCCATCCATCCATCCATCCATCCATCCATCCATCCATCCATCCATCCATCCTCTTCCACATATCCAATAATTAGTCACCTAGCAGCTAATGATGGGTGGTTCAGCACTGAATTACTATGTACCCCTGACAGCATCGTTCCCAGGGTAATTGAAAATCTTGGAGCCATTTCATCTTTAGTTCTCCCAGCTGTGAAAAATCTGAGTGTTACTTTTGAACAGGTGTTCAACTTTGAAAAGCATGTTGGCTCTCTTGTACAAACTTTCTCATCTTAAATATATTGTGTCTCAGTCTTGACATGGAAATGATTATACATGTTTTTATTTCATCGCATCTTGATTATCATAATTCATTATTCCTTTGCCTGATGTGGCTATGAGGCTTCTTTCGCCAGGTTCTCTAAAAGGTCCCATGTGACCGTTCCTGTCACGTTACACTGGCTCCTAATAAAGTTTAGGGTTCAATTCAAGATTCATTCCATTCATGGTCAGATGCCTCCCTATATTAGTGAACTACTACATCCATATGCAATTACTAGGTGTCTGTGATCAGCTAATCAATACTTGTTGGTGGAACCTATAGCAGGTCCAGATTAAAGACAAAGAAACTGTACTTTTGAATTTGTGGAATCGCTATGATTAGGCTTAAGATCTGTGGACACAGTGACACCCTAAAAAGAAGCTTTGACCCACCTGTGCAGGTGGTTGGTAAAAAAAACAACAAAAAAATAAAACTAATGTTTTGGGGGCTGCTTGGTCCCACTATGTCTTGCTAGATTAAACCTAAAATGAGTGTTCACTGACTGGTTGCAAGTGGTTGTTTGAGGTTGATGTCAGTTGCTAGGAAAATGATTGCTAAAGATCCAGTCACACAGGCTGACAGACCTGTCAGAGACTCCCCGGCAACCACCTGTCATTAAGGAAAAATGTATATTCTCCAACCTTTGGCCAAAAATGTCCCTGTGATTGCTTTGGTCATCGTTTGAGTGGAAATGATGGACTTGTCTACAAACACTGCCAGTGAAACTAGTGAAACTGAAAAGTGCGACCCAAACCGGAGATGGAGACCCTTCACCTTCAAAGCCTGCATTATGCTGAAGCACAACTTTTACTCTGGCAAGCGAACCGTCTTCATATCTAGTTTGTGTTGCACTTTATCTTGCTAACTGCTCAGCTAGTAGTTAGCGAGAATTTACAGACAATTGAAAAACTACAGGCAATTGTGGCATTCTACTAGCAACCAAACAAGAGCCAGAAACATCCAGGAACCACTGCCAACCAGTGTGGGGAATATACGTTTTTCCCATAACTATGTGGTTGTACATATCAAGGTGATGGACAACTTGAGCACTTGTGCATGACATCACGTGAGAAACCTTAATAGGAAAACCCATCTAATCCAATTGGTGTTATTTTTCTGTGGTTATATAAAGACCAAACACAGCAAATTTCAAATGAAAAGAAAAAAAAATGCAGCGTATCTACCCCTCTTTAAGCACATCTGGAGCCCACATCAAGTGTGGGCAAAATCAGGTTTTTCTGTCAGCTCTGTCTCAGACTCATCTGAGTGTTAAAACTTATTTTACACTTTCTGAAGTGCTGCTGCAGCATATTGATTTCTCCACTCACAGAAGCATGTGAGTGGACTCTCAGTGGACTCTCCAGACATGAGTATAGTAAGAGTGCAGAAGCTGATTTAGTTGTTCTCTCTACCTCATTTTCTTTCTCTGACATGTGTCTGTAAGTGGCTTCAGATATCTCTTAGTAAAAGTTTGGTTAGTTTTAGATATTTTATTAATCAAAATCTAAAACACTGACTATGCCTAGATCCACACGTACATGGCTATTTTTCAAAACAGATTTTTTTACTTTTATTTTGAAAAACATCTCCATCCACATGAAAAAAACAAAACAATGTTAAGTGCTTTCAGGAGCATGCCAAAGCAACAGGTGGCAACATAACCCTAAATGTATAGACATGTTGGCCAATTGGAAGCCTAGAAACAACAAACAGTGCACAGTTTGACATTGAAAATGAGAGTCGGATACCTTAGATTACCAAACTCAGCCCGCGGGCCGCTTCTGGCCCCGCCCCCTACTTCTGGTCCGCGAATTGATGTCAAAAATAACATACAATTTGGCCCTTTAAGTTACTTTTTTGACATTTTGTCTTCCCCTCCAATTAATAGGGTTAAGCAAAGTGTAAAAAAAGTAACTTAAGGGCCAAATTGTATATTATTTTTGACATCAATTCACGGACCAGAAGGGCGCGGGGCCGGAAGGGGCCCACGGGCCACAAGTTTGGGCACCCCTGCTTTAGATGTTCCAATCTTTCATTCCATCACAGAAAACAGAGTTTCTAGAAGTCTTCAGCCTGGATGGAGTTTTTAAGAAGCTCTATTGTTTATGTATGGACAAAAGGCAAAAACGTATAGAAAAAAGTAATGTTTACCAAGTACCCATGTATGCATGGACAGGGCCTATGACGACTTTACTGTAGTTTGTTGTTGATCAGAGTATTATGAAGTTACCAATTCATCTATATTTTAGTGTTAAAATGTACTGAAATGCAAAATTCATTTAAAGATACCTTGGGTTTTTAAAATGTATTTTTTAGTGATATAATTAAAACAAAGTAATTTTATTTTGTAAGAAGTATCAAAATTGTTTAAAAATTGTAATTTGGTTTATATAATTTTTTCATTTATAACTCCTTTTTGCTTAAAATTGATTGAAACCCAAATAAAATAATAATTACCATGCTAATATTTATAACAGCTAGACCTGAGAACTTTCTCAGAAAAGGTGAAACCCAAAGTATTTTTAATTACTTGCATACAATAACAGGAGTGGCCCTACAATCTCATTGTACATCCGTATAATGACAATAAAGCATTCTATTCTATTCTATATTTGTGTACCCTATACTAGCAAGGCACTACTTTATTTTTAGTATCACATTGATATGGGATTTTCACCCATAAACTACAATTAAATAATTAAAATAGTTCCTTCATTAGCAGTTTAAATGGATTAGTAAGCCATAAACACAAAGCTGTTTTATTACCAGAACATTTTATTTAAACACATCACACAGATGAGTCTTTTTAAACAGAATGGGAACAGCTTAGATTTTATTCAGTTTCATATTTGATCATGCCATCAGGAACTCTATGCTGTGTATGTATACTTCAATTAGTGGATATTTCTCATCTACAGTTACAAACTGTTAATAAGTATTTAGTGTACTGGTTTGCTTCAGAACATTTGAGTTATTAACTGCTAATAAAGTCATTCATATAGAAGGTTATCCTTGTATTCGGGGAATGGTAGGCGATCTGTAGTTGTGGTAGTACAGTGTGTCACACTGTGAATTATTGGAAGGACTTTGGACTATGTTCACGTCGCGCTGTCACTGTGAACTCGGCATGCTGCTAACACATGTTTGTATCACCTCTCTGTCAGAAGGACATGGTGCTGAGCTTCAGTCTGTTTCTGTGAGTGAGAGACAAAGGGAGAGCAGCAGTGATGCTACTAAATCAGATCTGCACGATTACAAATGATGCACTCACACATCACGATCGCTTCTCCACTGGTCAATAAAATTCTGATTTGAAGCTGGTTAACGTGATGACGCCCTCCTCTACTGACACACATTTACCCGTCCCCGAGATGTATGACTGTGTACATAATGCGCTGCATAATGTAGCTGAGTAACAGGTTCAGTTATAAACGCACCACACTGACATGATTCCGATGATTGTGAGTTTAAAAAATGATGAAGAAAGCAGCTTCTGTAAACATACATACACAGTGTACTGTACGTTTCTTGCCACCGCATCTTACAGGCACACGGGGGAGGCAACAAAAAAAAAAAAAAAAAAAAAAGACATACATATCAGTGGACAAAGCCATAAACACTTACACTGGCACCTCCTGGGCTGTTTAATGGCTGTTGACTTGCTGTTAGAGGGTCATTGTTGTTTGCCAGCAGCCTGGCACGGAGCGTGGGGAGTCGGGCTAACTCAGAGAAGGCGCTGGTGTCCTCCCCCATCCCCCGGGCTGAAGGTCCTTCCCCACTTTCACAGTGGAGTCACGTGAAGGACACTTCAGTCAGACGGCAGACAACATGCTGCGTGTTCGGAGCCAAGAGCCAAGAGCCAAGACTCACTAGCATCATGTTATGTTTTATTCAACATTTACATCCACTACCGGAGAGATTCAACATGTTTTTTCCTGTGTGGTACATGTAACTTCATTCTTAACAAACCGCTGAGCGCTCGACTCCATCCATAACACATTGAAGCTAAACATAAATGCAACAGATGATGTGCTTAGTCAGATCAGAGGTTTTTTTTTTAGTTTTTGACGGATCAAAAGTGTAAGAGTGATACTTATCAGCATGTTTTGTTTTTTTTTTCCAACTGTCTATTTGAACAAATTTAAACTGGACCAAACTGGGTTAATTTTAGTTTATCATATATATCATAATTTATCATATACTTCATTGATTTCATTTAGTTTAACACTGATCCCTTTCAATGGGTAGTAAAGTGTCTAAACCTTTTAATCTCTAAGTGCTTATTATTTCAACCCTTAATTCATTACTTTAGCGAATATTTTTTTAAGGCCTGCATATAATATTTATCCATCAATTTTGTCTGTTTATAATTAAGTTTAAGTAACAGTTTTATTTGTTTACTTATATGTTAGCTAATACTTTCAACTATTTTCTTTTTTGGATAACAATTTTAAGTGTTAGCCATGTCTTTAGCTAACAATTTCAAATGTTATACATGAGATTTCCACTGCTATCTTTAGCTATCAGTTGTTAATACTTTTAGCTAATAGTTTAATCATTTTCATTCATAATTTTAGCTTTCTATCTTGACTGTCATAGTTTTGAGGTTTAGCTATTTCCTTTAATAATAATTTCAACTGTCTCTATGAGTGAGAGCTAATTCTTGTCACTGTTACTTTTAGCGAACAGTTTTCAGTTGGTAGCCATATTAAGCCTAATAATTTCCAGGTGTTTATTTATCAATAGGGGATAAAATCTTAATTTGCAAGCTATCAGTCAAATAAACAAACTTTATTTATATAGCAATTTTTGATAGCCGTTAAAATACTTTACCGATGATATACAAACGAGCTGCAATAAAGTTTGTTATATTGCAATTGTATTGTTTGGCCACAGTGGCTAACAATTTCAGTTGTACACCTTTACTTTTAGCAATTTATCCTAAGTTAGTTTATTACCGTGTTTTTCGGACTATACGTCGCTCCAGAGTATAGGTCGCACCAGCCAAAAAATGCATAATAAAGAAGAAAAAAACATATATAGGTCGCACTGGACTATAAGTCGCACTTTTTTTTGGGGGGGGGGGGGGGGGGGGGGGTGGGTTGATAGAATCCGAGACCCAGAGCAGAAATTCCATCTTGAACGGCCATTTAAAATAATAATGGATTAAAGAACAGGACGAACACGGTTACGCCTCCGTTATGCTAACGTAACACATTCAGCTACATGATGCACAACGAACACGTGTTCGGTATGTTAACGTAACATTAAGTTATTCAGATAACCATAGCATAAAGAACATACTAACAAGTTAACCAAACCATCAATCCATTGAATTCTTCATCCTCGGTGTCACTTCTAAACAATTCCGTACACTCCGTAGACGAAGCGCCGCTTCCTCTTCTGTGTCGCGTTAGTCAGACTTGTCGTCAGCTGCAGTTAGTTCCAATTATTCCAGCCTTTCTGAATCCCAACAGGATGGTTTGGTTGTCACTGAAGCCCATGTTTCTTGATCCATCCAATGACTTCCAGGAAAGTTGGGTGGCGCATTCTCCCAGTTGCCGTTAAGCTGTGCTCTCCATCCACCATCCACTGCGCCCACAGGTTACGCAAGACTGCCTTAAAGCTGCAGTTCACGGAGATGTCAAGTGGCTGGAGTATTTTGGTTCATGTGTTATAAATGTCACATATACGTCGCTCCGGAGTATAGGTCGCACCCCCAGCCAAACCTATGAAAAAAAGTGCGACTTATACTCCGGAAAATACGGTAGTAAGTAATGTTTAAATACTTTTTTTTGTTATTGTTTTGCTTATCATTACTTTAATTGTTAAACTTTTTTATTTTTATTTTTTTATTTTGCTTAGACTTTTTCAGGTCCTATTCATTTTTTTTTTAACACACACTGCGTATGACTTCTTAAAGTTTGGAATAACTGTTGTAGGGATTGTTTGCATCTAAAGTCAATAAAATGTTGACACCTGAAGAGTAAATATATTATTTAGCCACATTTTAGGATTTAGAGCTAAATTTTACAGTCGTTTCAGTTTTTCTTAAACTAAAGAATGACAGTGAAAGCTAAAACATGTCATGGCTGATAAAAAGCTCAAACCTCCCTGTGAATAGTCCCATACTGTAAGTGCGCCCATTTTCATACCACACATACTCAGAGATGCGCATACACTGTATGCACAAGAAAGCCGCCTCATTTAATACCTCCATCTCTTCTGAGAGAGGGTCTGCCCGGTCACACGAATCTGGCAGCCTGCGTTTGTGTGGAGACAAAGTGAATAGCTGCAGGGTGAAACTGTGCCACTGTGCGGGCTCAGGATTAGAGCCTTGATGGCCTGTGGTGGTACAAGTGGAGCCAAGCTGGGGTATCGATGACATGGGAGCATACTCACTACAACCTCCGCTATCAAAGCACTGGGGAATGGAAAGAGACCGGGGATTCGATGCACGTCTGGCTGTGCTGCCTGCATCAGTTTTTAGCCAGAGTAACAAAAATCCTTTCCACACCATCTCATGAAGCATTGTCGTTATTTTAGATAATTAAACCAAGCTTTCTGGTGAAGGTTTCAAGACTGTAAATGCTGTATTTTTACCCATTTTACCTTTTTTTTTTTTTTTTTTTTAAACTAAAAACACCTGATTTAGTGGGGTGCTCACTGCTCGGAAAGATGTGCGTCTTCCTTTGCTTGAAATCTCTTGAGAGGTGAGAGATGTGAGAAAGCCAAAGAAAAATGGAGAGACCTATTGAGATACAAAGACATGTGGTATGTGTTGCCAGGATAATGACAAAAGCTTTGCCTCCAGTCATCTCTCTTTATCTCTAGTAGCCCTCATCGTTTCATCCAGTCATTATTTCCCTCTCTCTCATAGTGCTTGTATTTTTCTCCCCTCCATCTCTCCTTCACGCTCCTCCTTTGCCCTAATTTCTGCAGCTCTCTTCCTTCTTGTCATTTTTGGCCCTCTTTTTCCACTCTTATCCCCCAATTCTTCATCTTAACCCCCCCCCCTTTATGGCTTCCTCATCTTCTTATCCCCCCCATCCCCACCCCACCCATTACTGTGCATTCTACCTCTCTCTGTTTTTGACTCCCTCTTCTTTCATTTCTTCTCCCAGTGAGTTGTGATTGTATAGCCAGGCTGGCGACAGCTGCAAGAGCAGACAGTAAAGCAGTGGGCACCAGCAAAGGGGTGGGAAGAAGGCAGGAGCTGTGGGGATAAGAGGGGATGTTAGGATGAAGAGAAGGGGGTGGTTACTCTTCGTTGGTGAGGTTTGATATTGATCTTGTAGAAATGAAGATGAAAAGGGGTGGGTCTGCTGGTGGGTGTTGGGGGTTGGAGTTGGCTGCTCAGTATCCCACGGGCATGCATCTCATCTGTGTTGATGCACATCAGCTTGCTGCCGTGTGTTAAGCTACTGGGTGTGTTTTTTAGTCACACTGATGGGCCGAGGCAGACAACTGGGAGGGCGCTCAGGTGTTACCTGAACACCAACAACAAGCAGCTCCTGACTTGCAGGAGGATGAGGAGATGGATGAAGGTGTTTGGAGATGTGCCCTGGGGTGGCTGACCAGGCAACACAGAAACAGCTGTTCTGAATGGAGGCTGCAACCTGTGTCTGTAGGAGAAAGGGAGAGGGCATGTAAAGGAGACGGAGGGAAAAGGAAATAGACTATCCTTCATGAAGATATTTCGCTCTTTTTTTTTTTTTTTTTAAATGGATCTGAATATTTACCTTAAATAATGAAATCCAAAGATGTCACAACTATGTTTTTGATGTTTACTAAATATTTAAAACCCAAAAGTCCGTATGAACGAGGTAAAGAAACAAACATAATTTACATTTGCAAACATGTTTTCAGATAATAACACTGAGAGCCAGCAGCATTATGAGACTGTATATAAAAGATGGAGCTAGCCACCAAAACTATCCTGCCATTTTATTTTTTTTACAATTCCTTTAAATAGACATGATCATATTTGAAGAGCAGGGCAAAGGTTATCAGGTGAAGCCAGCCCTTGTTAGGATATAGGTTTGTTGGCACGTGGGACTGTAGCCTCAGGTTTATCTTGTTAACTGCAGATTATGTGACATTGCATTTCAGGGCAAGTTACAGAGTAATGCAAAAGTAATGTAACGAGTAGTGGGTAATTGAGTACAAGTAATGTGTAATACATTACTTTTTTTTGAGTAACAACCCATAATGCTGGGGAGGGGCAGGTCTGACTGTGAAACCATGTGCTCACTGGGCAATTACTTGTGCTGACAAGTCCTTAGCCAGTGACCATATCCTGGATAATCCTCCTGTTCTGAAGCATCCTATTTAAGATATACCCAAGCTGGGTTTAATGCTGATTCAGTCTGGCCAAAAGGAGTGACTGAGAGGTCAAGTCAGAAATCTGTGTTTTTTTGGGGGTTTTTTTTTTGTGGACTTCTATGTGACCAGAAATCCGCTACTGGCATTGCCCCCTGGTGGCCATTAAAAATATACAGGTCCGAGGCTTCATTCCTTAGGACTGGGAACTGTGTGCATCTTTTATGCCAATCGATGTTTGTACCAGACTGTAAAAAATGTGTGAGTGGTGGTTTTAGTTCACTGGGTTGAGCAGGTGACCCATGTGCCGTAAGGCTAATGCAGAGGCCCGTGTTCTGCCATGAGGCTGTTCACTGCATGTCTTTCCTGCTGGTCTCTGTCCCAGCTTTCCTGTCTTCTCTCCACTGTCCTGTCTGAAATAAAGGCTTAAAAGCCCCAAAATATATATTTTTTAAAAAAAAAATTCATTTCTGCTGTAAAGTTGTGAGTAGGTGGGAAGTAGCAAATACTTTATTACTGTACATAAGTACAAAACTCTGTACTTTACATATTTATTATTATTGCAACAACTTTTTTACTTTAACTGTCTACATTTTAACATAATATGTCAACTTTCCACTCCTTACATTTCAAAATTGCCACGTTATTTTGGAATTTAAGACATCGGGGGGATGCTCTATACTATATACTATATACTCTACAGCTCTATACTCTGGGGTTAAGGTTGATAAACTAGAAATATATAGCTTTCCTTTTAATTTCTTCATTAATTTTAGAGCTCTGGAACAGATACTGGATGTAAACATGGTGTGTTGCTGAAGTTGTGTTTTTTTTCCCATGCAGTGAAACAACCTGCCAAACAAATTGAAGGATACTAACTTTTTGTTATTCAAAGCTTGCCTGAAAATACAAGAAAGTTCAGTGCAGGCTACACTACACTGAAGTGGGGATGTTTACAGTGGTGTTGGACTAGTGTGGAGCTGTGGTGTTCATGGTCAGTGTAACACGGTGACAGACATCAATTTAAATTTAAGCCGATGATGCTGGTTAGAGTCACTCACTGAATTCCACCTTTATGCCAGCTTTGTACTGTCTAGTGGTGGGAAATCAGCCACAATAGCTCATGTAACATCTGCTTAGAGCAGCGGCGCATGTCAGTGATCACAGTCTGTTCACAAAATCTACTGGAGCTCAATTAGAAAGTAGTGTGACTTATTTCTTAGTTATTCTTTTCCTCACACTGCACCTTTACAACCCCCCACCTGCCAAATCCCATTTTAACCCCTGACTATCCTCATTTTTCTTTTTAGGTCCATCTAAAATGTAGGCAAAAGCAAATAAGTTATATATATATATACAGTACCAGTGAAAAGTTTGGACACAACCTTCTCATTCAGTGTTTTTATTTTATTATTTTTTTTCCTCCATTGTAAATTGATACTGAAGTCATCCAGACTATGAAAGAACACATAAGTAATCATGTAGTAAATTTAAAAGTGTTAAACAAACCAAAATATGTTTTAGATTTCAAAGTAGGCACCAGCTTTGCGCACTCTCAGCATTCTCTCAATCGGCTTCATGAGGTAATCACCTGAAATGGTTTTCCAACAGTCTTGTTCCCAGAGGTGCTGAGCACTTGTTTGCTGCTTTGCCTTCACTCTGCAGTTGGGTTTAGATCAGGTGATTGTGGAGGCCAGGTCATCTGATGCAACGCTCCATCAACCTCTTTCTTGGTTAAGTAGCCCTTACATATCCTGGAGGTGTGTTTGGGGTCATTGTCTTGTTTAGAAACAAATGATGATTCCACTAAGGGCAAACCAGATGGGAAGGCATGTCTCTGCAGAGTGCTGGGTGTACCTTGGATTTTGTTAAATTGCCAATACCATCACACTTCCTCCTTCATATTTCATGGTGGGAACTACACATGTAGGAACCATCCGCTCACCTTTTCTGCGTCTTACAAAGACATCATGTTTGGAACCAAAAAATCTCAAATTTGGACTCATCAGACCAAAGGACAGATTTCCGCTGGTCTAATGTCCGTTCCCTGTGTTCCTTGGATGAAGCCATTCTCTCCCTCTTGATGTTCCTCCTTAGAAGTGGCTTCTTTGCAGCAATTCAACCATAAAGCCCAGATTCACACAGGCTTCTCTGAACAATTGATTTTGAGATGTGTGTGTTACTTGAACTCTGTGAAGCATTTAGGTGGGCTCTTATCTGGGGTGCTGTTAACTTGCAGTTTCTGAGGCTGGTAATTCTGATGAACTTATCCTGTGCAACAGAGGGAACTCTTGGTCTTCCTTTCCTGGGGCGCTCTTGATGAGAGCCAGTTTCACCATAATGTTTGATGGTCTTTGCGACTGCACTTGAGGATACTTTCAGAGTTCTTGAAATTTTTCCGATTGACTGACCTTCATTTCTTAAAGTAATGATGGACTGTTATTTTTCTTTACTTAGTTGAGTAGTTCTTGTCATAATGTGGATTAGAACATTACTCAAATAGGGCTACTCACTGTATACCAATTCTACCTCTTCATTAACACAACTGATGGTCTCAAATACATTAAGAGGGCAAGAAATGCAAGTAATTAACTCTTGACGAGGCACAGCTGTTAACTGAAAGCCATTTCAGATGACTCCCCCATAAAGCTGACTGAAAAAAATGCCAAGATGTGCAAAGCTGTCATCTAAACAAGAGATACTTTGAAGAATCTAAAATATAAAACACATTCTGGTTTGTTTAACACTTTGTTGTTTACTAATAATTCCATATGTGTTTCTTCATAGTTTAGATGACTTTAGTATTAATGTACAATGCAGACGGTTTGTGAATAATGAAAAACCACTGAATGAGAACGTGTGCCCAAACTTTGACTGGTTTTCCATGGAAAACTGAAGCTTGACTCAACATTGGTGCTCAAAGGACCTCCAAAGTCAATAGGCATTATGATTTGGGATAATCCATACTAAACACGAACATTAAAGTTAAATTTGAACTGTTTATCACCTTTTTACAGTCTGAAACGATTTACTTAGCAGTGAGAAATGTCACACTATAATGGCCATAGTGTGCACCTTCATGAATATGTTGCTACCCAGGTGTTGATGAGCCAGTGAGCAGTCCAGTAGAAAATGTACTGAATTTAAAGGGGCAGTCACACTTATAAGTAGTTGGCTTCCTGCGAGGTGGCTGTAGTGTACTAACATTTTTTCCTCTTCACTGATTTTCATTCACAAACTGAGTGGGGTGTTAAAGCAAGGAGAATGCTCAAAATGGATCCTCATAGGGGCATAAAGATGTTCATATCTGAGCTGCCTCCTCTTTCCCAGCATCATAGCTCTGGTTTGAGACCTTTGCAGTTGCTACCATAACATCAAGTTAATGACACAGCAGTCTGGACCAAATTGAAAATTACACAAGTGACGCACACGAACCGATGGATCTTCACGTCCCTCACTGTTCATGTTGAAGCTGAACTGTTCAGGGACATTAGTTCATACAGGGCAGATTTGCATTTGTGAATTTCCTTATCTCTCTGATATCAGCTGGATGTGTCCAGGCTGCTCTCTGGAGGTCAAGAATTACAGCTCAGAATGCAGTTGATTTTGACTTGATTAAAACGGATTAAACTAATATATATATATATATATATATATATATATATATATATATACATATATATATATATATATATATATTAGTATAAAATTTCGCTTTCTTATTTTGGTGTAACATGAGAGTGACCAAGGAATCTTGATTTCCTCTGGAAGTAAAACACTGTTAAACTGAATTGAATTGAATTATATTTGCACTTCAGAAAGAGTCAAATATTGAAATATCTGAACCCTTTCAGTTGACATGTGCTTGTACTTATCCACAGCAATTTCCTCTAACATGGCTGCAGTATTACTTAAAAGAACAGAGGAAGGGAAACGAAAGTGGTGTTGAGCTCTGTCAGACTGCTCCACCTGCAGTAACCAGGTCAGCTGATCAGAGGATAAATCTCTCAGCTGACTGCTCAGAGGACCACGCCCAAAACTCTGCTCCAGCTGATTGCTCGCTCTCCCATCAGTTTATTTAAGGCGAGGCAGCACAGAGACAATAGCTCTTTGCCTGGGGCTTGTAAAATCCCACTGAATAGTCATCAGGAGTCATAAATAGTTTTTCTTCACACGTTGTTATCTCCTGGTAGTATAGTGGTTTTAAAATAAATTTTGCCAGTATTTTTTTCTTAAGCTTCTGCGAAAAAGTGGAATTTCTGTCTGAAATGTGACAATAAAAAAGTGACACCTAATCTGAGCAGTCTGACACAATATGAATGAAAACTTTATGCGTGATCCTTTAACACAGTGAGAAAGCTGATCATTCAGATTTACATTCGTTATTAGGGTCATAGCATTTGGTTGCAGGTGTTCAATACTGCTTTCTCTTGAAAATTGATCTTAATATTTTGCCTTCTTAAAGTATAGTAAAGGTGTGGACAAAATATTTTACACGTGTTTCAACTGACATGGCAGGAAAAGCATAAAAGTATTATTTATGTAAATATTTTGCATTTAGTGGGATTTAAAAAAAAAAAAAATAGGGATTCAGTCAATAAAGGCTTCTGACTGCTACTTGTACTATTCACATTCTTTTTGTTTGTTTTTTGTTTAACTTAACTGCTGAGGTGGTGAGGCGAGCCCTGAGCAGGCTCTTGCATCTGGGGTCAAACACCTGGCGAATGCCGAGCATGAGCTGCTCCAGAGAGTAGCAGGTCGGGAGTCTGATTGAGCTGATACACCTGTCCAACTGTAACGCAGGTGTCCTAAGGTGAGCTCAGGGAGGACAGAATCCTTTCATGGGAAAGAAGCTCACTTGGTCTTGATCTTCTGTTTGAATATAGATTGTGAGCTACACAGTGGTGCAGTGGTTAGCACTGTTCTGGGTCCACAGTCCAAAGAGAAGCATGTTAGGTGCCTTCAAAGTAAAAGTTGCACCTTAGCTCTGCAATAAACAAAAGGTGTGGCTTTACTTTGAAGGCAAACCTCTGTTTGTCATTTTTGGTTGCACTTTTCACAGTTTGAAGGAAAACAATCCAAGTCATGATAAAAAAAGATAATAGATTTATGACCTTTAGTATCACGAGTGTCTTATTTTTAGTGGATAAAATAAGCTTCCTGCTGCATTTAATTGTGCTTACACTGCAAATCCTCTCATCCTGCACCAACTCAGCAATTATTTTTGCTGTGTTGCTTTTACTATTGTAAAACAATTCTGTTCTATTGCTCACTAATAGTTACACAGACCTGCATGGAGTAAAACTTCATTATACTTCATGTTCATTATACTGGGACAGCAGGATTTTCCAGATCACAACCAACACATGCACTTTGACTGTAGCTTTTTTTTTTTTTTTTTTTTTTTTAATATAAATAAAAGCTTTCCAGAAATGCCATCACTAAGAAGACCTTTGCATTCCTTTGTGGTGAAACATCTGCGTGGGCTGTAGGCTAATGTGTCACCTGTTCTTTAAAGCCCTGACTAACCAGCCTGAAGGATCATTAGTGAGCTCAAAGCCTCCGGCTGCTTCTCTGTCAGTGTTTAAACAGCGACTGGGGTCAGAGTCCGGCGAAGGATGCCTGGTGTTAGTAAATAAATGATCAGAGGGGGTAGAAAACTGCTGTTGCACTGCTCTCTGTAGAGAAAAACACGACTCCCAGCAGGTGTCTGACAGCTGATCAATGCTCAGCAGTGATGGCTGCTTTTGAAGTGCAACCTGAGCTAAAACCAGCACTCTGCTTCCAAAGATCACAAACTGGTGCACGCCTGTATAAAAGACACAAATGAACATAGAGTTTTATTCAGTAACACTTGAAAGTATTGATTGATGCCAAAAACTCTTCAGGAAAGTGCTTGCTGAGGTAGCATTTTTAATGAGCAGCAGACTTTCCAATAGACTTCTGCACAATCGCACTTCTTTTTACAGCCCTAGGAGTCGCCCCCTGCTGGCCGTGAAAAAAAAGAGAGCAGGTTTTAGGCACATCAGCTTAATTTTAGTCTATGAACAAAAGTGTTGGGCCACACCTCTTAATCTTTAAATTCGGGTGTTTTCAGTGCCATTGCTACAGATGTATAAAATTAAGCACCTAGCCATGCAGTCCGTCTTTACACACAGTTGTGAAAGAAAGGGTCGTTCTGAAGAACTCACTGAATTCAATTGGAGTACTGTAATAAGAGGCAACATGTCAGTTTGTGAAGTTACTTTTCTTCTAGATTTTCCATGATCAGCTGTAAGTGCTGTTATTGCAAAGTGGAAGTGCTTAGGAACCACAGAAACTCAGTTACAGAGTCCCGAGGTGCCTGATGCACAATACTCAATAACTGCAGAGTCCCTGTTTATGATGCACAGTTTTTATTCTTTGTACTGTTTTTTTCTTTACAACCCTCACAGAGCTGTTAGTCTGGCTTCAGACGTGTACTTATCTGCTTGTTTACATTAATTTGGGTGCTCTCTGTAGGTTGCAGGCACAGCACTGAGGTCACTGATAAGATAAAGTGTAAGTGATATCGGCTTTTTGGACCTCGCAGACAAGGAACAGAGAAAGCAGCAGTTTTTCTTGCTGTAGTGCTCTCACAGAGTATGATTATGGTAATGGAGATGTATGATTAATCAGCGGCTGTGATATTTACCATTATCCACGTTGCTATAGAAGCCCTTTGGGAGAATCTAAGCAGCGTTTCTTGCTTTCTTCTCGTTCCTATTTTGAGATAACATTTCCAGCAGTGCTGGCATCGCATTGTGTAAAAGCCACACTATCCTTGAGGACTTTTTTTTTTTTTCCCCCTTCACTGTGATAAAAATATGCTTCCCATGCCCTTGTGGGTCTTATTTGTGTGTCGCTGCACTTCAGGTTTCTGTGCTGCCAGCTGAACACAAACATGTTGATTTGTGTGTTTGATGTGTGGATGAAATGCTGGCAGCGGGAAAAACCTGTGGCACGGTGAGCGTGAATGTGTGCAGAACAGAGACAATGTCTCTATCAGTGTGTGAAACTAAGATGATGACGTATTTGCATCAAGATGAGAGCCGGAGAGGGAGCAGGTGGAAGTGCTGCTTCATTCACACATTCAGTTTCTGTTTGTTTGCCTGCGTTTCTGTCAGCCTCCCTCTTTTTCTTTCTGTTCCCACCCCACCTTCCACCCAGATACCTAATGTTCTTTCACGGAGCGGCAGGCCTCCATATATGTACACATGAAACTAACTGGGAAAGGTGGACCGTGAGGACACACCCATCCAAGCATGCAAACAAATCCCCATCTCTCGTTCTTTCGGAGTCTGTTTGGATCAATTTTTTTGCTTCTCAGGAACCGCTAGCCCCGAGGAGACAGCTGTCTCTCACAGAGACCGCGGTATCAGAATAGAACAGATGAAGGCGATAGGATGAGGGCAGCTTATTATCAGTGTCAGCAACCCTCACTTTACTTCTAGACACAAAGAGAGGTGGAAAGTAACATTCGCTCAAGGACTCTCCGATATTTCTTTTCCTATCTTCAGTGTTATCCATTTTAAAGTTTTTTTCTAGTAATGGATTCATTGTTTGGTCTGTGACATGTTATAAAACCGTAAAACTCCAACATTTTAAACCTTAATTGACTTTACCAGAAAGCTAGGAAACTCAGCAAATATTCAGCTGTATTTGCTTGATATTATGCTAATTATCAACTAAGACACTAAATATTTTCCCCTTTTGCTAAAATAGAGCCCACCCAAGGCAACAAACCAAACTGAATTTGATTATTAGAGTAGAAGTACCAGTGCCACAATATAAAAATACTTAAGCTTAACAAAAACTGCACAAGTAAATATCCAGTAC
The DNA here is from genome assembly GCF_007364275.1 of Archocentrus centrarchus. NCBI lineage: Eukaryota > Metazoa > Chordata > Actinopteri > Cichliformes > Cichlidae > Archocentrus > Archocentrus centrarchus. The sequence continues at coordinate 24,240,051 of NC_044358.1, read as the reverse complement.
AGTCCACTCCAACAGTTATATACTGTGCTTTTTCCCCTTGAAATGCTTGATTGATGCACTTATGTCATTTAGAACTTTTTGTAAATTATTAAGTGAAAATAAATATGGGTTCTGTACAAATAAGTCAACTTCATTAACAGTTATGGAGGGAATCATGATGGCAGTTATTAGAGCATTACAGAATAGATAGTATGTACAACTTGTACATCATAAAACATCATGTTTGTGGTGTTCCTCAGGGTTCAGTTTTGGGCAACGAATGCACTGTCGAATATACTTAAACTGATTTTATTTGCAGATGGCACAAACTGCTATTATTCCTGGGGAAAATCTTAAAATATTAATAGAGTTGGTTGAAAAGGAAATTTTTAAATTGTGAAGGTGGAGCTACCAGCTGTGGTGAATAAGGCACCAGCCAAAAGTAGAATGAAGTAAAATTCTTGGTTGTTGTACAAGATGAAAAAATAACATGGAAATCACACATAAACTCTAATAAAATAAAAAAGTTTCTGTATTAATAGAATGTATGGATTATACTGTACACTTGTAATGCCATACTTTAATTATTTTATGAGTTATGGGGTAACACATACTGTACGTGAGCAACTTGAGAGCATTACAGATTTGACAGAAGAGGGCAATGAGAATGATACACAATGCTGATTTAAAGGTGCACAGCCACATATTATTTATTAAGTCTATTAAGTCATCAGTCTAAAACAGAGCAAAAAAGAAAGCACTACCACTAAACATCCTGAAGCTGTTTGAGGCGAGAGCAAGTGACGAGGAACATTAAAGGTGATATTTCAAATCTGAGGAACGCTAATAAATAAACTCAAATTTAAATAGTTATAAATAGAGTAAAAAAATGAAGCACTACAAATGTCAGCTGTAAAAGATGTAAAAGATTTAGAAAAGGGGAAAGTAAGAAAGAGTCTTCTGCCATCACTGATTTGATGATTTGTAAAAATCTTGCACTGGGATGTGAAATTTTGTTGGGTGGATTTGGAGGTGGAGGTGTGCAATTTTGAGAGCCAAACATTAATAAATGACATGAATATTTCAGTCCACTCTGAGATGTTTATTAAGCTCACTGTATTAAGCTCACCAGCCCATGTCATTAGAACCTTAATATGATGAGAAAAAAAATTGCACCAAAACACACTTCAAAGAAAGGCGAAGCGACTTCAGGAAGAGCAGCGCTCGCTGATGTGTGGTAGACTTTGTGTGTACAGTAAAACAAAAATAAATTTACAGTGCGAAGAACACGATGTAGGTGGAGGTAAAGCAAGTCTCAGGTAGGCCTCCTCATCAGCAATGAAGACCTGAAAAGCAGACAAATACATACACGATTTAAATCCCATCTATGGCCTTTCACGGTTTTCCTCGAGTAAAACATGACCTGACTATTGAAGTATCAGCTGATCACCCTGAGAGCCACTCTGTATCGCTGAAACTGGTCTCCTAGCGAGGTTGTGGACAGAGCAGAGAGACACACCTTTATCGTGTGAAAGGTTATTGTGAGTGTGTTGGTGTGTGTGCGTGCTCACAGGAGTGCATGTGTGTGTAAACAAAGACACTGTTGTGTGTGTAGCCTTGTTTCACCACCTTTTGCATACGGCTGTAGATAAATGAGAGAGCGACAGAGAGAGCAACCCCCACCTGGCTCCTGGTGAACTGTGTACACTCCAAATATTTCCATAGCCTGTCCTCACACAGAAATGAAGGAGGAAGTCAAAGAGAGAGGTAAAGATGGAGAGATCTAATATTAACAAGGAGACTACGTACACTAAAATACCGTCACTGTGGGACACTGTAGACTGACCAGATAGTTTCACTCAGTGGAAGAAAGCAGCACAAAGGTCCAACTGCACCTGCTCTGTAGACATGACCGAAGTCTTATTGTTAATGAAAACTAGATCTGTGGTTTAATTTTTTTTTTTTTGTAGCATTTTCACTGATTTTTATTGCATATAAGAATAGAATATAATAAGAAGTGAAAGAAGACCATGATTTGCCCTTCTATCTCATTCTACCTTCACTGTGTTTTGCCTTGTCTCTCATGTTCTGTCTGTACTCTGTTTCTCTCTTCCATTTTTATCTTCACCATCCCTCTGGTCCTGGCTCTGTTGGAGATATCTTCCTGCTTAAAGGGAGTTCTTCCTCCCTGGAGTCTCCAAGTTGTCTTTTTCTTTTTTAATATAGTAGGTCTTTAATTCAGCATGATGTTGGTTAGTGCTGTTGCTTCACAGCAAGAAGGTCTTTTCTGTGTGGAGTTTGCATGTTCTCCCCGTGTCTGCGTTGGTTCTCATCGGGTACTCTGGCTTCCTCCCGCCGTATTTGGTGATTCTAAATTGCCCATAGGTGCAAATATAAGTGCAGATGGTTTTCTGTCTCTCTGTCTTAGCCCTAGGACAGACTGGCCACCTGTCCAGGGTGTCCCCTGCCTATGGCAGCTGGGATAGGCTCCAGCTCCCCCGCGACCCTGAATTGGATAAGCGGAAAAAGATGGATGGAGGTTTTTACTTCTTGATATAAAACATTTTGAGACAACTGGTGTAAACTAGCACTATGTAAATAAAACTGAATTTAACTGAATTACACTGATACCCCCCCCCCCCCCCCCCCCCAATAAAGCAAGAAATATTTACATTTAAGAAACATAAACCCAGTTAGTTTTTATGATGTGAATGAATTTTTACTGCCAGCAGGATTTATACTATAATTCTTTATGACTCTGGAGCTCTCTTTGCTGTCTCTCTGCTTTTTCCTCTCTCTGTAGTTTGATGTCTTGTCAGGGAGCATTTGCATATTTAAGTCACAAAAGCAGTTTTAAAGTGTATTTGTGTGTATCTGCATGGTTGCATGGTGCATACTCTGTGTACAAGAATGTCACCTTTTTTAACAAAAACTCTCCTCTCTCTCTCTCTTTCCTCCTCTTCCTCAGTCCTCATTCTGCAGCCGGTGGAGCGGGACGACCTGAGCGGCAAAACCCTGAAGATCACTGATTTCGGTCTGGCTAGAGAGTGGCACCAGACCACCAAGATGAGTGCAGCAGGGACCTATGCTTGGATGGCCCCGGAGGTCATCAAGCACTCCCTCTTTTCCAAGAGCAGCGACGTGTGGAGGTGCTGTCCTTGCTTCTTTGTGTGTCACAGCACTTTCCTGGTTTACACATTGACAGATGTCTCCATGCTGGCTGTCAGGGTAGACGAATGTAGAACAGAGTGAATAGTCGGTGCGCTGTAAAAGCTTTCGGTGGGCTTTCCAGCACAGTGCCGTCAGGACAGCGCCTTCAGCAGCACAATGATCCCAAACATACAGCTACTGTAGAGTCATAAAAACTTCTGACAACCTGCAACAGATAGTCTAGCCTCTTCGGAGCCCTGATCTCAACATAATGGAGTCTGTCTGGGGTTACATGAAGAAAGAGAAGATACTGAGACGGACTAAATACACAGAAAAAATACAGGGAGATGCTATAAAAGCCAACCTGCCAGGCACCTTAAAAAGTTGTTCTTGTTTCAGATGATAAAAGTATTAAATGATATCTAAGTACTATTGTTTTATAAAACTTGTTTAGTTTTATATAACAATGAGAAATCAGGCCAAATTTTTTTTAACTGCTTTTAGCTATCAGAGTGCTGGTGTGACAGATGGGAATAGGGCAATATGGATGCAGATGATCTGTGTGGGGAACCCCAAAGGGATCAAGGAGAAGAATGAGAAGGAGACAGTTGAAGAAACTGTGATTCCAAGTGTTTCGGTTTTAAAAATAAAATCTTAAAACATTTCCAGACGGCAGCTGTTTGGTTAATAACATAGACCACATATAAAAGATGGACATGGTCTAAAGAGTGAGGGAAATATGGAAGCATCTTACACCTGAATACTTTCTAATATCCAGCAAGGGTCAGACTGTAGGGAAGTCTATGAGAAAATAACCAAACTTCTCTATTGATTTATGACAACAGCAAGCAGTCTTCTGATACATTCACAATCTCTCAATCACTAGTTTCAAAGTTTATTTAATACTCTGTTCACTTGGTGTATACTGGGCCACTTCAGTGTGCTTGTTTTTACTGCATTTATTTAAAAAATGTTCTTATAGTGTTGCATTATTGAATGTGCAACCCCCCCCCCCCCCCCCCCCCCCCCAAAGAAGCACTTAATGAAACCTGTTATTTTACTTTCTTTTCTTCTTAATTAAGCTTTTTTTTTTTTTGAGTTATTTTTTTTTACCTTGACTTGTTTTGTTATATTCTGTTGTTTTGAATTATTTAGGTTATTTTATTATAGCTAATGTATACCATATTGGCTGCGATAACACATATTTTCCAGCTTGTTGGACCCAATAGAGATACCTTATTTTGCATTTTCTGCTAAATTTTGGTCCAGTTTAGACTGAAAAAGGCAACAAATCAGGGCGAGCATGCCTTGTGATTCACAAGTCTCATATAAACTGCTGTCCTAATTTTCACAGGCAGGTCCACACCATGTCAACAGTGATGATAGTGCCCATTTTTTTTTCTCTTTAAGTCAGAATGAGTTTAATGTTGTTTTTCTCTTTTTTGTGTCTCCTCACAGTTTTGGTGTGTTGCTCTGGGAGCTGCTGACCGGCGAGGTTCCTTACCGGGAGATAGATGCACTGGCGGTAGCTTATGGAGTCGCCATGAATAAGCTGACACTTCCTGTCCCTTCAACCTGCCCTGAACCTTTTGCTCAACTACTGGGAGGTAAGAAGGAGTTTGTGGTGGAGATCAGTGAAATAGGATTCATGGTCAGAGTGGCTGCTCTTAAAGCTGCACTGATGTTCATTTGAAACTGTAACTGGTTTGTCTCTGACATGTTTTTGCATATGATCTGGATATTGTGCTGTGTCTGTAATGTGTCACAGCTCTATTTGTGCCTTCTATTTGTGTTTCAGGACATATGTAAAGGATATAAAGGATATAGATTAATAATGACAGACTTTTATGTCCACTGTAGGTAAAAAACAAAAATAGTAAGTTTACAGGAAAAAGTTTGAGACTAAAAAGTCTAAGGTTATTATTATTATTAATATTATTATTAGTAGTAGTATTAATATTAATTTTGTGTAATATTACAAATGGACTACTACATATGAGTATCAAGGAATCTCATGCCGATGTAATTTGGCTCCTTCTTTTATATTTAATGTAAAGTTAATATTTTGATTTGGGAGGGACATTGAACTAATGCTCACTACAGAGAGAAGTCGTATGTGGAGCTGAGATAACTTTAGAAACAAGCACCCTAATTTTTACAGAGAAACAAATAGAAAACTCACATGGTGAGTAGCTGAATGCAAAGCAGTTATGTAATGGATCGCTGTATTTACTGAGACATCTAAGCTTTACTCAAAGAACTTAACTAGGTAGCAGTCAGATCTTTTCCTTTTGTTGAGGAAAAACATCTTAAGTTTTAAAAATCATTTGTTCAGGTCACCTACTGCAGACATAATACACACTGACACCAGAATCTTTGTAGAAGATGAAAAATCTAGAGTATACATTTACTAACCTGCTCTGTGTGCAAAACAACGCTTCAACTTGAGCCCCCCCCCCCACACATTCAAACGCTGATGCTTATTTCTGTTACTTTAATTTGCCAAAGTACACACACAGCTCCCTCGAAAATCTTTCAATTTCTGTCATCCACATTAACATTAAGTTTAGCCACTTTTACTTTGCTTTAGAATTTCAATAGCACAAACACCTTTGCGACTGCAGTTTGGGTCTCCTCTTGGAAAAATGTTTAAGCTTTACTTTCACTTGCTGCTTAGTTAATTGGAGTCCAGATAAACAGCTGCACTTGCTGCACCAAAAAAAAAAAAAAAAAAAAAGGAAACTCAAATTTATGGGAGATTTTACAGATTTTATAATCTCAGAAAACATTCAAGTTATTTTTACTCACTGAATGACTTTCTCCTCTGTCTTTCCTGATAATCTAATATAGCCCTAAAATGCTGTTGTGAAAATAACCTTAAGCTGTCACTGAAAATGCAGAAACATTTTAAATAAGCCCACAGGCTGTTCGTATCCACCGACTTTAAGATGCCACAACTTGTGAGGTTACTTTTGTTCATTTTAAACCATTTCTATCCCACATTTTGGAACTGAGACGTACACGCGGGGTTAAAATACACGTCACCTGTCTGGACAGTTTCTTTAAGTTACCATTTATTGTCACGGTCCGGGGTCCTTTTGACCCTGTGTGTTTTGTTTTGGATTTATTTTGTGTGTTCTGGGGTTTTCTTTTGTTGTGGGCTTTGGTGATGTTTTGATTTTCTAGTTCCTTGTGTTTCCTGATGTTCAGTGTTAAGGTCTGCGTCTCTGTTCCTTTGTTTGACTTCCTGTTTTATTTTGATAGTCATCTGGTCTCTGTGTGTTGTGTTCTGTTTTGCTTTCCCCTGTTCATTAGTGTTATTTCATTCACCTGTGTTTTCACCTGTTTCCTTTTCCCTCATCATCCCCTAATGTATTTAAGGTCTCTGTTGTTTAGTTCCTTGTCGCGTCCTCGCCTGCCTAGCCCTGTATGTCGGCTTCGCTGTATGTTTTGTCTCTCAAGTTTTTGAGTTTTTCTTGTGTAGCTGCTCCCTTCCGGTTTTGATATTTTCGAGTTCATGAATAAAGGTTTAGTTAAACATTATTTGAGTCTCGTGGGTCTTGTGTTGGGGTCCTCTGCCTTGCCTGCCGCACCCAGCCTTGACATTTATATGTGCCTGAGCTTCCCCGGGCCACATTTCTCCTTTTCACCTTGTAAATAACCTCTGTTAACAGTGGCGGTGCATTAACCGGCTCTTGTTTCACAGTTCAGATCGTCTCTGCTCAAACACAGACTTGCTTTATATCTAACTTGCCCTAATTTACTTATTCCCAGGTTACTTAAAAAAATTGTAGATGATTAAGCTGCAGGGCAGGTATAATATTAAAAAAAAAAAGAGAGAGAGCAAGAGAGAGAGATGTGCCTCAAACTGCCAGCCCACCAGCAAACTTCCCTCCCACTCTGCTGCTTAAAGCTTCTTTCCCCCACTTCATCTTATCCATGTTCATCCGTTAATCTCCCCTTTGTCATCCCTCAGTAGTTTCTGCACTCTGTTTACTCCTGTCATCGGCTCACTTTCATCTCCTCTCCCTCCACGTGCATTTTGTGCTAATTTAGATTCCCTAAAAAAATTTAAAAATTGTCACATGCTGCAAACTGTATTTTTAGCCGCTGAATGAAACCTACTCTTTCTTTTTGCATGGATTCAGCTGTCAGACTTGTAGGAGATGGGTTGTGTAGTGGTTGTAGTTTAGTGTTGGAGAGGCAGTAGTGATCAGATTGTGGCTCAGCAGATTATTGTAGGTGTGCAGCATGTTTCTGCAACACTGTCAGTCGGGGTTTGGCTTGTGATGGTTGCCATATGCTGTCTCATCTTGCTTCCTTCCACGTCTCCTGTTGCTGCTCTGACTGCCAGAAAGGGAAAAATGTCCAAGCCAACAATTATTGGTTCAGTCCTGTTTGTGTTGTGCTGATAAGCTAACTGCTGTTGTTGATATGCTAAGAAACATCAATGCAAGGTGGAGTCTAGTGATATTATCCATTTATCATTTTGTCAAACCTAAAAAAAATGCATTTATTAATTGACAAGTAGGCAGTTAACAAGGAGAATATCCCAGCTGTCGTAGGATAGAAGGTGGTGCCCACCCTGGACAGCCCATCACAGGGCCACTGTCTGTTTGCCTAAAGCTTGAAGGGAAAATTCACACAAGATTAATATATAAATCTGATATGTAGGGGTATTTATCCATCTAGTTTGTTTTGGTGTGTGCTGCCCACTTTCAGAGAGATCAGCTATAGGAATGTCTGCCTTCTCTTGAATGTAATGGAGTCAAAAATCCTTACACACTCTGGCTGCATGAGGTCGGGAATTGCCTTAGACAAAGAGGAACACAGGAGAAGGAGACCAACAAACAGCAAAACTAGGGAAAATCAATCAGGAGGGAGGCGAGAGCAGTAGGCTGTGACCACCACCTGCAAAGCCGTTCTCTCTTAACTGGAGAGACTGATACCCCTGAAGTTTAACTCCCTTTGTTTTACATGGTGATCAAGTGTTCCCTTAATTTTCCTTTAGCAGTGGATATAGATTATAGTGTATATAGATGTGCAATGGTTTTGAACCAGATTATGCAATGCTCAACACTCTTTGCTGCTATTAACATCTAATCTCTGCACTATTCTACTTTCTTCTATCTGGTATACTGTATGTTTTTTTCTATTGTTGTATAGTGTTATTATTATTATTATGCCATATGTATTCTGCAGTACCCACTTTGATATCTGTAATAATGGGAATTTAACAATTATTGGACTAATAAAAGCTATCTATCTAGATTGTTGGTAGTGTGGCTTTAGGGAGAGAGAGAGCAGGAAAATCAAATAAACCTCTTTGTGTGTGTGTGTGTGTGTGTGTGTGTGTGTGTGGGGGGGGGGGGGGGGTCTTAAAGTTGTGTGCAGTGCAGTTACAGGGTAGGGGTAATTAGACAACAACTTTCACTCTGTTTTCCAATCAAATCAAAAGTCAATTATTCCATTGCAAAAATATAACAGAGTGCATTAAACCAGTTTATTAATGTAGGAGATTCCTGACTCAACCATTTTTTTTTTGTGCGATATTTTATTTTTTTTAACCGACCAACCAGCAGTGTTCAGTGCAAGGAGGACTTGAAAACTGAAGTCTTTTTTCCTCTTCCATGCCATTTGTGTTTTTCAGTAACTTAGATTCCTAAAATACATGGCATGTAAGAGCACATTTGTTATGTCTTTTAAAAAAAATTGTTTATGGATTTTTTACACGTTTCATATTTGAAATCTTTGAAATGTGGATTCTGTGATATTTTTACACCAATTAAAGAAAAATCTTTTGCTCCAACCATCTTAATATAAAAACAGCATCTGTTCAGTGATTGCAAACACAGCTTAAATGACATTTTATTTCTGGTTTGCTTGTAATTTTATGTTTAACACCTGATTACGGCTGCAAAATCTAAAATGCACGACAGCTTCTTACAGTAATTAACAAACTCTCTTGTCTGTTGTTCCTCAGAGTGCTGGAGCCCAAACCCTCACAGCAGGCCGTCGTTCACCAGTATCTTGAGGCGACTGCTGGCCATTGAGCAGTCGGCCATGTTTCAGATGCCTCTGGAGTCCTTTCACTCCTTACAAGAAGACTGGAGGCTGGAGATCCAGCAGATGTTTGACGAGCTCAGGGCCAAAGAGAAGGTGAGAAGTGGTGGACTTTTATAAAAACCGGTCCACATGTAAAAATTATTTTGGGGACTGCTACATGTACACAGATGCTCTCTATACATTATATATTCAGTCTTGAGGTTAGAAGGCACATCGTGCAAAGACAGCAGTTTAATATTGTGATATCACAGAACTTTAGATTCCAGCTAAAAGTGGACAACTGTTAGTAAAATTTAACTTTACATTCATGTGCACTTCTTTTCTCCTTTTCCTTTTTTGTTTGAGCTGATTTATTCAAACAGACATGCTTTAATAGAAGTCACATTTTGCATGGAGGTGAGAGGAATCTCACCATGTCACATCTGTGCTGTTTCTGCAAATAAGAATCAAATTAGCAACAAGCAAAATGCCAAAAAAAAAAAAAAAAGGTGTTAAAAGAGGTGTCGCAGTAACCGCTTCATCTTCCTCTTCCTCTCTGTAGGAGCTGAGATCATGGGAGGAGGCGCTGGCCCGGGCAGCCGAGGAGCAGAGGGAGCAGGAGGAGCAGCTGAGGAAGAGGGAGCAGGAGCTGGCCGAGAGGGAGATCGACATCGTTGAACGAGAGCTGAACATCATCATCCACCAGATGTACCAGGAGAAGCCCAGCGTCAAGAAAAGGAAGGGCCACTTCAAGAAGAGCCGATTACTGAAGCTGGGCAGAGACAGCAACTGTATCAGTCTGCCCTCTGGTGGGTGGACAAAGGAATCACACTCACAGTTTTAATCTGGTGATTCAGGCGCACAAAGCTGCTAGTTTGATGTCACTTCCTGTTACACTGGGTATTTTCAGGTTGAAAATTTAGGACACTGGCTGTGTTTTATATCATCACAAAAAAGTGACCTCATATATTTTTTCCCTAATCTATGCAACCTTTTTACACCACTAAGAAAAAAACAAAATTTCAACTTAATTACTTCAGTTATTTTCTTAATTTTGAGTTATTATCTCAGAAATTTAAGTTAGAAGGATGACATTTTGAGATAATAACCCCAAATTTTGGCTTTTTCAGTTCTAAAATAACTGGAAGAAAGTCCCAGGTATAAATGATGCATTCCATTTACCTCGGAAGTTGGATATTGGAGCTGGGAGTGACATCACTCCCGAGTTGAGCACGTTCCTTTAGTAAAGTTGGAAAAGTACGAAAAAAACAGGATTTGTTTTGTTGCTTAACAAAGTTGAGCCATTATGCATTACTAGAAATGCTGCGCAGTGCCTTTTTTTTTTTTTTTTTGCACTTAAACACATCACTGCTGCACATTCATGGATGGAGCCTGGTCAGTGCTCTCCATATGGCTCATTTAGTGAGTTGCAAATACACTTGACTCAACTCAACTTCTGACTTCAGCTGGAACACACCATTAACCCCTGATGAGGGGCTGTGCCCTTGGACACTCACTATTAATCATGTGAGTCATTACATAGGCCAAGGTGTGAAAAACAACATCACGGGGGCCAAAGTGTAAAATCTCTCTAAGACATTGCCCCACCCTCACCATTATGTAAGCTGTTGAGGTCGCTTGTAGCAAGGGTTAAGTGGGGGTTGAAACGCCCGAGAAGGGATCTTGAGACTGCATTCTAGGTGGCAGGTAGCTGTTCACTGATATGATGGGGCAGTGTTATCTCCTTTCCTTTCAGAAATAATGGTCCGCTGTATCGTCTGTTAAACGAGGTAATAAAGGGCACATCAAAGCACCTTTCCTTTGTATTTAGAGAATTCGAACTGCTCTCTTCACCCAGTTAGGAACCTTGCCAAGCAAAATCGATTATTTGAGCACAGCCACAGACTGCTCCAAGCACCGCTGATCAGTGCAAATCCAGGGACACTTCAGACCATTTTACCTCAAAGAGGTGTAGCTGTACAGAAAAACCACATGTTTGGTCAGTTTTTATATTAATGTACTTCAGTGTGGAGATGTAGAATTTAAAAGTTTTCCCCATCTCTGCATGGGTTCTTCTCTGGCTTCATCCCACAATCCAAAGATGTGCATGTTAATTGGTGATTTTTAAATTGACTGTGAGCATGCACAGTTGGTTGCCTCTCTGCATTTGTAAGGGGATATAGGAAAGCCAAGGTATATGTTCTTGTGGTGTCCAAAACCTCTGTTTCCATCAAAGAAAAGTGCATAATGGAGAAATCAGAGAAAAAAGTGGAGATGGCTCCTGTGTGGCTCCTTTTTATAATGTAATTTTTGTTTAACCTCAAAACAATCTGCACTTTGTTTTGTGTGTGTGTGTGTGTGTGTGTGTGTTTCCGTGTTTCCAAAGGCACAATTTATTTGTCAATTCTATATCTATGAGTCTATTCTTTTGTCATTTAAATGTTTCTCATATTTCTATCTTTGCAGGCTTCGAGCATAAGATCACGGTGCAGGCATCGCCCAGCGTGGACAAGAGGAAAACCCAGGGGAGCGAGAGCACCACACCCCCTGCCAGCCCCGGGGTCATACCCCGACTGAGAGCCATCAGATGTGAGTGTTAACGCCCATAAAGGCTCTACAGGAGCCTCCAGACAAAAACCACTAGGTTCAGGAACAGCTTTTTCCCCACAGCTGCCCCCCAACACCCACCACCCTTCACACACATACACAAGCACACATAGTTTCGATCACCTCACTCACATATGCACTCATTAACCCCCCCTTCCCCCCCGGACTGAGTATATTATTGTCCAGTGAAGATATGGATTACAGTTTTCTGAATGTTCGCTGTGCCTCCCAGTGACACCGAGCGATGGCAGTAAGACGTGGGGCCGCAGTGCTGTGTGTAAGAAGGAAGACCTGACGACCACTAAGAAGAAAGGACGCACCTGGGGCCCGAGCTCCACCCATCAGAGAGAGAGAGTCGGCGGGGAGGAAAAGTATGTTGACAGCTTAAATTCAAGTTATGAAGATGTAAATAATTTTAAAATAATTAACAGTGTGAAGGATTGAATGTTTCTCTAAAGACTGGGACTTTAAACAAATGGCTTTTTAGCCAACATTGTTGTTGTTCAGGGCGTTATCTGGCTGTATGCTTCATATAACATCAGTTAACTGGCCCCCTTGAACTTTTTAGCGAGGCAGAACTGACTTACCAAAATATATGTGTATATTATCCTTTAGTCAAATAAAGCAAAACAAATAACAATAAAATACATTAATCATAGTGTGAGTACTTAGTTAAGTAAGTTAGTCTTATATTAATGACCTGTTACAATCCAGTGGCCTGTACAGTTCACTACCCAACACACATAAGACAGAAATATAATTTACTTACAGATATATTTAAATGGCATAACTGTGTTATTAATAGTTTTAAATAATAGCTGACTGTTATTGCTAGTGTGTGTAAGTGAAGGCACAGTTTAGGATACATTGTTGTTGTCTCAGTGGCAGTGGAGCAAGGATCCAAATGCAGGATGCACAGATTGGGAGAAAACAAACAAAAAGGAGGCTTTTCTTGGCTTATTACAATAACCATGGGAAACTATGGGAAGAATCATTGAGAACAAATGAAGCTGTTTACTAACTTAATAAACTAACACAACACTTTTCCTGTGCCGTCACATGAAACGGGCAGTGTTGCCAGTGCTGACCAATCACAGTTATGGATAAATGTACTAGCAGCAGAGTGGCTGATTTTTGCAAAGGAAGATGAAATTGTAATAGAAAAATATGAAGAGGTTAAACACAATACAGACTGAAAGGCTTTGGGGATCATCAATATTCTTTGGACTGACGAGACAAAAGCAGAACTCTTTGGAAAGTTTGAGTTTTGTTACATCTGACATAAAACGAACACAAAAAAAAAAACCTCAGGCCAACAGTTAAAGATGGTGGTGATAGTGTGATGGTCTGGGGCTGCTTTGCTGCTTCAGGACCTGGATAACTTGCCGTAATTGATGGAACCAGGAATTCTGCTCTCTACCAAGAAAATCCGGAAGGAGAGTGCCCAGTAATCAGTTCATGCCCTGAAGCTCAAATACACTTGAGTTATGCAGCAGGAAAATTATGTGAAACACAGCAGGAAGTCCAACTCTGAGTGCCTCAAAGAAAACAGGAGCAAAATGAAGGTTTTTGAGTGGCCTAGTCAAAATGCAGGCTTAAATCAGATTGATATATGGATTGGCGCAAACATAAAACCTAGTAACAAAACCTGACAGGCCACACTTAAAATGTTCATCTAGAGATAAATTATGGATTTTGTGCTGAATAAATTCCAACAGCAGACATATCACACATACAGAAAGTCACAGCTCTTTAATTTTGAACCACGGGCTTTGCTTACTGTAAGAATACAATAAACCTGCTGAAAGTACAGTGTCAACACTTGCAGGATTATGAGGCTCGCTGTCTGTTCACCTACAAGCAGGAAAAAAATTCTTCTTCAGATATTCGTCTGCACAGATTATCTTTCATAACACACAGAAACAAAACCTTTCGATCAATATCTCATTACAGTGAGCGGAGCAGCCAGAAGCAGAGTGATCATCTTTGTTTTGTGTGAATCACATCCTCAAATGGCATCGACTTATATTTATATCCCCTTTTATGTTAAAAGTAATCTTTTTACTGCGCCTGTTGCCTCTATTAATATATTAGAAATTAGCGTTGAGTTTTGATATCCTGGCAGTCTAATTTTAATTCCCTGTCTGTAGGCTGAAGTCACTGGGTGAGGGATCCAAAGTTTGGTCATCCAGTGCGCCAAATCTGGGCAAGTCCCCCAAACATGCCCCCATGACCGCTGGTTTCTCCAGCCTGAATGAAATGGGTGAGTCTTTTCATTTCCTTGTGAGTTCTGCATCACCTACACGGTCACAAGGATCAATTTCATCTTTTTTTTCCTGTGTTTAACAGAGGAGTGCAGTGAATTTGAGGAATCACCAGGTTCCTTACTGCCCTCGGAGTCCAGCAGTAATGGGGCCATAGAGGACTCAGGGTCCCTGTGGAGCAGCCTGGGGCCCAACATGGCGTCTGCTGTTGGGAATATGAGCTCCTGTCAGGCGGCTGGAGGCCTGGGGACGGGTGTGAGCTACCAGGACTCGATTCGACGCTGCAGTCAGAGGAAGAAGAGTGATATGTTGCTGCTGGGTTGCGCCTCTCTACTTGCCTCTGTGGGTCTGGGACAGGACCTGCTCCAGCTGGGAAAGCAGCAGGTAGGAACATCTGAACAAATCACAAGACTTCTGGTGAAAACCTTCTTTTCCACATGATTGTGCATGTAATTTTTTGCCATAGTTTTTTTTTTTAAATAGTGCATTACAGCAATGATCAAAGAAATTATTTAATATTGTTTTTGCAGGTCAAATTTTGGCAGCATCTGTGAATGTTTTTTTTTCTCAGAATAAGAGTAATGCTCAGCATGTTAATCTGATCTGATGTTTTCAGGTGCTTCAGGATGAGCAGGACCACCGAGAGGAGCGTAAGAAGAAGGAAGGTCTCTTCCAGCGGACGGGACGCTTCCGTCGCAGCACCTCTCCACCCAGCCGAAACCTTTCCCTGTCTCTCTCCAGACACCACGACTCCACGCTTCCCTGCTTGGACCCTTCTCCCTCTGTAACACTCCTCTCTTTGTCCTCTCTGTCGGACTGCAACTCCACTAAATCCCTTCTCCCCTCTGACCCAGACGATTACCCCCTGACCCTGACGGCCGGGGTCAGAACACCAGCGGCGACTCCGGCTCCTGCCCTCAACCCACTCTTGGACCTGCGGGCCGAGAGCTTCAAGAAGGAGCCCAACCAGTCGCTCACGCCCACCCACGTGTCTGCAACCATGGCCATGAACCGAGGACACAGACGCACCCCTTCCGACGGGGCGATACGACCCAGAGCCCAAACTCTGGGACACCACAGGACACCGTCAGATGGGAGCATGCCCATGCCTCCTCCACCACACATTACAACAAACAAAGGTACAGGACACATGATTTAAAAACTGTTTTTGTTTTTTCTCAACCATAACACATTATTTTTACCAAAGTAATACCCTACAGCCACAGTGGCTTTATGAGCACAGAGAAAGCTGCAATTCTTACAGTTCATCCAGTATTTATTGAGAAAAACCTCATGAGATAATTTTTTTTTATTTACAGAAGGAAACTAAACAGGATGGCAGCAAAATAAGAGACAACAAACACATACTATAAAACAAATAGACCTGAGCAACCAGAAAGAAGGTCTTGTTATAACAATTACACCTCTCACAAAGTGGTTTTAACATGATTTTTTGACTGTTTTTCTCCCCTTTTTATGTTCAAGTGCCTATAGGAAGAGGAAGTGCCCAATCATGCTTCTAGATCTTAACTGGTTACTTCAACGTGATGATAATATACATTTTAGTTTATGGGTGTGGCAATCTGGAACAAATCAGTCTAACTTTTAATCAGAATCAGAATATTTTATTAATCTCATGGATTAAAGTGCTTTGATGCTCGATTAAAAGATAGAAAATATGAAAACAGAAAAAGTTAAAAAAAAGAAAAAATTAGGCTCTCCACTCCTGGTGCAGTAAGTTGAAATAAAGACTCCAAATTTAAACAATACAATAATAATACAGAGTTGCTAATACAAACAGGATATTACAAGTGAAAATAGTCCCGGTGTCGTGGGGAGGAGTTGTAAAGTTTGATGGCCACAGAAAGGAATGATTTCCTGTGGCGTTCTGTGCCGCGTCGTAGTGGAGTGAGGTTTTTTTCTTAACGTTCTCCTGTGATTGTTCAGCACGTCATGGAGAGCCTCTGAAGGATTGCCTAATATTGTTCATAACTTGGACAGCATCCTCCTTTTTGACACTGCTGTCAGAGAGTTGAGCTTCACATCCACAATGTTACTGGTCTCAGTTTTTGTTGTTGGTATTTGTTACCATTAGTCTGCTGCCCTACAGCATAGATGGCACTGATGACATTTGCCACCATGAAACATCTAAGCAACAGATATTACCAACAGATATTAAAGGACCTCAGTAGTCTCAGAAAGTAGACAGGTTTGGCCCATCTTATAAAGGGCTTCTGCATTTTCTGTGTGAACACAAAGGTATTTGTAATCCTCCACTGTCTCCACACGGTCTACACAACACCCCAATGAATGGAAGCAGGGGTCACCAGTGTTCTGAGCCTCCTCCTGTCCCCCAACAGAGTCTTTGGGAGATGAAGAATGTTGAGTTTGTGAAAGCTGCACTGGGGAATCACAAGGCTGGGATTGTACTGGATTGCGCAGGGACACATGGATGAATCTCTGCCTGGAAGATGGAATTGTACCTGATGGATTATAGTGTAATGCCTGTATAGACGCCACAAATGAGGGAAGGGGAACGTTGATTATGAAATTTACATCACCCAGACCGTCACACACTCACAAATGTGGAAGCAATAACAGTGGCAAACTGGATACTGTACGGAACAACTTCTGCTACTTCTGCTTCTTCTTGCTGCTGCCTTTAGTTAGTATCTTTACACAAATATACATACAAGATACAAGATCCATCCATCCATCCATTCGCTTCCGCACATCCTGTTAAGGGTCGCGGGGGGGCTGGAGCCTATCCCAGCTGTCATAGGGCGAGAGGCAGGGTACACCCTGAACAGGTCGCCAGCCTGTTGCAGGGCCAACACAGAGGGACAGGCGACCTTTCACACTCACATTCATGCTCTCACACCAATGGGCAATTTAGATTAGCCAATTAACCTAACCCCAGTAAGTGCATGTCTTTGGAATGTGGGAGGAAACCGGAGTACCCGGAGGAAACCCACGCAAGCACGGGGAGAACATGCAAACTCCACACAGAGAGAGGGAGAGGCCTGGGCCAAGGTGGAATCGAACCCAGGCCTTCTAGATGGTATTCTAACTGTGAGGCAGCAGTGCTAACCACTACGCCACCGTGCTGCCCTAGATACAAGATATTGTAAGTTTTTTCAGAAAATAAATTGTTTAAGTACTGAGAGCCAATCTTTTTAAGTTCATCCACACAACAAAAAATAATCTTGTTATCTTTACTGCGTTTCATCTGCGTTGTTCATTTGGTATAGACCCTTTTCACATAACGTCACACAACTTCCGTTCGGCCTCGATGCTGGGGATCTTTACTTCCGGTGGGTGGAGTTTACGCAGTCTAATACATTTGCCACAAATACGGTGTTAGGATATACTATGACATGCAGACAAGTTTTCACTGACAACACGTTAAAACGGGACAAAGGCTACAAATTCTCCATTGAACATTATGGAGGTACGTGTTTTTGTCTTTTCTAGCTGTTAATTAATAGGATAGCATTAGTCAGTTTGTTAGCTAGCTAACATTACATGACCTTTCTGCTTTGCAAATAGAACGTCTTTAGGCTCTAATCTTGATCAGGTCCTTATAGTATATCCAGGGTTGCAACCTGT
The DNA here is from genome assembly GCF_007364275.1 of Archocentrus centrarchus. NCBI lineage: Eukaryota > Metazoa > Chordata > Actinopteri > Cichliformes > Cichlidae > Archocentrus > Archocentrus centrarchus. Next base: position 24,222,397 of record NC_044358.1, on the reverse strand, counting down.
CACCATAAATAAGCAATTGTTTGTTTTTTGGCAGTTAAATGTGGTTTCCCGGTGCTGCCTGAGCATCCTGCAGTTTCAGTTGCCTACAGACACCAGTTATGCTAATAGATTAACAGTAAATAAATAAATATTCTCAAAAACTATATATATATATATATATATATATATATATATATATATATATATATATATATATATATATATATATATATATATATATATATATATATATATATATGAGAGAGAGAGAGATAGATATACATACATACATATATATATGTGTGTGTGTGTGTGTGTGTGTGTGTGTATGTATATATATATATATATATATATATATATATATATATATATATTAGGGGTGGGACTCGATTAAAAAAATTAATCAAATTAATTACAAGCTTTGTAATTAATTTATCGAAATTAATCGCATTTTAATCACATTTCAATATTTGACATGAGAAATTTAAGTTTAGTTGATGAATGAATCAATATACATAAGCTTAAACTTCAAAATGTTGTTTATTTTCCCACCAGTCTACTACACAGACCAATGAAGGGTGGAAGTGCTCCTGTGATAAGCAAACTCCTGAAATTAAAGTTAAGCATCATAACTGGATAGTTTTATTCAACATTAATGTCTCACTTGTTATAGTTGGAAATTAATCATTAGCTCAGCTGTATTCCTTGATGTTGAAATGTGTTATGCTTGTTTTAACAGCTTATTTTGAATTAAAGACTTAAAATTAAACCACAAAAAGGAGAAAAAGTTCGTTCTCCGTTTAACAGCTGCTTTTACACAGCTGTGCTTCGCACTCACGGTTGCTAGGCGACATGAGCTACGCAGAGGTGACGGCAGCTGATATGAAGGCTAGCCGCTCACTTCCGGCCTTTGTGGTGTTCGTGGGCTGCGAAAGACGTGGGCCGTGTCCTTCGCAGGATGCGGCCCCTAATTTGGACATTGTGCGTCGATATAATCTGTATGCCGGGAACTCGCGCACTGAGAAACGTTCCACGGTGCAAAGTGCGATTAAAATGCGTTAAAATTTTTAACGCGTTAATTTCCCCATAATTAATTAATCGAAATTAACGCATTAAAGTCCCACCCCTAATATATATATATATATATATATATATATATATATATATATATATATATATATATATATATATATATATATATATATATATATATATATATATATATATATATATAATATAGCCCCCAGCTATTTAAAGATAGTAATACATTTCTAAGACAAACATAAGAGTGAATAGTATGCATTGCTTTTCATATATGCCCTGTATATTATCTTTGCCAATTTATAATAAAATTTTACTGTTAAAATTTGCAGCAGCTTAAACTAACTATTAAAAGAGTTACAAACATGTACAGAGAGGTGATTAGTGTGACTGTCCTAGTTTGCAAGGTCTCATGACATAAAGAAATCTATGTTATAATTGACATATCTCACTTTGCAGGTCCTCTGCCAGATCCTCACATCATGGCCAGCAGGGAGAAGCTGAAAGCAGGGATATACAAGCTGCTGCATGGACTTGAGGGGGATGAGGAGCTTATCCTGTCAATGAGACAGAGACTTGATCATTTCTATCATGACATCTGCATGGATGTCTTCTTAAGTTGTAAACCCTGAGGAATTTAGTTTAATGTTGTAGTGCAGGCCTATTCAATTACTTTTTCTTCTGGGCCAGATTTGAAAATTTTGAGATGCCACTGGGCCGAAGACCCCTACTTATATTATTTCTTGAGATTTAACTCTAAATATGCTAACACCTGAACTAAGTCATAACAATAAATACAGGAATTCACAATAAAGGCTTTATACTGCATCATTTATTGATGAGCAAAATAATTCAAGTGCATTGCAAATTTTAACATTTGGTCTAAACCTTGACCAGAATATTTTTAACAAGGCATCTATTCACCACACATATGTTTAATAAAAAAAAATGTAATAATAACAACTTTTTGCAACAGTAAAGTCTTCTATAACATTTTAGATGTATTTGCAAAAGTGCATTTGTTGAACTAGAAAGACCAACTGATGCAGTGCATTAAATATTTCAACAAAAGAAATTGCACCAAGTGAACACTTAATAACTGTAAAATTTAAGCTTCTTCTGCATATTCAAAGTAATGCTGACTTAATGAGTTCAGTCTTAGATTTCAGTCTTTGGGGTAAAATAAACAGATTTATCAGTCCAAGCAGGGTTAAAACGGCGATTTTCATTGTCAGTTTTACGTTTTTGACCTGTCAGTGATATATTTTGGCGGTTGTCGCACTTGGAGAGAGTATTCTGGGCTGGCGTTGCTAGTGGTGCGTTCAAGTACAAGAGGAAGGGCGGGATTTTTTAAAACTGTCACAGCAAATATGATTTAAATGCGTTTTTGCAGCTTATGTTGGGTCAGTCAGGGGGTGGGCCAGTCAAAGGGGGTTCGCGGGCCGGATGTGGCCCCTGGGCCGCTAATTGAATAGCCCTGTTGTAGTGCAATTGATATGCCTTTCGTAAATACATTTTCTCTGCCAATGCAAAATGGACTTAAATTGCGTATGTACTTCACACACACACACATATATTTTTTTGTCAACAATCATTGCTCCATGTACAGTGTTTAATAGAATTATTAAATGTTTGCAAGAAACTGCCACAAATTTTGTTGTATTTTATGTTTCCCCTGTTCTACCCGTGGAAACCCCTTTAATCTCAGTTCTTTTATTTAGCTTGTATTTTGTATAATATCTTGAGCTAGCTATTTGATTCATGGAGCTCATGTTGAAGCCAGGGAGCAGAACTGAACACATGAGTCAACAGTTCTTTACTCTGTTGCCTGTTTTACTTGTCAGATGTTTGTAGAAGATTCAAATAATTCGTTCTCCTTTCATAAGTTTGGGAAAAAGCATCTTTTTTTAAACGTGCTGTTTTGATTTGCTGTAGTATGTGTTTCTAATCTGATACGGAAAAAAGATCCTGATGGCTTCAAAATAAAACAAATGGCACAAAAAAGTGATGATTTCTGACATGAGAAATGCTTTTTACCCCCAATATCACTCCCTTGCTTATGAAGTTTTTGTCAATATCAGGCTAATAATTCAGATAAGATTGAATAAATGTTCAATATGAAATGCTACTTTAAAATAACTCTCATTTTATGTTAGGAATAGTAAAATAGTGAATAGAATCGGTACTTGTGCTCAATCTGTAATAAATTCAAAAATTTCACTTTCAGAAATAATTGTAGATATCTACCTACTGATCAGAAGGTCAGCGGTTCGATTCCCGGCTCCTTCGCGCTGCATGTCAAAGAATCCATTGGCAAGATACTGAACCCCAAGTCACTGTCTGACACAAGCATTGGAATATGAATGTGTTTGAATGTTAAACAATAAAAGCACTTAGCTTAGTTACTCATGGAAGTGCTTGTGTGAATGGGTAAATGTGAACATGCTGTATGAGTGCTCACACAGAGTAGAAAAGCACTATATAAGAACTAGTCCATTTACCAAATAGTTATGCTTTACATGTACCTGCAAAAATCAAGTTAATTCTACTTAAGAAAATCATTAAATACATTTAACAAAATGAAGTAATTTATACAAAGGTTTTTTTTGTTTGATCTACTTAATGAAATGAAGTTGCTTTTACTTGCAAATTTCATTTACTACATTGAAAAAGTTGAGTGATTTACACAAAGTTTAGTTTTGCTTAATCTACTTAACAAAATTAAGTTCACTTTACTTGGATTTTATATTTCATGTAAAGAAATAAGTAAGTACTTGAACACAGAAAAGTCTTGCTTGATCAACATAAATAAATTATGCAAATAGTTGCCTTAATTTTATTATGTAGATAGGGCAGGATATTTTTATCAGTGCATCCTTTGTCCAATAAATCCACTATCCCTCCTTTGCACATGTCCAAATCATCTCAGCCTTACCTCTCTAATTTTGTCTACAAACTGCTCGGCCCAACATGTTGGGATGAAGTAAGATGCGCATTTTGTATTCCAGCTTCTGGACATTCTAGTTTCAGTGGGGCAGACTTCTGCTGTCACATTGTCAATTCTCCATTTAAACATATGTGTGATTATTTTCCTGTGACTAAATATAAAAGCAACATGAAGGACCACAACAGATGTAAAGTCTGCATTTGCTTCTCAGTCTGAAATGTTGGAAAAACATTAATATTGTGAGCTGTTCTCAACCGCTGCAGTATGCATATTCAGACGGCCCAGCGTTGAACAAAATAATACTTGCTTATACCGTGTAGTACTTATTTCTTACTAACTTTCATACACTGAAAAAATCTGAGGCAACTTAAATTATACACAAATTTGCAGTTAGTGGGCTAATATATGCAAAATATTGCCTCATTATCTGATCTGCAGCTGCAGCTGCTGAATATTTTCTAGTAAATTAGTCTGCAGATGAATTTCTTACTTAATTGTTTTGTGCATGAAATGTGATGCAAAACATCTTATTTGTCATCGTTAGTTTCAACCCACAGGCATGAATTTTACTGTCATTTACAACAAACTCATATCTGAGAAACTTGAACCACAAAATGTTTGCTTGAAAGACGACACACCTCTCTTATTCTTCTCAGGTATGCAGGACACATTGGATATCCCCCGACTACCTGACCCCTCCGCTCTCTATCCTCATCGTCGTAAAGCTCCCGCTCCACCGATCCCTGACCCAGATCCTCACAGCCTCATCAACCCCCTGGAGAGGCCCAAGACGCTGGAGTTTGCACCCCGGCCGAGGCCAACGCCGTCCCGGATGCGAGCTGACCCCTGGAAGCTGGGCTCTCTTTCCCGGACCCTGAGCTCATCGCCGGGCAGCAGCTGCGACAGTCCCCTCGGTTCAGGGGACAGCAGCGCCAGTGCGGCACGACCCAACCTGATGGACATGGACATGGAGGGCCAGAATCTGGACCACACTGTTCCCCTGTGTGGGCAGCTGCAGCCTGCCACTCTGTGTGGACAACAGTACTCATAAAAATCAAAGAAATGAACATTTGAAGTTTTTTTTTGTTTTTTTTTGCATTTAAACCTGTTCCAGGACATTACAGCTTGGGCCGAATGGAATGCCTACTGATGTCTGAGCCGAGCAAAGTGCACTCACTCAAGTTTGCAAAAACATCCCAGTTCTTGTCACGTGTTTTAAAACACTTATTGCAAACCATCTCTCTTGTGTGCCCTAATAAGGTGTTAAACCCTCACAGAAAGCTATTCCCCAATAGTGCTCACTAACCTGCACGACACTGAGGGTCCAAGAGGCCTTTTAACAGCCTTGTAGTGTGCCCATTCCCACTTTACCCAGCTTTTCCTGCTCGGAAGCCATCTCTACCTGCTTCTTAGTGCCCCGTGGCCTGGTTACATTTTCTCAAAAGCCATTTGAGTACTTAAAAAGCCACTCTTTGACTTCACTAACTGGTCATTTCAATCCATCTGCTTGTACTTTTGTCTGTCTGTGTAGCTTCCCAGTTTCTGCTTGCATCTTTTCCCCTGAAGGTGGAGCATTTCCATAATTTAAAAAAAAAAATGAGGAGCTAATCTTGTGAAAATCTTGTGTCCTTGTTCTTATTTTGCACACTGTTTGTTATGCCAGTGCACAAACATGCCCTATAAGCTCTCCATCAGCTTTGCCTTTTTCATCCTCACACGTGTCATCCACCGTCCTCTTCCCTCCGAGACTGAGACAAGAAAAGCCTTTTTCTCACAGCACTGGTGGACTTGGTATATCCTCAGCCTTGTAAAAGTAAAATCAGAGTTTATTTTCTCAGTGCTTGCACCATCCCTGCTGCAGCCTGTTAGCAATTTTTTCTTTCTGTAGGCTCAGCAGCCCCAGTGTGTGTGTGTGTGTGTGTGTCTTTGTGTGAATGTGTATATATTACTGTAAATGTGTGGATTAACAAGATGGCTTTTTCAGTGCATGTCATTTTATGCGTGAATGGTTTAAAATAAGACCACTAGTTGCCACACATCTGTTCATCTCTTAGGTACTTCTTTTTGATGGTAACATTCCTCACTGGCTGTCTGGTTGCGTCCTGTTCCCGCCACCGAAATGGACACAAAGTAGAAAACACTGAGAGAAACCCGACACTTGATTTCTTGATTTATGTTCTCTCCTTTGACCTGCTGTGTTCAACATCATCTGCACTTTATGTTGTGCAACTTGTGGACCAACTCGGCACAAAGTGCTCCAGTCACTGCTGACAAATCAACTTTTTATCTCCGGAGTAATTTTTGAACAGAGGGACGGTTCATCCTGGCTGCAGATGTTATTTACTTGACTGTGCAGATTTCTTTACATGAGTGTGTGCGCGCAGGTGTATGTGTGTGTGTGTGTGTGTGTGTGTATGTGTTATTATTTGTACGGGAAGATGACAATCCCATTGGTTGAAGGGTGAGCCCAAACTCATTCTCGTTGTGTGGTTAAGAACACTGAGTATTTATTAAAATATTATTATTATGGAAAAGGGTTAATTATGATTGCAATGCTCTTCCTGGGATATCTGTATATATTTGTTAATATAAAATGAAAAACCAAGGAAAACCTGGGAAACGTGGGAAACTGGAACATCTTCAGTCTTCAGTCTCAACCTGTGACATTTCTGGGTTCAATGAAGAATAAATGTGAAATGAATGAGAGACCATAAAATAAAAACAAAGAAAGATGCTTCAGTGTCAGGACTGCATCTGATTTTATTATTGTCATGAAGTCATAGAGTGTTTGGAGAAGAAGCAGAAGTAAGAGCATCAGGCTCGGCCCAAAGTACAAGTGCAAAATTATCAACGAAATGTACTTAAAGGGGCAGTTCACCCCCAAATTAAACATGGGCACGTTTTTCCTCTGCAGTGCTGTTCATTCTTCTGGATGGTTCGGGTGTGAGATATAAGCTGTAGAGATATCTACTTTCTTTTTTAATATAAATGAGCTTAAATGTGCACCCACCATGGCATGCTCAAAAACCCGAACACCCAGGAGTAGTGTCTCTGCGGAAATCATGACCCGGTTCCTCAGAAAGCAGAAGGCAGCATGCATCTACAAGCTCACAAAGCTTTTTACTTGGACTTAAAGGGACAGATCATCCTGAGATCAAATGTTTGTGTTTTCACAATTTGGGGTGTCTCTTTCCAAAAATCACGACAAATCCATAAAACATCCTGTAAACAGTTTCATGTCAGAATCAGACTCAATCAGCTTTATTAGCCAAGTATGTGCATACATACAAGGAGTATTTTCATTGCTGTCAATGTACTTAACAGAATTGATAGACAATAACAACATGAGTATAGCAAATTTATAGATTTATATGTGCAGTGGTGCAGAGTGCAAGTACAAGATACCTATGTAATAAATAAGGAATGGAAAGAGAGTGTGGAAATGGGTATGTACACTAGTCAGTATATACAGCATGCTTTTGGTTCTGTAGCAGGTATGGTGGATGTTTAATACAGACACTATGTGAGTGACTTAAGTGTTCAGGGTGATGGTCTTTGGAAAGAAACTGTACAAATGTCTGATTGTTTTGGTGTACCTAACAGAAGGGAGGAGTTGGAAGAGGTGTCCAGGGGGTGATCGGTATTCAGTGATGTCACCTGCCCATTTAAGTCCTGAATGGAGGGCAAGTCAGCTCTAATGATGGAATTATTTTTGGTCCAGCAGTCTGCAACTGGCCAAAAGAAGCAAACTTTACAGCTAAGCTGAGGGGGACACCTGTCATGCTGTCACAACTGTATGCTTAAAGCAGGTAGATGGATGCTTCCTTCTGCACAGTGATGAGTTTATAAGGGGGATTTGGTAGAAAGAAAAAAGTTTGTACATGAAACTAGCACTGTCACTTCCCAACAGGAAGGTTCTGGGTTTGAATCCACTAACTAGATGGGGCCCTTCTGTGTAGAGTTTTATATCTCCAAAACTGGGCAACTCTTACCAAAACAGTGTAGACGGATAAACAGCACTACAAGCATTGAAATGATTGTGAGGTGATCATAATAATTTCCAAGTATTAATATCAAAATATCAAAACTGGTTTTGCAGTAAAATACAAAATACAATGTAATACTACATATTTAGTGGTATTTAGCAGTTGTAGCTGGTTAAAGTAGAGTTAGCTTTAACTACTTTATATACAATTCTGGAAGCTGCTTTTCAATGCACCACTTTGAAGGATCACCATGTAAATCTGAAGAGATGTATTTAACTTTTTTCCTAAACTTTGCTTTAATTACTCCAATGAAACCATGTGACTACTTGATCAGTCTTCTAACAGCAAGACAAGTAGTCATTTGTTTTGTGCAAATTCACAGACCAGAAATGTTTCACTCTTAACCCTCTGTACCCTCAGCCAGCGTGTTTCTACTACTGTTTGTGTATAAAAACATTTTTGAGCACACTATATTTTAACACATTTTAATAATATCAACACTCAGCAATAAACCAGGAATAAAAACACATATGTGACAGTTAAATATTTTGCAATATTGAACGCCAGATACCTCAAACGCTCTGTCTGGCGTTCAGCTAGTGAGTGAAGGATGCCAGACCACTCTTTACCTCATAATGCCGGGTGTGGAGCGTGCACGTCTATTTACTCTAAAGGAGGCTGTAAAACTTTGTGAAAGGAGTCTAAAATGAGTCGATGAGTCAGCGAAGCTCAGTTCTGCCCGATGGCAGCGATGCTGAGGTGAGGTGTTGAGGATTTCCAGGACTTTTCTGTCGGTAAGCGCTGCTGTTTTTACCGCTGTTAGTGACTATTAGCCCAGAGATGGGAGGGTGGCATGTCTAATCTGCTGAAAATAAGTAATTGTGACAATATGGGGAATAAATAATCATCTTTATGTATGTATGTATGTTATTGCGTGTTAGAGCCCTGACTTCAGTTCAGGAGATGAGGCTTGAGGTGAGCAGAAAGAGGGTTAGGTGGAGATGAGGGAGGAGAAGAGAAGGAGGAGAAAGATCATGACAAAGAGATAATAAGAAGGAGATAATGAGACCTAGATGATGAAATGTACAACTCTTAAATGGCTATATATACTTTAAAAGAGCTCCTTGTAATCTTTAATTTTCGTGTGTCTTTTTAAACATAAACTATTTTATTCTGAAACTACAAAGTAAAACATGCCGTTTTCCTATGTGAAATGTTGCAGAGGTGAAGGACAATGTCATAAAAGGACCTTAAATGTTGGATTTGATTGCAGTATTAGAGCAAATGGTGGTTCTCACACTGCTGCTGTTTCACTGCTTCCACTCCTGATACTGGCAGAGACAAAGGCACCTGCAGCAGCAGGCAAACTCCTCTAGGTGTCACCACTGTGCCCTATGATGTCATATCTTTCCCAGGTCTGCTGTTTTTCTCCATGTCAAGCGATCCTGTAGTTGCCTCCTGACACTGTAGCCGCACTGAAAGGCACGTGAAGGTGCACTCCGGCACGTCAGGCACAGTTAACAAAAACTGGCAGGTGAAATGTGACACGTGAGAAAAGGAAGAAATCTTTTAAAAGGCAAACAAAAATGTGAGATTTCACACCTGCAGCGCAATCTCGGAATGTAAAGACAGGTTCAGACACACGCGGTGCATACAGATGTTATACACACAAACAGTCACACACACGCACAGAAATCCTCTCCTGCTGTGTCTGTCAGTGTGACCGCCAATCAAACACCCTTTCAGACGCCAGCCAGTTACCTAGCAACCCCTCTTCACTTCCATGGTGATGCTATTAAAAGCAACAACACACATTCACACACACACTGAAGGGGAAAAAAATGGATGATGAGCCTGAAAATGAAGTGAAGAACAGAGAGAGAGGCGATAAAGAGACAGCAGAGAGGGCTCAACACGCTGAACGTCGCGTGTCTAGTTCACAACTCACACATGCACACACACACACACACACGTCATCTGCCTTTTGTCCTGTTTGTTACTGCTGTGATGAGTCTCTCGTGTTTGCCACCTTCTTTGTTTTTCCAACAGATTTTATCACCATATTTCTTATTTTTATGCCACAATCCACCTTTTCTAATGTCCCTGCAGGCATATTTTATAGTCAGTAGGTAGGTTCAGTTGGTGACAGTGTTGAGGAGAAGACAGCGAGTGAAGAGAGAGATGGAGTGTGTCTATGTGTGTGTTTTCTGTTCACTTTCAAAGTGAACAGCTAACCAGATTGCCCGCCAGTTGGTGCATCCTCAGATCTGCAGAAGGATTCACTTTGTTTTTTTTTTAAAACTGAATCTTTATCAGACCATTAAACCACTAATGAAGATTTACCCTGAAATCCTGAACATATTAATGAACAATTAATCAACAAATGTGAGCTCAGTGCCATCACTCCACCATTGCGTTCAAAGCGCTGATCACATATGCTCACGTACATAAACACACAATCACATACATAGGATGAAATCAGATGGTGGAGAGTCTTATTCAAAGGTGGAAAATCCTGTGGGAAAAGTTGCAACCAAAAAGAAAGACAGATTGATCAAAAACAGAAAAAAGAACTTATCAATATCAGTGAACCCAGTTAAGTCTAATAACCACCGTGTCCCAAGCTTGTCATTCATCTACTGGACAGGTGAGCTTAATTTTCCTGTAAACCTTGATGTTTTTTAGTGGTTGGTAACATTTTATAGGTAGACTTACACTCAAAGGAGTCGCTCTGGGTGTGGGTGGCGCGGGTTCGCGTCCCCGCCCGTCGCCAATTTGCCCGCGTGTCTTCCCCCGTATCTTTCCCCCATTTCCTGTCACTCTCCACTGTAGACAAAAGCCGCTGTGGCCAAAAATGCAAAAAAAAAAAAAAAAAAGGAGTCGCTCTAATTCAGTTTGAAGCTTTTGTAGTGTGCAAAGCATGTCTGTGTGCCTGAATTTTTAGTGATTATACTTGACTTTGGGTTTCTGTTGAGGTTTTACTGTTATTCCAGTGTTTTGAAGGGCAAGTTTTGACTTCTTCACACTGGCTTACCAAAACGGGACAACAGTAGATTGGAAAAATGTTGCCTGGCCTGATGAGTCTTGATTTCTGCTATGACATCCAGATTGTAGGGTCAGGATTTGGTGTAAACAACATGAAAGCATGGATCCATCCTGTTTTATATTGGTGGTTCAAGCTGGTGCTGCTGCTGGTGTAATGGTGTGGGGGATATTTTCTAAGCAGAAGCAATCTCTGTGGGCCCCCTTCCTTTCTTTAGCCATTTGTGATTCCCATGACATAAAAAAGCTTGTCCTTCCCATCACCCTCAGGGTAACCTTCAAGTATAAATAAATGTCTATTCTGATTTCCTTATAAAACTGAAACAGTAATTACATATAATTACAGCACCTTGGTCGAATAGGCCTAATAACAGTATGTTAAAAGTACACTATGATATGTGCAATGATATGACATTTATAAAAACAAATTTCTGCTAGTTTTCCTTTTATGTTATCAAACACAAATGTTACAAGGCAGAAAAATGTCCTGCTTAGCTCACAGCACATCAGCTTCGGACCACTGGTCCAACATAATATAAAGCTCAATACTAACTTCATAGTGGTGGCTCCCTAGTGTATGGGTTTAAACATTCATCTAACAGGAAAAAGATCCCTGCTTTGATTCCTGGAGGACACACAAATACCTTTGGGGTTGCATCTGCCAAAATCAAACATTGTGGTGAGCCCTTGTGAAAAGGGAAGCAGCTGAAAGGAGCTTCTTCTACTAACTTGATGTTAGTGTTGCTGAGTTTTCAGCTGAAACTGCTTGGAATCACTTTTAGTTGCCGCCGTGTGAGCGCACCTTGTGTCAGATCATTTGGAGAGGGACCTGCTGGTGCGTCACATTTTCTGGCTGTTTCTGAAATTATTCATGCTTAAGTTGTGCTGGGTAAAACTGATTGATACAGTGTGACATCGGGCATTGATTCCCTTGGTTTCCCCTCTCTCCCTCTCCCGTTCTTTCATTTTTGAAATCGTGATTTCTTGGGGGGGAAAAAAATATGACTCACAGTTTGCATCAGTTGCAGGGCGGGAAGGTGGAATCCGAGAGTTTTTTTTTTTTTTTTTGGAATCAAAGTTTAGTCACCCAACAGATTTATTCAATCATCATATAGCACTAATCTCTTAGAAATTAAAAAAAAACAAACAAAAGAAAATGGGATGTGAAGGAACAGCAGCAACCGTGCAAATCAGCAGCAACTGTGTGATGCTATCATGGCAATATGGACCAAAATCTCTGAGGAACCCAGTACTAGAAATGTGTACCTGATAAAGTGTTCAGTGAGTGTGTATCCTTGTCTTTTGTCAAGTCAAATGTGTATGTTGCCCTTGTAATATTCCTTGTTTTGCATATTTTTCACCCTTAATAGACTCTCTTTACTATGAACGTATCTTTGGCTGTCAAAGCTGAGGTTTATGAATTGTATCTTCTGCATCCTGCATTCAGGTCTTCACTCCTGTACTCCGCATGTAATGACAAATTTTTAACCTTTTCTGCATCCCTGCCTGTGCAGTTTTATTGGAAATGAGGTGAAGTTATCACCACACAACAGCAACATTCCACTTTGTTTGAAACTTTATTCATAATCTTCATTTATCAATCAATAGTGCATTCCCAGGCTAGCAGTTCAGTAAAACCAATGATGGAGGCCTGTTGGATGTCTGAATGTTGAATTGGGGGGGAGGGGCTCTTGGGAGCGAGGCCACACAAATGCAGTTTTAGCCTTGACATCCCCAGCTTGGTGTCTTTCAGGCAGGATGGAAGCCTGCATCTGTGAGGAGCAGCTCTGGTCCAAGTTCCTCAGAGTGTCACCCACTCCTGTGTTTAACTGCTCGTCTCGCTGTTCAGAAACAGACGAGTAGGGTGAACAGTAAGTCGGATGGAGGGGTGTCGAAGGGCATTGCACGTACTCTGAGCTTCTGAGATTCTGTATCCCTCGACGTGAAGGACATCAACAGAAATACCAACAAATAACAGACACAGTCACAAAGCAGCTCCGTGGAGGAGTTGCAGTTAAGTCCTCTTTTCTATCTCTTGCTTTTCTTTTCCCGCTCATAAAGTAATTCCGTAAAGTAAAGCTTTTCACAACCATAAAACTTTCCATTTTTGTTATTTTTTTTGTACATTTGTATCATATAGTCACAAAAACTACTTTGACATTTGACAGACATTTACCTTAAATGACATCAAAGTAAAAGAGCCCAAAAAATAGTAACACAGCCAGTAGTTTTTTTCTTTTTGTTTTTTTTTTTTACTTTTCCATCTCTTTTTTGTTGTGCTTTTTGTTTGTTTTCAAAGCTACACAGATGCAGAGATCCAGTGTCTCCGTCTCTGCCTGCACAGACAGCAGGTTGTCAGATTATGCTTAGGATAACAGCCTCAGAGTCAGCTTGGTCATTAATCAAGGAAACCAATCAGCTAGAAACAATCCTGTTCTATGTGCAGCTAGGAATCCCTAGACAGTTGTAGTACACGTTGAGCAAGAATGACTTAGCACAGCGAGACAAAAACAAGATGGGGGACTGGTCCCGTGGAGAGCGGACCACGGGAGGAGACCTATCCCCGAGGGGCCCGTGGGTGAGGAGACTCGGCCCAAGTAGCTATGGAGATGGCGCCTGCAGGTGCAGCTCCTCACTGTTGTGGTGATTTATCTCCAGGAGACAGTGAAAAGAGGAGCGAGGAAAGCTTCTGCATTCAGTGTTTTCACCCTAATTAACCCCAGAGCTGCACGACACTGACAGAAATCACGTTTTGCTCAGGTTTTACAGCAGTGTTGTTCATCATTGCACTAATTCAGAGAGGATGTAGTCTTTAACAGAATCTTAACCCTAATCATAGAATTTGCTGCACAATGTGGACAAAAATATGTGGACAGCCTTGCATGTGAATATTTATATTTTTATCATTATGAAATAAACCCTTTAGTGTGCTTGCCAGTGAACCCACATAAGCTAATTATCTGACTGGCTGCTTGCTTAAAAAGCCCAAAGATATGTTTATTTGAACATTTTTACTGGTGTTCCTTGGAGAAGTTAGTATTGTGCACTTCTGATTTGCCTTTTAATGGTTTGGCATCGACTCCTTGTGTACACTGCTGCTGTATTTCTTATACTACAGCTTGCACAACGACATAGACTGAGACTGACACTCATCAAACATCTTGCCGGCTGTGAGCCAGGCCTTGTCGTCACCCAACATCAACAATGATGTTGTGGCTGAATGGGAACAAACACAGGCTGCAGATTAATGCTCAGGTGTCCATGTATGCAGCTGCTTTAGTGGGGCTGATGATGGCCTACTTCTCCCTCCTCTGGAGCCTCTCGGTATCATGCTGGTCTCTTGAACGCGTGGTGCCGTCTCTCCAGAGTCCCATTGACACACTTAGGTCCCTATTTACCTCGTAGCAGGTCAATGAAATAAACGGGGAGGGGGAAATCTTTCCCAGTGCCTTTATTAGGGACCGAGCACGAACTGTGCGAAGGCCCTATTGTTTTTGCTCTGTTTATTTGATTTGATTTCCTCCTCCACCGCTTAAGCAGTGGATTAATCACTCATTTTAGCCAAGGCAGAATGCGACCCTAAGTACCGGGTGGGTCAGAAAGATTTGATACCTATTCTACTGCTGTGATCACAGTCTGTCACCACCTTCTGTGTTTATAAAGGGCAGAATGGATAAAACAGAGGTATAAGCAAACAGTTTAGTGGCAGCATGCCATGACAGAAAGCAATAGAGCAGATATAATCCCAATCCCAAACATCTGAAGCAACTCTCAGGAGCCACACGTTACATGCAGGAGGTGGGCTTGCACATGAGGAAACCGGGTTTCATGGCATCAGGGACGAGGGAAATTCAGGTCATGCTCTCATAAATGATCAATCCAACCTTCTGCAGAACAGAACAGGCAGATTTAAGCCTGTGGTAAAGCTATTATAAAAGCCACATATCAATGATTCAGCTTCACACATCACAAGAGAAGCAGCGTTTGACAGCTTGTAATGGACATCCACAAACCAGATCGTCTGTAATGCTAATGTCGTGTGTTATCTGTCCAGCACAGATGTTTCAATCTATCAGGATACAACAAACTGTAGGCAGGAGAAATCTCAAATGGCTCACTCTTGGTGAAGTGCTCCAAGACGGCGGTCTGCACCATCAGGACAGATGTGTTTGCGTGAGTGTGTTTGCGTGTGTGTATGTGTTTTCCCTGCACTAACACTGCCCAGAGTCTCCATGGTGATTTACGGATGTCTGGGAAGCTTCAGCATTAGAGATAAATGGATAAAAGGTTGGACCTCTGTTTAGAAAGTGTCTCTCTCTCTCTCTTTCTGCAAAACTTTAGTGTGGATCTCCATCTAACCAATGGCAGCTGATGGAAGTCTGATCTCATTGGCTATTTTCCATTGTGACATCATTAACGGGAGAAGAGAGGATTGTGGGGGGGTTGATGAGAGGGAGTAAGAGAGGGGGCTTCGACAGTCTCAACAACATTAATACAACACACGACCCAGGAGGGGCTTCGGACAACAGATTCAAGACGCACCGCTTTGCACGAAAGCACATCGGGTAACGGAAAGAACTGCTGGAGAATTTAGGCTCTTTGCTGCACACACAGATGCTATTAACCACCGATTATTTACTACTGAGTATGACAGCAAATTAAAAACCCTAATAAGGGATTACAAACACTTGAATTAGCCCTTAAATTCAAAAAACAGTCGAGAAACTGAGCTCGATGGCATCCAGGAAAGAAAATCCAGACAGAAAACTGATAGAGTAAGCACAGAGGCAGGCTTTTTTCTCTACTCGTTATCCTAATCCGTCTCATAGTCTGGTTAAGGGGCCTGAGTGAGACCTGGTGGGTTAGGATGTACAATCAAATTGGGCTGTGGTCTTGATGTGTCGCACACACATACACCCCTCACCATACCCCTGTTTTTGTTTCAAACCTGCTGCACACACTCCCACATGTACCCCAGCCCTCCTCCCGGTGCGGTCGAGCTTCCCAAGCTCCCCAAATTCTCCTCAAGAGTTCGAAACAAGATGGAGAAAGATAAGGCTGAGAGAAAAAGAGAGAACGAAAGAGCAGAAACAAAATGCTTTTCATGTTTTTAAAACATCTACAGAATCACGCAGATGTTCGTTAGTCATGTCATGTGTTCGACTCCACCACAATGATGGGTTTGTATGAGTATATATTACAGTTTCTTCCTTGTCTTTTTGTTGACTTATTCATTTTTTTTTTAAAGTTTGCTTGCTGACTGCGTCAAGGGAGAGGAGCCACAGCACCTGAGGGAGAAACTGGGAGAGGAAGAGCAAAGAGAAGAAGAAGGAAGAGGAGGAAGTTGGGTCGCAGACAGCGTTTGATATGTGTCCTGTGTTTGTCCATCACAGGCAGGTGATTGGGTCTCTTATGTCTGTGCTGCAGTCAGGAATCAACAGAGGAGGGGGGGGGGGGGCGAGGAGGAGGAGGAAGTGGAAAGAGGGAGGTGCAGGCTGTGGAAACAAAGGTTGGAGGGGTCAGGAGGGCGAAAAGATTGAAGGTTAGCCCTGGGTCTCTTTGCCGCTCTCTCGTTCCCGCTGTCCACTTTTGCTCATCTTCATCTCTGTCAGCTGGATGTATCGCAGCACGTTGGTGTCTGCAGGGAGAAAATGTAACGGTCTGTAATATAATCTGAGCACTGGCAGTGGATGCAATGAGCAATGGGATGCGCCCCTCTTATATTTAGCAAATTGAGTAAAGAAACATGCTACAATATCTCATGTCAAAATACTGTCAAAACTGTCACAAGTGGGCACAAGTGGGAGACCCTCTGTGATCCAAAGAAAATAACCAAATAATCATTCTGACTTTTTAAACTGATTTTTCTACAACCCCATTCCCAATAAAGTTGGGATGCTGTGTAAAAAGAACAAAAGGTAATGATTTTAAAAATCTCATAAACCCATATTTTATTTACTATAGAACACAGAAACATATCAAGTTTATATTTAGAAAATGTACCATAGAAAGTCATTTTGAATTTGATAGCAGCAGCATATTTCAAAGAAGCATCCCCTCTTCTGAGTTTGGGTTTTTGTTTTCTCTATTCTGGTATTTGAAGCTTTGAGTCTTTTTTTTATTTTGGGTTCCTGCCTTGGTTTCATTATTCTCACAAGACATTTCATTTTAGTTTTTCTTGACTGTATCCTGGCCTCTCATTAGGGTTGCTTTGTGTCATGTGCAGTGTGAGTTTTTGTGTCTCTTTGGGTTCTGTCTTTGCTTCCTTGATTATTGTCTTGATTATATTCAGTGTGTCATTTCCCTCCTGTTAGCCTCAGTGTGTATATATCGTGCTGTCCTTGGCCTTTGTCTGAACATCTGTGGCCCTGTCCATGTGTACATGGGTATTTTTGGAAAACTTCACTTTTTTTGTGTGCTTTGGCCTTTCACTCTTACACGTTAATGGTGTTTTAGGTCACGGAAAATAGAGTGAGGCACTGAAAACTTTTAGAAACTGTTTCTGTGTTCACATGTGAACAAGGAAAACAAAGATTTTTTGTTTCTTGCAGTGTCAAATCTGCGCACTGTGTTATTATTTGGACACGTGTGAATGGCCAACATTTGTGTATGGTAAGAGTAATACTGCCACCTGTTTTATTATTCAGTTCTTCACATTAACATAGAGAAAATTGCATAGGAGAAATGGACCAATTATGTTTTCTGTTATAACTGTGGATGCTCTTGATAAACATGGCTCAAGTTTCAAATCATGAGATCATTACAAATAATCTTTAAGTCAAAAGCTCAGGGTTCAGCCTGCTCTAAACAGTCTGTTTCCTTTAGTGTATTTTTATTTTTTATTTTCTTTATGACGTTATTGGGAGCTAATATAGCCCTAACACGGTCACGTCAGGCACAGCAGGCCCACCCACCTGCTGTTCAAACCTTCTGGGCAGTGGAGAGGAGCAATAGGAGCAGTGTCTAACAGAAAACTGGATGACCTAATAGGCTGCACCATTTGTAAGACAAATAACATTTTTTTAAAATTCTGAATCCTGCAGAGCTACTCAAGAAGAGTCCAAGAATTAAAATATGGAGCTGGAGATGAGGACATTGGTCCAATTTAACTTCTTTAACTGCACCAAAGAGCAGCTTGTAGCTCAATAAATAGTGTTTTTAGAATCTCAACTTTACACTTGTGGTCTATAAACACTGCAACTCGGCTGACCATAAATGAATTAGGTCATTCTCACCTGTTGGTTCGCGGTTTTTGGCGTCACGCAGGTAGCGTAGGGCACATTCATAATCACCCAGGTGATAGAAGGCGATGCCGGCTCGGTACATGGCCTTGAAGTGGTCTCTCTGGTGGCTCAGCACCTTCAGGCAGTACTCCTTCACTCTTTCATAGTTTACCAGCTCAGACTGCAACAGACACGCTGCGGGAGGAAGTCAGGCACCAGTTAGTGGTTTGTAAGTTATTAAAAAATGATTAATATATAATATTTACCACATTTTGTCCATGCAGACACATTTTGTCTCATTAAGAGAAGATTAAACGACAAGTGCGTCCCATGAGTGAAAAACAAAGACGGGGAATTTTTTGCTGACATCTCACTCTGTGTCTTTTAATAGAGCCACAGTGAAATTTATCCTCCACAGTGATACCTCAGGGTGGCTGAGAGTGGACTATAAATAGCTGGTTCTACTGTCTCATAGTGTATAGAAGACATAAATAGTCGTCCAAGCAGTTTGAGCCCTGGGGCAGGAGAGCAGTGTCGCTGTATGCTGCTGCTGAGCTCGACATGCAAAACAGAAGAAGAGGGTGAAAAAAAGGCACTGAATGCTGCGAGGAAGCTTTTGACTTGTTCCTTTAACTATGTAGACGGTAAATCATGAGGGCTGCAGGAGAAGAAACAAAGGGCACAAGGATGATGCCGAAGTAAAGTGAGAGTATTAAATTCAACCAGCTGAAAACAGCCATAAAGTGGAACACTTGAGAAAAGGACTGTAGTAATCTATCCCGTGGATTGCTACGGAGTTCTCTGCAGCTCCAAGATCAGAATAACATCATTAGCAAAGACACACAGACACACACACAGCTTTTAGTCCACCAAAGCTTTTAAATGCCTGCTGATGGCTCAGATATCTGATCACTCAAACTATTCCTCTGGTGGTCACAACCACTAGCGGTTTTACTTCCTCCCTTTTTACCCCATCACTCCTTCCCTCTCTGCCAGTGTCTTAATCTCTCTGATGATAGATCAAAAATTATTTTCTTCTGTCTCCCCATGTGCTTCCACAATCATAGCTGCTTCAGCACTCCGTCCCCGATCCAACTTCTTTTTAACCTCCCCATCCTGCCTCTTTTCTGCGAGTCTGCCCTTGACACGCAGACAGCTCTGTGAATAACATGAGTCAGGGACTGTTAGCCGGGAGGCAGGGTGATCCAAGAGTGAGAGAAGGAGAGAGAGGGGAGAGGCACGGAAGTATGTGTGGGAAGCTTGGGTTAAAGAGTAGAAAAGGTAAGACCTATGGGAGCCATATGGTGAGGAGAAGGGTGTTTGTGTGTGTGTGTGTGTGTGTGTGTGTGTGTGTGGGGGGGGGGGGGTGTTAAAAGCACCCAGTGGCCCTTAAACCACCATTTCTGTGTGAGACAAAAAGCTGAAACCGCTTGAGAAATGGTCCGAGGCTGAGGGTTTTATCCAATGAGCAGTACTAATGGAGCTCAGTCATACACACACACACACACACACACACACACACACACACACACACACACACACACACACACACACACACACCGTGTTACCCATCAACAACACAAACTGCAAAACACTAAATAATTCACTGTGGAGATCAGTGGACAAACAAATTCAATAACAGTCAATTTCTTTTTGGTATTTAGTGGTTGAAGTTGCACATGTCTAGTATGTGCAATGCAGGCAGTACATTGTGCAGGGTTCAGCCAACCTTAAAGGAAATCCACCTTAACCCTAACCCTAAGATATGAGGAGAAAAATAGCCTAATAGTGGGATAATCAGAAGCATCTGTATCCCCATCTGTACAAATTTCTATGCACCCCTGCTTCTTCAGTTCTCAGTGAGAGAGTTTTCTAAGGCTGCTTTTGGCTATAAAGATTACAAGATCTATTCTATTTAAGGTTTTTTGTTTTGTTTAACAATTAATTAGTAATTTTGTTGGGACTTTATGTTTTGAGGATTTGGGTTTGGTGTTATTAATATTTAATTCCTTGCATTTAGTTAATTCTTGCCTCCGTCACACTTTCTTGTATCTTCTTGTCAAGACGTCACCTCTGTTAGTGATTCCCTGTGTCTTTCCCTGTTGCTTCTTGTTTTATTGTAATAGTCACGTGTCTGTTGTGTCTTTAGTTTTTATGTCCTTTGTGTTATTTGTCTTAATTAGTTTCAGCTGTTCCTTGTTCCCCATCTGTTTCTGCTTCCTTTGATTGACCTCAAGCTGCCTGTCAGTGTATATCTAGCCCTGACCTTGTCTTTATCCTTAGTCAGTTTTGGGGGGGTTGCCACTGGTGGTTCTCATGTTTTATGACATGGTACAGCACTGTATGAACATGCTGGGGTAAGATGCACATTTTGAAGTCCAACTTGTGGATATTGTATCATGGTCCCCAGATTTATTCTTTGTTCTGTTTCTTAGTTTTACTTATAGTTTAGGTTTTCATTTATACCCAAGTATGATGAGCCTTTAGTTCTTATATTTTAGTTACTGTTTGAGTTTGTGTAGTTAGTCTCCTCTAAGTTCGTACATGTTCTGTGTCTTTTTCAGTGTGGTTGTTCATTTCCTGTTTTACTTTAGCAGTTTTTTTGTCCCTTGTGTTTTGTTTAGTTTTACTTCCCTGTTGCATCACTGTCACCACCTGCATGATAACCCTCACCTGTATCTAGTTTTTCCCAGCTGTTTCTAGGTATGAAATCACCTACTGACCAGTATTTGGAAAATATCGTCATTCCGGGAAGACCTGACCTTTTGTGTGTGGATAGCAGGAAAGTCTATTTTAAACAAAAAAGGCATCTGAAGTCTTTGACTCCTGAATGAGCATCAGAAATAGATTCCTTAGATCTAACTTTATTCCTTTTATTTATATATAATTCTTAACTTGCTCTCAAACCTTTAAATACCAATGGTGCAGCTGAAAGAATAGTCTTATGAACATTAATTTAATAAAATACTCTATTCAATTAAATTAATTTGAAATCAGCTGCCAGTACTATAAACACTGATTGGTCAGATGTTGCATGTGAATGCACTTGTAAGTAGATTGGGGGGGGGGGAAACCCTGGGTTTTCCCCAAGGAGTTGATCAGCTTTGTGTGAATCCAGATAATGGAACGATACCCTTGATATGTTGAACTTGCTTTGCAGTATAAGGCCTTGTCTTTAGTTTTGTTGCTGTCTGTTTGCCCTTCTCAGTTGCAGCCTGCCTTTTGAGATTCATTTTGCTCCCTTCCCACCCCCATTTGAACTTTTTTTTTTTTTTTTTTTTTTTTTTTTTTTTTTAAATTAAATTTAAATTTTTTTTACATTTTGTTCCCTTCCACCACCTGAAAGTTCAGTCCCTTCCTGTCTGCTTTTTAAGTGCTGCATTTGGCTCCTCATTCATGTACCATGATACATTGTAGTTTCAACACAGACCTCCACCATCACTCTAAGAAGAGATTCCCTGAAGTGTCCTGAGCCCAGACAGGCAGCATTAACTTAGTGGGTTTTCAGTGGTGGGAACACTTACATGAACTCCACTTGGAAGGGCCTAGGAGTCTCTTTCTGTGAGGCAACACAGCCTTGGTGGGGGGGATACAGAGATAAATAAATGTGTGTGTGTGTGTGTGTGTGTGTGTGTAAGGGGGTCTGTTGGGTATAAGAATATCATCTGCCAGAAATTAGTTTCCTGAATTTCCTGATCTGCTTTTACTGTCTGTACCAAACCAGACATTGTCGAGGAGAGGGGACAGCCCTGTCGACTTGATCTGTTCAGAGGAAAAGCTGCTGAGATCTGGGGATTAGTGGTCATTTTTGCCTGAGGCTTTAAATATAAGGTTTTTACCCAATTAACAAACAACTGACCGAATCAAATTTAACTATGACCCTAAACAAGTATGCTCATTCCAGAGTATTGAAAGGCTTCTCAGCCTCAACTATACTCAACTCAACCTTGAATTTTACAAGATGAATAATAGTTTAAAAGCCTACACAGCCTAATCACATCCATAATTAAGGGTAGAAATAAATCCTTAAATTTGTAAGCGCATTCACTTTAATAACAGATTTTTTTTTTTTCAGTAAAACTCCTGACTCAGCTTAGAGCTGAGCAGCAAGGTCGAAACTCTTTCCTGTCCACAGTGATAGTCAGCTCAGTTTGTTACAGTGAGAACTGTCTCAGGTGCCCTCCACCCCTCTTGCACACCTTTCCATAGGCTCCACTCCTCTTTGTTTTTACAACTGCCCAGCTGCAGCATGACGACTCTCATCCCTCCACACACCCATCCATCACTGCCCTGCAGCACTGGGCATGAGCTGAGCTTTCAGGGGATTCAGTTACGGTCCATAATGGCTTAATGGGTGACGCAGTTAGAGTTCACAGGCACTGACACCCGAATGTACACAATCTACAGACCTAGAGTGCATGCAGCATTTACAAATGACACAAACACAAAATCAAGTGAGTGGACAAGTGGGTGTGAACAAGAGTTGTATTTAAACTTGAAGACACAGCCAATGCAAACAGACTCAGACAGATAATTTAAAATGACACGGGTCAAGAGAAAGACACATGACTGTACAAACACACATAAATGCAGTTTGCACAAGTGATGACTGGCTGGCCGCACCCTACTGGCCCATTAGGCAGATGGATAGCATGCCAAAGGAAAAGTAGAGTGTGGTGAGATGCATTAAGGGTGTGATAATGATGGGATCGTTGGAGAAGGTTGGGCAGAGGCAGACATGAAGCCTGATAAACACAGCCGGGTGATATCACTGGAGCCAAGGTGTCCCCGTCACTAAAAGGGCATGATGGTCTGTGCAGTGATTACACAGCACTTCCCACAAACACATACTGAAGTAAATAACAGTTTTATGTCTTCATAAGACCAGCCCAGAATATATGTCTTCAAACTAGATCATGACTCTTTTTTAGGAATCAGCAGTAGTAGGATAACTAAGATATTTGATCCACTCAAAAATCTGGGATCAGCAGGAAAGTCTGAGAATATTGGGTAGGTGACTGGGTGTGACAGGATGCAGGGCTGGAAACGATAAAATAAAACAGGGCTGAGAACAGAAAGATGGGTGACACGTTAGAGGGAAAACCTAAAGCACACGCCCTACAGAGAGAGGATCTAATGGCTTGGTCATACTGTGGGAGTCGCCACAAATCAATACAAAGCAGTTCTGAGTGATTGCGTTTATCCTATGATGAGACCTCTCTGTCCCGATGGGAATGGCCTCTTCTGAGATGATGCCTTCATACATAAGGCACAAGGGCTTGATGACTATAAAAATGAAGTGAATCATATGCTGTGACCTTTGCAGTCACCAGATCTTAATCCAGCTGAAGATCTGTGGGAGATTTTTGGAGCAGCATGTAAGACGGTGATCTCCACCTCCATCATCAAACACTTTTTAGAAGAATGGTGTTACGTCCCTCCTGAAGAGCTCCAGTGACTTGAAGAAATGAAACAAAACCCCACCTACCTGTATGTCCACAGTGGATGGTTTTTCCAGTACATGTCCAGCCATGATGTTGGGCTTCTGTTCTGTTTTATTTTGCAGTTTTTGGTCTCTTTACACTGTTGGTTTTACTTCCTGTCTTTGTTAGTTTTGTGATTATTAATGCTACCTGTGTTTAGTCTGTCTCACCTGATTCTCATTACTCATTTGGGTATGTACTTTATTAGTTACACCTTGGACTCCTTTTTTTTTTTTCCTTCAGAGCTGCCTTAATTTTTCATGGCACAAATTCAGCAAGTTGCTGGAAACATTCCTTAGAGATTATGGTTCATATTGACACAATAGTGTCACACAGTTGCTGCAAATTTGTCGGCTGCATATCCCTGATGTGAATCTACTGTTCCACCACATCCCAAAGGTGCTTTACTGGATTGAGATCTGGTGGCTGTGGAGGCCATTTGAGTACAGTGAACTCATTGTCATGTTCAAGAAACCATATGAACCAGAGATGATCTGAGTTTTGTGACATGGTGTGTTATCCAGCTGGAAACATCCATCAGAAGATGGGTACACTGTGGTCATAAAGGGATGGACATGGTCAGTAACAATACTCAGGTAGGTTGTGGTGTTTCAGCAATGCCCAGTTGGTACTAATGGGCCCAGAGTGTGCCAAGAAAACATCTCCTACACTATTAGCCTGAACATTTGATACAAGGCAGGATAGATCCATGCTTTCATGTTGTTTACACCAAATACTGACCCTACCATCTGAATGTTGCAGCAGAAATTGAGACTCATCAAACCAGGAAATGGTTTTTCTAATCTTCTATTGTCCAGTTTTTGTCCAGTTTCCTGTTCTTAGCTGGCAAGAGTGGTATCTGATGTGGTCTAATGCTTCTTTAGTCCATCTCCTATGGTTGTGTACTCTTCAGCATACCTTGGCTGTAATGAGTGGGTATGCCTTCCAATCAGCTCGCAGCAGTCTGGCCATTCTCCTCTAAACCTCTGGCATCAACAAGGCATTTTTGCTCACTGGATATTTTCTCTTTTTCAGACCATTCTCTGTAAACCCGAGAGATGGTTGTGTGGGAAATTCCCATGTGATTGACTGACTTGATATTTGTATTAATGAGCAGTAGAACAAGTGATGTCTAATAAAATGAGCAGTGAGTGGGTACTCCCAGTTTGCTTTTGTTCACTGGCTTTTCCAGTATTCCTTGTGTTCTCTTTCCTCATGTTTTTTTTCCTTGTCGATGAGCTTCTGGATCCACGTTTTCCTCCAGTGATCATTACAGGAGGCAGACTGCATGTGGCACTTTCCTAAACTTTGAGCAGCTTTTTTTGTTATCTAATCCTTACTTTACTTCTGACACCAACAAACATTTGATTTACTGTCAGATTAACTGAACATAAACATGTTGTCTGTTAGTGCAGGCAGGTAGCCAGTACACATATAATATGCAATTGCTGACAATTATTTTAATAATAACAGTCCTTGTTTTTCTTTTTCAAATTGATTTTTAAAAAGTTCCTCTGCTTCTCAAACATAAACATAGCTGTTTGTCATTTAAGACAAGTTTAATATCTTTGGGTTTTGAACTCATGCCACCTTGTAAAAGTCTGAGATAGAGTTTAAAGCCAAAAAGAAAAGAATATGCAGTAATTAGACACTGTCCATCTCACACACACACACATGCTACACAAACGCCATTGAGCAGGATACTGAAACAATGCCAGCTGCACAGCTTACCCTGAACTTTGACCTCTATAACCTCTCAGTGCATGTGAGACAAGATAAAATGAATACCAGTAGAAATAAGTGGTACAGACAAGGCAGACAAATTTGTCTTGATGAGTGACTTCATGCGAGGACAAGGACAAAAGAGCCAGCCGAGGCTGCTTCAGTGTTGTGAATTAATATCTTTTTCTTTGTGGGGAATCTTTTAGATATTAAAGGGGCAGAAATAGACCAAGGAAAAAAGGAAATTGGAGGGGAAAATGGAACAAAAAGAAAAAATAGCATTTGATTTGAATTTGTAAAAGCCAACAGGTGCAAAGCAGCTGTCAAGTGTGAGAGTGTGAAAGTGTGTGTCTCTTGATGTGACTGTGCGTATGTGTTTCCGTTGCTTGAATGTCGACTCAGAGGTGTGGTGAGTGGGAGTGGTTAACACATGCTCAGGAACCCCGCTGGTTTGCCTGAAGCATCACGTCAGGAAAAAACAGAGCCTGCATACAGACCCGCTTTCATTTAGCAGACAGAGTGCCAAGGCCTGGGAGGAATAAAAGAGAGAGAGAGAGGGAGACAAAAGACATGCAGATGAAATAAGATGAGAGGGAGACGGGGAGTGAGGGAGGACAGAGATGGAGACAGCACTGACAAAACAAAATCCAGAAAAAGCAGAAGGAAAACAATGATAAAAATTCTGTATGAGAGGTACAGAGGACAAGAGGAGCGAGATTAAGAGCGTGAAAGTCCCTTTTTTCCATAATTGTCAATAACTTTTTGTTATTTTTCCTGCTCTTTTTCCTCCTTTTTACACTATACACTTCCTTAGGTCATTTTATTAGAAAGCATTGCATACATTTTCATTGTTATGCAGATGATACCCAGCTTTATCTATCCATGAAGCCAGATGACACGCATCAATTAGTTAAACTGCAGGAATGTCTTAAAGACATAAAGCCCCGGATGACCTCTAATTTCCTGCTTCATAATTCAGATAAAACTGAGGTTATTGTACTCAGCCCCACAAACCTTAGAAACATGGTGTCTAACCAGATACTCTGGATGGCATTACCTTGGTAACACTGTGAGGAATCTTGGAGTCATTTTTTTTACCAGGATATGTCCTTCAATGCACATATTAAGCAAATATGTAGGATTGCTTGCACAATATTTCTAAAATTAGAAACATCCTGGACTATTGTAATTCATTACTATCAGGCTGTCCTAAAAGCACCCTTGAAAAGCCTTCAGCTTATCCAAAATGCTGCAGCTAGAGTACTGACAGGGACTAGAAAGAGAGAGCATATTTCTCCCATTTCTCCCATTGGCTCCCTGTTAAAATCAGGATTGAACTTAAAATTTGTCTCTTCACATACAAGGCCTTGAATAATCAGGCACTATATTATCTTTAAGACCTCATAATACTGTATCACCCCAATAGCACACTTCGCTCTCGGGCTGCTGACTTACTTGTGGTTCCTAGGGTATTTAAAAGTAGAATGGGAGGCAGAGCCTTCAGCTTTCAGGCCCCTCTTCTGTGGAACCAGCTCCCATTTTGGATTCAGGAGACAGACACCCTCTCTATTTTTAAGATTAGGCTTAAAACTTTCCTTTATGATCAAGTACATAGTTAGGACTGGATCAGGTGACCCTGAACCATCCCTTAGTTATGCTGCTATACACCTAGGCTGCTGGGGGGTTCCCATGATGCAGTGAGTATTTCTTTTTCTCTGTTTATACACCACTCTGCATTTAATCTATTACTGTTATTATCTCTGGCTCGCTTCCACAGCACGTCTTTTGTCCTGTCTCTCTCCCCTCAGCCCCAACCAGTCACGGCAGATGACTGCCCCTCCCTGAGCCTGGTTCTGCTGGAGGTTTCTTCCTGTTAAAAAGGAGTTTTTCCTTCCCACTCTTGCCAAGTGCTTGAGGTGACTGTTATGATTTGGCGCTATATAAATAAAATTGAACTGAATTGAATCTCCTATGAAGATCCTTTCCTTTCCTTTCCTTCTCACTATTACGTCATGTTCCCTCTGGACTCGTCTCCCTCTCCTCTCTCTCGAGTCTCCTCTCCTGTCCCTCTCCATCACGCCAGGCGTGACTCCACCATTCAGCTAATTTAAAACCACTAGTGGCCCTGGTGATTAGTCTGCTGTCCATCACCTTGTAATTAGTTCTGCGGGAAGATAATGACCCATCACTCTCACACTGAGACACACACACACACACATACCCCTCATTTCCTCAGACAGCTCTACAGCAGCCTCCATCTTTGACCCTCCTGCTGCGCTCCTCCATTTATTCCTCAGCTCAGAGCAAATCCCTCCTCTCACCTTTCACTGCACCTACTCTCTCTCACTCCCCCACAAATGCCACACTGCTGCAACAGATGTATTTAAAGAGACAAATGAACCGTACACCATCATTAGCCTGAAATTACCTCACGGTTACATTTTGGAGCAAAATCTGATCCTACACGCCTGACGTCACAGCTCTCGGACAGAGTAGCCGGCCAGCCTCTCCGGGCTCCCACTAAGAATAGCTCCACCCAAAGCGTTTCTGTGAATGCCTTTTTGCTGTTATTGAGAGGGACAGGACAAGAGTTCCTTGCTCTGTTTACCACAAGGGCACGTTTGCACTGACATGACACAGCATTTACTCCACCAGCCACCACCTGCATTATCATCTGTTTTTAGCCCCATTTTAACCTCTTTTAACATCCTGGAGCTCTCTCTCTCTCTCTCTCTCTCTCTCTTGCTCTCTTTCTCATGTTTTAGTTTCTTATCTTAAACCAGATTTCATTGCTGTTGCAATGGCTGTAATTTGATGAATTATCAGGAAGCTGGACCTAAGCCCATTTAACTCTTCCTTTGTAATTTAGATTGTTATTCCACTTGTCTGTGTTTTCTGGTACACTTGATGTAATGGGACCTCTTCTGGCATAAATAATGATATTATGGTGGATGTTCATATTAAACAGTGTATGTGTAAGGATCAGTTGATCAAATGCCTCCTAATTGACCATCTCAGCTTTGACTAAATTCCAGGTGGAAATACAAACTACTTCTACAAAAAAAAAAAAAGAAAGAAAGAAAAGAAAAAAACTGCCAGAATTTCAGGTCACTGCTGTCATTAGTTTTCCCAGAAAAAAAGAAGACTTTAAAATTCCATTATCTAAGAAAATACTTGAGATCGGCCCTTCAATATTTATGATAAATATCTGAAACTGTGGCTCTATGGACTATGAGGAGCATAGCTGATGATAAAATAGAATGCTCGCTGCCTAAAGTCCCTTAAATATTTGGATGTCTGATTTCCGACAGCAGATTTGGAAACCTGTCTAAACTACAGTTTTGCAGGATGATATTTTGTTTAGAGCCTCTTGTATATAAAGCACATAATACTGAGGTGGCTGTGGCTCAGGAAATAGAGTGGGTTGTCTATTAATCAGAAGGTCAGTGATTCAATCCCTGGCTCTTCTTGAAGTTGGGACCCTGAGTTGCCCTCGATGGATCCATCGGAGTGCGAGGGTGTGAATGTTATGTTAAAAGTGGGTGGTCAGGCATAGAAAATGCACTTATATAAATGAGGCTTATAGTAAGAAAGTGCTTTGAGTGCTCAAATAGACTAGGAAAAGCATTATTTAAGTACCAGTCCATAATATTCATTAAAACATTCCAAGTCAGGTGAGTAGATTCAAATATTAAATCTTAAATATGGAAAAGCCAAAAAGCCTTTACAGTATCATTGTTGTAACATCATAACCAAGTACAATATTTTGGATTTTGATAGTTATCCGATTTTTATGGATGCTTGCTTTATTTATAAAGTTTTAAATGGACTTGCTCCCCCTCCTTTAATGTATTTTATAAGCAAAAAAACAAGCAATACAATAAACACAAGAGCACTGACCAGAGGCGATTGTAATGTACAGCGGCGCAGGACAAAATTTGGCCAAATGGTGGTGTCCATTAGAGGCCCACAGTTGTGGAACACACTGCCAGCTTATATCAGGAACTGTGGCACCTACTCTAGTTTTAAAAACTCTTTGAAACATTGGCTGAAAACTAACTGGAGGTGCAGTCATATGTAGATTACTTTATTTTGTTAAGGTGTCCTATCTTTACTGTAATATTATGTTGTTTGTGTTATGTGTTATATAGGTGATGTTTGCATTATTCTCTGCTCTTTATTTTGTTGGATGTTTTTGGGTCTTACCTGCCTTAGGACAATGGATGAAAATTAGCTTTCGTGCTAACTCCGGCATATTTACATTGATGCTCATTGCAGACATATTGATTAATATGCATTGTCCTAATTTAAATAAATGAATAAATGAAAGAAATGAAAGAAGAAAAAAAACATCCAACTTTGACATTCCCCAGGTATTACTTCATGTACCAAATCTGAACTTTTTTAAAAGGGGAAGTTTCTGCTGAAATTTAATGATGATATTCTCACTTATTTTCCCAATAGGAATTTTTGAAATACTCATACTCATGTACAGCAGTCAAAGATTGTTTTGAAGGTATAGCATGGTGTTTTAATTCAATTTATGCAACCTGAAATTCCTATAAAAAAGTGTATTTAGTTTAGGGTTTGCATGATATCAGTGTGATGGGCTATCCTTAGTACAGTCATCTCAGGCACACAGCTCTGACTGTGAACATAGCAGCCCCACTCACCTGCTGTTCAAACCTTCTGTTTGTGAGTGGCAGCCAATCAGAAGAAAGTTGGGCAAAAGGGAGAGGAGCTTAAGCCGCTTGTTGTACCCAGCGTAAGATAAGGATTATTTTGAGCTACAAGAATCCAAGATTAAATATATTAAATTGACAAAGCAGGAAATTTGTGTAATAAGTCTCTGAATAAAGTTTGCTTTTTATATTTTCTACATTTTGCTTAAATACTGCCTGAAAGATGCTGCCGCTCTCCTCTCTTATGGCCCACTCCAAGTGTAATGTCAGGAATATCTGCTGTGATTTATTACCACAAAGAGACAATAAAAGCTCATCTTGCCCTCAAAGAACATTTGATTTAAAAATAAGCAGAGCAAATGAGTTCTTTCATTGTGTGTCACTGTAGCAGAAGACTAATGCTGCTCCATATGGTGTAAAAAAAAAAAAAAAAGATCCTCATAATTGCTCACTCTTATGGCTGCTGTTTTACTGGATGTGTCTGGACTGTCCTCCGAAATGAGCCAGTGACTCAGCCAGTGCATAGGGCAAGGATTAAAAAAGGGCAATGGATCTTCATGGATTTTGGTAGATATGTGAGAAGATTCAAATTGGACAGTAAATTTCCCTCAGACACCCACCACAGATTAAAGGACTCATTTAACATTTTGGCAAGTTTGTTTCCTATTTTGCTCAAATGTGGCTCATAAACTCAGGTTAACTAAACAATGAAGCTGCTAGTAATCTTTTCTGCTGCCTAAAAGCTACATACATAATATATATATATATATATATATATATATATATATATATATATATATATATATACATATATATATATATATATATATATATATATATATATATATATATATATATATATATATATATATATATATATATATATATATATATATATATATATATATATATATATATATATATATATATATGTTTATAGAGGTTAGCCTATCGCTAACCTCACAGTATTTGTGTAACTCACCTCTGCTAAGTCCTGTCATGTGGGCTGCCTTATAACATCAACACAGCCTGTAATGCCAATCCTGGAACTGCAGGTACATCAGACATATTTGCATGGATTACCCACAGTGCAACACTGATCCTTGGAGTGAAGGGAGATCAAATAACCAGATTATTCTGTTAGATCTCTCACAGTGCAGATGACACAGGGAGGCTTTAGTGGCTTCTCTTGTTAAAAAAAACAAAACAGTCCCCTTATTTTTTATTGTTCAAGGTCTGACATTGCTTCAGAGAGAGCGTCAATTTCTAACTTTGGCAGATGACCTTAGTTGTCTACTTGTCACACTTAATACCACTGGTCCTTCTTCCCAAACCCTGACTCATGCACCACAAATCTCCTGACTATTCTTGTCTTCTACCTTACTTTGTCAATTTGCAGCCTGCTCTGTTGTTCTGCTCTCCTAAAATAGTCGCTGACTCAGGATTAATACTCATCTACTTAAATATTTATACAATTGAGGAAGCTATTTTCTGGACAGAGACGGAATCATTTAATGCCCTACACCGCACATTTCATGAATTTCTTCTCATCTGTAATGTAAGCTGTGGCTCTGTGGAAGGAGAGCTTATTTGATTTTTATTTGGCTCATTTTAGCAAATACAACACTTATTTTATTCTTCAAAGATCATCCAGGAAGTTTATATTCTTTTGACTGTCGTAAGTAAAAACAGGCTTTCAAATAATGGACAAGTGCATTTTAATAAAGTATAAAAGAGACTTTTATTGAGGTTTTATCTGAAGTTAAACTTCCTGACAGGGATATAATTTTGTTGTGGCCCGTATCCAGGACATTATCAGATTGGTGATGTCATTTACGGACACAGGGCAGAGGCTTGT
This sequence comes from Archocentrus centrarchus, assembly GCF_007364275.1. Classification (NCBI taxonomy): domain Eukaryota; kingdom Metazoa; phylum Chordata; class Actinopteri; order Cichliformes; family Cichlidae; genus Archocentrus; species Archocentrus centrarchus. The sequence continues at coordinate 24,190,434 of NC_044358.1, read as the reverse complement.
CTTAAGCTCAGCAGATCTTTGGCTACTGTCTTTTGCTGCTGCTGTCAGACACATTACTTCTATAATCTCTGATCAAATACTATCAAGTTTAAAGATGTCAAATGAAATCAAGGATGTGCGGGCTAATATTGACCCACTTCCTGTATCTTTCTCCCTTTGTTTTGCTAATCTGTGTACAGAAGATGAGAGAAATGCGCTCCATGCATTATACTTGTTACAAGACAGATGAGAGAGATGGAAAGGTCAACAGAGAAAACTGCCAAATGGTTTGGCTCAGGATCTCATGGAGGCAGGCTTAATCTGCGATGTATGAAAGCTTTTTCGCTGAGTACCTGAAGTAAAGCATGTGCTTCTATGATTCCTAAGAAAGAATATACAGCCACGTGTCAGCCAGTTTAGGAACCTTCTAATAAGATAAAGGCTGCAGAAAACACAGGACTCAGATAAATCAACTGTAGAGAGTATGGATCAAGGACATAAACCCAAACAGAAAAAAAAAGGCGACATTCACACTAAACAGCCACTCAGCCATCCCTAGCATCCTCCTCTGTCACACCAGCCCTCTGCTTGTCCTCCTTCATTACATCCATAAACCTCCTCTGTGGTCTTTTCCTCCCATCTGGCAGCTCCATCTTCACAATCATTTGTCTAGTATACCCACTATCCCACCTCTGCACATGTCCAAACCATCTCAGCCTTGCCTCTCTAACTTTGTCTCCTGCTCAGGCCAAAAACTACTTTAAAAGTGCATTTCTGCTTCCTGCCTTATTTTCAATCCAAGTTTCTTTAGCATCCATAGCTGTTTCCAATTAGTCCATGCTCGGCAGCCTTTACTATTAAATGAACCTTTTTTTTGTTGAGCAATTTCTGACCAGACAAAATCTGTATGGAGCTGTAAAAGACATTTAAGCGTTTTAATAATGAAGGTGATGCAGGCAATTAAGTACAAATGAGTCTATCAACATTGCTAATAGGTGTAAATAATTAAAGTCTCTAACCATTCTGCAGTGGATTATTTATGATTTTTTTTTCGGTACTTTGCATTTTCATTACAATAATAGCATGTTTACCATGCATTTTTAAAATAGCGCTAAAATACTGAAAATGATGTACTTATATTTATTTATTTTTTATTACCAACAAAACAGAACAATGTGATGCTGAGCCGAATCCATTGGGGATTCAAGACAAGCCATTTGTGCACGTACATCCATGCAAGTCACAGCTTCTGAGTTCAGCAAAATTAAAGTGATAAAAAGCATCAGGAGAAAAATGCAGCTGGACATGTTTACAGTTGGAGACTGTAAAGAATCACGTACATCAATATTAATCTAGGTCAAAGCCACAGGGAGCCGCTTGAGATGGACAAAAGAGCAGCATGTGGTCCTGGAGTTGCAGGTTCAAGACTCCTGAATTAGTCATTCACCCTCCTGTATTTATACCACCTGTGCAGCTTCTCCCATTTCCCTCATTATCTTTCTGTTCCCAGTAGTCAAACCTTGCAGGATTTTCTTGTTACTTGTTGGTAAAAAAAAACTATATATATATAAAAATATATTATAAATAATATATATTAAAATAACTATATATATATATATATATATATATATATATATATATATATATATATATATATATATATATATTTTTTTTTTTTTTTTTTTTTTTTTTTTTTTTTTTTTTCCTGTTAAGTTCTATGGTTTTATGTCAGTTTTTGGACTTCTGACATCTAGCCTGGAAGTGAATTCCTGGATTTTAGATTTTTTTTCTGTGTACTGTGTTTTGGTCTTAAACTCTGTCAGATTTTTACCCCTGCATGAGGTGGGAAAATTTATTTATGAATATAAACAAAATGTGGCAAACTGCAGTGGAAACAGACGTACACACATGTAGTCACAAACATGCAGCGTGTGACCTAAACTCTCACTCATCATTGAAAATTAGAGCAGAAGAAAACCCAGATTTCAGTGGACTGAATTAATTCATGAAATAAACATTAAAAAAACATATTTCCACGAGCTTTTTCAACTAGATATGTATTGTTAGAAATATGAATGGTGTTTTTCTTGATTCAGCAGTGGCACAGAAGAATTGCACCACTAATTTTCCAGGTCCTAATAATCGCACAGGATGGAAAAAAAAACGTTAATTTCTTAACCAGAATATCTTCAGTGTTGCATCTCTGATTCATTATTTGGATGAAGATTTAATGGGCTGGGAAATGCTCCCTAAAATGCATGAGGTGTTTTTTTACGCCTCAGTTCATCAGCAACTGGGCACTTACATAACGTAGACCATTTATTAAATATAATTATGCTGTTGAGAGCATATCTTGCTATAATGATTGTAACGTATGTATGTATGACTGTTCCCCAACAACATTAAATATTTTTATTCATTTGTTTGGTGGTTATTAACAGCTGTTTTTGGCATCATATTATATACAGTGATATAATAAATGTAATAATAACAACACGATAAAGTCACATACATATTTCTGTTTTCATACATGAGTAAAGCAAACAAGTGCAGCTGGCAGTTTACTTTTGCTGCCATTTATTTTCACTATAATCTCAAAAATATTTTTCTTTTGAATGCATTAAATATGCAATCCAAATAAATGCAAGAGAACACAAGAGAGAAACCTGGAACCTTGTTTCTGCCACTAAAAAAAAAATTTGCCATCCATCCAAGTCAAATTTTTGGGGGATATTATATCAAAATTTACTGCAAGGTATCTCAAAATTTCAATTTATTAACTCAAGCTTCTGAGAAAATAAATTAAGTTTTGTGTTAGTAAGGTGGCCTACAGAGGAGCTCAAATAAGGATACTGTAACAAACACTTAGTGAAGGACAGAACTATTTATACACACGGTAATCAAGGAAGTCGACAGAGGCAGTGTAATGAGACACAGGTATGGGTAATCACAGGTGAAGACAATCACTGAGGGGAAGTGAAACTAAATGCAAGAACTGAACAGAAGGGAACACACAAGAAGATGAAATGCTGAGGGGATTAATAAACTCAATAAATACAAACTGTAACTAAAACAAAACAGGAAGTGAAGGCACAGAATACAAGTGAATACATGAAAAACAATAAACAACACTAAGATCAAAGAAAAGTACCTAAAGATAAACAATAAAATTTAAAACCCTGGAAGAGACCCTGGATTCCAACACTTTAATTTTGGAAATTTTGATAAATATATTTTATTAAATAAGTTTATTAAATACGGTATTTTTATTATAGATTTCTATATACATTATAGGAGCAGGGTTAAGTAGCTTAAAGATCCCCTTATTACTTCTCTCTGAAAGTTCAGGCCAATTGTGTTGTGAATGACTTCCTTTTTTTTTTTTTTTTTTTTTTTTTTTGCTGTGCTTTGGCTTAGCTATAAATGCCCTGACTCATAAATAGCAATAAATCAAATTCCTTATCATCAGTAACCTCAGCTGCAGCAGTGTCATCATCAAAATCATCAAAATATCAAAGAAGACGCTGCTCTGAACTAAACCTGCAAACTGCTGCAGCGTCGTCATGTTTCTGGGACAAGAAGACACTGTGTTCAGGTATTTTAGGAGCAATAGCATCATGGAGTAACACTGGAAACCTTCTTATTATTTTTGGCATTTTCTCACCAGAACAATAGCATAAAGACAAACAGTTTGAAGAATGCTGTAAAGCTGAGTACTTAATGCCCCGTGTGTCACCAGCAACCAGAGGTATGCAGTTAAAGCTTAAAGCTTAAAGCACAGGGGAAACTGAGTAGTTGTTGCTTCATTGTGTCTGTCATGTCCTGGGCCGTTGGCCCAGCGTTTTGTGTTAATTTATTTCCTGAGTTTGTCCTCCCTGTATGTTTGTCATGTTCCCAGTGTTGTGACTTGTCTGCGTGTTCCTTGGTTTGTCACTTCCTGTTTATTTTGACAGTCTGGTTTTCCTGTGCTTTGTGTTTAGCTTTGCTTCCCCTGTGTAATTAGTTTCATTTGCCTCACCTGTTGTTCCCTGCTGTTTCCTCTTGCCCTGATTACCCATTGTGTATTTAAGCCCTCAGTTTTCATTTGTTCTCTGTCGCGTCGTTGATGTTTTGTGCCCGCATGTTCCTGTGTTCCCTGTGCCTGCCCTTCGTCTCCCTGTGCCTCCCTTCAAAGGTTTTTGTATTTGTGTTTCCCCGTTGAAATAAATCCCCTTTTTAGTTATGTTTGCTTCTGGAGTCCTTCATGTGAGTCCTTCCTCGTCCGTTTCCTCCCCGGCCATGACAGAACGACGCGACCATTACAAAACCCCCTCCGGCTCCAATTTTTTCGACGGCACTCGTCTAGCGCTGGGGGGCCCGGCGTCTTTGAACAGTCCCCGTCATCGTCACTCACCTGCCTCCCCTTTCGCTGATCCCTCCCTTCCTCGGCAGCCGCGGAGGAGAGGGAGTTCCCGGCAGCAACGGCGGAAGGCACCCCGAGACCCGAGCGGTATAACGCCGCGGACCGCTTCACCACTTCACACCCAATCCTCCGTTTCCGTGAGTAACACTGGCTTCAACGCTACTATGCCTGCGGACAATTATTCCCGTCACCCCCCTGCCTTTCCCCTCCCTGAGGTGGCAAAGCAGACCATTATCTGTTGGGTGGATTCACTGGTTATGGACCTTCTGGCTGACCCATGTGAGCAGGAACAGCAACAGCTCACGGCCCAGCTGCAAGGGCTAGTCGATGATTACCCTTGGTTATTTGGCTCTCTGCATGGGTTAGTGCAGGATTTCTTAACCTCCACCCTTCACCTACAGCAGTCCCCAGTGTCAGCTCATTCTCAGTCCCCAGTGTCAGCGCATTCTCAGTGCCCGGTGTCAGCTGTGTCTCAGTCTCCCCAGTCAGCTGTGCCTCAGGCTGCTTCCACGCAGTCAGCTCCTCTCCCTAGCTCGCAGTCAGTCTCCTCGCAGTCAGTCTCCTCGCAGTCAGTCTCCTCGCAGTCAGTCTCCTCGCAGTCAGTCTCCTCGCAGTCAGTCTCCTCGCAGTCAGTCTCCTCGCAGTCAGCTCTAACGCCCTTAGCTCCTGCTCTCTCTAGCTCGCAGTCTGCTCTTTCTGTCTCCCGGCCTGCTTCCACGCGGCCAGTTTTGACGTACTCAGGCCCCTCTAGCCTTCAGTCGGTTTCCCTAATGTCTGTTCACCCTAGCACTCTGTCAGTTCCTCCAGTGTCAGTTCCTCCAGTGTCAGCTCCTCCTCAGTCGCAGTGTTCCCAGTCAGCTGTAGCTCCAGCTCCTCCTCAGTCGCAGTGTTCCCAGTCAGCTGTAGCTCCAGCTCCTCCTCAGTCGCAGTGTTCCCAGTCAGCTGTAGCTCCAGCTCCTCCTCAGTCGCAGTGTTCCCAGTCAGCTGTAGCTCCAGCTCCTCCTCAGTCGCAGTGTTCCCAGTCAGCTGTAGCTCCAGCTCCTCCTCAGTCGCAGTGTTCCCAGTCAGCTGTAGCTCCAGCTCCTCCTCAGTCGCAGTCTCAGACCCCTCAGTTAGCTCCAGCTCCCTCTGCTCACCCTGCTCCCGCTCCCTTGGCTCCAGCTCCCCCTGCACCCGTACCTGTTCCGCGGGTGGGGGCAGCCACGGACGGGCTGACCTCTGCACCCGTTCCTGTTCCGCGGGTGGGGGCAGCCACGGACGGGCTGACCTCTGCACCCGTTCCTGTTCCGCGGGTGGGGGCAGCCACGGACGGGCTGACCTCTGCACCCGTTCCTGTTCCGCGGGTGGGGGCAACCAGGTCCAAGCCTTCGCATCGGTTTTCTGTGTTAGCTGCAGCAGCAGGGTCTCAGTCAGCTCTAGCTCCAGTCGCTCTCCCTCGCCTTCAGTCAGCTCCAGTAACTCTTCCTCGGTCCCCAGTGTCAGCTGTTTCAGTGCCCTCTCAGTCAGTTCCCTCAGCCCCTGTCTTAGTTCCTTCGGTTTTGGTCCCAGTTCCCTCAGCTCCTGCTCCTTCTGTAGCTCCAGTAGTGTCAGCTCCCTCTCAGGCCCCAGTGTCAGCGAGCTCTCGGTCTGTCTCCACGCAGCCAGATCTCCCTAGCTCTCGGTCTGTTTCCACGCAGCCAGATCTCTCTCGCTCGCAGTCTGTTTCCACGCAGCCAGATCTCCCTAGCTCACAGCCCGCTCTCTCTGGCTCCCGGCCTGCTTCCACGCAGCCAGTCGTCTCCCGGCCTGCCTTCCACGCAGCCAGTCGTCTCCCGGCCTGCTTCCACGCAGCCAGTCGTCTCCCGGCCTGCTTCCACGCAGCCAGTCGTCTCCCGGCCTGCTTCCACGCAGCCAGTCGTCTCCCGGCCTGCTTCCACGCAGCCAGTCGTCTCCCGGCCTGCTTCCACGCAGCCAGTCGTCTCCCGGCCTGCTTCCACGCAGCCAGTCGTCTCCCGGCCTGCTTCCACGCAGCCAGTCGTCTCCCGGCCTGCTTCCACGCAGCCAGTCGTCTCCCGGCCTGCTTCCACGCAGCCAGTCGTCTCCCGGCCTGCTTCCACGCAGTCCCCTGCACCTCGGCTATTCCTCGAGCAGCCCCTGCTGCTCAATAAAGCAGCAGTGTGCCCTGTTCCGCGGTCCCAGCCTACGCATCCGGTGCCTCACTATGTAGGCCCCGTTCAGCCCATGGGCTCAGCTCACTCCAAGCCGATGGGGGTCTCCGCTCATTCTGAGCCGATGGGGGTCTCCGCTCAGTCCGAGCACTCCGCGCCAGAGGGCCCCGCTCAGTCCGAGCCGATGGGGGTCTCCGCTCAGTCCGAGCCGATGGGGGTCTCCGCTCAGTCCGAGCCAGGTGGTCCCGCTCAGTCCGAGCCGATGGGGGTCTCCGCTCAGTCCGAGCGCTCCGCGCCAGAGGGTCCCGCTCAGTCCGAGCGCTCCGCGCCAGAGGGTCCCGCTCAGTCCGAGCCGATGGGGGTCTCTGCTCAGTCCGAGCGCTCCACGTCACCCGAGGGTTCCCCACCAGAGCCCGGGGTCGCCCCTCTCCGCCGCCGCATGCCCCGCGGTCGGCCTCCAGTGTCTGCTCCCCGTCGCCGCCGCCGCACGCCCCGCGGTCGGCCTCCAGTGACCCCTCCTCGTCGCCGCCGCCGCTGGGAGCGCGGTCGGCCTCCAGTGACCCCTCCTCATCGCCGCCGCCGCTGGGAGCGCGGTCGGCCTCCAGTGACTCCTCCTCGTCGCCGCCGCCGCTGGGAGCGCGGTCGGCCTCCAGTGACTCCACCTCGTCGTCGCCGCCGCCGCTGGGAGCGCGGTCGGCCTCCAGTGACTCCCCCTCGTCGTCGTCGCCGCCGCCGCTGGGAGCGCGGTCGGCCTCCAGTGACTCCCCCTCGTCGTCGCCGCCGCCGCTGGGAGCGCGGTCGGCCTCCAGTGACTCCCCCTCGTCCTCGTCGCCGCCGCCGCTGGGAGCGCGGTCGGCCTCCAGTGACTCCCCCTCGTCCTCGTCGCCGCCGCCGCTGGGAGCGCGGTCGGCCTCCAGTGACTCCCCCTCGTCCTCGTCGCCGCCGCCGCTGGGAGCGCGGTCGGCCTCCAGTGACTCCCCCTCGTCCTCGTCGCCGCCGCCGCTGGGAGCGCGGGCGGCCTCCAGTGACTCCCCCTCGTCCTCGTCGCCGCCGCCGCTGGGAGCGCGGTCGGCCTCCCTCGTTGGGATTTTGCTTTGTGGCCCCTTGGCCTCTGCGGCCTCCTGAACTGTGTGTTTTTGTTTTTGGATTTCCCACTGACTCCCCTGAACTGTGGACTGTTTTTTCCCCTGCTGTTTTTTGTTTTGTCATAGCTCCTGGACTGTTCCTTGTTTCGGCCCCCTGTTTTGGACATTGGAGCTCTCCGGCCTTGTGCCGTCGCTTTTTGTTTCATCCGGTTGTTTTTTTTTTTTGCTTCTCGTCCCCGTGTTTTGTTCTTGTTTGGACTGTGTTGCCTCTGCTCTGCCTCATTTTGATGCCCCCTGTTGGACTGTCTCCGGCCTTGTGCCGTCGCCTTTTGTTCTGGTCCTGTGTTTTTGTTTTCTTCCTGTCCGGGTTTGATTTGTTTTGTTCACGCCCTGTGATTTCTGTTTTGCTCCCTGTTTTTGTTTCGGGCCCTCCCTCCTGGTCCCCCGCCTCCCGCCCTTGTCTGGTTTTGTTTCTGGTTTTGGCCGTCGGGAGCCGGCCTTTGAGGGGGGGGTACTGTCATGTCCTGGGCCGTTGGCCCAGCGTTTTGTGTTAATTTATTTCCTGAGTTTGTCCTCCCTGTATGTTTGTCATGTTCCCAGTGTTGTGACTTGTCTGCGTGTTCCTTGGTTTATCACTTCCTGTTTTATTTTGCCAATGTGATTTCCTTGTGCTTTGTGTTTAGCTTTGCTTCCCCTGTGTAATTAGTTTCATTTGCCTCACCTGTTGTTCCCTGCTGTTTCCTCTTGCCCTGATTACCCATTGTGTATTTAAGCCCTCAGTTTTCATTTGTTCTCTGTCGCGTCGTTGATGTTTTGTGCCCGCATGTTCCTGTGTTCCCTGTGCCTGCCCTTCGTCTCCCTGTGCCTCCCTTCAAAGGTTTTTGTATTTGTGTTTCCCCGTTGAAATAAATCCCCTTTTTAGTTATGTTTGCTTCTGGAGTCCTTCATGTGAGTCCTTCCTCGTCCGTTTCCTCCCCGGCCATGACAGTGTCAGAATAAATGTATAGACTTTATCCAGTTTAAATTCAACATTTTAATATCTTTCTTCTTCTTTTTTTTAATTAAAGCAATCAAACGATCACCCTCAGAGCTGCATCAGTAAAACAGGCTCACCCAGTCTTTGCATTTCACTGCCGCCACAAACAGGGTTTAACAAGGACACGTTTTCAATGTCAACCCCCGGCAGTGCACGTAATAAAGCATTCTGTGCCCGGCCAGAGCAGGCGAAGGAGAGGGGAGGCTCAGATAGCTACCAGCATGGCTTTTTATCAGCGTGGAGCTCTGCGGATAAATATAAACAGCGAATTAGTTTATTCTGCACTGTCCACTGGAGCACGGGGGGGGGTGTTATGCGCAAATAGCTTCAGCAAATTCTCATTACTGATGGCTTACAGAGGATGAATATTCTGTATTTCTCAGTCTATTTTCCTCTTGCCCTCTCTCTCAGGAAAGGGTTTGTGTTTGTGACTTTCAACTAGGACTGAAAAAAAGCTTTGACAGACAAGTTCAGTTTATTCATTATTTCACACAACTGTCAGTTCATGTCAGAAGGAGAAGGTTTCATGTCAAGAATACGCATACTCAGCATTACACACACAACACACATCACAAACACATGGACAAGAGGAGTTGGTAAAACACATTCCTGCCCCTACTGTGTTAATAGAGCTTCACTGGATTTTTTTTTTTTTTTTCCAAATGTGGTGGAATCACCTTATTATAGTTGGATTTATGCCAGAATAGTGTCGATATAGTGTCATCGTGCCAGGCTTGAGTTATGTTTGACTTTTTTGGTTTCTGTTTTGCTCAGTTGTCTTGTTCTAGCCTCCCTAGTGTTTCCCTGCCTGTCTCTGTGTCATGTTTGTTGTGAGACTGCTTCTCTGTCTTCATGCTGTTTTTTTGAAAGTTTTCCCTGTTGTCTTGTTTTAGTTTTGATTTCTTGTCTCATCCCTTACCCATTTCCTGTCATCTGCCTTAAGTAACAAACAAAACTTGGAGCATCAAAACAAACTTAAATGCCAATGAAATGTCAGAGGTGTGTGTGTCTAAAGATGAGCTGGCCACGTTACCCTTATAAAATTCATGCACTATGCTAGTAAGTAGTTTTCACAGTTTTGCACTGCAGCGTCATAACAGAATTATCTGAAATGAGATGTGTGCGTTCCTGTTTTAATTATATGTTTCTTGTGGACTTTTTAGTTATTCTACTTGTTATTATTAGCCACAATGTTCTACTATTTTAATTTTGTGAGCATGATTTCTAATGTATTATTATTGTAATACTGTAATTGTTCACCGGGACTGTTATGTTGGATGATTACCATCTACTTGGACCCTTGCAGACGTAAGGGAGACGCTCCAAATACTTTTATGTGCTGTCTGAATCCTGTCCCTGTGATGGTTAAAACAAATTAAGAAGACAGCAAAACACTTTTGAAATTAAATATAATTACGCTTCTGCAATATTATGGTTTGTTATAGGGTAATTTTTTGAGCACACCATGCTATGGGTGACTCGGCTTGATTGTTGCCATTGTCCTGGCTTTTTATTACATTTATTGTGTTTTGGTTGCTGTTATATTTGTTGGTTTTTGGTTTCTTTGTGAGTGTGGTTAATGCATTTGTCTTACATGCCAAAGATCATCACTGAGACCAGAGGAGTGTACTGTGAAGCTAGCAATCTATATCGAACTTGAAGTCAGAGCTTTCTGTGACATGAACGTGGCTCTCCTTTTACTGGGTTGAATCACCGTGGTAATTCATGCTGAGCACATAACCTGGTCCAGAGCAGGTTATGTTCAGAGTTTTGGTTTAAAATCAGCTGGAAGCACCTTTCTGCACAATTAATGTCTTGTCTTATTTGCTACAGTGTCACATTTTACCATTAAATTTCTTCATATTCTTCATAGATTTTTAGCGCAACAACACAGCAATATCAGTAGGTTAAAACTAACCTGTCTCATGATGGTGTAAGCCCAGCTCACGTTCTCTATTAGTGAGTGAACAATCCAGTGCTTGGTGAATTTTGCTTCACAATGATAGGAAGAGCTGACATAGAAGGATCAGAAAGCGACGTCGATATGAATGCTTGGCTGCCATGAGCCATTTATCTCTGTGTTAACCAACTGGGATAGACTCCAGCCCCCCCGGGATCTTGAACTGGATAAGTGGAAGAAAATGGATGGACGGATGGACGGATGAATGGATGGACAGATGCATGGATGGGTGGATGGTATAGAGTTTTATCACCATGTTCACCATCATCTGATGATGTCATCATTTTGTGCAGAAGAAGAATCATATGATGATTCAGCCTGAAGCAGAAATCCCAGTTTAACCACTGTCACGACACCCGCTACCTCCCACTGGAGTTTCAGGTTTTGTCAAGCCAGCTAACAGAAAGAAAGTCTGGCTGTGTTGAACTAATATACCCCTCAGGAGGAGACACAAACCCATCCTCAGGGGGTCACATGCCGGTCCCGTGCCCGGATGAATGAAAGGGTTTTATTAGGAAGGGCATCCGGTATAAAATTTGAGCCAAATCAAACATGGTGACCAGTTGAGAAATAAGGGAGCAGATGGAAGTACTCCTGTTGTGGGCCTAATTTCTCCTGCCTCTGTTATCAGTGTTGGTCTCAGTGTTGGTGTTAGTCTTTGTTCTTTAATTACTTTCTGTTTTACTCCAAAGCTTAGTTTTCTTCATGTGCCTTCTCTTGGTTCGATGTACTGCTTTTAGTTTCACCTACGTTTGTTTGTCTCCACCAGCGCCCTCTTTGGTTTTTGCCTCAGCCACTATAGGCTTGCCTATTGTGTATCATAAACCTGCGTCTGTGTGTTGCACTTGCATCCTCGCTCCATCATACTCTGATAATTGTAGCTTCATAAGAAATGTCTGCTAAATTAACTGCTAAAGTTACAGTTAACTGAATTATGCCTTTCTCTGATAACAGCAATTTTGGGAGTGTATTACCAGAAGGCTGGCTGTGACATACTTGGTATAATTCGGTTATTATCATCATAAATGGCAGGTTGGAGCCAGAACAGCACGGCTGTGATTGATTCATCACACAGAGAGTTTACAGCCGCTACAGTCGCTTTGTTCTCTATTCAGATTTTAATCTATATGGATTTAAGAACGCAGCTGTGCCAACTATACTTCTAACACCAAACAATTTCAATATAAATGCAATTATGACAAAAAGCATTAAAATAAAAACTTTATCTCTTCTTTCCTCCGCTCTCTGCCCTCCTGCCTCCTGCCTGCTGCCTCCTCCGTTTATTCCTGACAAATGACTGAATCTTATTTGCTCGTTTGATAGGAGTCATCTGGGCCTGTCAGAGCTGTGGCATAAATCAGTTTGGTCTGCATTGGATTTCTCAGTACAATGAGACAGAAAAACATCACAACAAAATGCAGTTCTGTAAACTCTCCCTCCACTACTTGGAAGTCAAGCCTTTTCTTCCTTCCCTCCCCCTTTACAGTCATACAGTATCTCACACTCCCTTTGTTTTACACCTTTATCCATTTGAGCCTGTCCATCACCTTGTGCTGATTCATCCCTTCCCCTTTCCTCTAAAACTCTCTATCTATAAGGTAGGAGGTAATTCAGAGAAGACAGTACAGTGTAAGAGTTACAGTAGAGGGAGTGCCAGTCGTACACCCAATAGCAATGCCACGCCATCTGCAGCTCTGGCACATTCTCACATCTCTGCTGTGGCCATCCCTTTAATGGCAGACGTACCCACACAGAGGGAGGAAAAAAAAAACAACCTCACCCCATCCCCCCCTTCTACCCTTGCATGGCATCTCTCCTCTTCCTCCTCCATCCCCCCCTTACAGCGCGAGAGCACTGAATATCACATTTCTTCTGTCCAACGCACCGAGCAAGTCTTCTTCCATTCCCAGCCTGCTTTCTTCTTGTCTTAACCCCTCTAGCTTACGTTTCTTCTCCCCATCTCATTTCCTCATTGCTTCATCTCATGCACTCCACCACGTCCCTGTGGTGACTGAGCTGGCAGGAGATGAAAGGGAGGAGTTTCTCTTCTATTCTGCTTTTGCAAGCAGGCACTGACTCTTCTCTAGCAGTGTGTTAGAGTGGACTGGTAAAATCACTCCGTCTGTGGTGTTACACATTGCTGACGTTAGGCGAGCGCAGCCCCAGCAGCCCCCATCTGAAGCAAGACCGGGCTCAGAGACTGTGATGTGTTGAGGAAGTGGAGAAATAACAATCTGTCTTACGACTGTACCATAACGCAGGCAGCGATTTTTATTTTTGGTCCAGTAGTAACAGATGTTAATGTCACCAGCAGGCTCATTAAAGGCTCATTAAATTTAATATGAGGTCTGTAATTGCATGTCATGGTTCAAAAGTTCATTTATGGCCACAGTCAGATGTCCCTGAGTCTCTGAGTGCAGGACAAATCCTAATACATTTGTTTTTTGTTAAACACTGTAATAAAAAAAATAGTGTGTGAATCAATGAGTATCTAAATTAATGCTCATGTTTCTGCCTGTTTTCTGAATAATGTCTAAGGAATTTGTTTTCTAATGCCTTCACTCTATTAAAACTGGAGTTCAGAGCTTTCAGATATACACATCAGGTACACCTTGCTGCTACGGGGTTGGACTCCCTTTTTCCTTCAGAACTGCCTGAATTCTTAGTGGCGTACTGTAGATTCAACAAGCTGCTAGAAACATTCCTCAGAGGTTTTGGTCCATATTGACATGATAGCATCACACAATTGCCGCACATCTGTGATGTGACTCTTCACATCCCGAAGGTGCTCTATTGCATTGAGATCTGGTGACTGTTTGTGGGGGCCATTAGAGTAAAATGAACTCACTGTCATGTTCGGGAAAACAGTTTGAGATGATTTGAGCTTTATGACATGGGGCATTATTCTGCTGGACGCAGCTATCAGTAGATGAGTATGCTGTGGTCAGAAAAAGATGGACATGGTCAGCAACAATATTCAGATAGGCTGTGGCATTGAAACAATGCTCAGTTGGTACTATCAGGCTCAAAGTGTGCCAAGAAAATATCCCCCACACCATTTTACCATCACCAGAAGCCTGAAACATTGAAACAAAGCAGGATGGATCCATGCTTTTATGTTGTTTACATCAAATTTGGACCCTAACATTTGAATACTGCAGTAGTAATTCACTGTTTCCTGTTCTTAGCTGATGGGCTGTTGTAGCTCATCAGCTTCAAGGTTTGACATGTTGTGCACTCAGAGATGCTCTTCTGCATACCTTGGGTGTAGCAAGGGGTTATTTCAATTACTGTTGCCTTCCTATCTTCTTGAAGCAGTCTGACCATTCTCCTCTGACATCTGGCATCAACAAGACATTTTTTCCCAGAGAACTGACACTCACTTGACATTTTCTCTTTTTTGGACCATCCTCTATAAACCCTAGAGATGGCTGTGTGATAAATTCCTGCAACCGAAGTACTCAGACCAGCCCACCTCATATCAACAACCATGCCACGTTCAAAGTCACTTAAATCACCTTTCTTTGTCATTCTGATGCTCGGTTTGAACTTCAGCAGATCATCTTGACCATGTCTATATGCCTAAATTCATTGGGTTGCTGCCATTTGATTGGCTGATTGGATATTTGTATTAATGAGTAATTGAACAGGTGTACCTAACAAAGTGGCCCATAAGTGTAAATGCATGCCCGTCATAATGATGCCGTAAGAGTTACACAGTGCTGATTACACTGGTCACTGTGGTCATCTGCTTTATGCTAGAGTTTTACAATCCAGTGGTGCGCCACAGGTAACCATGCATTTGACACTAAACACCTGGTTTGTGTTTGTCACAGCTGAAGAGCAGAGCAACCACAGTGACAGGGATAAAGTCACCAACAGCAACAAGGACCAAGGGAGCAACCTAGCAAGGTATGGACTGGTGTGACTGTTCCCTGTCAATCTGCAGGTATACGTAATATCTGTGACATCAACACAGCGCCGTGTCATTTCATACACTGGAGGCATGACTGACCTGCTCCTCTCCTAAATGATAGATGTTGGTGCTGGGGAAAAAAACAAAAAAAACCACACCACTACAGATGAGGGAATATGCACACATTCTGTTGAGTTTTCTCCTGAAATTCTCTATTTCAGTTTTGGCCGATGACTCCAGGACTACTCTGTAAATCCTGTGCTCACTGATACAAGGATGCCTGCAGAAATTGAGAGTTTGTATCCAGGAGGGAGTTCCGGTCTGTTTTCATACTAATAAATCACATTCTCTGCAAAATAATAAATAATAAATAAATAATGTGATCAGAATCATGCTGGATTCAGGTTACTATCACATAAAAGCATTCACATCAGTGATTTCAATTTTGCAAGGCTCCTGCATTTTGATTTTTTGGGATTTCTGTTTTCCTGGGTTGGATTCCTCTTTTGGATTCTTAGTTAATCTATTTGAATCATGGTTTATGTTTGGTTCTCACAGCTGTTCTAGTATTTGAAGGTTTGATTTGTGTTTGTTGAAGTTTAGATTCTAGTATGATGTTGGTCCTAGGTCTGATATCATTGAGTCTTTAGTTTCTGTGTTTATTCTTGTTTTATCTTGTGTTTTGTTTCAGGTCTATTATTATTATTATCAGTAGCTGTAGCAGTATTCTCCTCAGTGTTCCTGTTTATGGTGCCTCTGTGTTCCCGCATTTTCCTGGGTATTTTTTTAAGGTTATTTTTTTCCTGTCTGCCCTACCCTCATTGTTTGCACCTGTTGCTCATTACGGTGCTTCACCAGGGTGCACACGCGCCTCCCTCTGTGTCGATTTGTGTGTTAGCTTCATGTTGTGCTGTCCTGTTTGTGGCTCTGTGTGTGTGTGTTTTTTTTTTCTTCCTGTGGTTATTTATGTTCTCTGTGGCTGCTTTCTCGATCCCGCCTCTGTTTGGTCTGAGCTTTTCTCTGCATTTTTTTAATTTTTGCTTAGGCCAAATTTTTTTGTTAGTCCTGTTTGTGTGTGTCCTCCATTTGGGTCCTCTCTACTCCATGTTTTGACAAAATAATCATTGTTTTATTAAAATTTATCAACTCTAAAAATCTGCCTTAAAATAATTGTCATCAATCACACTAACTTTGGGCTTGTATCCTCTTAATTTTATATTAAACACATCTTATTTCCTTCTTTGTTTTTTTTAAGCTTGAGCAGCACAGCGGGTCTCCACAAAGATCCAGTGGGAGGAAAAAAGCTTAGTTCACTTGAGGTCCTAACAGCAAATATCTTATTAAGAGTAAAGTTTCCAGCACCGTAATAATGCCAAAATAATAAAAAAAGAGACAAATTTTTCACCTGTTCTGTTGAAAAACAGTTTGTTTTCCTTCCTTTAACATTTTTTTTAATGTGACGAGTGGGTGGAAACTGCTGGATCATCAACATGGCAAGCGGAACGGCTGTGAGCTGCAGCAGTTGAATAAAAAGGTGGCTGGTGTTATGAAACAAACAATTTCACTCGTCCCCTCCTGCTGCGTTTCTCCCAAGGCTGTGACTTATGACTCACTCTCAGATCGAGCCAGCCAGGAGGAACAAAGGGAGATTTCAGGCAGACATCAGAGTGAGCAGGAGTTGATGAAAAAGTCAGAATGATCTCCCCCACAACAGGATCACACCATAAGGCTCCCTGTTTGATCCTCTGTGCACTTCCATGTGGACATTTGGACCAATTTTAAAAATGACTACAGCTTCTAAACTGCAGCCACTTTTAGAAAACTGCTATTCCTGTTTTCAAAAGCAGTCCTACGTAATCAATATCAGGAAAAAAAAAAAAAAAAAAGAGCAAACAAACTGCAGTCACATCTGTTATTTCTGTATGTTGCTCACAGCATGTTTGTGGTGGGTGGATGGATGGATGGCTGAGGCGGGCTGGCAGGCAGTCTGCTTCTGGCCAGCATGCTGCACCACTGTAAACTGCGACAGACACAGACGGTGGTGGAGGAGATGGTGTAACCCAATTAGATATGGCCCTACAGGGATACGCAGACTTGGGGTCTCCTTAACAAGGCCAGCAAATAGGACATTTGTCATCCATTGTCGTTCCGTATGATAGAATCAGGTGATGTTACTGATGGAGCTGATATTTCTCTAACCACATTCATGTTTCCATTAACTGTTAAATTCAATGCCTATAATAATTAGCTCCATTCCAAAAGTCATTTAAAAATGGATTTAGTCTCTTTCTGCCTTTTTGTTCCCTATTTTCTCTACTTACATCTTCCCACCTTGTTTTTTGGATCTCAGCTTGAAGTCACTGCTGCACAAAAATCAACATTTCAAAAAGTTTACAATGAATAAAAAAAAAGATGCATGTAAAATCACTGCATTTAAAGCAAAATTCCTTCAGTTAAAGTAACATTTTGTAAGGTTTTATTGTTATTTAACTGGTCCGAAAATGCTCATACTCGATGCCTTTAAAGTACATCTGTTTTCTAAAACTCCACATATTCAGTCTGCTGTCACATTATGCAAAAGAAACCAGGGACTCCTCACAAATGAGGTGCTTAAAATCAGAGAACATTTAAGTTCAGTAAGGCAGCTCTGATCTCTTATGTTCAGTCTCCATTCCTCTTGGTGATTATGGTTTTTCTATTTTTCATCACTTCTGTTTTTCCACAGAAAATCACCTCACTCGAAATCTCAGCGTCACTATTCTTGTCCAATGATCTCTCAGCCCACGTTCTCCAAGCCAATCAGCCCTTTGGTCTTTGTTCTTCTAAATTCATTCTGCCTTTAAAAGCCATCTTTCCTTCATCCACTCCCCACCTCCAGGGCATCTCATCCCTCTTATCTCAGGCTCTGCTCTGTGATGTTGCTTCTCAGTGGAACCCAACAGGCAAAAACTAAAATTTTGAAATAAATGACTTTTTTTTACCTCCTGTAAATGAGCTCTAGTTTTTCAAATGACAGTAGACTAAAAATTTCAGCAGTCAAAATTAGCAAGCTGAATACTGGATATGGCCAATGGGGGAATTAGTGTTTAGTCATTTAATATGTAAGCCGTGTTTACTGCCCCCCCCCCCCCCCCCCCACCACACACACACACCCCCATCTGCAGTAAATTTATATTTAATGATAAGACTCAGTTCTGGGACTTCCACCCTCCCATGTACATATATCAGAAGCCACAGGCGGGAAGAGCTGCAGCAAGACCCCCACAAAGAAAAGCAGATATGACATTAAGTCAGACATGAAGGCATGAAAGGAGAAAGTGGGGTAGAGGAGGGTTGCAAAGTGGCTTTCATATACACAGCAACTTTGGGAATGCTAAAGCAGCTCAGCCTTCCTGAAGACCTGAAGACGGCAGAGAATGCTAATACTTTTAAAGCCAAACTGAAGACCTACCTTTCTGACATGGCTTTTATTTTAATTTTTTAGCTCAGTTTAGTTATTTGTTGTATTTTTCTGCCCTCTTTTAATTATTTATTCTTTTTTTTAACCTGTTTCATTTATATATTGTTCTTTGTTATCATATATATTCATTTATTTATTTTGCTTACCTTGTTTTATTCATTTCTTTGTATGATATACTACTTTGTTCATTTATTGTTTGTTTTTAATGTTCTTATGTTTTATGTCCTTAATGTTTGATATGGTGGGCTCAGTAGTGGTGTGTGTGTGTGTATGTGTGTGTATGTGTGTGTGTGTGTGAGAGAGAGAGACAGAGAGAGAGAGAGAGAGTCAAAGAAAGAGAGTGAGAGAGAGACTATGCTGGAATTTTTTTTTTTGCCATATGCTGCTTGGAGCTGCAAAGTTGTATGAAAAATGCTATATAAATAAAGTTTGATTGACTGTTATAGTGTGTGTTTTGCTATCTTTGTGGGGAATTTCCATTGACTTCCATTCATTTCTACAGCCTAAACCTTACCTTTACCCTTTTCCTAACCCTAACCATCACATACCTAACCCTAACCCTAACCTAAACTCAATTCATACCTTAGCCCTAACTCTGACCCCTGACCCAAAAACAGGGTTTCCCCTTGTGGGGACAAGGTTCCAGTCCCCACAAGGAGCAATTGGTCCCCACAACGTAGTATATGTCAGGTAAATTGTCCCCACAAGGTATTATAAACATACGCACACACACACACACACACACACACACACACACACACACACACACACACACACACTTTCTGCTCAGAAAGAATAACCCAATGTCAGCAATGGCTAGAGCAAAAACAGCAGGACAAGCAGCACTTAAAGCAACTCTCCTTCCCTGTTACAACACACACACACACACACACACACACACACACTCTCTCTCTCTCTCTCTCTTCACGCTCCCTTGGCCAGCTGCTGTTCTTCAGGGCTATTCAGCAGAGACAAGCAAACACACACACACACACACTCGTATACATGCATGAACACCCAGTACATACACTCACACACAAATGATGACATGCAGTTACTCGCACACATGTGACTGGCTCCGCTTGCTTGTTGCTCTCCTGTCATACGTCAGAGCCAAAGACAGCCAGCCAATCAAACAACGGCTCCTCACTCATAACCACAGTGACCAGCAGAACTCTGGGTAACCAGGTGGAGCTGCACAAGACTTGCATCTGACTTTTTTCACCCAGCAAGTGACTCTTAACTTCAGTCACTGTGAGATGTCTAAGAAAAATATTTTGTTAAGTGCTTTTCATTTTGCACAACTGGGAAATGATATCTGAAAGTCTTAACCTGAACAACAAGGAGGTTGGCATAAGAATAGTTACATTTAGATTGCCTTTGACCTCCACTGTTATGCCTGTATTGCTATTTTGTGGCTTTATGCTTTAACATTAAATGTAAAAAAAAAAACTGTGATAAATTAAAGGAAACCCCTGAGCCAGGGGATCTGGTGGCTCTGTTATGCTGTGGAGTCGCTGCAAATTAATACAGCAATCACCTTTTATCCTGAAACATTTCTATTCTTTTGGGAATGGTCTCTTCCAGGCTGACAGTGTCTCCAGCCATAGGCCCTGAGAGTATCGTATGAAAAGGATGAAAATGACAGAAGTCATACGCTAGTTGAACACCCAGGGGAGATTTTGGACTGACATGCTGAACCACATTATCAAAACACTAACTTTTGCACGAATGAGGAGATGCAGTGTGTGCAACGAATCCCAGAAAACACTGAAGCAGGTTTGACTGCATGTGGAATTCTAAGAAAAATATAAATACCTGAAATATAAATACCTTTATATTTCAGAAGGATAACTCTCAAACGACCTGTGAAATATGATGTCCCAGCAAGAGCATTTTGTCTGAAAATTATGTCTGTAAAGAAAAATTTCCTACTTGGAGGTTAGCTTTATTTTTTTTTTTTTAAATAAAGCTGTCAGTCTTTGCCTATATCTGATGTTCAATTTCTCAAAAGACCGAAACGAACAACAAATTGGTGCCACCAACAACCAGCTTAGCCAAAGACAGATGTGCCATAGAGCTGCTGCACAAACACTACTACAGCACTTTAATGAGTCATGCTGCTTCCCTCTTACTTCCCAGCAAACATGGCTGAAATCCTGACATCATCTTCCTGGTCAAAACTGGTGATGATACGACACCAAAATCTGAACCGTAGACGGATGTTGATGTTGTTTTCATGTAGAATAGAGGTTGAATCAGACTGTCTCTTACAAAGTGTTAAATATAAATCAGGTTATTGCAAAGAAGGCATTAAATTCATTAGTTTTTGTTTGTGTAACCCAGTAGGTTCAAAATCGCATTTCTCCCTATCATTCATATGTCATGTTTTAGTTGTGTGTCAATCACAGATACCCCCCTCTGTTCAAACCTTCTATGGACTGATCTTTGGTAATCTGAGCCCCATTGGCTGAAATTGCTAACCCCGCCCACCTACGCAGCAGAGGCATGTACGTGCTGCAGAAGCGCAGAGAGCAGGAGGCTAGAGGCCAGCGTGTCTGCCGAGCTGAGTTTCTAGCTTGGAAATAAACTGGAGGAAGTGGACAACACGACAACCTGGTTGACTAAAAACCTGTATGCGAGTGAGAGAGACGGAACCGACCTCTCGGTGGTTTCGAGCAGTGTGAGCGTCTTGGCTAGTTTTTTTAGACATCGTGAAACTTGGACTGGATCCGATGGATTTCTCCCTGACGAGGGGGATGGCGAGCCACCCATTGAGATTCTGGAACTGAGCGGCCCAACCCTTGGCCTACAAAGAACGGGTTGTTCTTTCACACTATCAGCTCTCAACTGTGCGGTAGGACAATTGCCGTGCTACTGCCCTAAGACATTGCCTCCTGGCACGGAGCAAGTGACTTGACTGACTTACCCTACTGACTTAACTAATTATTGCCGGCCGAACTGAACTGAACTAAATTGAACTCAAAGAGTCAAGAACAATCTATTATTGGGTTATTACAGTGTTGTACATATTTTTCTATTGTGTTTTTTCATTGTTATTAATACAGTTGTTGTGTTCACTATCCGTGACTCCATTCATTCTGTGCATGTCACTCACTGCCCTAACCCTCCTAGGAGCCTAGAACCTGGTCCAGCAAGTAGGTTAATTATTCAGAGCCTATCCATTTATATATTTTCCTGTACGTGTTACAGACTTGGCGAGCCAGCCAGGAGGGTTAATTGTGGCTTTTCTAAAGTTTTACATCCAACCGTTGAGTGACTTAAGCCAGAGTGACTGGAGCTTCACAGCTACTTGGCTATCCACATTGCTGAACAGAAAGGTATCTTAACAATGGAAGTTGTGAAAACTCAGAATGTTAAAGTTCAAAATTCTGTTTTAGTCAGTGGTCTATCTAACAGTGAAATTGACAATGAAGTTTTTGACTTCCTGAAACAGTTTGGTCCTGTCAATAGGCTAGTTGAAGTTCACACTACAGGTACAGTAAAGGTCATTGTAGAGTTTCAGCATGAAGCTACTGCTAAAGAACTGGAAAAAAGCTATTTACCTCTTGACAGACCATGCACTGCAAAACCAGAGGTTATTCACCACATTCAAAGCCTAGCCAGCGCTTATAGCATTGAGTCTGGTGCTTCTGCAACAGCAACTTACCTGTCAGAGTTAAAAGATATGGCGTTGCGAAGCAACCGTTCATTTGAAAGCATTTTGAGGGAGGAACTGGCCAAGATTGGGGAGTCGTTGGGAGGAACGATCCATGCTGACACTGTTGGCCACTCAGTCGAAGAGCCATTGCCTTCTACTGAAACACCCCCAGCCTCATCTCCTGTGTCACCAACTAGTGAACATGCCAGTGTTGTTCATAATGACCCTCACCCAATCACAGAAACTGTTGAATCACAGGTACCTGCCAGTTTATTAAGCACTCCTGAGGTACAACGTGTCATTGTTGAACACATTGTTAAAAGCAGTGACATAGCTTCAACCCCGAACTTACCTTGCAAGTTGAAACCCTTTTCGGGAAGAGTTCCACATCCTACTTTTGAAACCGATTATGACACCTGGCGTAGGAGTGTAGAATTCTGCTTGACTGATCCCTTACTTTCAGAAACCCAGATCGTGAGGAAAATTGCTGAAAGCTTGGCTCCTCCTGCAGCCAACATTGTGAAATCTCTCGGGCCTAAAGCAAGCCCAAACACTTACCTTGAACTTCTTGACTCTGCTTATGCTGCTGTGGAAGATGGTGATGAACTCTTTGCTCGTTTCTTGAACACCAACCAGAATGTTGGTGAAAAACCCTCAGACTTCCTGCAGAGATTACACACCGCCTTAAACTTAGTCGTAAGCAGAAATGGAATTGCCCCGGGTGATGCAAACAAACAACTTCTGAGGCAATTTTGCCGAGGCTGTTGGGACAGTCCGCTGATCGCCAGCCTCCAGCTTGAACAAAGGAAGAATGACCCACCTCAATTTGCTGAGCTACTTCTCCTACTGCGGACAGAAGAAGATAAACAGGCAAGTAAAATCACCCGCATGAAACAGCATCTGGGGATGCAAAAACCACGAGTTTTCTCCAATATGCAGTCCACGTGCTCATCAGGTAGGAACGGCCTAGAGCCTGCAATTAATGACACCTCTGCTGATCTTCAAAAGCAAATTACAGACCTCCAGACTCAAATAGCACAACTCAAAGCTGAAAAAACAGGGCAAAAGTCCAAGAGGCACCCTAAGGGGACAAAGCATAAAAACAAAAGCCAAGTTGAACCGAGAGAGACACAACAGATAAATGTATCGATGCCCAAGCCTAAACCCGGGTATTGCTTCAGATGTGGGGAGGACGGCCATATTGCTTCCAGCTGCAGCAATGGCCACAACCCAGCACTAGTAGCTATAAAAAGAAATGCCTTCAAACAAAAGCAGCGAGAGTGGGAACACCACCACAAAGTCAGTGAACACCCTGATTTAAACTAGGAAAAGCTTCTGTTGTGGGACAAACAGGAGCTAAGCCTAAATATCGTCCCACTAAAACCAAGACAAAAGAAGCTGCATGCTTAACAACTAAGGTAAACCAGAAACCAAAACTCCCAAAAAGACTTGTGGGCAGAAAATGTACAGCCAAGGTTGCTATCAATGGGGTTGATTGCAATTGTTTGCTTGATACAGGCTCACAAGTAACGACCATTGCCAAATCATTCTATCAAGAACATTTATCTGACCACCCTATCAAGCCAATCACTGATCTCCTTGAGGTCGAAGGAGCAAATGGTCAGTCAGTCCCCTATTTGGGATATGTGGAAGCAAGCATCAAGTTTCCAAAAGATTTTGTTGAGACTGAGCCTGAACTGCCTACCCTAGCTTTAGTTGTACCTGACCTCCGTTCAAACTCAGATACACCCCTGCTAATTGGCACAAACACACTTGATCCCCTGTATGAGCAAATTGACAAGGTCACTTTACCCCACTCACTGTCACTTTCTTATGGTTACTGGCAGTTGTTAAAAACACTGGAAATCAGAAAAAGACAGAGTGACAGTGGCAGGATTGGTTTCGTTAAGCTGAAAGGCAGAACTCAGGAAGTCCTGCCAGCCAACCAGAAACTACTGGTTGAAGGCTTTGTGTATGCTAATCAAGTTAACCCGGACCAGTGCGCACTCATTGAGCAACCAACTACCTCTCCCCTACCCGGGGGTATTTTTGTTGATTGCTGTCTTATCACCTTACCAAAGCGAGGACCATATAAAGTCCCTGTACTACTCAGAAATGAAACTAACCATGATATTACACTACCCACCAATTGTGTGATTGCTGAGTTAGCGACCCCTGATTGCATCATTCCATGCCCTGAACCAGAGAAAAGTGGCCAAAAGGTCTCTGCAACACGTTCATCCCAGCAGCAGACCTTAAACTCTAAGCTGAGCTTCGATTTTGGTGTTTCACCATTATCCGAGGAATGGAAGCAAAGGATAACTGCAAAGCTGAACAGTTTCTCTGATGTTTTCTCTCAGCATGAACTCGATTTTGGGCATGCCTCAAAAATCCAACATCACATTAACCTGAAAGATGAAACCCCATTCAAACAGAGATCCCGACCCATTCATCCTCATGATTATGAGGCAGTCAAAAAGCATCTACAAGCCCTTTTAGATGCAGGTATCATTCGTGAATCTGAATCCCCGTTTTCATCACCCATTGTGGTGGTTCGGAAAAAGAACGGTGATATAAGGTTATGCATTGACTACAGGAAGCTTAACCTTCAGACTATCCGTGATGCCTATGCACTGCCCAATCTAGAGGAGTCCCTTTCAGCTCTTGCTGGGTCGCAGTGGTTCTCTGTGATGGACCTCAAGTCGGGGTATTATCAAATTGAGATGAATGAGACAGACAAACCAAAAACAGCATTTGTGTGCCCCTTTGGGTTTTTTGAATTTAACCGTATGCCCCAGGGAATAACGAATGCCCCTAGCACATTCCAAAGGCTTATGGAAAAGTGCATGAAAGACATAAATCTCAGAGAAGTCCTAGTCTTTCTGGATGATTTAATTGTCTTCTCAAGTTCCCTTGAAGAGCACGAAACCAGGCTCGGTCATGTCCTCGAACGCTTGAGGGGGTATGGACTCAAACTCTCACCTGACAAATGTAGGTTCTTCCAAACCTCAGTCCGCTACCTAGGACACATTGTGTCTAGAGAGGGGGTGAAAACTGACCCTGAGAAGATCGAGGCATTAAAAACCTGGCCAAGGCCCCAGACTCTCAAAGAACTACAGTCGTTCTTGGGTTTCACCGGCTACTACCGGAGGTTTGTGAAGGACTACTCAAAAATAGTTAAGCCCCTCACATCCCTTACAGGCGGCTACCCACCCAAACGTAAAGGCTGTAAAAGCACCCCCCATGACCCGAAGTACTTGAACCCCAAAGAGCCCTTTGGTGGGCGTTGGAGTCCAGAGTGTCAGAGAGCGTTTGAGGGCATAATTGAGAAACTCACCACTTCACCTGTACTGGGCTATGCCGATCCAAAGCTCTCATATCTGTTACACACAGATGCTAGTACTATTGGACTTGGTGCAGCCCTCTATCAGCAACAGAATGGAAGCACACGGGTTATCGCCTATGCAAGCCGAGGCTTATCCCGTTGTGAAGCCAGATACCCAGCCCACAAATTAGAGTTCTTGGCTTTAAAGTGGGCTATAACAGACAAATTTCATGATTATCTGTACGGAACCACATTCACGGTTATCACAGATAATAACCCATTGACGTACCTTCTCACGACAGCTAAGCTTGATGCAACTAGTTACCGCTGGTTAGCTGCATTATCCACCTATAACTTTGACATCAGATACAGAGCTGGTAAACAAAATATGGATGCAGACGGGCTATCTCGAAAGCCCCAAAGTCAATCTGAAGATGATAAAATCTTCAAAGAAGAATGTCAGCGCATTGACAAATTCAGATCTCACTTGTTGTCCTCAGTTAAGGAGGTTGAGCTCCAACTTCATACTGACACAGTGGCTGCCACATGCCAAAGACACATTGTCTTAGCCCAATCTGAATCCACTTCTTGTGCACTTGTGCAATCACTATCTATGTCTGCGACAGCTATTCCTGAAATGTTTCAGGAGGAAGGTGATGACTGTAATCTGTTAACCTTACCCAAATACAGTCACACTGATCTTGTCCAAATGCAAAGGAATGACCCAGCCATTGGCAAAGTCATTGAGTTGATAGCAGCAGATGCTAGTCCTTCAGCCAACGTGAAGGCTGAGTCCCTTGATCTACTTATGCTTTTGAAAGAGTGGAAGCGGTTAGAGCTTCAAAATGATCTGCTCTACAGGAAGCGTCAGTCTGGATCAGAGACCCTGTTGCAATTTGTCCTCCCTGAAGCTCTAAGACCCAGTGTGATGCAAAATCTCCATGACAACATGGGACATTTGGGAACTGAGCGCACGCTTGAGCTCATTCGATCCCGATTCTATTGGCCTAAGATGGCCGCAGATGTTGAAAACAAGGTGAAAGCTTGTGAGAGGTGTGTCCGCAGAAAAGCCCTGCCTGATAAAGCTGCTCCACTTGTTAACATTCAGACCACCAGACCCATGGAGTTGGTCTGTATGGATTTCCTTTCAGTAGAACCCGACAGTAAGAACATGAAGGACATATTGGTAATAACCGATCACTTCACCAAATATGCCGTGGCCATTCCCACGAGAAATCAAAAGGCCACTACAGTCGCAAAGTGTTTGTGGGAACAATTCCTAGTCCATTACGGTTTCCCAGAGCGACTCCACAGCGACCAGGGGAGAGACTTTGAATCACAAACCATAAAGGAACTTTGTTCGCTGCTTGGTATACACAAAGTCAGAACGAGTCCATATCATCCCCGTGGTAACCCAGTGGAACGTTACAACCGTACCCTACTAGGTATGCTTGGTACTCTAAAAGACACAGAAAAACGTCATTGGTGTGACTATGTGAAACCACTCACTCATGCTTACAACTGTACAAGAAATGATGTAACTGGTTTTTCCCCGTACCAGTTAATGTTCGGAAGACAACCCCGTCTGCCCATAGACATTGCTTTCGGACTGCCACAGATTAACAAGCAGTCCATATCTCATTCACAGTATGTCAAACAGCTGAAAAATCACCTTGAAGACAGTTACAAAATAGCCATAAAAAACTCTCAGAAAGTGGCTGACAGAAACAAGAAAAGGTTCGACAAAGTCATCCGCGAGTCCACACTGGATGTGGGGGACCGAGTCTTGGTTCGTAACCTTCGCCTTAGAGACAAACACAAATTGGCGGACAAATGGGAACAGACTGTGTATGTTGTCACTAAACAGAAAGAGAATTTACCTGTCTACACAGTGACACCAGAGAAAGGAGATGGACCTCCCCGAACACTTCACAGGGATCTTTTGCTCCCTTGTGGATTTCTAGCACCCACAGAGGATGAACCTCAGCAAATGATCAAACCCCGTAAACCACAAACAAGGCAAAGTTCTTTCCAACCCGATAATGACACATTGGTTGAAGAAGAGGATAATGATTTTTGTCTTGAGATCAATTCTCCACAAATCACAGAGAGACATTTTTTCCAAATCTACGACTATCCAATAATGCCCGGAAATCAGACAAACAAAGAACCTGCAGGAGAACACTGCCTACAATCTACTGGATCAGAAACTTTGGAGCAAACCGAGAAAGTACCTTCAGAAAATAACTTATCTGAGACATCTACAGGAGACAATCAGACATCCAAGTCTTCTCTGACTGATGAACAGAGGCAAGCAACCAACTCACCTGTAATGAACAGCGAACCTGAAACCAACTTAACTGAAAAGCGAAAAGGAACCGGAACGCACCTATTGAATACTGGGACAGATCACAGTGAATCAGAGACACTGCAGAT
This sequence comes from Archocentrus centrarchus, assembly GCF_007364275.1. NCBI lineage: Eukaryota > Metazoa > Chordata > Actinopteri > Cichliformes > Cichlidae > Archocentrus > Archocentrus centrarchus. Next base: position 24,163,027 of record NC_044358.1, on the reverse strand, counting down.
TGACTCTCAAGAATCTCTTCAACTCCGGAGATCTGAGAGAGATCGCCAGCCGTCCCGAAGACTACATTATGCTGAGCTGGGAAATCCCATGTTAACAGTTGTCAAATCACTTTTCCAAGGGTTAACCCAAGCGATGACTGATTCCCTTGCCCCTGACACTGATCATGGCAGAGTAGCCATGTACAGGGACGTACATGACATTTAAGAGGGGAGGGTGTAACCCAGTAGGTTCAAAATCGCATTTCTCCCTATCATTCATATGTCATGTTTTAGTTGTGTGTCAATCACAGATACCCCCCTCTGTTCAAACCTTCTATGGACTGATCTTTGGTAATCTGAGCCCCATTGGCTGAAATTGCTAACCCCGCCCACCTACGCAGCAGAGGCATGTACGTGCTGCAGAAGCGCAGAGAGCAGGAGGCTAGAGGCCAGCGTGTCTGCCGAGCTGAGTTTCTAGCTTGGAAATAAACTGGAGGAAGTGGACAACACGACAACCTGGTTGACTAAAAACCTGTATGCGAGTGAGAGAGACGGAACCGACCTCTCGGTGGTTTCGAGCAGTGTGAGCGTCTTGGCTAGTTTTTTTAGACATCGTGAAACTTGGACTGGATCCGATGGATTTCTCCCTGACGAGGGGGATGGCGAGCCACCCATTGAGATTCTGGAACTGAGCGGCCCAACCCTTGGCCTACAAAGAACGGGTTGTTCTTTCACACTATCAGCTCTCAACTGTGCGGTAGGACAATTGCCGTGCTACTGCCCTAAGACATTGCCTCCTGGCACGGAGCAAGTGACTTGACTGACTTACCCTACTGACTTAACTAATTATTGCCGGCCGAACTGAACTGAACTAAATTGAACTCAAAGAGTCAAGAACAATCTATTATTGGGTTATTACAGTGTTGTACATATTTTTCTATTGTGTTTTTTCATTGTTATTAATACAGTTGTTGTGTTCACTATCCGTGACTCCATTCATTCTGTGCATGTCACTCACTGCCCTAACCCTCCTAGGAGCCTAGAACCTGGTCCAGCAAGTAGGTTAATTATTCAGAGCCTATCCATTTATATATTTTCCTGTACGTGTTACATTTGTTTTAAAACAGTGACAACTAATATGGTTAGCACATTATTGGGAACAGACATCCATAGAACGTCTTCCCTGTATACACAGACTAGTATTACTGGGGCTTGTTTTATAGTTTTTTGTTTGTTTTTTTAATCATGCTTATAATATTTACAGTATTGTGCCTTTAAATTCTTTTTCTATTCCATTTGTTGCAATTGACCTTAACACGTTGGACTCTTATAATTAGCCCGACTGCGGTCATGATGTCGGCATCATAAACTCAGGAACGCTGAGACAAAATGTTGAGCCAATTAGTTCATTAGGATAAATGAAGGACCTCAACGCATGGGGTTGTGAGTTTAAATCACCATTTATTCTAGTTGGAGGAAGGCAGTGTTCATCTTCATGACACAGCTGCAGGAATGTGTAACAAATGAAGAAGAGAAGTTTTCTTGGGAATTCTCCTTACAGAGATTACTGAGGTTTCTGTGTTGGGAGGCGAGATGTGGCATTATGTAGAGCATATATCTTCAGTTATATCATCATGACTGCACAAATCAGCATGGAAAATTAAAGTAAATGTATTTTATAGCCTAATCGATCCATACACACATCATAATGCACCTTATTGGAGTAAGTGGCTGCGTCCAAAATCCTTGTTTACTATAGAGTGCACTCCTGTACACTGTTGTCAGCACTTTTAACTGATTAAAGCATGACATGTATCCCCCTTTTCTTCATAGGCACCATTTTTTTAGACTATAGCTATGCTCAGTAAGGAGTAAGTGTCCGAGATCTCAGTTTATCGATTTATTCTATAGGAGTGAACAAGGGGTGATTACAGGCAGTGATGGCACAGCAAGGTTGTGGTAGAGTTTCTTTGTGTGTGTACAAGCCTGTGAGTGCGCACATGCCTGTGCGCACACACTCACACACACACACACACACACACACACACACACAGGGAGCGGATGGAGAGCAACAACAGGGAAAAAAAACCCTAGTGATGTTGCCATGGTAAATATGGCCTCCTGTCACATGCTTCCACTCTTCCTCTTCCTCTCCTTACCTGTTTTCCTTTCTTATCCCACTCTGTCATTCTCACCACATCTCCTGCTTTCTTCTTCCTCTTAATTCTCATTTCACCGTTCCTTCATTTACTCTCCCTCCCCCCTTTTCTTATTCCCTCCCCCATCTTTCCTTCACGCCACAGTGGCCTTCCTGCAAGCTCCAGACAGGCCCTGAATGCTGCACAGAACAAGCAACCTTCAGTGCATCATGGCAGGCGTACTGGGCAGCGCCCGGGACACCAGCGAGACACGACGCCGCCACTGCTTCCCATGGTCCAGAATCATTGGTGAACGTTGTCTGATAGGTAATGTGATATAACTGCTGTAGTGCCTGTGTGCAACATTAATCACTGTCATCATCAGTTCCCTCTGAATATCAGCATTTATCACAGTCTGCTGTTCACACTGAGTACTGGAGTCAGTTTTTCCAACAAAAGCTTGGTTATGGACTGATAATTAAAGTGTCCATTCAGTATTCATTGTGGTAATGCACTATTTGGTTGGATTCACACCTAAGTACCCAAGATAACCATCTTAATTCAATAACATGATATCACTGTATCTTCAACAGAGTTTCACTAATGATCTTGGATCCTGTAATATAATGTCCTAACATTCTTAACTGATTCATAAATCACCTCGTAAGTCAATCTCTGTGTCTATGCAGAGGGTCATAAATCTGATTTTCTTGAGCTAACTACAGTGTTCTGCAGGGTTTTGGGATCTATTTTGTTCTCTAATTTTTATAAAAGACTTGGGTAGGGAAATTGCAGCAAAAAAACATCTTTTTGCTGATGATACTGTCATTTACACACATGCTCCCTCTGTAAGGCAGGCAGTTCAAGAACTTAGACTGCACTTCACAAACTTTACAAAGTTTATGGTCTTCTGAAAAGCTCACCCACAGGTGTTTGAAGATTTTTTTTTTTTTAGAACATTTGAAGGTACACACATACAAATATCTGGGTATGTGGATAGATGCCAAGTTTCTCTTTAATGCACACATTGGTGATCTTGTTAGGGAGCTGAAAGTGAAAGATTGTTTTTTACTAAATCTTGCTCTACTTTTTATTCTATGATAAAACTTATGGAAGCTACTTTTCTGCTTGGAATTGACGATGGTGATAGAATGCATATGATCATCACCTCCTTAGGTTTATGGAATCTTGAACCAGTGTATCATGCATCTCTCCTCTAGGTGTTTGCTTTTGGTGAAAACAGCATTTTCATACTATGAACTTTGGCCATGGAATTTTTTGCAGAGAGATCTAAAATCAAACATGCTCATAGAGTCACGTGAAAAAACTTTATGCAATCCGGTGGAAATCTAAGCACCCCCTGTGATTCAGCAGCTTGTAGAACCACCTTTAGCAGCAATGACTAAAATTATTTTTAAAAAATGAGATTCTCACACCACTGTGGAGGAATTTTGGCCCACTCTTCTTAACATTGCTTCAGTTCATTGAGGTTTGCCAACATTAGTTGCTGCAAAACAAGCCCAAACATCACCCCTCTACTATTGTGCTGACAGTTGGTACGAGGTGTTTGTGCTGATATGCTGTCTTTGGTTTTCACCAAATGTGACAGCGTGCATTATGGCCAAACATTTTATTTATTTATTTTTGGTAGTTTCTCTGAGCATTGCATGAACTGGAGTGAATTTGTTGGAATATTTATTTATATATTTTATATATGTAATATCCACTCCTTTGTCAACACACCAGAACGCTCCAGACCAGCAAACTGCCAAAACATCTGCTTTTATAGAGGTGCTCACACTTCCTGAAGATTAATCAATTAATCAAGTGCATTTGATTAGCAGCACCTGGCTGCTACCTGACCTCCTGATTCCGTTGGAAGCAGTAAAACAGATTTGATCTCAGTGGGGATATCTGATTAAATAAAGATACAATAAATAATTGTGTAGCTGTGTGTAACTTTTGTCTATTGTCATTTCTGTTTTTTTTTCCTTTTATTCAATTCCCCAAAAATATGACAAATCAAAAACAATAAAGTTTAATTTGAGTTGAATTTAATTATTATTTACATTTTTTTCTACAGAAAAAAAAATATCGTGAATTTTTCTGATCACGATGAAATGAAACTCATTTTGTGACAGCTCTGATGTATACTTTTAGTGCTGGCGCTACACAGTTTTACAAAAAAAAAAACACAATGAAGCAATTATTTGTTGAGAAATGACCGCACCATAACAATGGGAAATTTTCTGTGCTATTTTATAAGTTGTTTAGTCACCTGTCTGAAAATGAACCAGCAGCCATTCTGATTGCGGATTATTCCAACATATCATTTTCTTTGTTTTTGGGAAACAAAACCCCTCTGCTTAAAAACATTTTAATCTGGAAAATCTCCACAACACCAGTTTTGTTTATTTGTTTTGTGTTTTTCTGGCTTATTATAAATGAATGATTGAGAATAAGTGTTTAAAGTAACTGTTGCTTGGAGTTTATTAAGTGATAATCTTATGAACAGTTTGAACTTGGACTTTAAGCACATGGAGCTCTGTTAACTCTCTTGTAAGCCACTCCATACTTGGAGCCATTAAACATGCAGCCTTACATCACCCCTCCAGTCAGACCCCATGTGAATATTGTTACAACACAACAGTGTGGTGAACATGCCTCATACATAAATAATGATAACATGTCCCAAAACATGAAACCCAGATTTTATTTATTTATTGTCTTTTTCTCACATTTCCAAATCCACCTGAAAGGCTGTTTAGGAGCATGAAATTGACATGACAGGGCAAAGTAAAGTAGCCTACATTGTGACATTTCTCTGTAATGATGCACTGGTGGTCTCTCTCTCTCTCTCTCTCTCTCTCTCTCTCTCTCTCTCTCTCTCTCTCTCTCTCTATATATATATATATATATATATATATATATATATATATATATATATATATATATATATATATATATATATATATATTCCATTAAACAACGCGCAAACACCATCTATGATCCATTTCAGCACAAGTGCTGTTTCACCTGCCTCTGCTGAAGCCCAGCACCTGCAGATATAGCTACACCCCGCTTGTGTGAACCCGGTGAACCGGAACGAACAATGGTGTCAGCACTACTTCGAGGATACCAAGGTCTGTGTGTTTTTGTGTGGGGGGTGGTGGTGGTGTCACCTGTCAGGCTGTCGTAGCACTCGATCTCGGTACTCTCCACGGCTCTTCGCTGCTCCTCGGTCAGCTTGGCCGCGGCTTGATTGAGCAGGTTGACCTCGGAGCCCGTCGTGCCGTCCACAACATGCACCCCTTTGAGCTGCAGCAGCGCCCGGTGGTACTTGCCTATAGCTTCCCGAAACTTCTTCTCCTTGTAGCAGCGATGGCCCTCCAACTTGAAGTCAATGGCTTTCTGGATCTTCGCCTCCATCTCCATTTCAGTGGAACCGGCTCGATATCCGCCGCCGCCTCCTCCGTCTCCTCCGGCGGCCGCTGCTAGGCTTCGGCCGCCGGTCTCCGGGTAGCTTTTTAGGCTCTTTATCTGGTGCTGTTTGGCTTCCATGTCTCTTAGTAAAAGCGGCTGGAGCGGGCCATGGTGCGCGGACACGAAGGTGTGCTTTGTTGGGGAGGACCGGAGCAGCGTGCTGTGCATAAAGGATGCAGGATGGAGCGGCGAACGAGGCTGGGCAGGCGGCGGCACCGGAGACGCGATGAGCCAAGAAAAGGGTTTCAGGCGCGTCTCCTGTTTGCAGCACTTAAAGAATAAATGTGAAATAAAGCTAAAGAATATCTGCAGCTAAAAAAGACGCATTAGATCACAAAAGCTGGAAGAAACATCCTGAATTTCCTCGAGCGTCGAACAGAAACGGTCCCTCACTGTGGACTTCGCGCGGAAGGATGCTTGGGTAGATTTGTATGGTAGCAACCTCGGAGGCACGAGCAGCTTCAGCACCACAGACAGCGCATACACGACAGCCCCCACCGCGCAGCATTGTGGGAAAAAAAAAAAGAAGTCGTGAGGCGTTGCTGCAGTCCAGATTTTCCATGGAAAAAAGAGGAAAAATAACGAGAAAATGTGGAAATAATCTGACACGATCGATTATTTCTCAACACATTAAATTCATCCTTACAAGTGTATGAATTGCAAAATGGGTACTTAAACAATAATAAATAATAACTTATTTGCACATTCATTGACCTACTAGGCAAAAGGTTACGCACAGACACCAGTCGCTTTATAAAGTGTACTGACCGCGAGCTTAAATAATCAATAATGAAAGATTGGAAGTGAACGGTCCTCACAATAAAACAGGCTGATGCAAGCTAATTCAACTTTTACTTGAACTCATCCTTTCTGAAATCATCATATGGCCGAGCGGAGCGCCTGATGACTTCAGCTGATAAGGTTTTCAAGGAGATGGAGACGAACAGCAGGAGGCTATACGGGAGGAGGAGGAGGAGGGAGAGAGCGACCTCAAGGGGACATGATGTCAATTACACTTATTTTGGTGTGACGTGTGGTTAACCTGGAAGTCAGCAGTCAGCCATAGAGGCGTGTCACCTCATTTCCTTTATATTGAGCGACTACCTTTCATCTCTGAAAGTTTGATGGTGGCGCGCTTCACATGAGACTCAAACAAAATTCAAGCATCAAGCTGAAGCAGAACTCCATGAGTCACTCCACATAAAGTCAGTCAGATCTCAAAAAAAGTTCCCACCTGACCGTCAGATTCAGCTGTCAACCCACCCACAATACAATACAAGCTTTCCAGCATTTTATTTTTAAATCAGGTGTACAAAATAAGCCTGGTATCAAATTGTAGGTAAAAAGGAGATGTTCTAGAAGTGATCTTGACCCAGTGTCACTTCTCCTTGGACTCCCAAAACATTCAAGACAAATATCTCAGAAAACTGTTTCACGCTCTGACTTTCTGTGCCAGGAAAAACAGACTTCAGTAGCTCTCCCATAAAACTCCCACAATCTCACAGGATTGAAATACATCTCACTGGACTTCATGACTTGGTCCACACTAAATCTGTCAATTTCTTCAGAAAATGTGGCATTTTGTGTCTGCTATTTTAACGATTTTGAGCTATTGTCAAGCTATGACAACTGACATAAGAATGGAGCATCGCTGTTATTGTTGCTATTATTCTTATTGTTCTTACTGTGACTAATCTATGTTTTGGTTATGTTGCTGAAAATAAAAATAATCACAACAGAAATGGAAATGTTTCATGTGCTGTAACTTTTTATCAGCCACCTATCCCACACGGGTGCATGACCTTAATAATGCACTTTTTAAAAAAATTGTCAGAAAACAGGTAAACCGTCCAAGATATCAGTGCTTCTTTCTGTTTAATGTAATAGATATTAAATTGGTGCACTTTTGCTGTTGAAATTATAATATTTCCTGTACTTAAAGAGATAAAAGGTTTAAAAATGCTGTGGTTGCGGGGGAGGGGGTCGAATTATAAATCCTATAATTAGAAGGCCTGTAACACTAAAAAAATATGTCAGTAAAATTTAGCAACGCTACATTAAACAAGTTTAAGTTATTTTACAAACAATTAATCTGGTGGAGTTTATCAAGGGAATTTTGATAGAAAACTAAAACTAAAAACCAAGAAATTGAACATAATAAATTTACATATATGGAAGCTCCTTTTAAGAATTCAGTAACACACAGGGTTTAAATAATTACACACCAGAAAATAAAACACCACCTGGACCCAATCAGTAATGGACACAGGTAGCAACAGTGGTTAATACAACAGCATTAACAGAAGTAATGATGTTTTATCCACGTACAGAGTTGACAGGTGTATTCATATACAAGCATAACATCATTCCCTTAAAGGAAAAAAAAACTTACATCACATATTCTCTTTGATCCAATAAAAACCTCAGTATATCCAAAAAAAACACCCCATTACACTGAACTCCTTCAGTCCATAAATTATATACACGTCTTAGGACCCTTGGTGAGAACTACAGACACGTCCACGCACACCAAATAATAATAAAATGAGAACAACATTTCTGAATTTAATCTTACAGGATTCAGTGTTTATATATCCAACAGGCCTCCCTTTGGAGAAGTTTCCGCCTTAAAGCAGGAGTTCTCACACTTACGGGAGCCAGAGACCCTTTAGAGAGGACAGTATTTTCCTTCATACACCAATAAAGAACATGCTTACTACCATCTGTACTCTTGGATGGCACTGACCCTATTTATATTCTAAAATCTTCCAACCAAAATACCAAAGAATTTACAGTACATGTGAAAGTGGATATATGGCAGTCCTTTATATTATCAGACTTTTGAGATTTTAGCTTCACTGACACTGACCCCAATCAAGATTATTACAGTTAATTAAAAATAAAATAAGTGTTCTCTTTGTGTTGTAATAACTGACAAATACTTGCTATATTATAATAAAAAGACCAAAAATAACACAGAAACTAATGAAAACTAAACTAATAATAAACATTTCAAATAAAAAAGCAAACTGAAATGAACAAATCCACTTTGGAAACTACCCCAAACCAATGTTTATAATTTATAGTACAATTGAATATTAATCTTTACTTGCATTAAATGATGTGTATACATAAAGTAAATACACTACAACACTTGTTCTGTAGATTTTATTTTCAGAGGCCATAAATGTATGTGCTGATAGGAAACCTCATGGGCACAGTCACATTTCAAAAGTCACTTCTACCAGGACACTTCCATTTAAGCAAGACTGCACAATCCTGCACAACACTAGGGCAGGTCTCACTTTCATGTAGGTTCTCCCCATATTGAGGGTTTCCACACTCACTGGTACTACATTAGGTACACCTGTTCAACTGCTGGTTAACTCAAATATCTAATCAGCCAATCACATGGCAGCAACTCAATGCATTCAGGCATGTAGACATGGCCAAGATGACCTGCTGAAGTTCAAACAGCATCAGCGTGGGAAAGAAAGGTGATTTTAGTGACTTTGAATATAGCATGGTTGTTGGTCCCAGATGGGCTGGTATTTGTGAGTATTTCAGAAACTGCTGATCTACTAGGACTTTCCCTTACAACCATCTCTCTAATGGTCCAAAAAAGAGAAAATATCCAGTGACTGGCAGCTCTCTGGATGAAAATACCTTGTTGACACCAGATGTCAGAGAATGACCAGACTGCTTCAAGGTGGTAAGAAGGCAACGGCAACACAAATAACCACTCATTGCAACCTACCTGAGTATTGTTGCCTGACCATGTCCATCCCTTTATGACCAGTGTACCCATCTTTTGGCGGTTGTTTCCAGCAGGATAACACGTCATGTCACAAAACTCAGATAATCTCAGACTGGTTTCTTGAACATCACAGTGAGTTCACTGTACTCAAATGGCCTCCAGTGTCACCAGATCTCAATCCAGTAGAGCACCTTTAGGATACGGTGGAACGAAAGGCGCACATCGCGGATGTGTGCAGCCGACAAATTTGCAGCAACTGTGTGATGCTATCAGGTCAATATGAACCAAAATCTCTGAGGAATGTTTCCAGCACCTTGTTGAATCAATTCAATGAAGAACTAAGGCAGTTCTGAAGGAAAAATGGAGTCCAACCCATTTTTAAAAATTCATTAAAATTTAGTGTTTAGTGCTTCTAAAGTAGAGCAGAAAACTTTTTAGCTCGGCTGTTTCAAAGAAAAACTCAGATGTTTGGCCCATTTTTGTCATTTAATTATTTTCCCAAGCATACTTTGTTCAAATTTTCCTTTATACTTTTAAAAAACAAAAACCATGACATTTAATGGTGTGTTTTGCCCTCATGTTTCTTTAAACACAGAAAAAAAAAATCCTTAACATGATTTTAAACATTTCGAAATATTTACAGTGTAACAAAGCTCTGGCAAAAAGTCAAACAGACCAAAACTGTCCGTCAGGGTGAATGAGGGTGAGGCTGATGGCATCTCTGAGTTTCTCTGCAAGGATACGTGATGATAGAAGAACTTCCACATAGAAAAATATGCAGCAGAACAGGTTCTGTTGTGTGAAATCAAGTCTAACAAATCTATACATTGCATTAAAACCAAAATATTCTAGTGAGTCAGCTTTCAAGTAGGTGGTTGTAAAAAATGTTCAGTAACATGATAGAAAAGGTGACTTCAGTTCGAAGGTGTGAATGTCTACTCCACAAAGCACAGAAGAGGAGGAGGAGGTGCGGTGCTTTCTGTAGATTCAAGTGTTCATCGAGGTTATTCTGTGTAATCGTTTGGATTTCCTGTCTCCTCTCACAAGTCGAGGGTCAAAGTTCAGAAGCTTTTTAATCAACACGTTTCCTACTTTCAAAAGGAGGTAATTCTTAGGTGAAGGTTAAAAGATTTAATTATAATATCCTGACTAGTCCTAAGTCTGACTGTTGTCCTGTGTAATTAACTTATGGGAAAAACAAAACAAAACAAAAAAAACCTATCTGTACATTTTACATGTTCAGGCAAATAAAAATTATTCTTAGAGAAGCAACATTTTCTACAGCTTTACTGTATTTGTTCATGAGGAATCTCAAAGCAGCAGCATCCTAATGTGGGGAGTGGTGGGGTATCATGGCAGCTTAGCAAATGTCAAGCTCATGCTTTAAGCTAACAAATATAGACAGCAAGTCCTCAAATTATAAGTTAGGACATAAAAAAAAAAAAAAAGACTATTTTTCCAATGGAGGGTGTGCTCCAACTTTCGGGGGATCACACTCCTCAGCCTCCCCGGTAAGGTCTATGCCAGGGTGCTGGAAAGGAGGGTGCGTCCGTTAGTCGAACCTCGGATTCAGGAGGAACAATGCGGTTTTCGTCCTGGTCGTGGAACGCTGGACCAGCTCTTTATCCTCTCAAGGATATTCGAGTGTGCGTGGGAGTTTGCCCAACCAGTCTACATGTGCTTTGTGGACTTGGAGAAGGCATTCGACCGTGTTCCTCGGGGTGTTCTTTGGGAGGTTCTGCGGGAGTATGGGGTGTCTGGCCCATTGTTGCGGGCCATTCAGTCCTTGTACAACTGCAGTGAGAGCTTGGTCCGTATAGCCGGTAATAAGTCGGATTTGTTTCCTGTGGGTGTTGGACTCCGTCAGGGCTGCCCTTTGTCACCGATTCTGTTCATAATTTTTATGGACAGAATTTCTAGGCGTAGCCAGGTGGCGGAAGGCTTCTTCCTTGGTGGCCTCAGAGTCTCATCTCTGCTTTTTGCAGATGATGCGGTTCTGTTGGCTTCATCAGGGGGGGGCCTCCAGCTCGCAGTGGAACGGTTCGCAGCCGAGTGTGAAGCGGCTGGCATGAGAATCAGCACCTCTAAGTCTGAGGCCATGGTCCTCAGCCGGAAAAGGGTGGAGTGCCATCTCCGGCTCAGGAACGAGTTCTTGCCTCAAGTGGAGGAGTTTAAGTATCTCGGGGTCTTGTTCACGAGTGATGGGAGAAGGGAACGGGAGATCGACAGGCGGATCGGGGCTGCTTCTGCAGTGATGCGGACGCTGCACCGGTCCGTCGTGGTGAAGAGGGAGCTTAGCGTAAAAGCGAGGCTCTCGATTTACCGGTCGATCTACGTTCCTACCCTCACCTATGGTCACGAGCTTTGGGTAGTGACCGAAAGAATAAGATCGCGAATACAAGCGGCAGAAATGAGTTTCCTTCGAAGGGTGGCTGGCCTCTCCCTTAGAGATAAGGTGAGGAGTGCGGCCATCCGGGAGGGGCTCAGAGTAGAGCCGCTGCTCCTCCACATCGAAAGGAGCCAGTTGAGGTGGCTCGGGCATCTGATTAGGATGCCTCCTGGCCGCCTCCTGGGTGAGGTGTTCCGGGCATGTCCCACCGGGAAGAGGCCCCGTGGTAGACCCAGGACACGCTGGAGAGATTATGTATCTCGGCTGGCCTGGGAACGCCTTGGGGTCCCTCCGGATGAGCTGGAGGAGGTGGCTGGGGAGAGGGAAGCTTGGGCTTCTCTGCTTAGGCTTCTGCCCCCGCGACCCGGCCCCGGATAAGCGGAAGAAAATGGATGGATGGATGGATGGATTTTTCCAATGGCAGCATGAATAATGTGTTTAAAATAAATCAATCTTAGTAGCTTTAAATATGCAATTTGTCCACACACGCTTGACTAAACTCTTCATTCCTGCTCACAGCAAGAAAAAAAGGTTGGCGATACAAACTTTATAAAGAATGTAAAGAAAGTCTGAAATAATTTTTGTGTGTGTGCGTGGGTGTCAGGATTAGGTTCTCTTGTTGCCCAGTCTCTTGAAAACACTGATAGCTTTAACGTCCATCTGGGCCCCCACAGAATCTCCTATTCCTGCTCCTCCCGTGCTGCTGCTCACCTTGGAGCTCGCTATAGTCTGTCTCTCCTGGCCTCGGGACCTGGTGCTGGTCACTCTGTTGTCTTGTGTGTCAGCAGGTGTTGTGGGTGACACAGCAGTGTTTGAGTGTGTGGTAGGGGGCTTGCCCAGTCTCTGAAGAACACTAATCTTAGCAGGGGTGAGACCATTCGGGGAAGAAGAAGAGGAGGAGGTGGGAGCATCAGAGGGAGGTAGTTTGAATTTGCCTCCGAGGCGCCGCAGGGTGATGGGGGGCGCTTTTGTGGCCGGCTCTTTCTTCTGAAATGGTGGGGGTTTCTTGAGGACACCAGCATACTGGAGGACAGAGCCTTCTCCATCACTGTCCTCCTCGTCCTCATCTGTGTTTCCAGTTCGCGGCTCATCTGCAGCTTCATCCCCTCTGTCGAGGCGACTGAACACGCCGGTCGGCTGCAAAAATATGAGCATTATAAGCACAGAACTCATCTTTAAGATGCAGTAAACTGAATATATACTGACAGGCCTCACCTTGTTACTACTCGTTGTTGTGTCTGCCTTTGATTCAGCTCCAAGTCTCGCAAACACAGAGGTGCGTTTCAAACCTTTTTAAAAAAGAAGAGCAAAAAGGGAATAAAAAGTTTTACAACTGACTGATTTGATTACTTATTAGCGCTGGAAAAATAACTGGCTAAAAATTAAAGAAACTCAGTATTCAGATCACAGTGGAAGAGAGAAGGTGAAGAGGTTTTTATCACCACTACAGTTTGTTGAAAGTCTGACTTAGTTAATCCTTCTTCAGTTTACATTCTTCTGTCATGGATTTGTATGAAGCGTTGTCATTATCACTGTATGACTTCTTTGACTGTGTACAGAAGCATGTCTCGGGAGGTCACAGTGACCTCTGACCACCAGGATGTAACCCACAGGTCTGTGAATGTTAGTGAATTTAATTAAAAAAAAAAAAAATACTCCAGGTGTGTCCATGAGAAAGAACACTTTTCTTTTCTTTTTTTTTTAAAGGCAGATCCTTAATTTTATTGTTATAGAACAGGTGCAAGAATTTTGCTGAATGACACAGAAAAACGCACAAAGTAAAACTGACCATCTATTTAAACATGAATGATTTTTACTCCAACTCATCCAACTCAATTTTGACATTGTAATCTCCATACATGTACTACGTTGAGAAATTGTGCTTTTATTTTGAAATGTCTCACTAAAGAGCCTCATTATCGAGGCACACTGATTAAAATTGTTCATTTTATACTAAATGTAACACTGATTTTTTTTTTCTTGCCAATGAAAACTATCCTGGAGGTTTTTTATCTTTTCATTAAAAAAAAAAAAAAAAAAAAGAGCAATGCAAACCTTAACATTTATAATGTATTACAGGGTTTTTATATAACTTCATTTAATTTTTCATTCATTTTTATCAGTGTTTATGTGCATTTTGTGTTTTTGAATGTGGGTTTTTGGAGACCTGGGGTGTAAATGTATCTGCCTGGAAAGAACTTCAGATCAACTCCTGTTTTAAATGTGCTATAAATAAAAAAGTGGCTTGACTTGATTTGACTTGAAGGCCAAAGCTGGGAGAGGCACCTAACACTGGCGTAAATTCCAATTTAAGTGGTCTGAGAGGAAATTAGTCTTCTGCGCCACAGTTTTCAGACTCTAAAGTCTTTCTTTGAAAGGGTGTTCCTGTTGGTTGTGGTCACATCACTTCAAATGGTGGAAAGCTTGATTCAGTGGTGGTAAATCCCACAGGAAGCATGAGCAATGACTGTCAGCACTTCAAAGTAACCGAGCCAGTCAAAAAGGCTGCCTCAAACAAGGAATTAAAACGTGTCCATAATGACTTAGCCTTAGAAATGGAGTTACACTCAATTACTAAGAATTACTCCGTTCAGAGTACATCATTCTTCTAAGCCTCTAAACTTGACTTCCTGGTGATAGCTTAATGTGCTGCAGTGGTTTGTTAGATTGTGTCTAAATTTTCCATGAAAAGGGGTGATTATTCATTTACACTGCAGCTTTAACAGGTAAATTCTGACATCTCCCTTCATAAATTTAGAGAAAAAGCGTTGAAATCAAAGGACAGATTTGTAACTCAGTTCAGAGACAGAACCTTATTGCAAACTCATGCCAAGGAGGAAAGACCAAAGAAGTAAAAACAAGTAAAATTTGGTTGATGTGAGACAAAAGGGAAAAAAACCAAACAAAAACAGCAGTTTGTTGAGGAAATGTTTGTTGGTACAGTGAGCAGGATTAGTAAAAACAAGGACTTGAATTTCAAAAGGACAGAAGGTGAAGGTCAAACAGGCTCTGATCATCTGCACCCAATCAACAGTTGTAGTATTAAAGAGGGAAATTCATGAAAACGTTTAATTTTGATTAGTTGTTGTGAGTAACAGCGTTAGCTAGGCGAGCTGTTGGCGAGGCCACTGCATCAGGCCTACCTTTCTTGGCCTGCTGGGCCAGGATTCGGCGTGTACGAGGCGTGGTGCCCTTGGGCATGTTGATGATGTACTTGCCTTCCATCTCAGCTGTCACACGGCGGCGCTTCACTACCGGCAGACCGTTCCCCTCGTCAGCTGGCTGGCTTATAACTGACAACAAATTGGCGAGCACGCAAGGAATAAACAAGGGTAAGAGGGCTTTCTCGGCTTCAGGCAAACAAAACAGGGGACAGATAGGGTGTGTTTAAAAAAAAAAAGAAAAAAGAGAAAAAAGTTTAACATACTTGCTTTGTTACTCTTGTTTGCTTGTGTATTGGACACTGTGACGGAGAGGCGGTTGTCCGGTCGGCGGGCTGGAGTGGCTGGTGGGGAGTCATGGCTCAAAGCGTTGGCGATCATGCGAGTGGCAGCTGAGAAAAAGACAAACAGTCTTACTTCTGCTTTTTTCCACAACAAATACTTCATGTTTTGTACCGAAGAGATGAAGGGCGGATGGGATTCACACTTCTTCTGTGAAAGGCGTGAATCTTTTTGTGCACATGCTGAAATTAACAGTGTACATCAAAGAATATGTTGTCAAGAAGTGTGTTAGGTCTTCTAAAATCTGCCATTGGAGGCAACAAACTAAGGGATGCAGTTTGTTCTGGAGCCAGTTCCACAAAGACAGCCTTTGACTGTGGATTAAGATACAGTAATTCCACATCATTTGGGATAAAGTATTACATCTAAATATTACACATACATTAACTATATTTTAGATGTCAGATGTATTTATCACACAAAGCTCTGTTCAATTCCAGTGAAAACTTTATCTTCTGGAAGAATTCAATAGTTCTAAAAATATTTCACTTTGGAAATTCTGCATTTTTGCAAATTGGAAACTAACAGTGTATAATGTTAATCTCAATATATCAAGTATCAAAACATCAAAACATAAAAAAACAAAAACAAAAATGTAGTTCACAGATACAAAAAAAAAAAAAATCCTACAATGCAGAGAAAACTTAAGGAAAAGAAAAGTCTCAGATAAAAATAATAGTTCAATGAAGACCAACTTTATGATCTATGACTGACTTTTTAATCACATGCAGACTCATACTCTGATGATGCATCTGTGTGACTCTTCAGAACTGATCTGGGCTTCCTTCTCTTTCCCAAAGACACTTTGATACACAGACTCGAGGAGCTGGGAATTTAAACATCTAACCAGAAGATGGTTCCAATCCCTCAGTGTTAAATGCAATTATAGTGAACTTCTTTTGAACCCCACAGGAGTCTGCATTTTAAATCCATATTCATCATATAATCACATAAATGTAACCTGAAAATGTTTAAAAAAAAGACAGCTAAAAAAATATAATATAAAATAAAAGTGCGTCAGAGTAAACTGTATTTCTAGCACATTTTTTAAATGGGACACTGTCTTTAACCAGAGAGATAATATTAACTATGAACCGAGGTGCAAAACACCATGGGGAGTTCAGATTGCCCCAAAATCTACTCTTGTAAATATTATTTATGATGTGGCAGCTAATATTTTAGTTCCTCCATTTCTACTTTTTCATTTACTTATGAGATAAATTAAGGTTAATTTATCCAATCATAACATGCATGGCAAAGTAAGAAACAGCAACAAAAACATGACATGACTAACCGGTAACAAGTCTAATGGGGGAATCAATTTAGTGCACTCAGTGTAAAAATAACAATGTGCCAGAGGAGCCACTGACGTAACCCAAATGGCTGATATCAAATTTTAATTTTCAAACACAAATCAGTGTCTATCATTATGGGCCAGTTTCCCACACATCGGTTAAGCCTTTTTAACCCCCCCCGTAGAGAGCTTCATTGAATTAACTTTTTAGTCCAGGACTAGTAGGTTTCATCCATGTCTAGGAAACACACTCCATTACATTTATTTAAATGCTTTACTTCCTAAAAATTTAGTAAAATTTTGATTATAAATAGAAGATATAAATCTATAAATAATCTTATCCTTAAGATTATAGTGTCATCTATATAAAAATAATTGAATTTTTTTTTTTAAATCTGTTCCACTTGCCTGGTGGAGCAGGCAGCTCCGCATATTTAATTTGGCAGAGTTTTTACTTCCGATGCCCTTCCTGCTTCAACCCCAAAGGGATTTGACTCTCCTCCCTAGATCGAACCAGGGATACTTTCCTTGTTAGGCTCATTGGGACTCTTCAAAAGCAACTTTTCCTTAACAGCTTCAACCTCCAAATCTCAGCTCCTTGCTCAATTCTTAATCATGACAGGTTAAATGAGTGAATCACATGTTTGCGTAATTCCTGTAGACATTACAATGGAGTGGATGATTCACAATGCTTCTGGCTTGGCTGATTAATGGGTCAAACTGTTGGGTCACTCCAACAGCTTGACCAAAGTAGTGACTTGAATGATTTAGGGACAAGCAAACTGACCTCTTGTGCTCACGGCTGAACAGTATCTAACATTTAAGTTCAGTCAGAACAGAAATTCAAATAAAAACTTTACTTAATAAATTAAAATGTCATTACTTACGGGTGTTGGCAGTTCTTCTGAGCTCAGCTTGAACACTGGTCTGTCCTGAGGAGATGGCCTCAGTTGCCATTTTGCACATGTCCTAAAGATGGGAGGTCAAGAAAAAAACATTAAGCACTGAGTGAAATCTGCAATTTAAAATTAAATCCTAGACAAAGCAAAGAGGAGCAGCTGTTTTAAGTCAATGCAATGGTTATATTGTTGTCTGTACACTTGCAGTCAAATTTAAATGTTAATAGTCAGTCATTTTCAACTTTATATAACATTAAACAATCAAGTCTTGTCTCACCTGCCTGTAAACCTGCTTGGCATGTTTAAGAATGGCAATGATGTCCCCGATTACAGTAATGCCAAGGTCCATCATGATGTCTTTACTGAGGTCCATCAACATGTTTTTCTGAATTCTGCAGAGGATTAAGCAATCAGGACAAAACATGACAGAGTTGATAAAGTTCATACAATCACAGTATGGATGTGTAAATGAGGTCAATGAGTCTTTACCTGTTGTCCACGAAGGAAACGGCATATGTGACAGCAAGACCAGCTGGGATCCCTGCATCCTTAAAAAACTGAATCCACTCCGAGGTGGCTTAAAAGAAAAATTGAAAGACTATAACGTTAATCAACAAACAACTGAAGTACACACAAACATACAGTCATTAAAAAGAAAATAAAGCAGCAACCACGGATGCTGCTAATAAGTGATTTACATGGTGATTACTTTTTAAGTCTACTGTATCAGAAAAAAGTCCACTGATCTACTTAAATCCAAAAAAACATTGCTTCATTTAAAAAAAATTTTTTTTTTAACTTAAGGACAGAAAAGGCTGAAACCAAAATACAACAGCAATAACAAAAACTATGGGCCAAGTAACCCACTATTTCCATAGCCTGTGATCACATTAACAGTATGTGGGCCTGCTCAAAGTAATACTACACACTACGGTGACACAAAACGCCAGTGGGAGACATAAACCTTTGGAGACAGCAGCAGACTGATGTCTAACACATGCTGACCATGGCCAGCTGGAGGTTATTTTTAACCCCACATATGAACAGTGTTGTGGCTGCAGTAACAGAGTATGAAGGAACCAGCAGCTGCCAGAACAATGGCTCTGCCCAACATGAAACTCGGCGACAAACACGGTGACTAAATTCTCACAACACTCAGAAGCAACTTAGAGAGATATTGTTTTAAATAAATCACAGTTAACAGTTGGCTGTAGGATAAATCAGAGCTGTAGATACAATATGGTTTCGTTGCTGGTCGGCTAACATTAGCTTTAACGATGAGACAAGTTAATCTAGTAACAGGTTAAACTAGCCACTAATTTAGAACACAGTTCTCCTTGCGACTTTTTAACCACTAAAGATTAAATCACGTATTTATGGTAGCAACACGACACTAACACAGCCTTTTGTGCTAGCACTCTGTATTAGCATTGTTTCGGCGGCTGCTGTAGCCGCGAATAAAAGCTGCTCTGCGGAGACCGCTGCGAAAAGAAACAGCTGCAAACAATTAAGACAAGGACCCACTGTTAATACCTGACAAAGTACTGTCCAAATACTTTAAACGCTACCAATTGTTAACGCCGGCTAGCCGGGCCTTTGTGCTCTCACCTGTTGTCACGGACGCCATGTTCATTGTGTGGTGACGTCGACCGCATCCGGAAAGCTCAGCGACTTCCGGCGGAGACACGAACCGTCGGTGGGAAAGTTTCAGTTTGGCCGCTAGAGAGCAGCACAGACCGAAAAACCGCCGAGAACACCATCAGGAGACGGTGCTCTGCACTTCAAACATTTATAAAACACTCTGAAATACGCAGAAATTCAAATTTTCAACCCTGGAGTGTTGTTGGAGCATATTGCGAACCTTTGTTTTCCCTCAGTTTTTCTTATTTTTATTTTACAAATCAAGGTCAACGAAGATACCATTCAGTCCCTCCTGATTTATTGTCTTTTCTTTCTTACTTTCTTTGCATATTCATCACACTTACATGTTTCAAATTTTAATATTGAACAAAGATAACTGTCATTTTTAAAATAATGATTTCGCTTATCAAGGGGAAAAAAAAGCTATCCAAACATACCTGGCCCTGTGTTAAAACGTAATTGCCCCCACTTGTTAGCTGATTAACATTTTTTGGAAAGCTGAGTTCAGTTTTGCTGCTTCAGGACGACTTGCTGTAACTGATGGAACCGTGAATTCTGCTCTCTACCACAAAGTCCTGACGGAGAATGTCTGGCCATCAGTTCATGCCCTGAAGCATAAGCTCACTTGGGTTATGCAGCAGGACAATGATCAGAAACACACCAGCAAGCCCACTTCTGAATGACTCAAAGAAAACTAAATCAAAGTTCTGGAGTGGCCTAGTCAAAGTCTGACTTACAACTGATGCTTTGGCATGACCTTAAACAGGCCATTCATGCTAGATCACCGCAAGTGGGAGCAAAAATTCCGGAACACTGAGATTTGAACTGCCTGGCATTGCTTCCAGCTGATGGCGTGGAGATAATAGAAATAAGAAAATAATGATATCCCGTGATCCGCTTACACCTTCAACACATCCTTTTTTTTTCTTGTCCCTGTGATGCCCAGAGGTGGGAAGTAACGAAGTACAAATACTTTGTTACTGTGCTTAAGTAGAAATTTCAGGTATACTTTACTTGGGTATTTATTTTTCTGACAACGTTTTACTTTTACTCCCCACATTTTTACACAAATATCTGTACTTTCTACTCCTTACATTTTCAAAACAGACTCTTTACTTTAGGTTTCAGATATCTGAGGGAAGTTTTCATTTTCGGTGTTGTGCCAAAAAGTGATCGTCTGCCAAAAAGCGATTTCCGGTATTTGCCAGAAAATGATTGCCTGTATTTACACTGTTGTAAGTGACTTGCTGATCTATAATCTGTGAAAAATATGTCAAACATATCTCTCGTGAATGATATCAAGTCATTTTGAGCGAGGAACAACATTTCTGTCACAAGGTAGAAGCTGCAATCAGTTTTTTGGCAGTGACTTTTTCTTTATTTATCAGGGTAAAAACTGTGATTGATCTTAAAAATGTCTTTTAAAGAGAAATCTGGCCAAGAGGGCAGCAGAAATCACAACAAATATAACATTACACTCTATAAAGATATTTTAAGTGACCAAAGAGGACTGGATTTATTATAATGTAGGTGCAATAATGCAGAATCATAAACATAATTGAAAAACAGGTCATTTCTTCATTTTATATATAAGCCCTTCATAAATCCTATTGACTACATTCTATTCACAAATATAAAAAAAGACATTATACATAAAAGCACATAGAAAAATCACTTTGTGGCAGACGATCACTTTGGCACAACAGATGGCCATAAGTTGTGGTCGCAGTACTTCAGCATCTAGCCAGCGCTACAGAAAAGGAGCGAGCATAAAGGGAGTAACGTGTTGTGACAGGTAATTTTAAACACAACGTTCTAAATCCTCAACAAATATCAGCAAACGCACAAAGTCTCTGCAGTTTATCACACAGTGTGTCTGCTAGCTAAAGGTCTAGTCTGCTGTATTTCCAGGGCGAGAAAAGAGTGAGAGAACTTTAGACCACCCTCTACCATGTATGCAACAGAAAATAGAGCCGTTTATAAATTCCCTTTCCCAGCTTGTGTCATACATAACAGATTCAAGCTGAATACATTGGAATAACGTTTGTATTCTCATGTATTATATTTTATATTATTATATTAATATAGCAGGTTCAGTTCGCTTTACACAAAAATAGCTGGTAGAAATGTCCTCCAAAGAGATACTTTTAATTTTTTTTACTTTGAGTACATTTCAGAGCCTGTACTTTTTTCACTTTTACTTGTTAAAGAGGTTAGAAGACTTTTACCTGAGTATTTTTAACACAAATATTTGTACTTCAACTTAAGAATGTCTGTACCTTTGCCACCTCTGGTGATGTGTTCATGGTGCAGATGGCAAAGTTGCATTTGGGGTACTTCAATATCTAGCTAGCAGAACAGCAGCCAGTATAAACAGATTAACTTTTTAAAGTAGCAGGCAATTTCAAATACATATTTTCAAATAGCTCACAGGTATCAGCAAACAAACGTATTTTTTTTTTGTTTTTTTTTGTGCAGTTTGTAACATATTGTGTCTTGGTAGCTAAATGTACAGTTGCTGTATTTCCCAGGGAAAGAAAAAAAATGTTAATGTGTGACACCGAGAGATGGACAAAGATGTAAGAAAGACAGGACAGGAGAAGGTAACCGCTCACAAAGTGACATTTTGCTTACTTGTAATATCCTAATACATTTTTTTTTTTTTTTTTACATTGGATATTTGATCTGTTGCTGAATTGTGTTTTTGTGAAATGTCTTACAAAACAAATTGAAATATAATTTTGGGCTATTCAAAGGTTGCATGAAAAACTGGACAGTTTAGTCCGGTTTAAAGTGGTTAGTTTGCAGGACTGTGGTAATGCACTATGGGACTGCTGCAGAGCAGGCTGTGATTTGTGTGGTCAATGTTGGGTTACATCAAGGGTAGCAGACATGTATATAATTAAGGTGATGATGCTGATTAAATTTACTTGCTAAAGTTTACCTTTTATGCTAGCTTTATGCTGTCTAGAGGCTGGATGGTAGTGCATGATACATCTGCTTTTATCTTGTTGAATTCAGCTGGCTAAATCCACAATCAATATCTGAGTAGCAGCGCAGGTCAGCTGATCACAAACTAAAATCTACTGAAGCTCACAATGTTGCAGCCCATCTTAGGGTTCCCCCACCAGCTAAATCCAACTTTAACCTCAGATTATACATTTATGTTGTTTCTTAACATGCAAATGACCTCATTTTCTAATGTGTTTTTATGAAGTTCTTTGAACCTCTATGTGATAGTGGGCTATACAAATAAAATAAAATGTAATTTAATTGTGAGACTTGCTAGTGAATCTTTAGCATATTGCTTTCTTCTCTCTATGTCGATCTGTAAAATTATAGGAATTTAAACAGAGTAAGTTGAAAATTTAACAGCATGTGTAACTTGTTAATTATTTCAATCATCAAAGTCAGCAATGTTATCTGGTTCCTACTTGCTGAATGTAAGGATATACTGTCATACTTTTTTTGTGTGTAACTATAGCATAGACAGCAAAGTGGCATAACAACATCTTACAGTTGATAATAGTTTAATCTCTGAAGAACTGTAACTGGCATATTTTTTATATTATTATTATTATTTTACATTTTGTGGAATGTATGAAAATAACCATCGGGATACAATATAAAGAAAAAAAAACTGCACTTTAAAAACAACTGATACATACACTTCAGTTTCTTGCTGAACTTCTGCAGTCTCAACTCAAGTAATTCTTAAAAGGAGCTCAAAAAGAGCAAAATAAGTGAAAAATGAGAGACCTGCACCTTAAAATATGTTGTTTATTTATGTAATTCTTCATAAACTGGAAAAATGAATAACATTTGGCCAAACCATCATTAAAGGAGACCACTCACCCAGCTTTTGCAGTCTAGAAAGTGAAAAAAAAAAAAAAAACTCTATCATGTAAACTTTTTAGGATGGCAAAAAAGAGCCGTGGAATAACGGACAGAGGAGCTCATAGAGCAAAGACCGCAAAAGTGACATGGAAAATATGTCATACACTTTTGTACTCTTCAAGATTAAAAAACAAACAAACAAACAAACAAATCAGAATAATGTTGTAGAAATAAGTAAACAGCACATTTTTGCGATGTACAGAATAAATTAGGTTGAAGTAAATGCACTAACAAATAGACCATTCGATTTCAGAGCACCTTCGTGAGCGAGTTCTGTAATCATCCATGTGTCCTTAATTACATTGTTCATTGCATTTCCTTTATACCCTTCACTTCTGTACCCATATATGTCATATATTCCAAAATTGTAACTTTAACTCACAGAAAAAAATAAAGGTTTCTTACAAAGACAAAATGTTGAGAAGTAGTGGCTTTCTATAACATATGAATTTTACTAGTCTTTGTATATCATCAATGAATGAATAAAAAATTATATATATATATATATATATATTTATATATGATAAATTCTTTATGAAGATTGTCTCACACTAGATGTTTCTTTAAACAATATGGATAATGTTTAATACTGTAAGAAAATTGCGTTAATTAAAGCAATACATCATCACACTTGACATATAGTAGCAGTCAGTTCGATCACTGTGTAATGTGCTACATTATGTTCATCCAAGAGGATAATAATATTGCATTTCATGAGGAATAACATGAAATCAGAGCGCATATGGGAATTGTGGAAAAATAGAAATACATAGAAACATTCACCTCATCATAGAAAAATAAGAGAGCTCTTTTTCAGTTAATGCTGTCATAGCCATCGTAGAGCTGGATATTTCTTCCCTTCTTTCTGTCACCTTTTCCAATTTATGAGCAACCCATTTGTGATTGTAACCTTATAATTATCAAAATAAAAATAACAGCTTCAATTAAATCGAAGCAAAGAAATTAGATTAAAGAACTGGTCAAATATGTTGTGTGATGATCAGGGATGTAAATGTGGGGTGCATGTACAGTACAAGGGCCCTCTGAGTTTATCTATCACACTTAGAGATGTAACAAGCAGTTGATATTAAACTATTACTGAGTATTCAGAGCTTCAGCTGCATCAAATTCACTGTTATCAGCTTTCATTCAGAATACGATGTCCTGATGAGACGGCCAGCGTTTTCATTTGGCCGGAGCTTCAGCAACAGCAACGTGTAACCTTTCACCACTCAACGGTCTCATCGTTATAGTCTAATATAAGTAGCACCACAAAAATCTATGTACATGAGAACTACTGAATATGTTTTATGCTTATTCTGACACCAGAACATATTCTCATCACATTTGCATTTGGAGAGAGATCAAAAAGGCATCTCCAACATCTGTACAAACACAGTCCTTACTCAACATTATAAAACAAAACAAAAGATGAGGTCTGCCCATTTTCTGAACACCCAGAGCCACATTTTAACAAACATTTATACCATTAATCTGGAAAAAAATATATATATTTTTTTTGAATAAAGGTTTATTATTTGAAAATAAAGCTTTTCATCCAGCAAATACAATCACAATTTTTTTTTTCTTTTTCCAGATCTCAGACAAGCAACATGTATTGTCGAGTACAACAGTTCAACATGATAACATCCATCAATCAAGGCTAAAACTGCAGTAATCCTTCAAACACCTTTTACTGGAAATATGAATGTTACTGAATGATATGTTTATACTGGACAGAAACCTGTACCGGGTATAAAATACTTTGTCCTTAAAATTAAAACAGTTTAGTCGTCATGTGGTCATCTGAACACTTATACTTTTAATATGCGCATTGACATTCAATCACACTTTTTTTGTCCCCCCCCCCCCTCCCCCCCTCATTTTCTGCTAAGACTCAAGTGGCATTAAGGTGTCAGTAGCTTTGGGACAGACCTCACAGAGGAAAAAAAAAATTAAACAAAGGCATTACCACAACCTTCTAACATCATCATTATAAACATACATTGAATGTAACTCGGATAGTGCTTTATATTCTTTATAAAACATAAATACACATTGACAGAGGCAGTGATATCGTGCTTCATGTTGAGGGCAGTACTTTAATTTTATAATATTATATATATATATATATAATTTTTTTTGTTGCTTTAGAAAAATATTAATTTTCATATTTTATCTTGTTCTTCATTGACAAAAATATCCCATTTAGATCTACAGACATTCATACTTTACAATCATGGTATATATAGTTATATATATATATGCATGTTACCTTTATCTATGTATATAGTTATGGACTTACAATTAAGATTTTTTTTTTTTTAGTAGTGCACAAGATGCCTCCAAAGTTGCCAAATGAAAAAATACAATAAGATAATGTGTACAATGCATTTATAATAGGAACATTTATGAGGAAATCTCCCGATTAAAACGACAGAACATAATAAACAGTAACAGTACAAGAGAAAGCGGAGGTCAATGCAAAACAATTAAACACACAAATATAAACATTAAAATATATAACAATTCTCACTCAAACATACAGGGGAAAAAACAAAAAAAAAAAACAAACAAATTTTACAAATTCACAGGCAAAGGAAAGGACGCTTAACTCCAAAACAACAGCCCACACGTTCTCCCCTTTTGTTTCCAGGTTTTGCTTTTGTGCTCACTGGCCCCATCAACCTCAATAAAGAAAGAAATAAACGGGCCAGGTGCCTCAGAGTGGACGCACTCACAATAAACGCACCTCCACCTCATCCCTGCTATAGAGATCAGAGGAAGTACAGAGACCACTGAGCCCAGTGTTTAGAGGTTGTCTGAATCACTACAAAAAAAAAAAAAAAGTCTCCCCTAAATAAAGGCATCGGTTCACATCTGCATGATTCTGAGCAAAACTCTGAGCTGGCGCGCTGCAGCAAACATCTTCAGCTGTTGAAAGCGATGGTGTGAATATACGCATGTAGGCCCAGGGCGATGAGGCTCTGTGGTATGGAGGTGTTTTTACTGAGGTCACCCTTCCACATAGTTGGCAAGAGAAGAAGCTGTTGTTGCTTTGTTTTGTTTTTTTACTTTTTGTCACAAAAAGCCATCATTAGGATGAGAGCCATCCTCTATCCAGACTCCCTCAGAGCCTTCCTTGGTTGCTTCCTCAATTCCTGCTAAGTCTCTCTATATCCTCGCAACAGGTGTGTCTAATCTTCATTGTGTGGACAACATGAAAAATGGCTCAGCAGAAGACAGTGGCATCCATCTTGCTTTTTTTTTTTTTCTTTTTGTGTGCATGTGTTTTTGTGTTCATTGATTATACATCTGTGTGCATGTTCAGAGTATTTAGCTGCTGTTCACTGTAAGGATTTGAGCAACGTGCTCCAAGAAAAGGTTCTTCCATTTGGTGGGGTTGCGTCCATGTCCTTGTATGACAGGGTGCAAAGGGGACATGTTAGTTGAGCCGGCTTTCACTCAAGGTCCCAAGGGCTGGAGGGGGTCTTCGGGCTCTCGGGGGTCGAAGACTTCAGAGAGAAGGAGAAAGAGACAGAAGAGGAGAAAACAGAGATGGGTAGAGATGGGTCGCACAGCAGGTAGGCAGACGTCAGAAGATTTTTTTAAAAAATATAAAAAATGAGAAAAGAAAGCACAAGATTAAGTGGAGGCTGTGATACTCAGATCCTTAACTTGCCAAGTCCAAGCAGCGAATGAAGAAGCAGAGGGAAGTCGAGCAGATGAACAGTTAGAGGTGAGCGAGAGCTCGGCAGCCTGTCTCCCAACAAGAAGAGACTCTGAACAAAGTGTCCTTCGTCCCTGTTTCAGATTTGCACAAATACATTCAGCAAGAGGAAGAAAAGCATGGAAAAGGATGGGAGCACTGGAAGAGGGGCAACCGACAGAGGGAACAAGGTGGGGGCTTTTGTGCTTGTTGGAGTGTAACGTGATTGTGTTGTATGTTACTCAGTGAGAGTACAAGCATAAGAGAATTCATTGTGAATTAATCTGTTAAATCAGAGAACTTTAGATTGGCAACATGGACTTGGTTTTGTAACCCAGTTTTTATTCGCTTGTAATGTCCAGTTGCAAGTTTAATACAAAACTAAAATATATGGAATGCTAAAGGTTAGAACTAATGTGCAACTATTTGTATGGCTCTTTATTAGGGTGCATTTCAGAATGTGTAAACTTTAATCCAATCAGACATAAATGATTGGTTGTTGGTTTTGTTTTTCCTCAATCTATGAGACTGATTGGTACTGTGCATGTACTTCCTTCAGCCTCTACTTCCAGCGAGAATAATCTGTGTGCGTGCTAATATGTGTATTCGTGTGTATGTCGGTCAGTCAGAGTGCCAGCAGAGAAGGCGAGTTCAGAGAATCGGACGACTGCTCGCTACTGCTGTTCCGCTGGTTGGCACTGACCCCGCAGGCTCCCTCTGGGTAGGTGAACACAAATGAAGATGTGTATGAGGTGTTGTAGCTGCCAATGGCCGCATCGTCATGGTTAACACCACCACCACCACTGTCGCTGGCCATAAGGCATGGCCCACCAGGTGCCAGCTCACTTGAGCCATAAAAAGAACTAGAAAACTCTACCTCCTGCATTATTCCAGGCTGGGGCTGCTGCTGGACTTGCTGCTGCTGCTGCTGCTGCTGCTGCTGCTGCTGAACCGGAGGCTGGGAATGTGTGGAGGCCGGATGGGCTGTGTAGGCAGGAGGCAGATAGAAAGAGTCTTCCTTCACAGTCAAGCCCACAATGGAGACAGGAGGTTGTAAGGCCTGGGGAGGCAGCTGGGACTGCACTGGATGCAGCTGTGCTGAGGCCTGCTGAGTCTGGTCCTGGTACGGGATCTTACAGTTTGCCTGGTGAGCCACCAGAACAAACTCCAAGCGCTCTTTCTCCTTCTGTAGCTCTGAGATCTCTGCCTCCAGCTCTGCCTTTGCTTCCTCCAGTAGATCTGTCTCCTGTGCGTAGGTACAAAGGATGGAAAAAAAGAAAAGAAAAAAAAACATGGGGATGAAGGAGAGGGGAACAAGGCAAAGGTGGGTGAAATGGGTAGAGAAGGAAAGAAGTTGTGCAGCAGACAGAGGGAAGCAGCGTTAGTTCCACCAAACCTTTTTAGTGTTTATGGAGGTGAATGCATCTGTTGCAGTAGAAATACCTCCCTCCCCTACAGCTATCTATGTAAGGTGGCTTATAGAAAAGCATGTTAATTAGCCCATAAACACCACAGGTATTGTAGTCTTTTCTGAGGATTGTAATTGTCTTCACCACAGCTAAACACCCCATTACCATAATCCTCTCTCTTGTACACACATGCAAGCATTTATTACTCCAGCCCACAGTGCTATGGGAGGTAACATAAAGTATGCAATTATCATCATCATTCATTCTGGCAGCTAGAACAAGGGTTAAGCTCACCGACTGCAGTCTGTCTGTGAGTTCTCGTCTGCGATTTCGGCATTTGGCAGCAGCCAGCTTGTTTCTCTCTCGGCGAACGCGCCTCTTTTCCTCCTCCTCGGGTGTTAGCTATGATAAAGAAAAACACAGATTAGGATAAAAACACTTGGTTTTTTTTATATATGATTAAATTAATAATTTTGCTAAACAGCACCAAATAAAACTAAATCTAGTCACAGTTGGCAGATAAATGTTGTGTGCGCCCTCCTCTGTCACAGGCCTGAACAGTGAACTAGCCTTTCCTTGTTTAGTTCTTTTTGTGCAAAAAACAAAATACCACAGCAGACAGAAAGTACACCAATTAATTACCCACCCCCACCCCTCTAGTGTTAGCACACACCACTGCTTAACAGTACAGACACAGCACTATTACCTTTACTGGCTTCCTTGTAAACAATATACCTGCAGTGCATGTGTAACACGCGAGGGCCAACAGTCAAACCATTCAAGCACGCAAACTTACTAACACACCAACATCGCCATCTTCACTCACAGACTCTTCTCGTGTACGGCGGGTCCGAGTTCTGGACTGACGGACGGGGCCGGTTGCTGGCCCCGGAGTCTCTGAACTTGGAGGGGTGAATCCAGACCCCGAAGAATAACTCGGACCTGGCATATCAAATGGGTCAACCAGTGATGCTGGTTGGGTCATGGTTGTGGTCCCAGTGGAACCACTCTGTCCAGAGGCCTGGGATGAGATGAGGGTTGGCTGTACCATCCACTGCAGGTCCTGACTGGTGGTGATGGCAGTGACGGTTGGCACGAATGAACCGGGCATCTCACCTCCACCACTTGTCCCTGGCCCGCTGCCCACAATGCTCAAGCCAGCACTTGCTGACACACACTCCTGAGGAGGCGATACAAACAATTAAGTTTTATGAACCTTGTCAAAGTAGACGAGCAAAGCAATGTAGAGAGGCAGAAAATTTGGTATTTTTATTACACTTAGTGTAACCTCCGTCCAACCATTGTAGGGTAACAAGCTGCATTCAAGGGTAAATCTATTACAAACATACTGAAATTGTAATCAGTTGCAATAAAGATCTGCTTTGAAGTGTAAAATGCTTGAAAATCTGCAAATACATGACATGGATTAACAAAGCAGTGTGACAGAGGTAGTGATATAGGGAACTCTGTGATGATATATTTCTGTACAATGCTCTGCATTTCAATCAATAACTATTTACACATTAAAGTATGCCTATTGTTATCTGACTGCAGATCAACAACACAGTTTGACAACCCTCTGCATTGACTATGGCTGAGTATAAAAAACCAACAGAGCTGTAGAGGCAGTAGTGTCTATCATATACTAGGAATAGTGGTGCCAGGCTGCCACAGAAGGAAATGAGACTATTGACATAATTAATGTGTATGCACCCATTATGTTAATAGTTACATAAAAGGGGTTAGACTAACTGACATGATACTGTGTTAAAATACACAAAGATATGAATGTTATAGGTACTAAATGGTCAGACGTTATACATTACCTAGCCCTGGTTGCTCTGATATTATGCTAAAAACCATGTTAGAGCTACCTCCGCACTTTAACAGCTTACTCTCCAGTAAGTCTAAGTAGACCTAATGTTACACGCTTTTAAGTAAAAACCGACAGGTGTTGTTTAAGCAGAGTATAAAAATACTTTACATTAAGTTGTCTCTGCCTCAGTTGCTGACCTGTCTCTACCTTGCCATCCATTTAACCACCTGTGCCCTCTGATTGACAAAAGAGAAGGTGACTTTTGAGGAAACCCCGTGAAGCTGCCATTGGAGTTATTCGTTGTAAAGGTCGGAGCAAAAACGTGTTTTAGTCAACGTTGAAAGGTAACAGCTATAGGTACTGATATAGGTCAAGAGAAGTGTTTCGAGTTAAAAGGGTGTTGAAGAATTTTTTATTTAACTGAAAACAGACTGGAAACTGTTAATTAAAAGGTAGGCTAATAAGTTTTCATATGCGCCTATGTCTAAAAATAGTCACGGAAAGCTTAAATCTGTCGCTTAACGCTTATATTTCATACTCGGGGAGTATCGCCGTTTATTAATATTCATCTGAAAGCGTATTAAGACATTTAGACGGGCGGCTCTGAAAGCGACCGCCTCTACCAATCGCTTCTCGTTGAGCGGCGTCCCTTCCTCCTCCTTCCTCCTCCCCCGTCACACCCCCGGTGTTCCCCTTGGCAACGCGACGTAGCACTCCAAAATAGAACATGTATTTACGTCACGGCTAGAGGAGAGCGGAGCGAGTGGAAGGAGAGAAGCGGGGAGGGGCGGGGCGGGACTACGTCGCTTACGTCGGAGAGTTCCAGAGCGGTGTGAGCCGCGCTGCGGTGAGCTGCGCACGGAGCACGCTGTCAGCGGCGCCGCCGGGGCTACAGTCAACACACACACTAACGGCGAATTGACATCCAGTCGTCCAGGCATTCAGCTACTGAGTGCCGGGAGGCAGAATACAGCAGGTCTGCTGACTTGACTTGGAAGACTTGTGTCTTCTGAATTGGTTGTGACAAAGCCTACTGGTTCATACGCTATAAAAAATACTGTGTTCTATGTCTTAAAGCAACTCGCACAACATGCAATGTGTTTAAGCAATAGCACGTGTCTTAATGTAACTGTAGATTCATATGCACTGATTGCACGTAGGGTCCTGTACTGCATTTCTAACTAAATAAATAAGGAGCCGGGATAACGTCTCCCGTCTTTGGTTGTCACTTTATTGTCAGGCTGTTGAATGGAGCTTACCTGTGGAGCACTGGTGGTCGGCGGGCTCCCAAAGGAGTCCACGGAGGAAAGGTACTGAGACTCTATGGATGGAGACGAGCTTCCACGGGAACCGCTGTCTGGGTCGCCGGGAAATCCTTGGTACATCTCCCCGGAGGGGCCGAAAGAGAACGCGGGACCTGTAGTTACCGGAGAGAGAGCGATGTTACCTGCAGTTACAGGAGAGAGCGATGTCACCTGCAGTTACCGGAGAGAGAGCGATGTCACCTGCAGCGGCAGGGCAGCGGCACACACAAGAGGGTTACTAAAGGAGGAGAGGTACTGTATGGAGAGAACGGCTGACGTTAAACCCTGTGCACTTAACCAAAGCCAGCTGATGTTGGTTTAAAATTAGGCTATTCTCTGAAAAATGATGAAAGACTCTTAATAAGTAGCCTGCAGCAGCATGTTTTATATGTTTACAATGATGTCAGTAAGGAAAACTGTCTTTAAGCATCTCATATGAAGACGTATGGAGCAGACAGATGTTTCCATCCTACTTTAAAACAGTGCGCTTTAAGCGAGTTTTCATCTCAAGTTAACCTCCCGTTGTATGAGCGCTCAGCAACATAAAGTGAAACGTTTCTTACCGCTGTAAGTCTTGTTTCTATTCCCCGGTGAAATGCTCCTGGTCTCTTTCCAAAAAAGTTGCATGAAGAATCTTAATCCAGCTCCCCGCGTTTAGAGGGGGGCGGGCGGACGGTCTAACAGTTCAGTCTGTGAAGAAGTTCTCCCGGTTCAGCGTTAAATCCTCGCAGTGCTTTCTGTTATCCGAGCTTATCAAACGTGCAAATATACATCCATAAAGTCCGTTCGCCGGAGGACGTTTGCTATGTTACGGTGCACAGTAGCAGATCTTGTCTTATGAATGAAGCCCAGAGTAGAACCAAGACATTTCAACCAACTAGTCCCGCCTCGGAGTTCCGCTGACGTACATGCCCATATTTGTGCTTGATGTTGTGTTTGGTATCCTTGGTGACGTTGAGGGATTCCCTCTGCCGCTAAAATGGACCAGAAGCTCACCTCGTCGACGGATAATAATAGACTTTTTTTTTTTTTTGGTAATATCACAGGCCCGAGATATTTCTCACCGTCTGACAATTTCTGAGAGGAAATTTTAAGAAGCTCGGGGGTGATAAATATGGAAAGAATCTATTTAGGACTATGCGTGTGTTTGTGATTGGGACATTTTTTTAGTCATAGCAGTACATAACAGATTATAATATTCCTGTAATGCCTATATCTGTAGTCGCTTGGGAAGGGTTGTACTGACTTCATCCTAATTGTGATTAGTCTATTATAGGTTTAGGTGAAAATAATACACATTCTTTAGGTATTGTAACTGGAATAAATAACCTAGAAAACACCAGAAGAAATGCAGTGGATTAGTTATGCAATACTCACAGTGAAGACGGAATCCCGTCAACATGCGAGGGAAATCCTGCTGAAAAGTTTCTCAGGGCACGCCCTCGGGATGAATCCTCTGCGCTTGTGAGCTTAACGTTTAATGAGAGGAAAGCCTCCCTTTCTGTCTGCCTGAACACTCCCCAAACCTGAAGGCAGGTACAACGCCAAGTGAGGATTTACTGCACTTTGAGAAATGACCTGTCAGAAAGTATACACTTAATCTGTTATGGATTTGAGTGTGGGCAGGACACTCGGAGAGCACTCAGAGTGTTAGCATCAGTCTTACTCACACCCCTGTCCTCCTCCTGAAAAAGAAGAAAAATAAACATTAGCTGGTAAACAGAAGTGTAATTCTGACATGTACAGTGGGCAGCAGTGACGGAAATCGGTGCCTGTCATTGCAAACATCACCGGGACGAGCACAAAGTGATTCATTATTAGAGCCTACATACGGACAGCAGTGGGAATGTGGCAGGTGGGAGTTTGGCATTGGTTTGGGGGAGGGGAGGGGAGGGGAGGGGGGTCGCCGCTCTACGGGCCAAATGCGAGAAGATGGGGTGTTAAATCATGAATGAAAATCTGAAACACAAGGCCCACGTTTTCTGTTTGTGATGTCACACAGTGTCACTGGGCGGGCAGGCTGCTGAGACAAGGCTACAGCTATACAGTCGGTGTGTGAAAAGGCGTGAGCAAAAAGGGAAGAGTTGGGGATAACGAGTTATTAGTCAGCGCCGCAACAACGTCAGAGACGAGGATCCACGGAGGACGCTGTGTCCCATCCGGACTGCCGCTACCGGTGCTGTGCGGCTGAACCGGGATGACTAACTCCGTCTATGTAAGTTGTTCCTGATGGGGAATTATTGAGGTGAACGGCTGATAACGCAGGAGAATCAGCCCACATTCACGAGGAAACAAATAACTGCCGACTATGATACGCCACTATTTTAACACAACATGTACGCTGATTAAAAATACAGCGACAGGAGAAGATATGTTTACTGTCAGTGCCGCTCGTAATCTCTAAAACAAGCAGCTAAAAAGAGACACTTTGTGCTAAAACGAGGCGGGGGGGGGGGGCATGTGCTATCCACGGGTTTTGCTGAATGTGTGTAGCGTTGCGTCGCCATGGATACGCCGTTGCCTCTGACGCAAGCACGTATAAATTTGGTCTTTTTTGTTATGCCGCTTAGCAACCAGTTTCTGTGGCAACCGGCTCTGAGTGACAAGACAGCAGCCGCACACAATATGGCTTCCGGATTTTTTTGTGCGCAGCGCAGAGCAGCAGAGAGGAGCAGCAGCAGCAGCAGAGAGGAGCAGCGAGTACTGCGAAGACTGCTGCTGTTTCAGCGTACTTTTAACCGTTAGCGACGGGTTTTCCTTTTTCCCCCGTGCGGCGTACCTTCAGGCAGTTACGGGAGAAGATGACTCTAAACTAGCCGTGATCCCGTCCGAGGGGTCGCCTGTAAAAAAATAAATATGAAAATCGCGAGTGCACGCGCGCCAGGACGCCTCTTGGTGTTAATCGTTGTGTTGTAAATCTGCAGTTGGTATGCTGTCAGTTTTCATTCCACGCAATAAACACGCTGTTACACAAAGCCCCCTAATGTCTTGTGTGTGTGTGTGTGTGGGGGGGGGGGGGGGGGGCTGTAATTACTCCTGCACCTTTAGAAGTGATTAATTATGCACATGTTTTAAAACAGCTCATTAAACGTAATTCCAGTGATTTAAGGGTAATCCACTCAACATCAATAGTTGCTTGGATCATATCGTTTATAATTCAAACAGCAACACTATCAGTGAGTAGCAGCAGTTTGCCAGGTGTACTAATCACTGGGTACTGTTGTATTTAAAAGGTTGTACAAATCAGTAGGTGTGTCCTGAAACAGACAATGCTGAAGTATTTTCATAAGTTTCTTCACACGTGTTATGGGCCTAAATCATTAGTCATGGCTAGACTTAAACAGTGTAGAGGTTTTCAGTGAGACTGCAACTTGTTTGTTTACAACTTGTGGTGGTCTAGACTCCATCAAACCAGGTTAAAAAAAAAAAAATAGAAAGTGGCTGGTGTTGTCTAATGCCCCTGACGTGCTTTGTTTTGCTTGCCCCTGTCTCTTAGCGTATTTTCGGGAAGCCACTAACTTGAACTGCGCTCATGAGGCCAGCCCCTGTTTCCTTTTGGAAGGCGGGCCATGTTTGCTTGGTCTGGCCCAAAATACTTGTTACCAGGCAACGATTAGGCCTATCCCACTTGAGTGCAGTGTTGTTTACACCCCTTTCTGGCTCCATATCCCAACAACATTGCATAACTCTCACAGGCTTCCCCCACCTCACTGGCAGAAATTTGATCGGTCTTCTCTCCCCCAGCCAACCAAAGCGTCTCGTACTCTTATGCCACAGCTTTTCTCTCGGCCACTCAACAGTTTACTTCCTCATCTTCACTGCATTCTGTCTCCCAGCTCAATCGGTGCCTCGAAAATTAAACTGATATGAGGACTGTTTATGAGGAAAACTGTGCTTGACTTGTCTTTCAGGTCAGCTTTTGGGTAAAAACCCCTGAAGCTCATTCTTACATGATCTGTAAGGTGGGTTTCAGGCCTGTCTCTGCGGCTGCTTTAAAACACATGTCGTCTAAATCCAGCAATAATTCTTTCTTGGCAACGTTGACTGTCTCCCTCCACACCTATGTAAACATGGCCTGTGTATATTGCATTAACTGAAATACTTGAGGTGAAATTAAAAGCGTAGAGCCCGGCATTTATTAATATTTGAGTCAAGATTAAACCATAAACTTTTGAACTTTAATCGTATTTCTGCAAAGGCGCACGCGTTCCTCGCCTGCCTGTTTTCAGATATTAAATGTTAACAGATTTTCTTTATTATTATGGCATTTTTAGTGTCAAATTCGTGAATCAGAAGTACAAGTTAAGGACTGATGCCAAATACCTGCAATAAATCCGAAGTTTGGGGAGAGCTTGTTATCTACAGCAGATTTGAGTGTTCGAGTTACAATGTTGTAAAAGTCATGTTATTTTGTACTTCCATCCTGCCTTTGCCTTCCATACTAGCTGGTGTATTCTCCCAGTGATGGTGTGAAAAGAGTATAATAAATGAATAAGATTTGTAGAGTTTTCTCCATGTTATTAGGGGAAAAGGGCAGTACTACAGCTGACTGTCTTGTGTATCTTACGAGCAGAGGTAAGAACCTGTTGTTTTTCTTGCGAGAGCCAAAGATTACCTCAGCGTTAGCCTCCACCTTCCCCTGACTCTCTGTAGTATTCATGTTGTTTTTCAGACTCTGGTTGTGTCTGATTCGTCTTAACTACATTTGTTTGGCTTTTGTTTTAGTTCACGTTTATGTTTGCTGGTAAACGATTGCCTGATTGTCTGCAGATGTTACAGTCGCAGTTTTTGCTTTAGATACACAATATAATCCCACAGGGAACCCACAATGAACAGTTTATTTCATGAAGTTAATGTTAACTGAATAGGAAATTTCCCATGACCTCTTTGACATCCGTGTGTGCAGAGCCGGTTACATTATTTACACTTGCGCCTTTTCCAGTCTTTCTCGTTCCCATCTCTGGCACACATCTCCACCGCTGCTCGCCTTTGTCCTGTTTATGTCTTGTGTTTATATGGTGTAATCCTTGTGGCTCATTAGATAAGTAACAGACTTGTGAGTTTGCACGGCACACACGCACAGCGATGATTTAGAGTGGTATGTGGAGAAGGTAAAACATTCGACTTTGCATGCGTCACAGCCTTGGTTGCAGACTCTTCTGAGACAAAAATTTTCTCACGTCATTGTAGTTTATCTGGCCCAGTTGTATCAGGCTTCATATACTTGTTTTCCTCTGTGTTAAGCAGGTAAGTAAGGCTATGGTTGACCATGACACGACTGACCTCCTGAAAACAGGCCCTTGATATCACTTGATGATAAAGCATAAATTAAAGAGATGCTTGACAGCCATGTGTGAGAGAGGTTAATATGCTATGGCAGAAAATTTTGATTATTTGTGGCTTTTTTTTGTTTCAGTTTGGATCCTTTTTTTTTTTAATTAATTTTGGCTCTTAATTTTGTTTGATACATCATCCAAAATCCATTGTTCTGCAGCCACAACAAGGATAATGCCACTTTAGTGTTGTCGTGATATGTTGTGAGTGACTTTACTTTGTACGTGTATTGGTAATGCATCTAAATATCTATGTGTGCAATTGTACACAGCGTCATACCAATTTAAAAAAAAATAAAATAAAAAATTCCTGCTGTAAGTGCAGCCATAAACGTCAGCATTGAGGCACAGAAACAAGAGTGGATGGCTCTATTGTATCATGCGCTGCATGGGAGTCGGATGCCTAAAGT
Organism: Archocentrus centrarchus; assembly: GCF_007364275.1. NCBI lineage: Eukaryota > Metazoa > Chordata > Actinopteri > Cichliformes > Cichlidae > Archocentrus > Archocentrus centrarchus. Next base: position 24,126,066 of record NC_044358.1, on the reverse strand, counting down.
TAAATGCAATCAGTGGGTTTCAGTATTCCACAGCTCCCTGTGACTCAGACACAAGCAGCGCGTCAATCCTAGCCTACTTTCAACAGGCTCGCTGCCAGTCAGAGAGGCAAAGAGCCAGAAAGAGGGAGGGACAAGAGCAAGAGGGTGAGAGAGAGAGAGAGAGATGATGAGATCAGAGGGGGAAAGTAGCTCAAAGTGTGCCTCAACAGTGTGCTTAAATACTGTTGTTAAATACAGCGCTGAGTCACTGAACTTAGAGTTTTATCATATTTATACTTAACATTTCCTACATCCCCTGTGTTTAATATATATGTCCACTTTCTCTCTCACAGCACATACTTTGACATGGTGGGAAAAGCAGAAGTGTTATTTCTTAGATCCCTGTGTCCCAGTAAACCGTGATGGTTTGACTCCAGCTTGCGGAGCAATAAGATGACAATAAAACTGAACCAGCGAAATGGAATTCAACCGTCATTAATTTTATTATTCATGACTGGGCTTTTTCTGCTTTTGCCAAATGTCCTCTGCAAAAAGACATCACATCGGAGGAGACTGTCATTTCCCAGTGCAGATTTTATCAAGACAGGTTTGCTTTGTTTGAAATGAATCCAAACTCCTTAAGGTGCTGGCTGTCAGCTTTAATATGATGAAACCTATAAGTATGTTTTAGCAACTGCAGCATTTGTAATCCAGTAACCTACAAGACACACAAAGCGTGTACTGTACTAAAAAGCTTACAAAGTAAAGAATTGTTGTAGTAAGTCTGCAAATCCAGTTTACTGTCTACATATAATTAACATACTGACTGGCTTTCTATAATCTGACCCTTTTCCAAGGAGGACATTTATTTATTATGCTGTGGTTTACATTGTTTTGCTTTCTCATTGTTTTTGTGAATCTGAACATGTCTTTTACCTGCATGAAGAGCTCGGATGCCAACTTCATTATTCCCCCTACTCATTCTCACAGTGATTGCTTGTTTCTATCCAGAAGGCTTTGTTTCAACCTTTTTTTTTCCCTCAGCTCACAGTCACCCCCCTCCCCACTTCTTCTCTCTTCCTTACATAATGGCTGCCCTATTTTTTTTTTTTCAGGGACCAGTAATAGGTAGGAATAAAGGGAGTGAGTGGGTGAGGAAGAGGGATTGATGGAGGGTGGGATCCAATGCATGGTGAGAGAAAAAGATATGGGGGCAGAAGAGAGGACTGTGTGTACACTGCACACGTCAGGAAGATACGAACCTGCATGTGTCCCCGTCATCACCCTCACCTTACCGGCCTTCTCTGCCCACACACTGCTCACCCTCTGCTCCTCACCCTTTCCTTTTGCTCTTCTGCTCCTCGCCTTATCCCTCTCCTCTTCTCTGCATGCTCACTCCCCGTCACTCACCCCATTTGCTCGGCAGTTTCCAGCATCTGCTTGTCAACAGCTGAAACATTTGTAGGAACATTTGGCATCACCTTCAAATTCACATCTATCTATCTATCTATCTATCTATCTATCTATCTATCTATCTATCTATCTATCTATCTATCTATCTATCTATCTATCTATCTATCTATCTATCTATCTATCTATCTATCTATCTATCTATCTATCTATCTATCTGATAGATTGATAGATAGATAATCTATCAATCTATCTATCAATCAATCAAGCATCCATCCATCCATCCATCCATCCATCCATCCATCCATCCATCCATCCATCCATCCATCCAGTGGCTTATAAACAGCTGAGTAAAAGATTGAGCTCCATTTGACTCTAGATTCACTCTCTGTACAGCTAGTGTTACATTGTATTATCTGCATTTTCCACAGAAAATCACATAAAAACAAGTTTATTCTTCTACTTCAGGTTAGTAAAAATAACTTCGCTATGCCTCAACATATTTCTTAACCGACCAAAAACCTTTATGTAAACTGTGTAAGTGATTATGAGCTGCATAAAACCACATTTGCGTACGATGAGTATACAGACAAGCTAAACATAACACCCAGTGGTGTTACGGTATTCGAGTCATGAATAGAATTTCAAATGTGTTTTAGCCGCGGGGCATTCGACTATCGCAGGCACAAACGGCTGACGAAAGCAGTTTGGTGCTTAGGTTTGCATTTTTTCTCCTCTGTGCACACATATTGAGCAGTGTTTACATTTTTGTCTCCTTTTAGTGTGCTAGTTACAGTTGTTGGCACATAATGACACATGTATACTGTAATTTTACATTATTTAAATCATCATGCTAAATCTAAACACTGATAATCATTAAAAAAAAAAAAGAACATTACAAAACAAACTAAAATTCTTGCTGGAGAGTATGTACAACAATAACAGCCAGTCTGAAGGGTTTCTTTTGAGAAAACTGATATTTTTAAATGCAAAGCTGAGTTCTGGCTGTGATCTCCACTCTGAAGAACATCAGATAGACTAAAAAGATAGTATACTGCTGAGAAAAAGGCAAGATAGTCAGTAATGTATCAGAAAAATGCAGCAATTGATGTATTGATTTGAATTGTTCACCAATTCTATTTCAGAATATTTAATTACGCTCAAGTAAATGAAATGCTAATTCAGGGTGCAAGAGTTAACTCATAACTTCTGTAAGTTCTTCACTTACCAGCTTGAATTAATCAAAAACTTAATGAAGTGTGCGTGCGTGCGTGCGTGCCTGCATGCCTGCGTGCGTGCCTGCATGCCTGCATGCCTGCATGCCTGCATGCCTGCGTGCGTGCCTGCATGCCTGCATGCCTGCCTGCGTGCGTGCGTACGTGTGTATACCAAGAACAGAGTACCGAGAACTGTTGAGCTGAAAGACAAGATCGTGGCTAAGCTGGACCCTCCATGGCCGATTACTTGAGATGCTTGGCTATAACAACTGCAAAGAGTGTTACCCTCCATGGTGATCAAGGAAGTTGATGGAAGTTAGCCTCCATACCTTAGAAACTGCTGAGGAAGGACTCAGTGCCTTGGCTAATTGCTTGAAGAGAAATAGAAGATAGAAGCGAAATGAGATGTGTACTCTCAGTGGCAGGAGAACAATATGAGAACAGCCCCCTTCACCAAGGCTGGAAACAGAGCAATACTGGAAGAGCATATGGGAGAAGGATGCAACACATAACAACAATGCTCAGTGGCTAGTGGATCTACCTCCCTTATCAGCATCCAGTAACCATCACAATGGCAGACATTCAAGAAAGAGTCTCAAATATGAAAAACTGGACAGCACCAGGCCTTTAGGCGATTCAAACAATCTGGCTAAAGAAGTTAACTGCACTCCATGAGTGCGCCCAGAATGGCTAACTGATGGATCAAAGATCCAGAGAAGGGACCAGTCCCATCCAACTACTGGCAAATAACCTGCCTCAGCACAACATGGAAGCTCCTGTCAGTGACTAAGATGAACAGGCACATGGCTCAATACATGAATTGGCAGTAACACCAAAGGAGCAAAACTGGTAGTCTACTACCAGTAGACAGAGCAGTCACTCAAGACTGTAAGACCAGACTGACCAACCAGTGCACCACCTGGAATGCTTAGAATTGTACAAGACCAACAGGACCATAAGAGCCTTCATCAGGAACTCAATGGGGATGTGGAAAACAACACTAGAGGTCAACTTCATGCCAATTGCACAAGTCACCACTCAGTGTAGGATTTACCAGGGAGATGTTTTGTCTCCACTGTCCTGCATAGGCCTAAACCCCCTCAGCCAGATCATCAACAAGACATTTTACGGATACTGACTATAGAATGGAGCAAACATCAGCCACCTCCTTAACATGGATGACATCAAGCTATATGCCAGGAGTGAACAAGACATTGATTCACTGATCCACACCACTAGGATCTACAGCAATGACATCGGAATGTCATTTGGACTGGAGAAGTATAGTCGGATGGTAACAAAGAGAGGGAAGGTAGTCAGAACTGAGAGGATGGCACTACTAGAAGGCAACATTGCAGATATCGAGGACAGCTACAAGTACCTTGGAATCCCACAAGCAAATGGGAACCATGAAGAGGCCACTAGCAAAGCTGCAACCACCAAGTACCTGCAGAAAGCAAGGCAAGTCCTGAGGAGTCATCTGAATGGGAAAAACAGGATTACACATTACACATTTTAACCTTGATTTTCATATTTACACATTACCAAAGTCTTTCTAGAAGCAAATCTTGACACTTGACAACAATCTTGAAATTATTTGGGCAGTTATTTAAAAGCATTATTAAAATTAACATTCAGTAGTGTGGGCAGCACGGTGGCAGCACTGTTGCCTATTGTTCTAATCCACAATCTGGCTGGGTCTTTCAGTGTGGAGTTTGTGTGTTCGCTCTGGATCTCCATGGTTAATTAGTGATTCTAAATTGCCCATAGGTGTGAATGCGAGTGTGAATCAATGGTTGTCTGTGTCTCTGTGTTAGCCCTGTGACAGATTGGTGACCAGTCCAGGGTGTACCCTGCCTCTCGCCCTTTGGCAGCTGGGATATGTTCCATCCCCCCACAACCATGAATTGGATAAGCAGAAGAAGATGGATGGATGGATGGATAGATTAAAATGAACAATCAGTGTAGCACTTCCATATAATTCTTGTTGGACATGTGATTGAGGGATAGAGACTCATTTTTATACGTATTTTATACATGATCCTGGGGTCCTGTAGATACAGCTAGTTAGTATATTTTTTGACTTCTCAGTTTCAATCTAAATGGTCATACCTTCCTTTATGTTATCTAGTGCCAGCGACATACAGGGGGTGGCTGTAGCTCAGGAGGTAGAGCAGGTCACCTACTGATCAAAAGGTCAGCGGTTCAATTCCTGGCTACTCCAGGTTGCATGCCAATGTATCCTTCGGCAAAATACTTGACCCAAAGTTGCTCTCCGAACGCAACCGTTGGAGTGTGAATGTTAGATAATAAAAAGCATTTTGCTTAAATAATTATGGAAGTGCTTGTGTGAATGGGGTAAATGTAAACATGCTGTATAAGTGCTTTGAGTGCTCAGACAGAGTAGAAAAGTGCTACATAAGAACTAGATGATTTACCATTTCATGGATAATTTTACTTACTTTTTGTCTATGTAAATAACCCCCCCCCCTCCTTTATAAAAATTATTCTCAGGATTAATTGCATTTTCCAAGTCTTGTGATTTATGTTTGGTGTATTGAAATTGTTGTTGTTGTCGACACTGTTAGCTGTGGCTTGTTTCTCAATGTTTCTCAATGTTTCTCAAAGGTAACTCCTATAAAAGATTGTCAGCAGACAATTTTAGCTATCAATCATGGATGTAATAATTTGTTCAACCTCATGGTGAGCCTGTATTTCAATTAATGTTCCTGGATTTATAGCTTAAATTTGTTTCTTTGATGATCATAACTCTTGCCTCTTCTGGTGATCCTTTGAGTTTGATGAGGACCTTGCAGTTTGCTGTCCACATTGAATGAATTTTGTTTTGCCCCATCAGTATACGTGCTTGTCTTGCTATTGATGTGCACATTGGTTCCTTTTGGTTTTTGTCTTTGTTTTAAGAGTGCTTGTTCTTGTTTTCTGTTCACAAAGCTCATTATTATGGGGGTGGGGGGGTTGACAAGCCTCAGTGTCTTCATTGCCTATGTCTATTCCCTATGAAAGGGTAATGACTTGTTGCTCCAGTGAATCTATATTGGTTTCTGTAAGCTCTCTGCCCTCCACTATTGCTACAGCTACAGTGATGATCAACATTAAAAATGCAGAGTAGAGTTGAGCCGGCCAGGCTGGGCAGCTCTTCCAAATGCAGAATGGCTGTGCTGCAGCCTTGGATCCTCGAGAGTCTGCCCTCTGGAGTTGAACTTGACGAGTACAAAGTAGAAAGTACACAAGTCAGAACTTTGTGTACTTGGTATTGAGAAATGAACCCTACCTATTCACCTCCACTCTATAATATCTCTTATCCAACCTTACCCAACAACCTGATGAAAATCGCAGTGTCTTCAGAGTAAATCAAAAATATATAGATATCTACTCACATTCTCAGATTTTGCCCACCTAAAAAAGTACATTTTGCTTTGCCACTGGTAGTCTAACTTATCTGAGGATCTTCATAGATCTTCCAGATGAAAGTTTTTTTGTTTGCTTCTGTCACATTGCTGAAAGCACAGGTGAATTAATTATGTTGTGGCCCTGTGTTTCCCTGTGCCATAGACTTGCATGTTAGCTTAATTGGTGATTCTAAACTGGCTGTAGGCGTGGATGTGAGTGTGAATGCTTGTCTGTCTCGCTGCGTGATGTCCACAGTGTAGACCGCCTCTTGCCCTGTGCCTGCTGAGTTCCTCCTGGGACCCTGAACTGGTTTGTTATGGATAAAGTCTAATGCCCACAGGTGGATAAGAGGAAGCAATATTCTGTATGCAAATAATAGCATGAGAAGTGGTTGTCAGGTATTTGATGTTATTTCAACAACACTCCACTGCTTGATTTGGTGCTGACCTTTCATTGTCTGTAGCATTACAACTGACAGTGTTTGATTAACCTGGTAACGAGTAAAAGGCCACTAATTTAAATAAATTGTAAGGAAAACACCTAGTTTGTTTAATACCAGTTTTATTGAAAAGCTGGATTCCAGTTTCTTTGTATGGCATGAACCTTTTCTCTTATAAATCCCTAAAGCACTTTCTGACCTTAAGTTACCTCACATAAAAAAGACTTTTATAAACACGGTGAAGCAAAGAATTTAAATTTTACTGTCCAAACAAAATCCAAACAGACACCTACACACGGAAATCAATAAAAAAAAAGAGAAAAAGCGAAAAAAGAGAAAAGCTAAAAATCTATAAATTCACTTGAAAGATATAATGTTGCTGTCTGAAGTGAAGGTGCAATAAAAAGGGAGTCTGAGTGAGATGTTACATCACCTCATTATTTCTGTGCCAGAGTCACTGACTGTGAAACACCTGGACAACCATCTATAGCAGTCTGCCATTTAGAAAATAAATAGCAACAACAGGAAGAGGAACGGAAAGGGGAGAGGTGCATAATGTAGATGCAAATGCTGATATTTGCCTCTCAAATCATCAGCCGTCACTCTCCAAGACTTGTAAATAAACACACAATAAATATGCCCCACGCCCCATGCCAGAATACACTCACATCTTAAAATACCGCAGCTCTGACGACTGAGATAGTACTGCTCATCAAATTTATGCGTGAGCAAACCCAGTCTAAATTTGCACCCAGTGAGCCAACTTACGCAAGCCTCCCTGGTCTCCCTCCTGTCTATACAATGGCTTAAAATCTCACAGTTCTCAAAGCATCCCAGCTCTCCCCATATCCCACCCCCACACTGTACACTACAACTTCGGGACTATTCTTGTACCAGCCCCCGCCGCTGTGGCACAAAAATACCAGCACCTCCAAGAACAGACGCCAAGCCTGTCAGAGCATCATCACATCCCACAGGACAGCTGGGGGGGAAGAGGAGGGAGGACGGCGCAAAGAAAGAAGGGGAGGAGAGCAGGTGGAGGGATGAGCACAGCTGCTGTCGAGAGAGAAGAACCAACAGAGAAAATACAGACTTTATACGAGGGAGAGGACACAGTTTTATCTTGGCAGATCAGCCACAAACTGTTTCTCTTTATCTTGGTATGACGGCGCCCGCCTGAGCTGCTGCTCTCCTCAGGAAGTGTGGGCTGTGATGCCACAATATTTACAAGGATCATTAGAGATACCAAATCAATCAGAATAACCTCTAAAAAGGTTAGTGCTCATTACCTTTTAAGACCTTTAGGATGTACAAGCAGTAAAAGTTTTAATGGTTATCTCAATGCTGCCTTATGGATAGATGAATGACAAGAGCTGTGAAGCTGCAATTATTGAATAACAGTAAAATGTGCTTATAGTACTGTGCAAAAGTCTGGAGCCACCCTCATTTCTTTAGAAAAATGGGAAATAGATGCAGAAGTTTATTGAAACATGTTCAAACATACATAGAAATACAGTATACAAGACAAAAACAAAGTCTGTACAATTCTAAAAAACAGTGTGTTTGTGATTATTGCCATTCTGAAAAAATGAAGCCATTGCCAATCAGATGCTTTCCACGTGGTATTGTATGGTGGATCAAAATCTGATGGCATTTTTCTACATTCATAATCCCATTAATTTTGACAAGATCTCCAGTACCACTGGCTGAAATGCAGCTCCAAAACATGACAGAACTTCTACAGTGTTTTACATATGGCTGTATACACTCACTGTTGCACCTCTCTCCTGAACTCGTCTGTACATACTGACAAGCCAAAAATTTCAAATTTGGATTCATCACTCCATAAATGATAACTGATTTTCAGTCCAGTTCTTGTGTAATGTGGCATACCTTGGCCTTTTCTTACAGTTTCCCTTACTTAAGAATGACTTCTTGATAGCTGCCCTTCCACTGAGACCATTTCTGATGAGGCTTCAGATGCATCAATCAAGTCCTGTGTCAGGTCTTTGCAGCCCCCCCCCTCCCCCTTTCTCGAGCACTTACCTTCATAGGGTAGTGGTTAACACATTTGCTTAGCAAGTAAAAAGTTACACAAATCTCCTTTGGGGTTGCATTGAGAAGGACATATGGTGCAAAACTCTGCCAAATCAAACATGAGCAGCTACCTACTGTGGCGACCCCTTGTGACAAGGAAGCAGCAGCTTTCATCTGCTGTAGATAGTTTTCTAGGTTAGGAAGTTCTTTCATTTTCCGCTTGTCCAGTTTCCTCAAATTTTTTGCAGACCATGCTGAGAATGTGGGATTGGATATCTGGAATAAATTGCCTTTTTTAAAAAAATATAAATAATAAAAACAGTAGATAGTCCCCAGAAGATAAATCCTCATGACCTGTGTGTGCACTCTTGACTTTCCTTCTCACACCACAATAAAACTGATATTGGTACTTTTTTTTTTTTTTTGCCCACAGCAGCTTTTATGAGCAGTGGAGTGAGACAGGAAATGAGGGAAAGATACAGAGGAAGACACGCAGGCAAATTGCCGATAGTCCAGGACTTTAACCCGCGCTGCCTGCACCGTAATGCGGCATATGTATGTGGTTGCTGGCTTCACCACTAAGCCACACGGGCGCCTAGACATTGGTACTTTTGAGTGAAATGGTGCAGATATTTAATTATCACACATTCATGATCCTTATGTCATCAACCAGCTCAGACAAAAAAAAAGAGAGATCAAGGAGTTTTTAAAGAACAGAAATTTATTTGATGAAATTAAACTAAAAAGAAACATACCAAAAACAAACCACAGGCTTGCTTGCTGGAGAGAAGAGCAAAAGTTAGCTACCAAGTCTTTTTACAATTAGCCAAGTGCCAACAGGCGCACTCTCTCTCAGTCCCTAACCCCTCACACCCTGCCCACTTCCTACACGAAGCCAGAAAGAGGAAGGACAGAGCAGGCAGGGTCATGACACCCAGAAGTTGAACCAAAGCCTGAGGTTTACTCCTCAATAGAAATTGTAAAAGCCTCAGAGAGCACTAGATGAACAAATTTTCACCATCATGTAGTCAAAGTTTCGACTTGTTTAATATGTACAGCACCTGCAAAATTAATGTTAATTAGCAGGTCTTCACATTCCAAGGTTCTTCCAGTAACCTCTCCTCTTAATTTAGCGAGGCTCCTTCAGCCACCCCAGAGCTTCTTGAGGCTCTCCCAATTCAGTATGAGAGAGTAGAGTGGTCTTTTAGTAAATATCATGAGTCCTGGTGAGGAGGACCCGAATGCAAGAATCAGGTAGACAGAATAATGAGAAGTGAGCCTTTTATTTTGATTGAAGGCAAAGTCCAAGAATATAACCTCGATGCAGCACACGAGGGGAGCCAAACAGACTCTCTGACAAAGGCTACTGTGGAGTGGAGACAAGAGTGGAAAAAGGCACAGGTGAAAGTAACTAAAAAAAGGTGAAAACAAGACAATCAGACAAACAGGAAGTCAAATCCAAAACGAGACACCAGGGAAAATTATCAAAGTAAAACAAGAAACAACCAAAAAGACAGCTGCTAAACACATGTACCAGAAAACTCCAACTTAACATGACACAGAGAACTGAGTAAAGAGGTACGAGTACTAACAAGCTCAAGTCAAAAACCAAAAATATCATAATAAAAATGAATTGTATCATAAGAATAATAAACCGAAAGCAAGAACCCAAAACTTAACACAAAAGTCAAAAGATTTATACAATAAAGCAGCAAAACACTAGACAAAAATCAATATTCGATAACAGGAAACAGGAGAATCCAAACCTGAAAAAAATATAACCAGTCTCAGGGACACGCAGTACTGCTGAAGGACTCATTAACTATCAGGTTGCTCCTGATTCATTCTTTAATAACTAAGAAAAGTTTTTCTCTCACTTATTTTGAAATGTTGCCATAATATACTCTAAACATCAACATGACGCCTCGCCTCTCTGATAGCACAGTGTCATTCAGCACCACTGTGCCTCACTGCAGCCTCCAGTAGCTGCCAGCCTGGCTCTACACTATTAGTCTTGTTTCTTGTGGCTCATTTTACAAGCCCTCTCCAGGATGAATACACACAGATAAGAAGGAGCAACAAAAAAACAGCAAAAAAAATAATAAAGCAGGTGTATGTGAAGAAGAGGCCTTACACAGAGTGGAATCATGAGAACCACCCTCTATGGGTCCTTCCTGTCTCTCTCTCTCTCTCTGCTCTCCCTGCCTTTTGTCTCCTCCTCTCTCTATCACAATGTAAATGGACGGTTGCCGAGGGCAACCTGTGTGTACTCACCTAAGGATGAACAGGAGGTGGTGTGTGAGTAAAGGGGCTATTAATAGCAGCATGTGTAGAAAAGGACATTTGCTCGCTTGCATGCGCATGTGTGTGTGTGTGTGTGCGCACACCTGTGTGTGTATGTGTGTTTGAAAGAGAGTGAGAGTGCGAGCAAGCCAGCAGGGAGGAGGAGGAGGATGCAGATTGTGAGACTCAGACATTTACTAGAGAGAACAGGAGGGTGGAGAAAGGGTGAGGGATGGATGGATGGATGGAGGGATGGAGGGAGTGAGGGAATGTAGTGGAGGAGGGGGCGAATGTGTGTTGACGCTGTACGTGGCGTCAGTGCGATAAGAATAGAGATAGTGCGTGTAGCTGAGACATCACCCTCACACCCTCCGTGGGGCAGGCAGCACTCTCTGAATGTCTGTGTGTGTTAATAAGTGCTTATATCTCAGGGTACGCTCACGTACGCGTGGATGAGTAAACTGTTCGGGTTGAAGTTTTTTTTCCAGGTGGGTAATTGAAGTCATGCGTACCGTTTCTTCACATTAATTTTTAGAAATCCATTTTCAAACTAATTTTTAAACCTTTATGTTCTAAAAGAGCAAACTGAGAACATGATAATGATTTTTAACAAAAAAATAATGTTCACTCTAAATAAGACAAAAGCACTGAGAACACCTTTAAACTCACACTGGTTATTAGGAAACTCATTTCTATTACAATGTGGAGTTATATAATTGGATTTGATTACAAATTATAGGAAAGCACCGTTAAGCAAGAATACATCAAAAGCACAGCAAGCAGGAGCAGTTTTAAACTAAAATGTATTTAATGTGGGCTTTTGCCTGCAGCTCATCTGGGTCCGTGTGGAAACGCTCTTCATAAAACCTCTTCAAATTGTCATAAACTGAAGCAGCCACTGCGGAGGGACATCAGCAGAAAATTAAAAGCCTGTTCAGGTCCAGGTCAGTACATAACAGAGTGTGTTTGATACTCACAGAGTTGATCCCTCTGTCTTTCACCTCCTGACTGGTCTCAGATTCATACAGAGCTGAGGAGAGGAGCAGAAGTGATGACTGCATGTAGTACATTTGAGCAATGGCTCAACAATCGACTCATCGCAGCCGGAAAATTTTCACTGAGGTGGCCAGGTTGAGACCATTACTTACATCAAGGTGACACAATAACTGATGCCTCGTTATTTGTGCTTTTTTTTGTTGCCTTTAATTTTTTGGTTATGCGCTCTTATCGTTTATATAGGCATGACTGCCATGTAGAAGTACATTGTAAGGACTCATAGAAAATAAGCTGTTTTTAATTTGACCATCAGTTATATTAAAATATCTGTAATGTTGTTAAACTTAATTTTATTAAATTGTTGGTGAAATTCACAGGATTAAAATGCACTTGGAGGAAAATTTTATTTATCAGACTAAGTCTGAAGAAGTGCAGCTGTGCCCAAAATGTTACTTCCTCATGGCTTTGGCAATAAATTTTCCTCCAGGAGCTTCTCTGGTGTGCAGACTTTCTTTTTTTTTTTTTGCTTAGTTTTTGCTCTTGTTACTGCACCCTTTTAACCCCTCTTTGGATGTACGTGTTCTCATTACCTTACAATGCACTTCCATCCACTTTATTAGATACACTTTTCTAGTACTGGGCTGGACTTTCTTTTGCCTCCAGAACTGCTTTAATTCTGCCATCAGAAGAGGATCAGTTGGTACTAAGGGGCCCAATGTGTGCCAAAAACTGTTGATACAAGACAGGATGGATCCAAGCTTTCATGCTGTTTACTCCAAATTGTGATCCTACCATCTGAATGTTGCAGAGACTCATCAGACCAGGCAACATCTTTCCAATCTTCTGTCATCTAATCTTGGCACGTTTGGGCAAACTGTTGCCTCAGTTTCCTGTTCTTAGCTGACAGCAGTGACACGAGGTGTGGTCTTCTGCTGCTGTAGCCCATCTGCTTCAAGGTCTGATGTGTTGTGCATCCAGAGACGCTCTTCTGCATACCTTGGCTGTAATTTGAGTGGCTTATCATCTTGAAGCAGTCTGGCCATTCTCCTCTGACCTCTGACCTCAAAAAGGTATTTTTACCCAGGAGACTGACGCTCACTGGATATTTTCTAGCTACTAGCTAGTCTAGCTAGTTTTGACTGGTTTATATATGGTTATTTTAGGTTATTTTAGTCTAGTGGTCACATACACAGGGGTCATGCTTCCTCCTAAAGTTCACGAAATAAATCTGAGATCATTGATGGAGGAAGAAGTAAGAAGAAAAAAAAAAGTAGGATTTCCAATTGTACAAATCTGTAATATTTTTTGTGTGGGAGTTTTTGTGTGTTTGACAACATGTGGCATAACTTCACAGTCACACGTCATAACACACGAGGACTGAAACTAACAACAATAAAGGTTGAGCTAAATTTGCACAGCAATGTACACATGGACGATAGATGTGTACATATAGGTGTGTGTTTGTGTGTGTGTTACCAAAAAGCTTGCGCAGCCTGGTGACACATGACACAAAGCCATGGAAGGGCATGTGCAGCTCTCCAGATGTGAACCGCTCAGACAGCAGATGAACCACCTTGTTATCACACTGGAATTCTGGAAAACAGAGGGACAAGTGAAGGTGTAAAGCCAAACTGTGCGTGTGTGTGTGTGTGTGTGTGTGGGGGGGGGGGGGGGGGGGGTGCGTGTGCGTGTACATGCACGCATACCCATAGCCTGCAGTGCTGTGCTGAGTTCAAAGCGGCTCATGCTTCCAGAAGAGTCCTCATCGAACTGAGTAAAGACAGACTAAAGAAAAGAGCAGCATCAGTAAAAGCAACATGACTCTCATCCACACACACACACACACACACACACACACACACACACACACACACACACACACACACACACACACTGAGCTGTACCTGCAGATTACGCAGACTGGCCAGCAGGGTTCCTGCTTGCTCACGGCTGAGAGAGCAGCGCCCTTTCGTCTGCCAGCACAGTTAAGGACATCTCAACAGGACAGAAGACGGAGAGATAAAGTTATAAGGAAGGAGCGTGATCGTGAACAGCAGGGTGAAACAATGACTCAACTGCAGAAGTCAGCAAGCGTCTGCCCCGAGGAAGTGTAAAACCAACAAAGGTCAGTCTGGTTTCTAACAGCTGCAGCTGTAACATGAAAAACAGCAGGACGTGCCTACAGCACAGACAGTGTCAACATGGACTGCCGTGCACCGCAAGCAGAAGACTGGTATGTGAATGATATTAAAGAATAAACCGAGGACAAAAGGATACATCCTCTCCAAAGATGAGCTCCCTGCACGTCTCCAAAGGCAGATGGTAATCTTTCTCAAGAACTGTGATTAGGGAAGAAAGGCGCAGATTGATACAGAGGGAGAAAATAAGGGTTTAAATTGGTTTTAGCTGAGGAAAGGTGAAGGTGAGGACAAGCGTCGTCACTTTTATTACTAAACCAAGTTCAATTTACTTTATCTGACTGTGTATGAGCCTCTGTCTAGACTGGTGACCTCTGTGGCTGCACTGTTCAAACTTGTGAAGGAGCTACTTTGCTCCCATCTGGTGGCCACTATAGGCATTACAGACAAGTACAGATGCTACTAAACTGGCTTCTAGTGAGAGAGTGGATGGTCTGACCTGAGTTGAACAGCTTCATGAGCTCTTTGACATTCAGCCTGTCATCCTGCAGACAGACATAAGAAAAAGTTTAGCTCAATAGTTGAAAATACACTTTCTTTACTTGGTGAGATAAGCATAAACTGGATGGGTGCGATGATTCCTACTGTGCCAGCCTCCTTGTCAAAAGACTTCTGAACTGTCCCTTGATCCTCTGGGGAGACAGGAGTGGTCATCACCTGATAGAAACAAACAAATATAAAAATGCTATAGCTTTTTAGTGCCTGCTGTCACCCAGTACTGTATTCTATACAGAAGAGCTTCGTGAACTCACTTGTGACAAGCTAGAGGTGCAGGTCACGTCTTGAGTCCTGGAACACAAAGACCACGTCAGATTGTTGGGGTTTGTTGGAAAGTTATACTTTTAAAAAGTCTGGCTTACTCACTTGCACAAAAATAACTGTGGTAAAGTGTTAGGATGCTTTAGGTTACCTGAGTAACGGTAACAATACCATAACAATTAAAGGTCCTGCAGTCTAATTTTTACTTGAAAGCATTACCAGAAAAATGACTCACAATGCATAATAACTGTTTAGCTTCTGCACGTCAGTTATTATCTGATGCAACCTGATAAAAATAAAGATCTTCATGCACTTCATGGTCTCTACTGATAACACTCCTGTAGGAAGCTTTATCACTTTTATACTGTATGTGACATCATTTAAATCCAGCGTGTGCAGATCTAATCACATAAACACCTGAAAATACTATGAAGAGTCATCATACTTTTTTTTGTTTGTTTTTGAGCTGGCCTTTTGGGGTAAATAGTACCTTAACTGCCTCTGAAATTAGGTGGAGTACAAGACTAAAACTGCATTACTACAAATACTTCACAATTTAATTTACAGAAAGCTAATATAATATAGGTTATTGGTATGGCGCCAGCTTGTTTTATAAGCTGCTTGCAGTGCTTTATATGAAACATCAGTATGACATATAATTCAGTCTGATAGGTATGAGGAAGTGTGGGTGAGTATGACTGTGCTGTTCAGTGTGAGTGTTGCAGCAGGTGATTCAGGCGTGCAAATGAACCCTCAGGAAGTGGGTTTATGATTTGACAGAATATCTATGACGAGGGTAGATGCAGTGAGACGCACACACAACACTAAAAATTCACGCATGTAATCAGAGCTGGGGTTTTTTTTCTGTTTTTTTTTTTTAATTTCTGCGTTGGGGAATCAAAGCTAAATTTCCTCCATCTCACCCAAGAGTGTTTCCGGACTTGGAGAAAACGCGGATGAAGAACTCTCCAGGGTTGTTGGGGCGAAAGGTGGATACCACAATGACATAATTGCCCGGATCCAGACGCATCTTTCTCCACACAGCCCTGCAGGACAAACATTACATTTATGAATTTTAACCAACAAGCTATCAAATTCTATATACAAAAATGTCACGTACACACTGCTCAGAAACATTAAGGGAATGATTGATCATCACACTACAACACAATGTCAGTTAAACTTCAGGGATATCCATATAGCATAAACCACTGTGAATGAATTTCACCTGCTTTGGGGCAAATCAAAGTGACACAATGTGTGCTGAAGAGGCAACAACAAGGCAAGCTTGTGTTCTTGTCACTAGTAGCAACATGAGACTGTACCTGCAGCATGCTCATCCACATTAGACTAGACTAGCCAGAGGCAAAATTCTCTCACATAAAAATGACTTCACCGTATTTCCAGTCTCAAAGTGTGTCAAATATTCTGCACAGCAGTGACCAGCATCATGATCTGCATGTGTTGGGGCCACGATGGGAACACTTGGTTCTGCCTGTGTATTGCAGTCAGAACAGTGAAGGTGCTGACTGCTGGGTGTTTATGGAGTCATGTCCATCTTGTACCTTTGAGCTTTGTACTTCCCAGAACGACCCACTGGGCGATTTTTCATAAAGAAGTTCCGGTCCAGACAAGCGTTCTGCGGTTATAGTGGAAAAAAATGAATATAAATGGGTTGAGAGTTTCACAAGAGTCATTGAGAAATGCAAATCATATTAATTTACACAGATAAAGTTATATAAATAATTGATCATTTTTAGATACTTGCCTCAGAAGGAACCTGGGGGGGGGGGGGGGGGGGGGGGGGGGGGGGGGGGGGGGGGGGGGAGTCGTGAGTGTGTAAAGATGAAAAGTTAAGGTGTTGAGACAAAAAAGCTGAATGAATATGGCACCTTGTAGACGTGGAACGCGATGAAGAGGAAGTTGATTTTATCCTTCTGCCTGCGGTGTTTCTGCAGCAGCTCCACCAGCACCGTGCACTGCTTGGTTTTCTGCTTCGGTTTCTCTGCTTTCTTCTTCTTCTCTGGGGTCACAGCCTCACCTTCCATTGCATCTTCATCATCCTCGTCATCATCTGCCTCGTCGTCTTCTTCCTCATCCTCATTCTCATCCTTCTCATTAAGAACCAGCGTAAACTGGGGATTTTTATAGAATGTTCCTGAGAAAAAAAGAAGTAAAGACAACAGCGCTTGGCAAGGGAAACGATCCCAGTAAAGCTCAGATGAATAGTGATGCAGATGTGAATCTGGAAACGTACTGTTATTTTTGCGGCTACCACCAGCAGAAATCCCTGATACCCAGCATCCTTCAAATGCGGTGATGGTCCAGGTGGCAGGTGTGCTTCCTTCCTCGTAATTGTCTGGATTCACACTGCAGAACTCCACGACATCAAAGAGTTTGCTGAAGTCCTCGGCGCTGATCCTAACAGAGATGATGCTTCACATCAGAGCTCTTACAGCTGCGAGAGGCTTGTTCACAGGTTTAAGTTATAGTGTCTTCTTCCTACCAGAACTCTCCATCTTCACTTGATTTCATCTCAAGCCTTTCCTTTTCTGTCTGCTCCACATTATCCCAGTTTTTATCCCTGCAATCACGCACATGCAAAGAGAAACCCAACATCTGTGGATGTTCTGTGAACTGCGAGTGAGCGTGTTCACTTGAGTAACATGCACACTCACTTGTCACTCCAGGGTCCGCAGTATTCTACAAAACCCCAGGGGTTTCTCAGCCTCAGCAACAGAATCTCATCTGACACTTTTGTCAACTAAAAGGCAAACAGAAAAGAAGCTTGCAAATCATGCAGGAAGTCTTATTTTGAAAGGAAAGTTTCTCTGTATTATTATTTGTATTAAATTGGAGATGGAATAAAATTAGATGGATGTTGCAGATGTGATGACCACGACTGTAGCACAGTAAAAAAAAAAAAAATCTCAGCACATGAAAAAAGTCATTTGGGAAAAATTATTAAGACTAGGAAATCTTAAAATGTATAATTAAATGAAAAATGATCAAACTTTTTCTCCTGGAGAAGGTCATGTGATAAGGTCAAAAGTCCAGGAATGGCTACTGAGGGAACTCACGGTGACTATAGATTGACAAGCATTACATACCATGAGATTAAATTGCGTTTTAGTGTGATAAGATTATGTTATTGACTTGGTTGATTATTGTTCAGCTTAATCTTTTTTTGATTTGATGCAAGATTAGATGACTTTAGATAAAAGAAGGTTCGATTATAATTCAATTACATTTCAAGATAAGATTAAATCCAGTTAAATTAAGATGAAATACAAATAAGATTACATTTAATGTCACACTAAATTACATTGGCTCAGAACAAAATAAGGTAATGTGAGATGGCATGAAAATTGCAATAACTCATCTTTGTGATACGTGCCTTGTCGGTGTCAGTTATGGCGTATGCGTGGCCCTTTATCAGCCCGTCTCCTGTCACCTTACCAATATCACAAGAGTTCTTGGCCTGTTAAGACAAAGATAGATTAACATCCACGTGTAGAGTGTCAACATCTTGAGTTTGGTGCTGCATATACCTGAATGAAGCAGCTGAGCAGGCTCCCTCGGGACAGGGCAGCAGTCAGAGACCTCCAGAGGACTCGAGGGGTACGAGATGAGATGTTCAGCGAGCGGGCGATGCCTCCTGTGAAATCCTCCATCCCCTCTGAAATGTTGCCCCCCTTCAGGCTCCCATAGGATCCGATTAACCTACATACAAGAGGTGAGAAATGCTGCTATCTCTAGTAGCGACATAACACAGACAGAAAAAGAGTGGGTGATCTCAGACATTACAGCCCAGAAACATATGCTGGTTGTGGCAACTGACTTGGCATAGGCCTTTTCCACCAGGGCGCTCCAAAACTCATTGCGGGTGCGAGAGTAGCTGAAGAGCAGACGGCCTTCGCGTATTGGCAGCCTGTCATCCACAACCACCTCCACCCACTCACCATACTGCCAGAACTGCACAGAGGGAGAGAGAGAGACGGCAACAGGATAAGGGAGATGGTGAGAAGAGAGGAGGAGAGGATGTAATGAGTCAGGAGGAAATGTAATGAGGAGGAACAGAAGAGTGTGAACATGAACTTTAGAATCAACTGTTTTCTTTTAGCCACCTGGGGTCAGTAGAAACAAACTAAACTATATTGCCAAAAGTATTCACTCACCCGTCCAAATAATTGAATTCAGGTGTTCCAATCACTTCTGTGGCCACGGGTATATAAAACCAAGCACCTAGGCATGCAGACTGCTTCTGCAAACATTTGTGAAAGAACGGGTCGCTCTCAGGAGCTCAGTGAGTTCTAGCCTGGTACCATGATAGGATGCCTGTGCAACAAGTCCAGTCGTGAAATTTCCCCGCTACTAAATATTCTACAGCCAACTGTTACAGGTATTATAACAAAGTGGAAGCAATTGGGAATGACAGCAACTCAGCCACAAAGTGGTAGGCCATGTAAAATGACAGAGCGGGGGTCAGCGGAGAGGAGAGGTCGCCAACTTTCTGCACCCCTTTAGTTCCAGTGAAAGGAACTCTTAATACTTCAGCATACCAAGAAATCTGGGACAATTTTAAATTCCCAACTTTATGGGAACAGTTTGGGGATGGGCCCTTCCTGTTCCAACATGATTGCGCACCAGTGCACAAAGCAGGGTTCATAAAAACATGGATAGGTGAGTATGATGTGGAAGAACTTGACTGGCCTGCACAAAGTCCTCAATCCAACAAAATACCTTTGGGATGAATTAGAGCAGAGACTGTGAGCCAGGTCTTCTCATCCAACATCTGTATCTGACCTCACAAATGTGCTTCTGGAAGAATGTTCAAAAATTCAGATAAACACACTCCTACCCTTTGTGGAAAGTGTGCCAAGAGAGTTGAATCTGTTATAGCGGCAAAGGGTGGGCTGATATCATATTAAATTTTATGTATTAAGAATGGGATGACACTCAAGTTCATTTAGTTGTGAAGGCAACCAAGCGAGTACTTTAGGCAATATAGGGTATATTAGCAATGCGCAACAGTCCCGCCTTTAAATAGTTAGTGAGACTCTGCTACTTCTCTGTGTCAAGCTGACCTTGCTGAATGAAAGACTCCATACTGCCATGTTTTATTTCCAAGTAATCTTTCAGATATGCCCCATGTTGACGTATGTGTGATATTTTATTACACAGTGTTCTGAGACAGATAACTTTTTTCTCTAAGTATTCTAGGCTTACAGTCCCTCTTGGTCAAAAACATGCTCTGTACTGTTCTTTGACCCCTTTGCAAAAGTAAATAAGCCCCAAACAGACAACCCTGGTTGAGCTCATATTTCCATAACAATTTGTGATCATATTCAGCAGACACAGATGAGTTGGCTTTCATGCTTCTGGTAACTTGTACGTCCCGGATTCACTATTTCTAGAGAAAGTCTCAATATTGGAAACTTTTAATTTTAATAATGAAAGCTATTCTGATTTTTAATAAGTTTTCTGAGTTTGAATCTATTGGCCAGAGTTTTGAAGTTCTCCTTGTGTCTGTGTGGGTTCCTTCCAGGCATTCCGGCTTCCCACCACAGTCCACAAATATGCATTTTAGGTTAATTCGTGATTCTTAATTGGCCAACTGTGGGAATGGTTGCCTGCCTCTCTGTGTTTGCCCTGTGAAAGACTGACAACCTGTCAGGGGTGTACCCAGTCTTTCACCCTGTGGCAGCTTAACTGAATTGGATAAGTGGAAGAAAATGGACTATAATACTTCAGTTATTAGTTTAATATTGATTAACTATAGGTAAGTTTATGTGTGAAAATTGAAAGGTTTATAAAGGACAATTTAAAAACAACAACTCGTGAGACTGTTACTGGTCATGACTTGAGGTGTGTACACAACAGCAGCTAAAAGCAGGCTTACACTGGTCTTTCATGGCTGCTGCTGTGTGTGTGTGTGTGTGTGTGTGTGTGTGTGTGTGTGTGTGTGTGTGTGTGTGTGTGTGTGTGTGTGTGTGTGTGTGTGTGTGTGTGTGTGTGTGTGTGTATACAGGTGTCCCAGGAGGAGTCACTACCTGCATGTCTGAACTGCTCTCCCATTACCCTGACAGGGCAGAATGAATTCCCAGTCCTTCTGTCCTGCTTGTTCAGTCATGCCACATTTCTCTTAAGGTCCAGAGCTCCGAGCCAAAATAACCACTTACCGATGTGTCTGCTTCTGGAAGATTCGTGTTTCTATGAAGATGATATTTTATTGATCTGAGCAGGTTAGAGCCAGTGAGTGATGAACTCTCTAGATAAGAATCAGCGCTTCTAATGAGGTGATAAATATTTGGGTTTATGTGTCTCTCCTTACTTGGGAGGCCTTGGTGCAGTAATGACTCCAGGATGAGTTGATACGTGTCCCAGCTGCCTTCATTAAATACCAGAGTTGTGGCACAGCAGCTTAGCAAGAAGACATCGTACAGAAACATCTCAGAGGACAGAGCCAGATCAGATAAAATATATATTAGTTCAGGGAATCTCTCCTTACATTTAAGGGGTGTGTGATTAACTATGTGCATGATTATGTAACATAATTAATTATGCTTATATACTGGCCTTACAGTGATTAGAACTAGCAGAGCCTCAAATTAGCTCAGGCAGGACCAGACAAAAAGCTTTTAGTCTTATGTTGCATTGTGCCAAATGATAAGTGACCGCTGTCCTTTTTAAGAACTACCAACAGATGAACTTGCTTGAGGGCCACAGGGACACATTAATGAAATTTGTGTACATCATTGCTGGAATAATGAATGTAATAATATAGGTGAGCCCAAATGAACATGGGGCAACACTACACATTTTAATGGACATTTTTGGCTCCAGAGTGAGATGAATGAGTGATAACGTCCTCAAATAAAGTAACTTAAGTCAGCACTGGGTCTACGGATCTACAAGTGTCAAATAAAGAGTGTCAACAACATATAGACCATTCAAGCATAACATTCATGAGGTGGCTGTAGCTCAGGAGGTAGCGCACACTGGACAAAAAGGGCCTGTATCCGGAAAGATCTAGAATGCTCCGGAAATATCCGTGGCAGATCCAAATTTATGGATCTGTCACGTATCCGTAATGTTTCCGACGAGAACATGGGATGATCTGATCTGTCACAGATGTTTAAATGGATATTATCCAGATATTATCCGGATATGTAACGGATGTTCATTCAGAGTTTGGATTTTTCAGGGTCAATCTTGTCCGTTTACGGAGAAATCTAAAAAAACGTATCCATCAAGATCCGGTGCACATTCGTCGGGATATTGTCCGTATCTGTGACGGATACTAAGGTATCATACCTCGGATAGTACCGTATTTTAGGGCTTTTATTCCAGTGGCAGGTCACCTACTAATTGGAAGGTTGGTGGTCCAATCCCTGGCTACTCCAGTCTGCATGCCAAAGTATTCTTGGGCAAGATACTGAACCCAAAGTTACTCTCTGATGCAACTGTTTGAGTATGACTGTGTGTGAATGTTAGATAGAAAGCACTTAGTTGTAGAAAGAAGTGCTTGTATGATTGTGTGTGAATGAGGCATGTTGTATAAAGCACTTTGAGTACTCAAAGTAGAGTAGAAAAGTGCTATGTAAGAATTTATTATGACCGCTGACAGAATAACTCTGATTATCACTTCATCATGGCACCTGCTAGTAGGTGGCATATATTAGGGAGCAAGTGAATATTTTATCCTCAAAGTTGATGTGTTAGAAGCAGGAAAAATAGTCAAAAATAACCATTTGAGCGAGTTTGACAAATTCCAAATTGTTATGTCTAGACAACTGTGTCAGAGCGTCTCCAAAACTGCAGCTCTTGTGGGGTGTTCCTGGTCTGCAGTGGTGGTCAGTATCTATCAAAAGTGGTCCAAGGAAGGAACAGCGGTGAACCAGCAACAGGGTCATGGATGGCCAATACTCACTGATGCACATGGAGAGCAAAGGCTGGTCTGTGTGAACACCTGGCACCGGGTGCACTATGGGAAGAAGGCAAGGCAGCAGAGGCAGTGTGATGCTGTTGGCAATGCTCTGCTGGGAAAGCTTGGGTCTTGCCATCCATGTGGCTGTTACTTTGACACGTACCACCTACCTAAGCACTGATGCAGACCATGTACACCCTTTCATGGAAACAGTATTCCCTGATAGCTGTGGACTCTTTCAGCAGGATAATGCACCCTGCCACAAAGCACAAATGGTTCAGGAATGGTTTCAGGAGCACAACAACGAGTTTGAGGTGTCGACTTGGCCTCCAAATTCCCCAGATCTCAATCCAATCAAGTATCTGTGGGATGTGCTGTAGAAACAAGGCTGATCCATGGAGGCCCCGCCTCGCAACTTGCATGACTAAACTTTCAGGGGTTTAGTGGAGTCCATGCCTCGATGGGTTAGGGTTATTTTGGCAGCAAAATGGGGACCAACACAATATTAGGCAAGTGATCATAATGTTACGCTTGATCAGTGTTCTCGGTGTTATATTACCCAGTGGTTTGTCAAGTCCTGTCAGTTTTAATTTGCTTGATTTTAAAGCTCCTCATGGAGCTTTAAAAATCAGCCAAGTGAAACAGCAGGACACTGCATACTTATGTAACAGTACTAAAGCATACCCTGCTTTATGATCTGTTTTAATCTGTGTATGAAGATAACTTACAAAATGAACATTATGTTGTATTAAATATGACTCAAAACTAGCAACTAAGACCATAAACACATCAGGGAAGAATTTACTGAGGTCGTAAATCAAGCAAGCAGTAATGTCACATTCTCATTAACTTCAATAGAATCACCCAGAGTCGCCCCCTGCTTGCCTTTAGAAAGAATGCAGGTTTAAGGCTTCACATTTGAGACTCAGAGGCTTTGGCCATGTTTTCTGTACAGTCTGTGAAGGTTCATCAGACAGAAGTGAGCTAGCAGACCTCTGCAACTGCTCCGCCTCGTTCTTTTAGGCTGATGATACATTAGCCTCTAACAGCTTGGCAGTCCCTCAAATTTTCTGTGGACGAATTGCACTGAGGGTAATGTAGGTGCTGTTTGCTACACTTTAAAGTATATCCATAATCAAAATCCATATTTACTGAACAGACAAACTCCTCAAAATATGGCTCAGTAAAATAAAAGCATTGTATCGAGTTAGATGCTAGACTGTATGAGCTCTGCTGTCTGACCCACCCTATCAACCAGCACTCCATGCCTCCTGCTGATCCAATCTAGCATGTATGATTGGATGCGATGCTGCATTGACAAAACTGTTCTGTGTTTTGGGGTAAAGAGTGAATTCCAGTTTACAGTGTTTCTCTTATGGAGGAAAAAGACCAGGAGGGTTTAGATAGAGTCTATACATACATACCCTAAAGTGGAAGATCCCTGCATAAGGGTCGCCCAGACTTTGGTTTGGTGGCACCACCTTCTCAAAGAGTGAGGGGTGCGCAGTCAGACAGGACAGGGCTGCCAGCAGCCAGCAGTCACCTGATGAACAAAAGGAAGAACAAGAAGAGCAAAGTGTGATTCATGTTAGGTGGACTGGCAGCTCTCTCTCTTTCTCACTTAAACACACACACACACACACACACACACACACACACACGCGCGCACACACACACACACACACACGTAATTAACCACATTCTTCTCCAACAGTAAACATCTGTTCTGTGTTGTAGATGTTGCAGCAACTGTTAGTATCTGTAGAAGTCAGACTGGGATGTAGTTTAAAAGGAAACACAAAACTTAGACATGAAGGCAGAGGGAGGAGGAGGAGGCAGCACTGATCTGTACTACTGACATACTCTCACACATCTGATGACACAAATCATCAATCAGGAAATCCCAGAGGTGGAAGAGGAGGAGTTTGCTTTGTGCAGAAAATAGCCATTTAGTCTATCACAAATAGGAAACAGACTGAAAAACACATATTTTAGCTGATGCTGTGGGCTAATAAAGCCATTGTTTAATGGGGTAAGAACCCCCCTGCAGATTTAGGGTTTGGTGACCACAAAGTGACACTCCTCTTTCCCTCTGGCTGCACATTAGATGTTTGACCCTTTGGGGCTCTGTGGGGCTCCGTGGGGCTCTGTGGGGCTCTGGGGTACAGCCAACATCTGAAGTCGCTTCATCCACTTTTATCCATTTAACTGGGTGTTGTGCAATCCTAGTTTTAGACATTTCAACATGACTGGTTTCATCACTCAGTCCCCCAGCAAGAAAATAAACAGATTAAAAGTTTTTATTAATTTATTTTTCTCTGATATACTCACCGAGCTGGCCCTGACAGATATCAGTGGTCGCAGTTGTGTCCTCAACAAACACAGCGTTGCGACTGATTTCCTTCAGAAACAGAACAACAAGAGAACAATTTACAAACTGCTTTCGTGACTAAGAAAGTTTTACCTCTTGCGACCCTGCATCCTCATATGGAGCCACTACATGCTGACTTTTCTACAGCCTATACTTCTTTCTGCTCAAGTATTTAATACTTTAATGTGTTACGTTGTACAAGAAACTCACTGTGCCCATTTTAATCAAAAACAGATTTTTTTCTCTCTCTCTCTCGCTCTCTCTCTGTGAAGACTCATTTTGGGAGTGTGTGTGTGTGTGTGTCTTGGGGGGGTCCACTGGAAAACCTGGATTTGTCAGAAGGATAAAAAGACTGAAATTTCACCAAATCTACAATAGAAATCATTTGTGTTGCTCTATTTTACAAAGATTTTCCTTAAAACATGTTATTTTTTATAATTACTGAAGCCCATACTTACTCAGATTTGTCTGCTTAGTTCATGTGGTTAGTCACTTTGTGACTTAATGCCAGTATATCCTACACTCGATTTAGACTATGTAAATTAGCCATTTGTCTCTTTTCTGTATAATTTATATAACTTTTTCAGTTCCTTCCTATCCCTCTTTAAAGCAGCTGCTTCCAGGAATGAGTTTTTCACACCTGGGCCGCACCTGGGTAAATCTGTCAACACCCACATCAGCGCTGCTGAGAGAGCTGAATGCAGAATGTGAGGGAAACATTTCTAAACATATACCTGCAGAGAAACGTTCTTTAACCTCAGCTTTTTGTTTTGTTTTGTTTTAATTATGCTAAATAACTCAACTTTTTTTTTTAAAAGCTCTTTACATGGATGCACAACATGTCAGTGGTCAAAACGATCGCACCTTCGGTCTCTTCCACTGAATCGCCTTTTTGGGGTCCGGGTCTTCGGGCATTCCGATGGAATTCTTCTCCGCTGGAAAGGCTGGGTCAGAGAACAGCACCCTAGATTTCAGACACTCCGTCTGAAGAGTTTCAAAGTCCTGGTCCCGAAATTTAATCGGGTTCTCAAGGGAGCCCAGAGGTGTCGCTTTGTCGGTTGCCATGATCTCAGTAGATGCACTGAAAAATTCTATCAGATGCAAAATGTGAGCGCTTAAATACAGTTTTTTAAAAAGCGCACACCCACCGGATCGGGTGAGGACTGCTGGAACGCCCCCCCGGTTCGGCCCAGCACGGAAAGGTATGCGGAGCGCCGGGGGGCGCTGCGGTAGTCAGAATAATGACACGCTGCCAGGAGCGTCTGTGATCTTTGAAGTTCATTGTCCATCAGCACCACAAAGCTTTAAGTGCAGGCAGGCGCAAAGGGGCGAGAAAGGATACAGTTACACCGGACATCTGTGCACCGCCTCAGACACCTCCGCAAATCTCTGCGAGCAAGTTCCACGAAACGTCCCTTAATTAAAACTACGAAGAAACTACAGACCTTTAAAAGGACTTCACTGCAACATGCTTTTGTTAGTGTGCGTGCAGGAGGTGCGTTTCAGAAGAGACAGAAATCACCTGTAGCAATAATTGGATTTGCCAGCATATTATTCATTTCATTCCTGCTCGGCTGTATGCAGAAACACACAGTTCTCCAACCCCAGCGCTAGGTGGCAGTCTACTCCAGCAGACTGCACACCACAACTCACTCACTGTTCACAGTAAATTATGGTAACAGCTCATTTATTCACTAAAATCTCTCTAATATTATTTTTTGATTGGAAGAAGCTCATCAAAAATTAGATATGAAAATTTTTTATTAATCATAAGCGATAAATTGACCAAAAACGTGGTACAACACGGCAGATAGATTATGTCTATATTCTGTAAAGGTCGACAAACAATACGTTTTTTTGTTTGTTTGTTTGTTTGTTTGTTTATTTGTTTATTTTATTTATTTATTTTTTACCAGATGATATAAATATAAACGTGGTGACAAATTAAAGGAAAACCCAGCACCTTTGACCCTTGCAATGAGGGGATCTGAGCAGCTCTGAGTGATCGCCTTCATCTCATGATGAAAACATTTCCATTCTGGTGGTGGTGGTGGTTTCTTCTAGGATGAAAATCCCCGCGTCTGAACCCAGCGGAACACCTATGGGACTGTGGGAGATTTTATGCTCACATGTCAGACAGCGCTTTCATCATCAAATACCAAAATGTGGGAGCATCCCTTTGCTCTGTGGAGATCAGGGACTGGTGGCACGTGCCGATTCCTTTCTGTTGGCTTTTCCTTTAATTTGTCATATATATATATATATATATATATATATATATATATATATATATATATATATAAACACACGTTTTATCAAAAAGTTTAATCTTAGCCTATTTTTCATGTACTACTTTTATTTAAAATAACAGACCCCCTCAGACCCTCGAGTTTGCGTCTGTCAGGAAAAGCCCACTGACGATCAAAGACTTCATGGACTGATGTGAAAACATCCATAACCGATAAAAAAGACAGACTTGTTACTCTTTTAACCCCTCACCTGAAAGATGAGGATATACTTACAAACCTGCAACCTAAAAGTTAAGGGTTATATCCGACCTTTATAGCGTTAGTAACCATTATCGGGCCATTAGTTAACATGCAGTAAATTGCAAATAACTGTCAGATATTGAAAGTTCCAAGTGTTCTGGAAAAAAAAAAAAGATCGCTAGAGCACTTACTCACTGGACTTTTTCAGGCCCTTTTATGATTCAAGTAAGATAAAAAAAAAAAGCCCAAGCGGTCATTTTGAGGCTTAGGTGTTTAAGGGTTAAATATGATCATTTTTCCAGCAGGGATCACGCAAAGCAAACATTTTTTATTACACAAACCACCAAAAAACGTGATGTTTCCCGTCTGTTAGAACATGCCAAATACAGAACATTTGAGCACCATTTCACCTTTGCCTATTCTTTATATGGCACTAAAACTGAATTGGAACAAAAATAATCCAACCTCCTTTACAAAACATTTTCATAAATTGTCGGTGTTTAAATACTGACCTATATGCCTTTCTTTTAATGTCCTCTATTTTGTGCTTTTTGCTGGGGTACCCATATGGACCCTTTCAAGCAATTTTCGGATGGGCTGCTTTGGCCTCCTTTTCTGTGGACCACTTGTGATCTGAGGTCTGGACTCAAATAATCTGAAGTGGACATCCAATTACTCCCCCTTTCTCTGAGCCCTCTGCTGTCATTCAGTGAGTTTAGTTGAATATCCATCTCCGGGAAGCTCTTGACGCGTCTCCAGCGGTCCTTCCATCACACGCCTGATTACACCGAAAACGAGAGACTGACCGGGACTAAACAAACAAGAAGAATAGCGACACATATCCGCCTAATGGTCACCATTTAACTCCATTCATGGGCTCTCCATTATGTCCGCACGGTCTTTGAGGACGGGATTATAGGAAGCCTCGGTGACAAAGGTCAGAGGGCCGACCGACACTCCCACACCTCCGTGACCTACTCTGATCCCACGACCCCGGCACCAGCAGCCCCCCGACCCGTCTCACCCTCCGCGCTGGTTAACCGGCTTTGTCCCGGCGTGTTTTCTGCTGCATCACTCACGCACATCACAGCAGGCTGAACCGGTCAGAAGATGGAGAGGGGGACCTTATTATGCCTCAGTAAGACTCAGCAAAGAGGCATCAATAATACACAAAGAAAACAACTTATGGCAGTTTCCTTTAGAAGCCCTCTGTTTAAAAACCCACTTTTTCCCCCTTTTATGGCATTTTCACTCTTATTTTTTGTTGTGAAGATCTTCCTCCTCTTTGAATATGCTGTATATTCAATTACTCTTCACATTTTTATTTTACAAATTATTTTCATTTAAATTTTTTGTTTGAAGCAGATATAGGCTCTGCAATTTGTGTCCTTCTCTGTTCAATTTTAAATATAATATAGAATAATAATATAATGTTCTTAATATGCCTTTCAATTCTAATCCTTTTGTGCTGAATCAAATGGCAGCAACTCAAAGCATTTAGGCATGTAGACATGGTCAAGGCGACCTACTGAAGTTCAAATAGAGTATCAGAATGGGAAAGAAAAGGGATTTGAGTGACTTTGAGTGTGATTTTGAACAGTCCTCTAGAAGAAAATGCCTTCTTGATGCAAGAGGCCAGAGGAGAATGGCCAGACTGCTTCCAGTTGATAAGACCTCAAACAACCACTTGTTACAACCAAACAATTGCAGAAGAACATCTTTGAATGCACAACACATCAACCCTTGAAGCAGATGGGCTACAGCAGCAGAAGAACACACTGAGGGGCCACTCCTGTCAGCTAAGAATGGGAAGCTGATGTTCCAGTTCACACAGGGTCACAAAAATTGGACAACAAATATTGGAAAAATGTTGCCTTGAGTTCTGTTGCACTTTTCAGATGTTAGGGTCAGAGTTTGGTGTAAACAACATGAAAGCATGGCTCCATCCTGCCTTGTATAAACAGTTCAGGCTGGTGGTGTCGTAGTAGTGAAGAGGATATTTTCTTGGCACACTTTGGGCCCCTTAGTACCAAGTGAGCATCATTTAAACACCAGCATAACAAAATGCCAGTATAATACACCCTGTCACAAAGCTCATCTCATCTCAAACTGGTTTCTTGAACATAACAGTGAGTTCACTGCACTCAGATGGCCTCCACAGTCACCAGATCTCAATCTAATAGAGCACCTTGGAGATGTGGTGGAATGGGAGATTAACATTATGGATGAGCATCCACCAAATCTGCAGCAACTGTGACGCTATCATGTCAATATGGATGATCAATGCCACAAAGAATTAAAGCCGTTCTGAAGGCAAAAGAGTCCAACCCAGTACTAGTATTTAATTCAGACTTAGCTGCACCGATGCAGCATAGAATGCAAGAATAAAAAGTCAAACATTTGAAAAGTTCATTTTTGTGCAGCCTTGTACAGCTAAGACGACAGAAGACGTTTGCTGCATGTGAAGACTTTGGTTCAAGTGGTTAGGTGCTGCACTTCAGCTGCCCTCAGGCCCGCAGGGCACAAACACATAAAAGCATTTTCACCTGTCCCAGGAGTGAACCCTACCTGCTAACCTTACTTTGCATGCTGGGACAGCAGCACCTCTGACCCCAGCACTGTGCTCATGGTCAAAATCCAGTTTTTCCAGCATTTATGGACCGACGCTTCTAGGTTGCACGACAAACAAACTGATGCAAATATGTGTGCGTGCATGTGTCTGATTACCTGAGCAACTGAAATTACTGTGTGTGTTTGTTTAAGGCATGTTCAAAAAAGATGGGTGGCCAGGTGCAGCAGGAACAGGGCACATTTCTGAACGACACAGAGAGTAACAGTCAGGGTGTCAGAGAACGTCTGAGTGTGCAGCTGTTTGATGAACTTATCTCTTCTATCTGTTTGGTTACTGAGGTGCATCTCTGTGCTTGAAGCTCTATATATGACCACACTGGTGCCAGTAAAGAACAATTTTAGACGTATATTTATCATCATTCATGTTAGCAGTCAGTAAAGGACGACCTCTTTAGATGTGGCATCCTGTATTTTCTTGCATTGCCATATAGTTTTATCACAGTATTTATATTTTATATTGTCTATATGAGTCTATATCTCAATATTACACTGAAGTAGTATTATGTATGGTGTTATCCAGTGCATCATAGATGATTTAAACATATTTAATTAATGCAAACCTGCTGCAATTTATTCTTTTGAATTCACTTTTACAGAATTATTGTAAAGCCATGGCTTTGCAATAAATATGCAGGCTTTCTTACATGTTTCTTTACACTCTAAACAAAATTTTATTTTATTTATTTTATTTTATTTTTTTCGGGGGGGGGGGGGGGGGGGGGGGGGGTCACCTGGTTTTTCACTATCTAGTGAAACATGGCCTGGAGTGTGAATTTATACTTATATGACTGTATTATGTGTTTTTGGAAAGCTGGTTTTGACATGTATAAGCTTTTATTACTGTTGTTCTTGCATTATATACGGCATAAAGTCATGCATCTTGTTTTATCTCATGCATGGTATCATATCAAGGTACCTAAATGGATAAAATCTCTGCACTGTTGCTCTGTCAGTGAGATTGCAGTCTTTGCAGATCTCTTGCAGTGATATGACTGCAAGAAATATACAACCTATTTCTACAGCAGAACGTAGAAATAGGTTGTATGTCTGTCCTCTGCTTGTCTTCAGCAACCTGTCTTTGTTGTATTTGAAAACACAAACACATTTTATCTGTGGGAGAAAAGCAGCCTTCGCTCAATGAGACATTTTATTTAGGTTAGTTTTGAAATGGATTTTCAGCGTCATGACAGTTTCCCCCCTCTTTGATTAAACTATAACGTCTGTGCAGTGAAAAAAAGAGAAATCACTGAACTTCCTCCTTTTTTTTGTTTATAAAGCAGATGCCGCGGTCTCATCAGCGCCTCACGCTCAGAGCAAATGAAGTGGCACTCTTTCCTCAGAGCTCGTCTTCGGTGATCGGTGACATTATAAGAATGAATCCTCCTTGTCTTTCCCTGCTCTCATTATCCGAAGGTGTTGAATGGCAAAAAGGGAGGCATGACTGATGGCTGCCTGGGACCTTGTCCTCCCACACTCTCACTTGTTAGAGGCGGTGGGGGGAGAGGAGAGAGGAGAAGCGGGTGTAATTTCAGGGTTCAGGTTTCACCTTGCGGTCGTTGCGGGAGGAGGGATGGACGAGAGAAGGTGGGGATTGTGGGAATGATGCGAGGATAAAGAGCAGAGAGGGAGTCCTGTGGTTAGCCTGACCACTCCCAAATGCATCTTTCTCGTTTGTTATACCCATTTCTGTTGGCCCTGCTGATCATTTAATCCTGAGCTCCTGCCTCCTCCTCCTCTTCTTCAGCTATTCTGAGGAGGAAGAAGACAACAGAGGAGGGACTGCAGAGATGATTGGAGGCTTCACAAGTATACCATAAGAAATGTAATTAAAGCCTCACAGTTAATTGGCTTTTTACATGATAAAGCACAATCTTCGCATACATAAGTGAAAGCCTCTTATGGCTGCAGGCCTGCCCTATAGCAAAACAAACATACAGCTCATACATTCCCTTTGTGGCTGAATTTTCAGAGCTAATCATCTTAAGTTTAATCTGAATTTGTGGTTGCTGCCACAAAGCAGCACTTCCCATCCAAAAAGTCCATGAATACCCATGAAGTTGAGGAATTAGATGGCTTGGTTAAATATTAGTTGGGTGAATGCTTTTTTTTGTACAGTCTGCTGGATCTAATGGTCTCAGTCAGCGGTGAAGAGATTTTCCTTCCTGACAGGAGATTTGTAGTTGCAGTCCATGACTATGAGCCTGAATCTCTGGACTGATCGAATCCCCTTCTCTTTTTCCTTGAATCACCGGACCTTAAATTCAAAAGTCTGCCACTTCTCTGCAGAAGATATTCAACTGTCAGCTTTGCATAACAGTGGAGATTTATAAAACACAAAACAGAGCTCACACGGGAGCCGTTTCCCTCCGCTCAGATTAAATACATTAAAGTTGCATGGACACTCCTGCATAGAGTCAACTGTTCTTGTTAAAATAAAAGGTAAATTAAATGACTGAATGAATGAATGCACGTTACCACAACTCACAATAACTGGCAGGCAAAGTTGAAAATAAACAATTAAGTGAATATAAGATGCCATGGGGGATTTTAGTAACAAACCACCAGATGTTTAGTACATCTCAACTGAAACTTACACTAACCAAACTTATCAGCATTTCTGTCATCCAGGCTCTGACCTCGGGGCCCCAAACACGCAAAGAGGTGTGTTCAGCAATTTTTATGTTGCCCACAAACTGCTCAAACAAGTCCAGAAAGACAGCTGAACAGTAACAAGTGTAGATCTAGAAAGCAAAACTATACTAAAAATCTCAGATACCTTCTCATTGTGTCAATAAATCTTACAGTTTTCAGACAACAGCTGTTTATATATATATATATATATATATATATGTGTGTGTGTGTGTGTGTGCGCACAGCATATCAACTTCCCCTGTGACTCTGTTGGTTACTTGTGTCTGTCCCGCAGCGTCCTCTTTTAACTTCCACACCAACAAAAGCTTTCCCTTTCTGAGCTGAGACGACTATTAAATCTCAAAGTCCACATTACTACCGCCCAGGGACACACACTGGTCAGAAAATAAATACACACACACACACACACACACACACACACACACTGGGAGCCATGTTGAATTTTTCAAGCACTGTGATTGGCTGGTCTGGGGGCTGACATTGACCTGTGTAGATAGGTGTGGACTGCAGAAGACAAAGGGCACATATCCACTTGCTGCACCGTGTTCTGCTCTGGATCACCTTACATAATTGGGATCATACGAGCACCAAATGGTGGCTGCAGCAGCACCAAACAGTCATGCAGAGCAGAGTTTACCTGGAGAGATGTTACCTGTCACCTGTACTGTCCTCCCTCCTTGTTACCCCCCCACCCCCACCCCCCACCCGTCTCTGTGGAGAGAAACAGACAAACTGAGTCATCTGGATCCAAAGAGGCTTCTGTCTTCACTTCCTCCTTATTTGCCATAACACAATGGTAATTGGTAATAGTGGGCGTGTGTGCATCTGGTGCAATAACCCCCCCCCCAATCAAACCCCACTCCTCCTCTTCATCTTCCCAGCCCCCCACCTTGTTGAAAGCTCATTAAAAGACCTGCTGTTAATGAGCTAGAGGGATCATAGAACTTCATTTTCATTAGTTGGGGGGGGGGGGGGGGTTAAGGCCAGAGATGCTGGTGCAGAGGTTTTTATGCCCTTAAAATGGAGTCAGCAATTATCCCAACCCCTTGACACTCCCCACCCATCCTGCTCTGCCTCCTAACATGCCCACAAACAATAACCAAACTGCCATCCACCCCCCCACCCCACCGCCCTCTCTCCACACCATCTCTAATTTTGTATCCTGAGAAATCCTGGTCACCCGTGTCCCATCACAGCTCGCTGCCCCCACTGCACAATCTGTGGCGTGACTGACACCAACTCATATTATATTAATTTATATATACATATGTATATACAGTTACACATACACACACTAAGTATATAGTGCACACCCCCCTCCTCCCCTGAAGAATTACATTACAGTGTTTCCAGACAAAGCGAGTAACATCACAAGGATGTAAACAAGGACTGAGGGTCCCTTATCCAAACACTAACATTAAAAATTAATAACTCAGCGCTGACTGTGGTCCTCAGAGAAACGACCCACACTGACTAAGACAACATCCTGGTGAGAAAAGACACTTAAAAATAGTTTCAGAAGCTTTGTTGTCCCAGAATAGGAAAAAAAATATTCATGGAAAAGAAAAAAAAAAAGAAAAACTCAACAACAAGAACAAAAAGACACAGACAGGAGGGAAGAAAACCCTCGAAAATGTAAAATATTTCACCTCAATTCTTTATTGAGGTTCTTTGTGACAAGGTCAATTACAAAATGGCATCAAGTTTACAAAGACAGCAGAGCGGCAATGCTTCACAATAACCTAAAAAGCAAACAGTGCTAGGAAATGTGTGAAAAAATGTACAGGGAAATAATATTAACAGCAAGCAATAGCAATATAGCAAAGTCAATATATACACAAAATTAAATCCCTGAACAGTTACACTGCACTCTTTCATAAATCACTTTTCAACAACATAAAAAAATTATTTTTGACCTGAATGCAGCAGACATCAGATAAAGTCATCACAGTAGTCACAAAACAGGTGGCAACAATCTGCTCGAAGGCTCTGACCCGATCACAGGACAGGGGCTTCGAGCCGAGCCTGCAATATGTACATGCACATGGACACGTGCGCGCACGCACAAACTTTCACACAACTCACTCGTGCAAGCGCTTGGTCAGCGCCTTCCCACAAAAACTCCAAACTAACTACCGCATCTCTCGATCCTGGCGAAAAATGAAACATGCAGTTTCCATAAATTAGGAAGAACTCAGATGCAGGAAACCCAGAAAAGAAATTCAAATGGCTGCAAAGCATGCACGAGCTTCAACCAGTCCAGCAATTTACAGTTGTAAACAATGAAAGAGAGAAATTACCATCACAACAGTCACTGAGAAAAATGATAATATACACCCGTTTCACATGGAGATAAAATTTCTGGGTTTTTTTTTGTTTTTTTAAATGCATAGAAAAAAAAATAAAAGGAAACATCGGTAGACTTTAAATTCTCTTAATTCACATTTATAAAACAAACAAAAACAGAGCAGAGAACAATCCATACATACTGTGACAAAGTCAGGAGCACAACCTTGCTGAGGCCCCAAGAGCCTTGTAAACGTTACGTTAAGTGACAAGTGTTGTGACAACTGAGCGCCTTTAAAAAGTGGAGTCTGAGACACTGCAGGCAGGCTGTGTTTGGATTCATTTCCTCTCTGTGTCTGTTCAAACTGCTCTAGCCTTTAAAAGGTATTCTCAAAAGAAAACCAGCAACAGCTAGTTAGTACAATATGACCTCCCTCCATCTGAAAATATATTAATGTCGTTCTATTGCCAAGCTTTTTCTTTCTGTCTTCTTTTTTTTTTTTTTATTCAAAATAAACTGTTCTCTGCATTATCTGACAGTTAAGATCTGTCTCCACCTGTCCAGTGGGTCACCAGAGACATAAATCACATGTCTTTTGCATCCTGCGCTGCAACATGGTGATCAGTTTCCTGTGTCGGTGTGGACTGTGGCGGTTCACTTCCTGTTTGAGAGCTATGGTAATCTCCCCGTTGAATGTCATGGCCTTGTTTTTCTCTGTGGTCTAAAGAACTGTAGGCACTTAGTTTCAGCCAGCAGTTGTGCATATAATCATGAACAATGTGTCTGGGGGCGGCTGTGTGCCTCAGTGTCGGCATGAACAAGTTGCTTTCTATACATGTGAAGCTTCTTTTTTAAACTTACTTTAACATTTCTTTTTTTTTTTCCCTTTTTTTAAAAAAAATTATTAAATGGGTGTTTTTTCCCCTCCTTATTCTCAGCAAGTGCATAGGAGCGGCTTTCAGGGTGCAGGAATCAAAGCTAAACTGGCCTCTGCACTGTTCTCATGTGGGAGATCGCCCACTATGGCTGGACTCCTGCTGCTCTCCACATACTCTTGGCTTTGCCTTTCCTCCACCTCCATGGTGTTCAACACACTACTCTGCATTCTGCTCTCCACTTCTATCCGATCCAAACCGGCCTCATCCTCCTCCATTTTCACCGCCACTGCTTTTTCCCCTGCTTTTATTGCAGCCAAAGTGTCTGCAGCACTGGCCTGCGCATACGCTCCTACGCTGGCGTGGCTCAGGCCGTGAACTTTCTTCAGATGTTTCTCCAGAGTGGCGTAGACGGTGAAGGGCACCGCGCACAGCTGGCACAAGAAGGATGCCTTTGCTCCCTGGGCGCCGTGGGTCTTCATGTGGCGTGTTAACTTTGAGCTCTGTGCGCAGGCGTAGTTGCACAGGCCGCAGCGGTAGGGTCGTTCCCCTGTGTGGCTGCGGCGGTGCACAGTCAGGTTGCTGCTGTTTCTGAACTGCTTACCACAGAACTCGCAGGCCTCGTCCTTCTTCTTTTTACCAGCTGCCCCAGCAGAAGTATTACTGTTCCCTCCTGTGTTGACACCTCCTGTTATGCTCCTCCGCTCATTGTCCCTCTGCCACTCCTGCACAGCCTCGCTGACTTTGGTCGAGCTCCACTCCTTCTCAATGATCTCTTTTGTTCTTTCGTTCTCCCACTCTCCGACTCCTCGCACCTTGTCACCCATCTCTGGACGCTTTGGCGTGCAGTTTCCACTAGCGATGCCGCTCTCGCCGCTCCCGCCTGTCTCTCCGCTCTCAAGTGAGTCTTCAGACGGGCTGGCGCATGGTGAGGCATGCGGAGGTTCCCCCTGCCCCTCTGCTTCCTCCTCACCTCCCTCTCCATGGTGCTGGTACAGCCTCAGCAGCTCCCTCTCTGCTGGTCTGACCTGGGAGGGCAACAGCACTAGGCCTGAAGATAAGGCAAGGTGGTTGGAGAAGGTCAGGTCTAGCTCAGAGGGGCAGTGGGCTGTCTGGTCTGCACTGACTGCTCCCCTCCCCGTGACTCCAGCAGGCTGAATTTGAAGCCTCCCTCTTATTCCCTGCCTTCCTCCATCCTCCTCAACCATCTCCACCGACTCATATCCACTTCCTCCACCTCCAGCCTCCCGATGATGGCTCCTTATGTGACGAGCCAGCTGACCGCTCTGGGAGAATGCCTGGCCGCAAACCCCACAGTGATATGGCCGCTCACAGGCATGAGTCCGGCGGTGGGTGGAGAGGGCACGGAGGGACTGGAAGTTCTGGTCACACAGCTCACAGTGGAAGTCAGCTCGGAGGGCGCCTGTCTGAGGAAAGGGAGAAGCTGCTGGTGGAGACGAGGACGGAGACAGCACCAGGCCTCCAGGGGAACCTCTTGTTGTGTTATTATTCACTTCAGCAAGTTCCTTGAGCCGCACGGAAAAGTTCAGGGCTTGTCGGTTCCTGGAGGAGGAGGGGGAGGAGTTGGGGGCGTGCAACTGACGGGAACGACCGAGACGCAGTAGGGAGGGTTGGAAAGCTGAAGCCAGAGCTTGGCTCAGGTGGCGTGGGTCCAAGATGGCTGCAGCAGATTTGTGGTCTTTATGATCCCCACCTCCTCCTCCTCCCATGTCTGTGGCATTGCCCTCATCCTCTTGGTAGATGCTGAAGGAGTGCGTGTGCTGAGCGTGCTGTAAGAGTGCCCATGCAGACTGAAAGACGGCTTCACACTGCTGGCAGGTGAAATACGAGGGTTCCTCTGGCACTGGAAACACAGATAAAACAGAAATTAGTCAATGGTTTTAATAAAAGGAATGTTAATAGAAAATACAATTTAAAAACATCTCACAATTTTAAAATCAGTCAGAAAATGGATCCAAGGTGAGGTTTACCAAAACAAAGCTCAGCACAACACCATCAGTAAACTCTTGCTTGATTATTTAGGTATTCAACTAAGCACCATTACATATTTTTTCTCCTGATTGTCCACCTACAGCATTCACAAACACGTCACACATCCAGTAGATACGGAGCCACTTTAGTTCATGTTCACCTCAGCGAGTGTAAGTCCAACATACTCTACACTAATGAATATAGCTTTAAGGATCTTTGTGCACCCTATATTTTTATAGACAGCAATAATTGATAAAGTATATATAAATACATTTTGTGGCTATTGAAATGAAAATTTTTCAGAACAATTTTTAAGAAGAACAAAAATTCTGATCACCACATCACCACAGATGACTTAGACCTCAAAGGGTTAAAAATAAAAACCCACTGAGCAGCCACAACCTTAAAACCAAAGCTATTTTCAGCGGCTCCCTTATTCAGAAGGGGTCGCACTGCGTATTTGATCTGGCAGATTTTTTACACCGGGTACCCCTCTTGACACAACCCCAAAGAGATCTGTGTCTCCTCCCGGGAGCAAATCGAGGATCTTTCGCTTGTTAGGTGATAGAGCCACTGGCCACAAGATTAAAACCACCAGCCTGATATCATGTGACCCACTGGGCACAGACAGGTGCCATTTCTGTATCCCGTGGGTTGTGGCCTGGGGTGGATTGGGCTTGTTCTGACACATCCCAAGGATACTTGATCGGACTTGGTGTGGACTCCTGGACTGTTTCTCATGTTCCTGAACAATTACTGAGCTTTGTGTGTGGGTGTGAGTGTGGGAGGGGGACGCTGCTGTCATCAGGGAGTGCTTTTAGATGTCAAATTGACATCCACATGAGTACCAGGACCCAAGTTTTCCCAGTAAAGCATTAATTTGTTGTACTTGTGTTGAAGATGCTTTAAAGTGATGGAACTGAACACACACATCAGTGATAAAAGCTGAATCTATAAGAAGAGTAGGACAGGCAGACTGCCATGGCTCGAATGTGTTTAAGACGATGAAGAAGTAAGACCCATCTAAGGAAAGAAAGAACAAAAGATGGGAAAAGTGCGATCCGAAGCAGAAAAGGGAAATCAGGATACGGAAGCTGAAAGTCCAACCGAGAGGCGAGCCATGTCGCAAAGTACATCTGGAGATATTTTTATATGTGGATAGCTTTGTCTCCTAACTGAGAGCCACTCTCCAATTAAGCTGCAAATTGCTAATTAGCAGAACGCAGAAAACGAACGCTTTATGTAAATCAGGCACTGACTCAGCCTGCTTGACAAATGAGGCCTTTCTGCATAAATCAAAATTGGAGAGAAGATTCCTAAATTGAGGGAAAAAAAAAAAACAAAAAACGTTTTTTCACTTTTTCTTCTCCTTTTTTTGGAGAGGTTCAAAGCCGACTCTGGTATAAGCCTCTTTCATGTTTCCTCAAGTCAAATCCTTCTGTATTTTACTGGAGGGGGGAGGAGAGTGAAGATGAAAAAGAGAGCAACTGTTTCTTTCTCTTTTTCCTCTCTCCCGCCCTCCCTCTGTCTGGAGACGACAGGAGCCGTGGTGTTCGTGTCCTTTAACCTAGCCTGAGGAGAAACCCAGAAGAAGTTGAGATACTTCTTTTAAAAATAGGGTGAAGAGTGAGAGCAGCAAAAAAAAAAAGAGGGGAGAGAGAGAGAGAGAGATAGGTAGGTCAGGGCTCAGGAGATAAAAGGAAAATGAGATAAAAAGATTATAATGTAGTACAGGGGGCTAAGAGACACCACAAAAATATGTCACCCCTTCGGATTGTAGCTGAGACCCATCCTCCAACCCCGGCTCTCCTCACCCCGCCGCCCCCCAGTACCCTCCAAATCTTTCCCTGAGGGGTGGGGTGGGGGTGGGGGTGGTGGTGGGGGGGCTTTTGTCTCGGGGTCCTGGAGTGAAACACAATACCCAGCCGGTTTCTCTTTCCTTCGCTCTCTCCCCGCTTACTCCTCGCTTTTTTTTTTTTTTTTTTTTTGTAAGGATTCCCATTTGGCCCGGGGTAGCACTTGAATATTAAGCAGAAGCAATAACTACTAATTAAAAATGCAGATTGGCTGGGAGCACTAACGAGCAGCAGGCAGAATCTCTTTTCCCTTGGGAGGCAGAGGGAGGAGAAAAGAGAGGAAGGGGGGGGGGGGTGCGAGAAATTGAAAGAGGGCAAAGCGAAAGTGTGTTGAAGATGGGGGGAAGAAATGGTGTGTGTGTGTGTATGGGTGTGGGGGGGGTGGGATGGATGATGAGGGGGGGAAAAAAACAAACAAGGAGAATAAATAAAAAGGAATGAGACAGATGCACGCGGCTCTTCAGTAATCCATCCCTCTCTACCCCCTTCTCTCCACTCTTGAATGCAGAAAATAAATGGAGGACCTGTCTGTTGTGGGATAACTGCTCTCTCTCTTTCAGTCATCTCATCAGATGCTCAATTTCTCTCCCACAATAACAGTTCGCCACTCAAGTAAAACAAGGCATCCTCGAACTTACAGGGCAGCAGGACGTCCAATTAAGGCTGCACTCTGCACATTTCAGCTCAAACTTTTTACAGCCAAACAAACGGCAACCTAGATTCTTGAATTTAAAAAAAAAAGAAAAAAAAAGAAAAAGTCATCCAAACTTTTCCCTTTTTTGCATTATTCACATGCTGTTGTGCTCTCCCCCCACCCACCCACATTGCCTCATGCACATGTTAGGTTTGTTGTATAATCCTGCGGGTCACCAAATTACTAAACCGGTGTCTTCTGTGCCTGTAAGTGAGAGGCAGAGTGAGAGATGAACACACTGAAACAGAAAAACAAGACGGGTTGTGGACAAACGGAAATGGTGCATGCAGCCGTCCCTTGAGCGTTACACAAAGGAAGGAACTGCTAACGTGTGGCAGAGAGAGTTTCAAAATGTGCAAAGAGAGCACTCACACCTTCCACGAGTGTGTAGCAAGATGCTCTGTCCATTTTCGAGAGCTACAACGTGGCCTTCAAACAGCTCTCCATCTTAGACACATTTTTTATCTGGACATGAAGATCCCTTCTTCAAAATTATCTCAGTTAAATTACAAAACAAATAAAGAAAAGAAAAGAATTTCTGATTGAGTTTGATGGGCTTGATTGTAACCATGACACAATATAATATCAAGATCATCTAGTCAGCAGCAGGAAAAACATGAAGTCAGGGAGAGAGAGACCTTTAGGA
Source organism: Archocentrus centrarchus (assembly GCF_007364275.1). Classification (NCBI taxonomy): domain Eukaryota; kingdom Metazoa; phylum Chordata; class Actinopteri; order Cichliformes; family Cichlidae; genus Archocentrus; species Archocentrus centrarchus. The sequence goes on along the minus strand of NC_044358.1, from coordinate 24,084,914 downwards.
AAATCAGTGCCAATGAAATTAGAGGAGAGGCTCTGCAAGCAAGCAGGAAGAAGAGAGAGATGAGTAAGATGAAGAAAAAGCAGGAGGAAGAGGGAGATTCCCTGGAGCTCAGGTGGCTCGGCCTGGGGCAGAACAGCGGGAGACAGCAGAGGAGCTGCACATGATGCAATGTCCTCCGTTAGAGTGTCATGACAGCGAGTAAAGCTGCACGATCTGCCTGCCTCACATCCTCTGACCATTTCACACAGCAGCCATCAGCCCCCATCTGGAAAACACTAAATACTGAAACGTGGTCCTATGTGCGGTTTTTGGGGGACGTGGATTCAGCCTCTCTGAGGTCCAGGATGCAGAGGATGACAGGGAGGGAGAAACATGTTTACCTGGCCATTCCACCTCAGAGACTGACAGTCAGGGAGATGCGAAGGAGCTCAGGTGCTCAGTGTGGAGCCCCTTGGGGACCCTGAGTGCCCTCTGAATGTTCCTGACGCCTATCCTTTCCATGCAATTAGTCCGCGCGTCACTAACTCACGCAGGTCTGCTAATGGCAACGGCTAGTTAATGAGCTGGACTCGAGAGGGAGGAGGAACGGTTGTTAAATGAAGAGGTGGTGGATGAAAGAAAAACTAAAAAAACAATACAAAAAAAAAAAAAAAACAGAGTCACTAATTAGCAACCTGCCATCATCTTCTGCTTCTACCAAGCACTCACCTGCTTTGTGCTGCTCCGCCTTAACCTTCACGCCAGGATCCTCCCCCCAGACTGCTTCCCTGGCTGCCCCCCTCCTGAGCTCGATGAAGCCCGGGCCCAGCTCGGTGCTGGTGACCTGCAGCCGTGCTCGGCCAGCGGGCGAGGGGGGTGCGGCGTTGAGGGCGAGGTTTCGGGAGATGCAGCCGCCCTGTTTGTGCTGAATGAAATCCAGGATATGGGCGAGGGGGAAGGCCCGATTGCACTGGCCACAAGTTAGGAGGTCACGGCCCTGGTCAGGGACCTGGACCTGTGGAGGAGGAGGAGGAGGAGGAGGAGGAGGGTGGTGGTCGCCTGAAGAGCTGGTGTCAGCGGGCATATTGGGGGCATCTGGGGCAGGAGATGAGAGTGAGAAAGAAAGAGATAGACATATCAATTAACAGAAGGAAGCCACAAGCAAAAGATTCACAGCTTTTTTCCTGTTTAAGTGTGTAATTCCTCTTTCTCCCAGTTTAGTATCTAAAAGGCCAAGGCAAGAAGGCTTCTCTTTAATCTGCATTTATTTTTAGGTGGCATGCATATCAGCAATATTTATCCCTGAAGTATATAAATACATCATATATATGCCAAAAGCAGCTGGATCACTGGGGATAAACAGCACTGGCTTCCAGTTCATTTGGACGTCTGCTGACAAGTTGTTGATTGTTGACCTGGCTCTCATAAATTAGCCTACTTACAATGTACAGTTGACCTCAATGGAACAACAAGCAGGTGTGGTGATTGAAAGTGCTAGTTTCAGTTGTAAACTCTCAAGCAATGAGGCCAATCTGCTCAGCCAATGCTGACCACTTCCTTTAACCAACGCAAAACAGATCTCTGCTGCAGTGCGCACACACAGAGAGAGAGACAGAGAGAGAGAGAGAGAGAGAGAGAGAGAGAGAGAGAGAGAGAGAGAGAGAGAGAGAGAGAGAGAGAGAGAGAGAGAGAGAGAGAGAGAGAGAGAGAGAGAGAGAGAGAGATCCATCTGTCCATCTCAGCAGAAACTTCAACCTCCTGTTAACACGACAGCAACTGACTGAGTGCTGACAAGTCAGGGTAGTGAATTAAAAGCGGTAAAGGGAAAGCCTTTCACCTTTCACTCAAAATAAAATGTTGCCCTACCAGCCACAGGCAGCACGAGTTTCTCAACAGGAAGTGGATTGCAATAAAAGAAAAAAGTGGCAGAAGGTGTTTGAGATAAGAGGAGCGGCCTGGTGTGTGTGTGTTTTTTTGCATTCACAAACATGTACAGGACAGCTCATCTGATTCAACATTAACGCTCACAAATCTTATGTGGTTAGCACTGTAAAATGGAAGCAAGCAGTGGCAAACAAGTCAGACCCAAACCTCTGAAGAGCCATCTGTAAACTCTGGGTATTTCTTCATTTAGTCCCTCAGCTCAGACCAGACAGAGCTCTTTGGAGACGAGGAGAGGGGGGGGGGGGTCAGAGGTGTATTGCTCAATGCAGCGTGGGCACACCTTGATGACTGGACTGGATCCACCAGGCTGGGCCGGCTAGCGCACAGGACAGGTACAGACAGTACAGTCTGAAGTCGGATCTCGCCAGTTGTTACTCAAAAATGTCACCTTTCCTGTTTCAGGCCTGCGCTGTTTGTGCAGACTTGCAAGGTGCGGTTACACTTACACACATACATACACACACATGCAGGGTTGAGTCAAGGCCTGTGGTCACAACAGACATGCACGACTGGTCTCCAATAGAGAACTGTAAAAAACAAATGGTGTTTAAGTTTCTGTCCCCATTTCCTTTCAGTTAATACGTTTATTTGGTGCGTGTGTTTTTTTTTTTTGTGAACCGTTTTTATATTTGATTAATGTGACCAGGATCAAATTAACAGCTCGGTGAGGATCTAATTTACATTTTTAATTTAAATATATAATTTGCTTTAAAAAAAAAAAAAAAAAAAAAAAAAGAGGAAAAAACTCCCACATGGTCTGAAGTAGGACGAATCTTTTGGGCTTCTCAAAAGTGGAAGGGGCCGAGCGAGAAACTTGATCATCTTCTAACCTGGAAATATTAATCATCGTGTTCGGACCTGTAGCCTCCGCGAGCAGCGTGCCAGTAAACCGGTCCTTCTTCCGTGGAAACTGCTGTACTAACAATGCGCATCAGGACAAACATAACGCGAACATTAGGAGCTCTTATTTAAATATTTGCCCGTGAGGCTGCATACAGGATTAAATATCAGCTTTGGCTTTAGATCGGTGTAAACACAAATACAGTTTTAAGCCTTCGAGGGGGGGGGGGGGGGGGGGGGTCGTGGTTGTTAATTTGAACGCGTCCATCCTTTAACGCGTGATAACCGGTGCCAGCGCGCATCCACACCACGCGCGCGAAACTGTCGATAAACCAAAACCGGGGACTTAAGATCTTGTTTTCGTTTCACCTCGAGAACATCCGTCCGCCACTGCTGCTGCTCTCCCTCCGGCTTACCTTCAATCGCACTCAGGTGCTGCGGTCTGCTTCCAAGTTTGCGCCTGGACATCGCGTCGAGCGTCTGGCACCTTTTCTGGGTCCCAAACCAAACCGGACCGCGTCCGGCTGCTCCTGCTCCGAGTTACTGGCCGAAGCCCGAGCTGCGGGGACGAACTGATAAGAGCCTTGTGCGTGGCCTCTGCTTGGACTCGCACTGCGCAGTGAAGGCAGCGTTCAAGTTCACGCTTCTTTCCCCGCAGCCAGCGGAGGGCAAGAGGGGGCATGGGCGACAGGAGGCACCGCCCGCCCCGCCGCTCTGCCCCTCCGACCCTAACCCCGCCCTCTCCGGGTAACACGCTCAGTAATCGCGGGGCTTCTATCACTTTTTAAAACATTTTCTTCCACACGCAGCTCTCGTTTTTATTTTGTTTGTTTTGTTTTGTTTTTGATATACTGCTTTAACTATTCTAAATCAAGGCTTTCACACCCCATAGTGGGTCTCAACAAGTAGTTCCTCTTCTGCAGTTCAGAGGAAATACCTCGCTGGTTTTCCACAGGTGTCTCTAAAACCAAACCGGAACCAGAGCAATATATATTTCTCCTTTTTCTCATGAGCAGCTGTTGGCTGTATTTTTTTTTTTAATCCACTAAAGCAAACAGCGTGGAAAACACCTCCGAAGTTACAGACTCAGTGACATTGAAGCGCTTAATGCTGTCACCTCCTACCGTTCACTATAACGCACTGCAGGTATTAAATTCCTGAGGATAGCTCAATGCATGTAATATATTAATACTAATACATGCAGCATTCTTGCGATCAGCGCTGGATTAAATATTTAATTCACCCCACAGAGACTTCAGAGACTATTTCTGCGCATAATCTCTCATAATAATGAAGACCAAGAAGAAACAATAAAGGAATAATTCAAAGTAAATTTTATTTGTTTTGTATTTAACATTCTACATTATTGAGAACAAAGACTTTTCTGCTATTGTCGACAGCTGGCCGAGGACGGTACAAAAAGAGCAGTCATTTTAATAAATGCATGAACTTTGACTTCATGGGCTTTCATGAGGAGGTTTTAAATGGACTGTGTACAAATGTCCAGTGCACAAGTTCATGGGTGGTGTTTAAAACAGTCCTCAGTTTGAGGTTTTTCCTATTAAACAGAAGTCAAACTGTGGGAGAACAGTGTGATGAACAGGAAGATTGAAACTGCAGGTATTGCTTAGTAGATTTAATAAAAAAAGAAAAAAAAAAAAAAAAAAAAAAAAAAAGATGGAGCATGCAGAGTTCATTAACAAGACCATCTTTACAAGGTGAAGCAGAAATTAAACCAATTAACTGCATTTAGTGACTGAAGCCCTTTTCAGAAATGCACACCCTCCACTTAAATCTTAACACACACACAGCCTGACGTCTGAATGAGCGCACCTGTCTGACCCAGAAGGACTTCTGTATCACATTCAACACGGCAGGTTTGAACACATGTGGCCACTTTAACGGACAGGCACGCACAAAATGTCCCTCCTGCATCTTTCAGGAGCTGCTCACCTCATCAGAAAAACAGCCACAGAAATCTGTACATAATTGCATTTTAGCTCACAAGTTCTAATTTTAAGGAATATTAAGAGATTCTTCAAAGATTTATTTCTGCTTTAAAAGAAGAGAAGGAATCTGCATCTTGAGCTTGTTTACAAGGGGCAGCAGACATACAGAGATTTCACTCTTAGTCATGGTGGCTAAGAGTGCCTACACACCTTTAGTGTTTGAGGCTACAAGTCTCAGGCATCGCAAACACTCCCAAACTGTGGCTCTCACAGTTGTGGGTGTCAAAAAAAGAAGCAGTGAGGGCCACTGGTGTAAACAAAAAAACAAACAAAAAATGCATTTCTGAAGCTGTAATGTTTGTATCCCATGGCTGAAAAGGGCTGAAGGCATCACATGAACTAAACCAGAGAACACAGGTATAGATTTGTGTGTTGGTTTATTAGCCAGTCATTTCTTCATATTTCCATGTTGTATGTAGGCTTCCTATGTGCTCTAAACTGACGTACTGAAGGTTCTGCAGGATCCATTGCTTCTCCCTGCCATCGGCTCAATATCTGTAGTATGGACTCCGCGACCGAGACCGTGACCTCCTGGAAAAAGAAACGACTTCAGTATAAAAACCAACACATCAAAAGAGATGAATCTCATGCTTGTGTGTGAGAGATTTATAACTTTGTTGCAGTTTCTAATCTGATAAAATCTTATCAGCTCCATCAAGGAGGGTATGGTTCAGTTGTTCCCATTAGTGGTATTACACACAAACTACAGGAATGATTTTCTATGAAAGTCAGTGATGAGGTAGAGCTCAGCCAAAGGAAAGGACTATTTAAATGTTGGTGTCTGCACATTGAGCCCTGCAGCACCATCACCTGTTCAATGTACTTTCTGAACCATCCAAAAACATTTTTGAAATCAATGAAAATTCTGATTCCTTGGATGAAGAAGAATTTTCATAAGATCAAATTTTAGGACAAAGTTCAGCATAGTCAGCTCCTGATGTGGCAGCAGTGAAATGTGTAACATGTTTCAGGTCAGGAACGTCACTTAATGAAGAAACTGTTGTGGCGCCAAATCCAAAAACACTGAGTGACATCACAAGAGCGAGATTCAACAAAAAACAGCCAATAATGAAGCTCAACAGGCTGAGCAGGTGACCCATGTCCATGTACTGAAGGTTACAGTCCTGACCGCAGTGGCCTGGGTTCAAGTCTGCAAACAGACCATTAAAACCCTCTCTCTCATCCCACCTTCCTGTCTGCTACTCTGTCCTGTGCAATAAAGACCTGCTAAAAAAAAAAAAAAAAAAAAAATTAAATACTTTTTTTAATCAGAGTATAGCATCAAGTCAGTTAAACTTCTGGGACATTGATCTGGTCAGTTAAGTAGCAGAGGAGGTTGTTAAGCTGCTTTTGTGTTAATGAACTCAACAACAATTGCACTAGAGCGGCAACAATGAGACAAACCCCAGAACAGGAATGTTTTTACAGGTGGAGGCCACTGACATTTTCCCCTCCATCTTTTCTGACAGTTTTTTTTTTTTTTTACTAGTTTTGTATTTGTCTAGGGTCAGTGCCACAACTGGTGGCATGAGGTGATACCTGGACCCTACAGAGGCTGCACAGGTAGCCCAACTTTAGTATTAAATGGTAAGTTCGACTGAATGCCTTTCTACTCAGTCGAGCACTTAAAGACCGGAGGAGTCCGGGATCGATCCTCCAACTTTCCGACTGGTAGAAAAACCTGTGGTGTTCCTAATATAAATGCTCTGTCAGTGAAGTTGTGTGCTTGTTGGAAAACTAACTGCATTAAAATTGGTTTTTGGATTAAAGAATCCTCCCACCCCGCCATATTTGGCCTCTGACCTTTCGACACTCATCTGTACTGTAATCTGCAACTGATCAAAAGACAAATAGCTTTAGTAACTAATCTGCCTGCAGGTCTGGTGATGAGCCTTTGAGACTATGTGTGTGTGTGTGTGTGTGTGCGTGCGTAGGAAAAAAAAAAAAAAAAAATTTCATTCTGCTTCATTGTGGCTGTGCAGATTCTTGTGGCTTCTCACATACCTTCTGTATGAGTTGTATTCTCGGCCTGAGGGACAGAGGACAGAGAGCCACGATGAAATCAAGTGCATGCCAGAACATCTTAAAGCCCATAAAACTGGCAGAGCAGAAACTGATGGCAGCAAATCAGAGACCGAGCTGATTAAATATTTTGGTTACTTCTGTGCGAGTATGCAAGGCTGCAGAACAAACACTGCATGTTCATTAAGCCACATTCTAATTACACAGGAGCCATGTTGCTGCTGTCAATCAAAATCTAAAGCTTTACCATATTTGGAAGGAGAAGGCGAGTGGCTCTGTCGCCCGTATTGTCTTTCCCATTCGTCCCTCTCTTTCTCACGGCGCTCGCGCTCCCTAAACGCAGAGTGTCAGGGTCAGAAAGTTGCAACACACAAATACCAAACAGGCCAGTTAGGCACACAAACACGGACTTACTTCATGCGTATCTTGCGTGCCATGGCTCGCAGTTCGCCTTCTCGTTCCTGTAAAGCAGACAACCAGCAACAAGAGGAAATAAGAGAATAAAAACGTTTCTGTATTACTTCACATGCAGAGAAAGAACCATCGCCCACCCACCTGTCGTGTGTGTTCCTGCTGCTGGATCTTCACCTGAGCGGCTTTCTTATCCGCCTTGGCTGCAGAGCAGACAAAAGAATTTAGATAAATCACATCTTTAGATTTTCACTTTGCACAAAAGGAGAAAATGTGCAACAGCTTTGAATTGTGCACGCTAGTGATTCTTAATTCACACGCTAACCACAAAACGCATGCACTCTGCTAGGCTGCACTCACACTGCTTGTTGAGAGCCTTTTGCATTCGTAGCTTCAGCCGCTCCTGTGGGGTCATCTTGGGCTGCAGATGACACAAATGTGTTAGCACAGCTTTTCACGGCCGGACAAAAAGTGTTTGTCAGTGTAGATGTATGTGTTGGAGAGGTGGGAGGTACCGGAGCTACTTTACAAATTCAATACCATCACCTTTACGAACAGTAGCTGGTGGAGATAAAAAGGTGACAGATTACAAGTGACTGAAAACATTTCACGTGTATCGAGTCAACAAATACAGTCTGTGTGTGTGTCTGCGTGTGTGTATATATTGTGTATATTGAAGCTGCTCTAGCTTGCAACCACTGTGGGACAGTTTGGAGACAGGCCAAAATCAAATAACGTGAACCTTTACACAAATATAAACACACAGTTGCAAGAAAAGGTTTGTGAACACCGGAATTAGAACGATTTGTGTACTGATCACTTTCAAAACTTAGACTGATCTTTATGCAGGTCATAAATATAAACACAAAACAATTTTGAATCAGATGCTCCGATTAAGAAGGTGAGATTGGAAGTGTGGATTGTAGAGGCCCCCCTTCCTATAAAAACATTTTAGACACCTCAGCAATTCACAATAAATCAAGCTGTCTAACAAACAGCAGAAACTGAGGACTGCTGCTTCCCTCACTGCAAAGATAACACTTTAGAGTACAATCCTGAGGAACAAACAAGGGTAACAGTAAAATACCAGCACAAATGTCTACAACTTGGTAAAAATCTTCAGTACAAAACTTTTAAGATAAATTGTGACCAACACAGCTCTGCAAACTCTACACCCCAAACATCAAATCATCACCCTAACTGAAGCATGGTGGAGACAACATCATGCTTTCAGGCTGCTTTGTTACTTCAGGGTTTGGACACCATGCAACCACTGAGGGGGCAACAAATTCAAAATTGTTTAACTGGAGAATGCCGAGGCACAAGGAGAGCATGGATAATGCAAGAACAGAATGAGCCAAAGCCCACAAGTAAAACAGAAATGTTTGAAAACAAAGAAAATTCATGGTTTGGTGCGGTCAAGGTAGAGACCTGACTTTAATCCAGCTGAGGGGGGCTGTCTGCGGGCATTTTCACCCTTACAGTTAGTTTTTTCTGGTCCGAATCAGTTGAGGAGTTAGTCGACTTGTAAGTTTTTTCCATGGTTTGGTTTACTTTCACATAGAAAAAAAACCGAGCAAACCCAAATTCATCACTTACAAATCATGGCCGTGTCTAGGACACAAGCAACAAAAGTGAATAAATAAAGAAGGTGCTGTGCTCTGGACCAGTGGATGACATGGAGAATTTAATCCTAACATTCATATTTAGCTGGGTATTTACAGTCTGTGTATTTTGCATGCCCGTGTTACTCAGCCCCATCCCAGAAAGCAAAGCATACCTGGCTACAGGAACATGCTTAGTTCAAACTTGCAGCTGAGCTGCATTCTCACCATAAAACTGCCCTGGAGTTTGTCAGGATCTGGATTGAGACCTGGATTTCTAAAGGGTCTCAGTGTTGTTGTTTCATCCCCACCTCAGTGTGATTACCATGCTCAAATCTGCACAACACAACAGCAAGAAGGAAAACATACCAGAGTTCAATTTGAACTGACTAAACAGCGTTTCAAAACACCCTGAAAAATCCCAGAGATACTGATGAACTCACTTCCTTCTCTTTGTTGTGCAAGTCTTAAAAGCAGCTGCAGCAAACATATGGAGAATGATGCAGCTAAAAGAGGTTCTACAAGTTACTTAATTCAATAATTCACTTATTTTTTTTCCAGCCTGTATTGCAACTCAATGTGTTCAAGAAGACATAAAAAAAAAAAAAAAAAAAAAAAAAAACACACAACACACACTACATCTGTGCACTTTCAGTTTAGCTAATTTGCATTTTGTTTAACAGACCAGACCACATCAGTAACTATTGCAGAAATCCTCATAATTCTTATGGTTCTCAAACATTTTCTTGCAACTGTTCGTACACTGCCAGAGAGATGAAAGGAGAACGATTGAAGGAGGAGGAGGGTCAGAAAGTGAAACAGGGAGCAAGTTCAGGTCCGGTGAGTTTAAAAAGTTCACAATAGCCAGTGGCATTTTGTCATCGACACACCCTCACTGGGCTGTTCAAACCTGGCCAGGCAAGAAAAACTGCAGGTCACAAAGCTGCAGGCAAGCACAACAGAAGAACTGATAATAACTTCTATATGACTGTTTGACAGTTGAGATGTATTCAAACTGTGTCTTTTCTTCCAGGAAAAAGAGTGAGAAGAAAAGTCAGTCAAAACAAACAAGTTTCACAAAATAGTTTCACCGATTTACTCTCAAAGGGAATTGCTCAACATTTTAGGGAAATCTACTCATTTGCTCGAATTGCTGTTTTGATCTTCATGTCCATTTCTACTTTCCAAAATGTCCCAATATTTCTTTAACTCTTTAAAGCAATAATAAAGCGAAATTCACGTTCACAGACTGTCATAAGAGGAAGAAGTAATCTTCTTCATCTTAGGACCTTTGATGTGTGATACTGTGTGTATTTGAGACTACAAACAGATACATAAAGACAAATACACTCTCCACTATAAACTGCACACATTCATCACCAAGACTAAAAGCACCATCAGGACAGCAAATAAAGACTTCAGAGGGTTTCTAAAAGTTCGTGTCAAACAGAAATGGCAGCATTAACTTTGTCATTTGGCAGCAATACTGTAGTGGTAATTTCAAGTAGATGCACGGTTCTGACTGCAGTATGTGTCCACTTTTGGGGAATAAAAATAAAATAATTTTGTTCTTTGTGGGCAACAATGGCTTCTACATCCCAGTGTGGTGGACAACCAAGTCAGCCTGTCAGGGATGAGGGAGGCGTAGGCTTTAGCAAGAAACCCGCTAGATCAAATTCTTACTGACTTTGGCAGCTCCCGTCTCTTTACCACCCGAAGTGTCAGGCCTGGAAAGGAGAGAGGAAGACAGAAAAGAAAAAAATAAATAAATACAATGAGGGGAAAACGGCATGTTTATACATGCAAATACTGACTTTCCAACAGATGTCATGTTGAAGGCTGCGAATGGCTTTTAAATGCGGAAAAGCAGTAAAGAACAGGTGTTAAATTGTTCTGGCTTCATGACATTGAAGCTGACTGTTTTTAAGACAAGACTATTATTTATGGACTTAAGTCTTATTGGTGCAACACAGGCTTAGTCAGGGTGTCTAGAAATAACCACTTATGAGTCTGAAAAGTGATGATAATAAATACAGAAATGTCAGCCAGAAAGAAATAAACAACTTAAATTTCCAGTTTACAGCACAGTTTATAGCCAAACCTTTTGTGTTATGTGCCATTAAAGTAATTGGCCAGCCATCCTTTTGTTAATTCAACAAGTTGTGTGTCAAGTGTTTTTCATCTTTAAGGCAAAACAATTCTTAAAGAGAGAATAAAAAAATACAAAATTAGATAAAACTCAGTAAACAATAACATTTTTTTATATTTTTACTCAAACAGCCCAAAGTGCATGTGTCTACTCTGACTAGTACAAAACCACCAACAAATATATCTTTTAGACTGTTCCCAAAGTGTGGGGGTACAGCCCCCTGGTGGGCTAAGAAAGAATTGCTGGTGGGCTACAAAAGGACATTCACAATAAATAAAATACGGTCAGCTGCCAGTGCTACCCCTCGGCCTCCTGCCACGATTATCTGTAGGAAGCACAGATCCCCTGGAAGCACAAGTTCTAGAACACATAATTAGCAGGTCCCAGTATACCTTAAAGGGGTGCATGAGCCTTGGTGACTTGCAAATGGCTAAGAGCCAGGATAAGAAATACTAAAATGATAAGTTGAAGGCTCATAAAAAGGATCTGTGACACAAAAGGACCAAAATATTTTGTCTCATTTGTGTGAGATTAAAGGTCTGGATAGTCTGGTAGTCTCAAGTTTGGGAATGTTTGTTTTAGAAATGAACAGAGCTCTCTATAATACTGATTACAAATGTTTTCTCTGTGACAATGTTTTCAGGGTCTTCTTAATTTCTTAACTTGTCAGAGATTGCAATGGTAGCAGGCTGGGCCCCTCTGTGAGCAGGGGATGGACTGCGGTGAAGGCGGCTGGGGGTCCGAGAGGGACTGCGGCTGCCACTGTCTCCGCGGCGGTGTCCTCCACTGCTCCGACCCCCTCGCCTCAAGCTGCTGCCCCTGCCGCGAGCTGGAGCGGGACCTGACGGGGAAAAGAAAAAGCGCTTCAGTCACAGAATGCTGTTGAGCAGTTCCTGCAGTGTCCTGTGGAGATTCATCTGACCTTGTTCTTCTACGTGCCGAGTATCGTCTTCTATCCCTGTCCCGGTCTCTGTCTCGGTCCCTGTCCCTCTCCCGCTCTCTGTCTCTGTCATTGGACCGCGACCGGTCACGTCTCCTCCAGGATCCTCCGTTCCCTCCTCTACCTCGGGAGTAAGACTTGGAACGCCGCCTTGACCGTGAGCGGCTCCGGGATCGACGGCCATCCCTCCCCCCACGTCCTCGTCGGGCTCGGCGTGAACGTGAGGATGAACGAGAGGAGGACCGAGATGAGGAGCGTGAGGAGGAGGAAGGGGAGTGGCTGGTGGATGATCTTCGTCTCCCTGAACAAACACAGACAACGTTTAAGTAAAAATACAGGCCAGGCACCTAGCCTATCATTACAATACCTTTGCTTTTTTTAATATTATGCACTGTATAACTTATATTTAAAAAAAAAAAAAAAAAAAAATTTGTATCTGATTTCAGCTTTAAAATTACCCAATCAGATTTTTCTCTATGTGCATGCACAGTTCAACAGCTCCTATTTGATCGTCATCAGCAATTATCTGCATGGATACTTTGAAAATGATCCACCTCACAGACCACCAAAAACAATCGATATTCTTTCTGCATGAACAGCTGCGGTCATTTCAATCAACAGTGACTGCAAGAAGAAAAACCAGGAAGAGGGAAAGTTACCGACCGGGAGCCCCTGCTATGACCTGCAGAGTGCTGCGAGTTGGAGGGGGCGTGGCCAGAGTGAGGAGCGGCTGTTGCGGTGTTGCCGAAGCTTCTCGTCGCTGCCGCCGAAGCTGGTGATGAAGGTGATCTTCTCTGGACCAGGAGAACGAGGAGCGCGACCGTGACTCGGAGCTGGATTCTGACTCTGGCCTGAAAGATATGAGAAAGAAAAAACAGAAAGCTCAAGTTTAAACACACAGACACAGGCAGACAACCAATCAGGATACTGGGAAGGACAAAACAGTGGGTCAACTCACCTTTTATAGGGATCATATGTTGGACTGTCTCTCCTGGCGTAGCTGTAACAGGACAGGGTGAGTTAACATCATGTTGTGAGGCACACTGCTGTTTAATAAGGAAAAATCATACCAAATATACCTTGGCGGGCTGATTTGTCTTCCTTTAGCCTCTTCTCCCTCTAAACTCCCTCCTCTGTCTACGAGAGCGGCGGCCCTGAGTCAATCAAGTGTGTAAACATTATAAAACCTGTAAATGCAAAACACATTAACACTTTCCTCCATAGAGTTAGACTTACAGAGTACATGGCCTTCTCCGCCTCCAGTGCTTTGGCATGTTTGATGGCCTCCACTTCCTCCTTATCTTTCCTCAGCATCCTGACAAATGGCAAAATCACAGCATTACAAAATATGTAGTTAAAAAAAAAAAAAAAAGGTAAATACCGAAACACATCCCCAAGTACGCTCACTAACAACAACAGTGTGACTCTCACAAAACTGTCAGATGATTGAAGAAAGGAAACAAACAAATGTTTCTCAGTTTGACAGTATGAGTCATGTGCAATAGTATGAGCCACAGAGCTGTATTTTCATCTTAAGTGGACCCATTATGCTTTTAGAGTAGTACCCTTTTAGTTGTACATGATTAGATTAAACGTGGCTAAGGTTTCAAACAATGAGGTCAGTGCATGCATAAATAATCCTTGTGAGTCAAAAACTTAGGCTTAAGACTCTTCTTTTTGCTCATTTTCAGACAGTTTTTTCTACTCTAGGCTCTGTATGATGTCAGTGAGAGTGAAGGGCTGCACCAAGACCAATTAATAAAATATAAAAGGATTATTTCATACTGTGACTCATGCAAAGCTACTCCAAGAATCCAGATATGGTGCCAACAGGTCCCCAATTACTTCGCAGAACTTATTTTGATCATTTATAGGAAAATTTACAAGCTGTGTATGGTCACAGGATCTGCTGAACTTACAAACTCCTGCAGTATTTTAATTAACTAAGATGAACATTAAACCCAAATGCATCAACTTTGAGCAAGACATTAATTGAAAGTCGTATCGTCACTGACTTTACCTGACAAGTCGCCTTCAGCCATTCCATACGGCGTCGCCATTTTGTTCAAGTCCATCACCTGCTCCTGGTTCAGCTCATCAACATCACCTCCACATCTACACGCGCCACGCGCACACACACACGCACACGCACACGCACACGCACACACGAAATACAAGTTGATCTGCATCCTCACATTCAAGCTTCAAACATCAGCATGGTTGATTTGCCTTTTGACAACAGATCCTCAGTTCACAGCATTTGAACAGGATCAACACCAAAAACGAGAAAATGAATGAGCAGCGATGGTTGAGTGAATCATTTTTAGACAGAAGAGCAGCTCCAGGTGTAGTCTAAGACAACACATCTCTGAATGATAACTAGTGTTTGATTTACTGTTCAGTTGCTTGTTTTAACTGTATTATTTTCTCATGTAAGATATCTCCTTCACTGAAGTCCATTTTGAGTGTTACTTTGAAGCCAATCCTGGTCCAGTTATACAGATGTGATGTGGACACTTGAAGCCTGTGCTGCACTAAGTGATGTCACAAATCCTGCGCATACAGTCAAGCCACAATTTTAGATTTTTGCTCTGCTTTAGAGAAACATTCCTACTTTATGCAAAAGACTGAGTCCAAGAGAAGAAAGCCTAATCTAAACACATTCTCAGCGGAGAGTAGTGTCATTAAATGTCAGTTTTACTTCATCATCTCCTGAGTTTTATTTCCCTAACATGTAAATCGCTTCACCCCAGTCACACATCCTCACCAATCTCTGGGATGCCTTCGTCATCTTCAGATTCACTGTTGTCTGAATTCTCTTCATCTTTGTCTGACTGGGGCTCAGGCTCCGTTACAGTGCTGTCTTCGTACGTGTAACCAATGGTGGCCTTTTTCTCAGCCAGTCTGAATAATGCAAGAAAGGATTTATGAATACAATGTAAATTATTCAGTAAAGGAGGAACAAAACTACGAGGATGAAGAAACCACTTAAACATTTAATTCATACTTTTTCTTCTCATCCTCATTTGGTTTGGGCAGACCACCGTAGAGCTCATCCAGGTAGATCTGGTATAAACACTGCTCTCAGAGACTGCAGGAGGACAGGAGGGAGTTAAAGAGCACAGCACAACTCCAAAATATACCCACTGAGAGCAGGTTAACACACTGTCATAGTCACATTAAGAATACACGTGTAACACCCTGTGTAATGCACTGTGGTTAATAATCATGTAGATTTCGTGTGTAAAACACTCACTGTTTGCAAAGTCATTCTGCACTAGGCCTCTGTACCGCTCATAGTTACACTTCCTCTCCTCCATCTCCTGCTCTGGAGTGCTGCATGAGGCAAAGAAGGTTCTTGGTCACATTTACCACCTCACTGAATACTCAAAT
The DNA here is from genome assembly GCF_007364275.1 of Archocentrus centrarchus. Taxonomy (NCBI): domain Eukaryota; kingdom Metazoa; phylum Chordata; class Actinopteri; order Cichliformes; family Cichlidae; genus Archocentrus; species Archocentrus centrarchus. The sequence goes on along the minus strand of NC_044358.1, from coordinate 24,069,623 downwards.
CTCACCACACTGAGCAGATTTGGCGCCATGACCGAGGATAAAAGATGACTAATAAGAAAATCTCACCAATGACCTGTTTGAGTACTAAGCAGAGTAAGACAGAGTATCACAGCGTAAGAACCAGAAATCTTACTAAAAAAAACACTGTTCTGTTGTTACCTTGAGCACCAGTGACAAGCAGTCAGTGAATGTCTACACTGCAACACATGAAGACAGTTTAAATTTTTTTTTGTCTTTCTATTCAGTTATTTTCCATGAGTTTCCAGAGTGAGTTAGCTTTTTCCAGATTAGTTTTTTTGCAAATTTTTAGTCTTTATTATTTTTAATGTTAGCTTTAGACTTAATTATTATAAGGGATATTTTTTAAGAATCTTACATCAGTCAATTACAATCAGTCACCGGGTGCTCACTTGATAATTGGGTGATAACGATAAGTTCTGACAGGTCAAATTCTCAGCCCGGCACGAGGATACCTCAATCACGATCAACTGCTGGCTAGAACCCCAAATCGCCAAGACATCACAGTCCCATTAAACAGCTGCCACCAAAATCAGGGCAGTGACCCAGAATCAGGTTGTTTCCAGGTTATTAGCACCAGGTTCTCCACAAACATGAGTCCAAGACTGGAGCAAAGTGATCGTCATTCAGCTGTCCACCAGCCCAGTCACAAACAGCTATCAGAGCAACCAAAGCACCACAGCCATACAGTATCCACTGCATCTAGGCAGGATTCTGACTTAGGCATTTAATCATAAACCTACAGATGGCGGGATGTTCCTTGGCCGAGCACCTAATGTCTGAACCTGCAGTTCCTCTCGTACTGCGCAGGATTACTGTTGCAAGCACACATGATCAGTAGGGTAAAAATCAACCTGTCTATGGCAGTCATAACCCAGTTCATGTTTCCCATTAATGGGTGAACAATCCAATCTTTGGTGACCACAAGCCAATTATCCCTGCTTAAAACCAAGTCAGAAGGCTCGTGAGGCCCTGCTTGTATTTATATTGGAAATCAAGATCAAGCAATTTCTGTCCTCCCTGATCTCACCTTAGACACATTAGGCAACTGTATGAAATTTTGCCATGAATTCTTGAGTTATGTTAATAAAAGCATTTGTGAGTTTGCAATCACCTTTGCCCACCAAATCAATCAGTTCACCTCAAAAGTGCACATAATTTCAATAAAAAAAAAAAATCTTTAACACATCTTTAACCCAAACACAATGTCTGAAAATGTGACAATACAAAACCCTCTCTAATTAGCACTTCAAAGCACTATCTGCTAAAATATGTGTTAAGCATACGGTATCAGGAATGTAAGCAATCTGTGGTGTACATGTGAATCTCCCCACAGCCGTCCCAAGCAGAACAACAAAAATAGGGATAAAATGTTCACACTGAATTTAAAATGTGGCTTTAGGTAGTTTCAGACTTACGATGTGTTGAGCAGAGGTGGTGTGTAGGTGGGGATGTAATCCAGGTGAGCCCTTACATCAAATCTGTCAATCATGTTGTTGGCATCTCCTTGCCAAGGCATCCTTTAGACAAAAGAAACAAGGTAACATACGTTCTGTGGTGTCTTATCGCCTCTTATCATGTGCAGTTTTTGTCCTCACATGTTTGCAGGGCGCTCTGCAGCCAGTGCCACAGCTGGATCCAGGTGGATCTTGTAGGCTCGACCATGAACTTGAAGAAACTGTGCAGGATCTTTTTTCTGTCAATACAAAATGAGAGTGTCAGAATGCAATAATGTAATAGGTACAACTAATGAAATATACTGAAATGTTACACTGTACAGCACTTTAATTAAACTGAAATCAACTACCATGAACATGACAATTTACTTCTATAACATTTCACTCCTTTTAAACAGGAGCTGGCCCATTGGTGTGATGAGGATAATGGTAAGTTTTCAGATATCCCAGTAATTTAAATATTCTGTGTTCTTGCACAAAACATTTAAAATATTATACATAAAACAGGAAACACCAAAACCCACAAAAGTTTGCTCCTGTATAACTTGGTTCCAACTTGCTCACAAATCTTTTTTGTTCAAATGCTGCAACAAGTGGGAGTTCAGATCAGATCTGCTCACTCCTACCACAGGCATGTGCTGTGGCAATGCAACACAGAGTTTCTTACTATCTTCTCGTAGTACTCTCGCCGGCGCTCGCCTCGCCGCTTGTAGTCTACCATCATGCCACGGAGCTTGCGCTCGTGTTTGCGGGCCTCCTGCCACATGACGGCTCCGCTAGGGGTGGGGGCGCGGCGGGGCACGGCTGCTACACAGATCAAGCAAAAAACATGGGAGACAAGAAAAGTGAGAGTAAGTATATACACTATATTGCCAAAAGTATTCGCTCATCTGCCTTCACACATATGAATTTGAGTGACATCCCATTCTTAATCCACAGGGTTTAATATGATGTCGGCCCACCCTTTGGAGCTATACCAGCTTCAACTCGTCTGGGAAGGTGTTCCACAAGGTTTAGGTGTGTTTATGGGAATTTTTGAACATTCTTCCAGAAGCACATTTGTGAGATTAGACATTTGATGTTGGACTAGAAGGCTTGGCTTGTAGTCTCCGATCTAATTCACTCCAATGGTGTTCTATCAGGTTGGGGTCAGGACTCTGTGCAGGCCAGTCAAGTTCTTCCACACCAAACTCACTCATCCATACCTAAATAGTCCTTGCTTTGTCTGGTGTGCAGTCATATTGGAACATGAAGGAGTCATCCACAAAAACTTCACACAAATTTTGAAGTATATGTAGTTCTAATCAAGTTAAAACAATGACATAAATGCTGTCAAAAACATGAAAAAACGAACACAAATACAGCAGATGCACCAATATACTCGCAATTAAAAAACAACAACAAAAAAAAAAAAAATCAATAAAAAAACCTTTCACAGGAAAAAACATCTAAATTAGGATTACTGTACATTACAAAAATGCCAAAACTATGCAACTGTGAATCCAGCTGTCACCTCTGCATCTCTGTCGTTTATAGCAGCAGCTAAACCGTCTGGAGCTATTCAAAAAAAAAAGCTAACTTGCCTTCCTATCCAGTATTTACGTTGTTAAAACGGTTCAAGCGCCACACTGTATCCTCTAGAAACGGCTAATTTCATCCGGTTACGCTCCACTTTAAGCTTTCAGGTCGAACCAGGTGTAAAAAAAAATCCGTGTTATCAAAGTTATGACGAGTTTGTTAGCATACGTAAGGGCCTGACTGCGCATGCAACCCGGGCCTTTTCAATAGTATGTTGCTAGTTAGCATCACAGCTAGCCTAGCTTAGCCGATCTGCAAAAACGTTGTGAACAACGTCTAAAAAAATGCCACAGAAACACTAAAAACTACACACACAGCTGTACAGCGCATTCAGCGCGATCTAATTTTTCAGTGTACCTGCTTTACTGATCGCCAACACACACTCGGGTTTATCTTCGGCTGTCTGAAGCGACGGGACCGCAGCGTAGCCACACGCCTCCTTCTAATACAACAGGCTGCAGTACGGGCACCAGCTTTTAAGGCGCTACAGAGAAGCGTGTGCATTTGACATTAAAAAAAATTTTTAATTCACGGATGGTATTAATGTTATAAATAAAGATTTAGAGTGACTAGATTTGGCTTTGTGGATATGGTACTTTCCTAAACGATAATTAAAGATTGATTAGATATAGTTCTTTCTGGGTTTTTTGTCCTTATTATTATGGAAACAGTACATTATTCCCACACAGTTAAAATTAGACATAATGCACCAGTTTTGGCAGGAAAATGATTTCCTTAGCATGTTATTTGATATCAAAATAGGCTGAAAATGTGTTCACTAACGTACTTTTTCTTAACAAGGCTAAAAAAAATCTTTCGTTTACAGATATCTTTAAATTCAGCACTGGCATTTTAATGTGTGTGGGACAAATAAAGGATTATCTTATTTTATCTTATCCTCTTGCCACATGCCTGTCATTTACCCACTGGACATTCATGTTCTTATTTTTTGCTGTATTGCTGCAGTGTGTGCAGATTTACATTATCTACTGGCTCCTTAATGAAGAATAATCACTTATACTTGATATAGTAATACAGTAGAGTAATCAAAAAATGAATCAGTGGTTTTTAAGCTTGTGTACCTGCTGTGGCCACAAGATGTCCCTATGAGACAGGATAGAAGCACATTGGCTCATATTTGACTTGAAGCTACCCCGTTAAATAAAGCCATTTGTAGTGAATTGAAAAATGTGTGACAATACTGGATTTGTGTTAATCCAGTTAAAAACATAGTAATTAAATTGATGTTTTTAAAAAATGGCATTCTTTCTGCAAAGCATATGCCTCTGTAACAGCCCATGCCTATCTCACATGCATTAGGACATGCATTAATGCTACTCTAATGAAAGTCAGTGTTTAAGCCCTAGATTTTCTTGTATTTGTACAGTTGTCAAATTCTTCTGAATAGCTGTCAGAAATGCGAACGCAAGTGTCCTTGGATCAGTGCATCAGAGCTAATTGGAACAAACTGAAATACAAGCATTATCTGCACATGTCAAGAGCTGGGATGTCACAGGAAGACGGCTACTGAAACAAATCCTTAATTGAAAATACCTCCATATTTGTCCATTTTTTTTCCATATTATTGGACTCTACTGGAGTAGCTCTGCATGATTGTCATTATAGCCCCATTTCTATTATAATGACAGCCTCATTTCTAATAATTTTTTCTTTTCTCAGCAAAATATTTGACAAAAAATGTCTGTAAACAACTGAATGAATACCTTTAATCACACTGTATTTATGATAAGCACCATCAGGTTTCAGAACCAATCAAAGCACAGAAACAGCTTTTACTAAAGTCCTTAATGACCTGAAGTTCAACAGTGACTCACAAAGAGTTTCAGTCTTAGCCCTGCTCGATCTCACTGCTACCTTTGACACTGTGGCTCATGACGCAGTGGGTTTAACAGGTCAGGTTCTTGATTGGTTCTCATTATTTTTATGTTTCAATTAGTAGTTTTAAATCTGCGCAAATTAAAATTCAATCGGGGTTCCTGAAGAGTCTGTCCTTGGTCCATTACTCTTTAACCTTTACATGCTCCCACTCTGTACTGTCATAAGGAATCATAATATGGTCTATCATTCTTATGCAGATGATACACAGTTGTACTTATCATTTTCCTCTGATGATCTAACCTCTGTTCACAAATTAAGGAGGTGCATTGATGACTTTAACTGCTGGATGTCTCTAAACCTTTTAGAATTGAACAGAGACAAAATAGAAATATTTGTGGTTGGTCCAAAAAGTCAGAGACAGAAAATGTGTTCATATTTTCATCCCTGTCTCTGAAATACAGCAAGCAAATCAGGAACCTTATTCTGAATAGTGATCTCAGTTTTGATGATCATATGAATAAGGTCACCAGAATTGCTTTCCATCACTTAAAAAAATATATCAAAAGTTAGAAAATTCTTATCTCAAACTGACTCTGAGAAATTGGTCGATGCATTCATATCAAGCAGGTTAGATTATTATAATGTTTTTTTTTGTAGGATTACCCATATTACCAGTAGAGCGACTTCAGCTAATGTAGCAGCCAGAGTCCTTACAGGAATGTGGAAGTCTGAACATATGACCCCAGAACTGCAGTCACTTCATTGGCTCTCAGTTCTCAAGAGTCACTTTTAAAAATCCTTCTGTTAGTTCATGGTTTGGCCCTCCAGTACATCGCTGACTTGCTCAGTGTCTATAACCCAGTTAGACCTCTCAGGTCATCAGGTGCAGCTCTTTTAACTGTTCCCAGAATTAAATCTAAGTGTGCTGAGGGTGCTTACAGTTACTGTGGTCCTGGAACAAGCTGCCTGCTGACCTCTTTATTCTCACAGGCTTACACTTAATAACCGCACATGTGTGTGTGTGTGTGTGTGTGTGTGGTGTGTATGTGTGTGTGGTGTGTGTGTGTGTGTGTGTGTGTGTGTGCGTGTATGTGTGTGTGTGTGTGTGTGTGTGTGTGTGTGTGTGTGTGTGTGTGTGTGTGTGTGTTAACTTGTGTTTTATTTCTTTGTAAAGTTTAATTTATTTTTTTTTATTGCCTCAGGACAACATAGACCTACATGGGTTTTTAAGTTTTTTCTTTTATGTTAAGCACATTGAGTTTGCATATAATAAAATGTGCTATATGGGTAAATTTGACATTGATGATCATATTAGTATCTGCTCTTTATGTCAGATCCAAGAATTGATGAAACGAGTCTGCCACTCAGTATTGAGTGGAATCTGAGCTTTGGTACATAAACTGACTGCACTATTTAACATGACCACCCACTACTGGAAGAAAATAGAAAATAAGGGCAAGTGTTTAACAGGCCCCCTTTAGATTGAGGGGAAGCAACCTCTCAGATGAGTGTAAGTGCTCTAATCTGCAGGCTGGGCTTTGACATCCTGCACAGCAGGTATAGAAAGAGACTTGTAAATATGTACATATATGTATGTCTGTCTGTGCGTGTGTGTGTCTGTGAGTATGTGTGTCTGTGTGTGTGTGTGTGTTGTGGTGTGTTTGTGTGTAAACTGTATTTCCTACATTTCCTCCTGACCAGCATAGTGACAGGAAACCATGTTCATTTCCAACCCACCACTGTTTTCACAGGTCAAAGGTCACATTTGCCACATCTATTTGCCCATTAACCTTCTCCGCTGTGACCTTGGAGCAGCTAGTCCCAAATCATCTTACCTTTTACACACTCATTTTACACTTCATATGTTACAATCATATTTTGATAGCCTGTAACGCACATTACTGTAATGATTTAAGATAACATACACTGACAGATAGTGGCAAGAATGTTTAAGTTTAACTTCAGTCACTGTAGACGCATTAATGTCAGAAACTTTAAATAAGTGTTTGCCAGTTTCCAGCATTTTAAATACTTTTGACCATTTTGCAGAAACCAGGTGCTCCTTAAACTTACTGTCCTTTTTTTATTTATTTTTTTTAATTTTTTTTTACAGCCACACAGTTGTTCTCTAGGAAAGCTGGGGTCAGCCAGGTGGTTTCCAATATTTTCCTGGCACCGTCAGCATCATTGTTTGTCAATGAGTGTCAGAGAAAGAAAGAGAAAGATAGTGAGAGTCCTTCTGTATAGAGTGACCTACTGACCTAGTCATTGTGACTGTGCTCCACCATGAAATATCCTCTCATGGGACTCTGACAGTGATTTATGAACACAAAAGTTTGTTGTACCATCTTAAAAGTGCACACACAGCTACAAAGGGCTGGAAGAACTGATAACTCTTAAACAGATTTAAGTAGCAAAGAATAATCTCGTTAGTCATTAAATTTTTTTTACATGTAATGTTTTTCGTTTGATTCATGATGCTGATTTTCAGCAGTTAAGGCTGAATGATGTTTTGATGGACAGAGCATTTCATTTAACTGGAAAATAACTTGGATGACTTTTGCGACATATACATTTGTGGTCAGAAGTTTGCATATACACATTTAAATGATTTCTTTGAACTTTTCTTTTTCCAGGATGAAATGATTGTACAGCATGCATCTTTAATGACTTTAAAAAAAAAAAACAAGAACTGGGTGCACAAGTTTGAATTTATTTAGGATTTTCTCTGATCCATGCACGGTCAAAATTATACATACAGACTCAAATATATACATACAGTTACTTATATATTTAATAAGTGGGGCTGAAGTCATGATTATGAGGTCAAAGAATAATTGTTTCGAGCGGAGGAGCCATTTCTAAATAACTGCAGTATTCAGGATCATCACTTCAAACAACTGTACATAAGTGCAAGTTATTTGGATGTGTCACCACTTTGCAAAGGTCTGGAAGAAGACCCAAACTATCACCCTCAGATGAAAGGAAGTGAGAGGAAGTGGTTAGGATTTTTGGGAACAACCCAGGAAACAACTTGGGTTGTTTCCTGCCATGAACTGGAAATTGCTGGAACACCAGCGTCACTGTCCACAGTGAAGCGAGTTTTACATCGCCATGGATTGAGCGGGTGCTGGCCAAAAAAGAAGCTCCAGCTCAAAAAAAGTGACACCTTCAAGCTTGACTGAAATTCACAGTTGCCCACATAGACAAGCCAATTGCCTTGTGGAGAGAAGTTTGATTGTCAGAGACAAAGACAAGACAAAGATTGAGCTATTTGGCCACAATGACAAGCGGAGTAAAGGTGAGCCTTTCAAACCCAAAAGCAGTCCACCAGCTGTCAAGCGTGGTAGTGGTAGTATTACACTCTTGGGCTGTTTTGCTGCTTTTTTACTGGTACATTGCACAAAGTTGATGGAATAATGAAGAAAATTCTTCGACTTCACCTCAAATCAACAGCCAGAAAGTTGAAACATGGATGCAGTTGTGAGTTCCAACAGGACAATGATCCCAAGCACACATCAAAACTGGTTGTAGAATGGATAAAGCAGGCTAATATTAAGCTTATGGACTGGCTTTTTTTTTAAAGCACTGATCTCAACCCTATTGAGAATTTGTGGACTATTCTTAAATGTCGGGTCCATGCCGGGAAACCAACCAATTTAAATTAACTCTACCAATTCTACCAAGAAGAGTGATCAAATATTGAGCTAGATTTATGCCAGAAACTTGTTGAAGGCTACCAAAAATGTCTGGTCAAGGTGCAACTTGCTAAGAGCCATTTAACCAAATATTAGTGGGGGTATATGAATATATTTCAGCCTGTATTAAAAGCCTGTATAATTTTGACCCTGAGTGGATTAGAGAAAATCCAAAATAAATTCAAACTTGTGCACCCAGTTCTTGTTTTTCAAAGTCATTAAATTTGTATGCTATACAATCATTTCACTCTGGAAGAACAGTTAAAAAAACTCATTAAAATGCCCACAATGAGTTTATGTAAACCACTGACCACAACTGTATACTTCAAAGGACTGGACATTCATGATATACCTTTGCTTAGACCTCTGGAAGTATTATTAAGAAAGTAAGTACCAGAGCAGATCTATAGATTACTAGAAATTGGTATTAGATAACAGTTATTGTGTACATATAAACATCCTGGGGAAGCTGAGGAGTTATTAATCTACAGCTTTGCATTAGTCACAGTTCAAAATCATTTATCTTATGCTGGGCCTTGGTGCAGCACCTCAGTCTATCCACTGTCTGAAAAAAACAATTTTAGCTCCTCCCCATTTATGTAAACTGTTCCTCAAAAACAGAAGACTTGAACAGCAGGTGGGTGGGGCTCCTGTGCTAACAGGTGACCACATTAGGGCTATATGCGCTTCTTGTCATCAGACAAACCCAAGAATAGGAAAAGCTGTCTGAAAAAGAGGGGTTAGAGCTGTCTGAAGCCTGAGCTTTTGGCTCACAGGGATTAATTGTGACAGCTAAACCCTTGTGTTTATTAAAAGATATCACAGAGTTGGTAAATGCACTTTTATTACATTCCACATGTGCTGGTTCCTCCAAATGGAAAGTATAAGGGGACAAACAGAGCAAAGTAATACAGACTGACAAGACGCAATACAAAAAGGGCATCAATATGTACAATATATTTATGTACAAAAACAACTATGTTACACGCAGGTATGAAAAAACCATACATCTCAGACAATCTGCAGTATTACAGAGACAAAACAGGCAACAGTGTATAGTTTTAAAATGGTTCTCAGAAGGCTTGAAAGCCCTTGGTTCAGGAGTATGTACTCTCTTCTGACGCTTCTCTTTGCTGAGAGCAAAAATGTTTCCGTTTCTCACAAAGACTAATAATATCCAATCTCACTTTCACTCTCACACATACTTACATACAGCCAGACACAAAACAAGCGTTAAATAGGCATCTGTTCACTGATCTTTTCAGTCATTCAGAGTTCAGTGGAGGTCTGGACACCAGTCAGAAGGCAACACAGACCAAGAAATGCATCGAGTCACATATGGAGGAAGATCCTGTGCTTACTCTTGACAGTGTCTCAGGCACTCAAAGGCAAGTCTTTAAGTCTCCAGTTTAATGTTGAGCCTTTCAGTCAAACATCATGCCCCTGCTGCTTTTTCATGGTCGCCAAAGAAGGCCCAAAGGCAACGACACTCTTTCGATCTGTCTGCTTAGCAGCTTTTGTTCCTCAGGTGTCTGCCTACAGCCATTTGTGCTCATACAGGTCAAAGGGTCACCTTTTATTTTCATATCTGCAACAGTGACAGTGCAAGTAACTGGAGACGGGGTCCTGTGAGCAAAAGAGTGCTAAGGACGCAAAGTAAATGAAAAGGAAACCTCCTCGGAGCTTCAAAAGGTCAGGATAGTGTCAGACCTCCAGCTCTTGGTTATCTGCATAGTGGAGGCGGTTCAGCTTCTCTCTTTCCTGGTTTGAAATGTCCAGTTTGGCGGCATGTGATGGCTTTAGCGCCGGGGAGGGGTGTGAAGGGGCCGGGGAGGGCGGCAGGGTCAGTTCAATCTCCTCGTAGCAACGTGACACAGGGGCAGGGGCTGGAGCGTTTGTAAGAGGGACAGTAGTGGGCAGCTGGGGCACCGGACGGTCCACGTTTCTGATAAGGTTGACAAACTCCCTCTGATTGTTGATGCCGTCTTCCTGTGGGACAGCCTGCTGCTTTTTCCGCTTCCGATGGAGGTGGGACAGGATGAAGGCGCAGGCGGCACAGCCACAGACCGCCAGCAGAGCTAAGACTCCCACCAGAATCATGTAGAAGCTGAGGCCTCCGTGTGTTGAACCAGACATGGGGCCTTCAGATGTGGAGACATTGAGATCAGACCAGGGTTCATAAAGATTTTCTACTTTTATAGATGCATAAGTATTTCTCTCACCTGGACAGTGGTGACCAACGCAGGGATTTTTTAGGCTCGAGCACTCATCACCATAGTAACCATCTGGACAGACGCACATGTGTCTGCCTTCTATGATGTGACACTGCACCCCCTGCTGCTGACAAGGGTTGGGATTGCACAGGTCCAACACTATCTGAAATAATGGAAAGAATAAAACAATAAGAAAGTTAAGAAAGACATTCAGTTTTCTCTTCTTATACTATCATACATTACACCATTAAGGTTTCTCATGGGACATCCGGCACACATTGCTCAAGAGTTACAACCACTGGTTGCAATGGAAATGTGTCATTGTGTCAGTCTGTGGGACTGCGTGACTCGAGCTTTAGCAAGGCCGGTCTCTAGGCCTGTGTGACTGGGTCCTTATTCACTTGACCTTATATTGTCACCATGATTGTCACATATCCAAAATGGCAAACAAGTTAATATCATGTGGTTGAGGTCACTTGACTCAAAATGGTTTTCCATTGGTTTCAAAAGTTTAACTTTTGACTGGGACCTGAAAAGAATCTTTGAGGTGCTAAAGAAGCATGGATCGGTCTTAAAAAGGTCAGGTGCCCAAATAAAAGGGTAAACTGTATTTTTTGTGCTTTCATTATTCCTTCTATATCACTGAGTCGTTACAAGATCCCTTCTTAGTTTGCTTAGTTTGAAAAAATCCACTCAAATCTTTATTAAAGTTAATACGAATTTTGAGCAGTCTGACCCATCAAATTTTGGCATTTTTAACATTTTTGGTATAAAATTTTCTACTAAA